>NW_027361788.1:25472500-26072500 GCF_039654945.1 Dendrobates tinctorius | reverse complement strand
CAAGTGGGTAAGAACATTACAGGTCAGACATTCAGACCCTACATTAAAGATATGTTCACATGTTGCATTTTTGCAGAGGGTTTTTTAATGCAAATTTTCAGCTGCGCTTTACAGCACCAGCAAAGTCCTGAAAATTTCAGAAATCTCATCCACACAGTTTTTTTTCCCTCACTGATTTGGAAAACGGCTGTGTTTTTGCAAATTGCTGCAGCGTGTCACTTCTCTCAGCGTTTCTTCACCCAATGGGTAAGTGCAAAAACGCAGGTGTCCGTTTTTAGCGCAAAACCTAAGGAAGTGAAATCATGCTTTTTTGTGCTACTGAACTTTATCAAGATGCACAAGAGACTACAAAAACACAGCAATAAAAAGTAGCAAAACCTGCTTTTTGTAAGCAGCTTCTTTACTGCCTGCGGGAAAAAAAAACGCAGCAAAAATGCAACATGTGAACATAGCCTTCCTCATTGGGGCAGATTTATCAATGTATTTATGCTAGTTGGGCAGAACACTTATGAAACCTCTGTACCAGTAACTTATACAATATAATAATGTACAAAGAGCGTGTGCAGGCGAGCGTCAGGTCGATAAAGGCTCATTTTTGTTTTTGTTTTTTTTTACCTAAAGCAGGATCGCAGTCAAAATATTAAAAGCAGAGATTTGAGACACAGTCTCAACCGTGCCAAGGACAGTTCGGTAGGAAAAAAAAAAAAAGGAGAAAGCACCACTGCAATAAAGTGCACACTGCACCAATTATAATTAAGACTGCATTTAGTAATTTTTATTGATACAAAAGAGTTATACACAATAAAAACATGATAAAATCACAAAACTATGGCATCCATAGTACCCATAATACATATCAACACATAAATATCATACATATAAGCACATATAAGTGTGAGTATATGATCCAGCAACACTGTGGCCCTATAGCAGTATCCCTCCCTATTCCTAGGCTCATGAGGACTATATAACCCTAGACAAAGCCCAGCCCATAGATGAATTGGAGCAACCACACACAAAAATCCATGCTATATAATTTTCATACCTGGACCTTAATAAGCCCAGATAGCAAGAAAGGGGGGAAAAAGTTAAACCCTCCACATATCAGTGGTGCCAAAACACATAGTATTAAAAACTGCCATAAAAACGATCAATAGCCGCAATGAAAATACAGATACACGGATGCCATACCCAGGACCATTATCCAAAGGACAGTTCGGTTAGCGCCACTTGGGGCATTTATGTTGTAAGCAAGATGCACATCCAGCTCCTGTCCCATTCACAATAGTGTCAACTAAATCCCCCATTACAGGTATATGATAACCAAAGCTTTTCCACAGAAATCTCTCCAAAGCAGTACACTGAGATCCAGGGGTTCCCACAATGCCCCCAATTCAGTTTTCTCCCATCAAGGACTCCCAACACACTGTCTCATCCAGCTTTGAGCACCTCCTCTAACAGGTAGTACCATCCTCCAGCGTACCATACCTAAACCATCTCTAAACCCCTAAGGCTATGTGCACACTAGGGTGACCACAAAAAATCGATGTCGGAATTTTGTCCGTCTGGACCCCACAAAACGATTCCCCTTTCCAGATATTGAGAGAGCCAAAATTTGAGCTCGATCAAACGACGTTAACCCGTGCCGCTCGTCGCTCAAAGTTTGAAAAAATCCAAATTGAGGTATTTTAAGATTTAGGTATTTTGCATAGCCTGTTAGACTATAAAGAGTGTGACAACAACATTGCAGAAATAGCCCTGACCAAATTTTCCAACCATTTGTGGTATTTGAATGCAGAGTTGGTGGGATTATCGTTTTTTGATCCCACCATTACAGACAATGAAAAGTTGTTAATGGCTAATAAATTGCTCAGTAGCACAGATGAACCATCAGAGCACGCTAGGGTTGTAAATCCAAAAGTTAGGAAAGAAAAATTAAAAGAGGTAGGAAGTAACCGACTTAACGACCTTCTGACAAAAGATGAAGAACAAAAGCAATATGTCCTGCAAGTTGTAAGCAAATGCCGAGCATTATATTCTGACGTTTCAAAAACTACTTTAACAAAAGCTCTAGAATAGATTAGATAACTATGTAAAATTATCAACTCATGTAGGTTAGCGTGCTCTGATGGTTCATCTGTGCTACTGAGCAATTTATTAGCCATTAACAACTTTTCATTGTCTGTAATGGTGGGATCAAAAAACGATAATCCCACCAACTCTGCATTCAAATACCACAAATGGTTCGAAAATTTGGTCAGGGCTATTTCTGCAATGTTGTTGTCACATTCTTTATAGTCTAACAGACTATGCAAAATACCTAAAATACCTCAATTTGGATTTTTTCAAACTTTGAGCGACGAGCGGCACGGGTTAACGTCGTTTGATCGAGCTCAAATTTTGGCTATCTCAATATCTGGAAAGGGGAATTCTTTTGTGGCGTCCAGACGAACAAGATTCTGACATTTTTTCCCCCCCCATATGAGATCCGGTCACCCTAGTGCACACGCTGCGGATTGGTCTGCGGATTTTTTATCTGCTGTTTACCTGCGGTTTTCCCCCGCGGTTTATCACCTCTACAATGGAGGAGATGGTAAACCGCAGCAGAATCCGCAGAAAAGAAGTGATGTCATTTCTTTCTGCGGATTCAAAACCGCAGCTTTTCCCGCAGTTAAAAATCCGCAGCATGTGCACAGCAGATTGTAAATCACATAGACTTACATGCTACTGTACACGGTCTGCAGAACTGCTGCAGATCCGCAGCAAAAACCGCAGCGTGTGCACATAGCCTAGGACCAGTGTATGTGCATCCAGATATGCTCTTCTGTGCAGGGCTACTCACAAAATTCACCATTTTGAGATGTGCTCTTCATATCTGTTTGCTAGACCTGGACCTAATGCACCAAACTGGCAGACAGTCGCGAGCCACAATTCATGGGACCGCGAGCCACATGTGGCTCCCTTGCTACAGGTTGGGGACCCGTGGCTTAGGGTATATGCCATTTAGTGCGTTGCACAGATCAATAATCCCTTGGCATGCAAAAGGTCCATAGCATGTCCCCTGCGTGTCATGCATGCCATATCATGGCACTATCATCCCCTAAAATCATTGCTTCTAAGAGAGAATGTGGAGCCCCCCAAAAACTTCAGATTTGTAGAGCCTACAGCTATGTTCACATAACTCTTTTGAAACATGTCAGTGTTATATCCAGACTCCCATAAAAAAAAAAACGGGATACAAGTGAATCTGCTGCAAGGCGCATTGACTTTAATGAAGCAGATGGAGACACTTTGTGCTCAGTCTGACCCAATTTTCAGCTGTATACACTTTTTTCAGATAGGGACAAAAAGTGGTTGTCTGCATTCCTTCAGCAGGTATATTCTCTCTCTGTGCCAGCTATGTTTGACCCCGTTCTAAAATAATTGCCAATCTAATATGGGCACTACACTATATTCCACCCGCCATAAAGCCCCTTTGCCATACTAGTATGTACATATAAGCATTATTATTTTCTTTCACAGCAGGGAGAGCTGCACACAGCAGAGGAGAGGGCTGTTTCGGAGCAGTCTACCTCCACTAGGTTCACACACTGATGCCCGGATTATTTCTAGAACCAGATTGCAGAGCTGCTGACGTAATTGAAGGGGAGTTAATACCTTAAGGTTCTGGCCACATGCATGCCTGACAGCTCACAAGACTTTCATTTATCATGGGGATAGCCCGCCTGGGGTCAGGTGGCCGCAGTTCAGACTAGTACATTAGGCGATATTGTACCGTGGTCTCCATTACGTTGGCACCTGGTGTAGATTTTCCATCCTAATTTGAATGTGGAAAATCCACAGTGTAATACAATACCAGTTAAAGTAAATGACGAGATCTTAAAAAATTAAAGGTATGTTAGATTTTCACTTGAAAGACACTGGTTTGATGTTGAAAAGCGTAGTGTTAATTAAAAACCCATCCAGCCTCTCAAAGGGTTTAATCCACGTTGGTAGAAATCTTAGCTCTCATCTTGAAGAAATTTTCTTCATGTGGAAAGGCCAGCGGTGCAGATTTTGAAGTCTGCAGCGTGCAAATGTTTTCATTACATATTCGAACCCTTGCAGTATTAGAGGGTCAAATTCATAACATGAGAGAATTGACAAGATCTGTTGGATTTGCAGTATGTGCAGATTTTACATGTCTTTACCCTTAAGGCTTGGTCCACATCTTGCAGATTTTATGTGCAAATCAGAGAAATTTAGGGAGGAGGTTACATGGCAATTTTAACTGCAAATAAAAAAAAAAGTCATGCAGTAAAAAATTGCTGAGACACTGCTGCAATGTGACATAGTGCAAGTGAATAAGGGCGCATTGCAACGCACATGGTAACGGGATTCCAACAAGCAAGTCAAATAAAGGTCTAAATCAAGTATTTTACCAAGGTTATCCACATTGTGTTTTCTTGATTAATTTACCTGTTTTAATACATAAGAGAAACATTGTTTTATTATTGGGGGTCAGCGATAACTTCTAATGATGGAAAGAACCCCTTTTATAGAGCTGTGTGCACACTTATTTCTTTTTTATAGGGCCTCAGAAGTGAGTAGTGTTGAAGCAGTACGGTGGCTCCTGGGTTCAAATCCCCCCCAAGGACAACATCTGCAAGGCGTTTGTATGTTCTCCCCGTGTTTGTGTGGGTTTCCTCCCACATTCCAAAGACATACTGATAGGGAATTTTAGATTGTGAGCCCCATCGGGGACAGTGATGAAAGTGTGTGCAAACTGTAAAGCGCTGCAGAATGTTAGCGCTATATAAAAATTAAAATAAAGATTATTATTAAGCAGTCACATGTTGCCACAGGGACTCGAACACACTCTTAGCACATGAACACATTCACTCATCACTAGTGGATCAGCAATGCAAACTTATGATGCAAAACTGGCCCTGGATCATGCCAGATAACCCCTTTAAAACCACAAGACACTTAAGAAAAGTTGTGTTGTTTTTGACGCCTGTCATCTGACAGATGATGTTGGGGGCAAAGCAGAATCAGCCAGATTAACTTTGTTCTTATATAATCTACCATTGAGAGTGTTTGGCTGCATCATAATTGGGAAAAGCAAAAGGCTTAGCACAAGTAGGCACCTTTATGGTGGGGCTACAATGGAACATAAGTTGAGGTGGCAGAGGAATAATGCTTATGTGTGCATGAACCTTTAAACCTTTTTCCACCATGACAGCAAGGGATTACACGCCTCAGCACATGTCACAATCACCAGGATAATCTCACTGGCAATTAGTTACTTGGTTTATAATTTTCTTCGTCCTTACTGTAATAAGTTGTACATGCATGAGAGATGCTTAAAAATGGCAGTCAACCTGAGAGATCATAGCTGCAATGTAAAGCATGGCACAAGGGACAGAGACCTTTAATCAGACATTAAGATTTCAGATTGCCGTTTAGCTACGTTGTTTAGAAGTAAACAAATAGGGACTGGTGGTTGAGTATTCGTTGTATATTATTTAATAATATACAACTAATACATGAGATCACAGAGACATCTGCAATTCCCAGAAAGTGAGTCATATCTCCGTACATAACTAGGCACATTTCCTGGATTTTACCATTTCCTCCCAGTAAAAAGAGAAATGTAAAAAGAATGATCATTGTAAACACAGTAACCTAAAAACACCACACAGATTGTAACCAAGACAAGGAAAGCAGAACAATACAAAAGCAACAAATCGCTTCTGCCCAGAAGGGGCCGAGCTATACATCCCAACCTCAGGAGGACATGGACATGCCTTATAAAAAGGTCAACATATAACTTCACTCACACCATCGGCCCACTTACCCCATGATGACCCCATAAAACTCGCTTCTGCTATTGGGTGTCAAACCATTTTTGTTTTACAACGACTGTTTCAGCTTCTGTTGTACACTGTCTATAGGATTGTAGGTTACCTTGGACCTTTCCTTAAAATGCAATAAAAAGAAACCCACTTAGCTTAAAAAGGTCAAACTAGAGTTTTAAAAAATGTCCGAATTTCAGCAGTGTGTCCGTAATTTTACATCCTTCGTGCCATTAGCATTTATAAATCTAGTTTAAAATGTACAATATCAGTTTTTTAGGTCAATAACAGCAACATAGCTGGAAAAAATTAGATACGAAACCTCCGTATTGCATGGGATCAGATTAATTTGGCGTCCCTATAGATATGAATGGGCAAGTCTAATCTGCTATACAGAATAGAGTATGCTGCAATTTGTTTTTAATCTTCACATTGACATTCAGTTGTCAGAAAAAAAAAAAAAAAAATATATATATATATCTGAATAGCCCTATCAAATACGTTGGCTGTATGCTTTTTAAAACTACAGGCCGCAAATCTTTATAATACATGACAAGCTGAAGCTTATAAAAAGGTGTTGTCCTGGTTTGGGGTTCAAGTCTGCAGTCATCAGCTATAGACTTTAGAATCCTCACAGTGTGCAGTCAGGATTCTCCTGTGCCGAGAGGACAGGTGCGAGACCGCAAGTGTGCAATTTGTATACATATGGTCAACGTACTGACTAGACTTGTGTGGCCTCGCTTAGGTAATTGAGTGATGCTGGACACATCTAGTCATAATGTGAATGGAGGTATTCAAATCACAGTGACTGCAAACTTGAACCTCAAGCCTGAAAACCACCTTTAAAACTTTTTTTTTTTTTAATGTAACCCCAGTGCTGGATTAGTACTGCTGTATAATTTCTTCCATACTACTTCAATCTTTTAACCAAGGAATGATTAGCAGGACTTCTATCTGTAGGAGACATAGCCTTCTGTCAGCAGCTCAGAGTCCAGCACAAACTTAATAGCCCACAGGGGGGAAAAGTTGGTGACCAAAGTATTATTCTTAAAAGAACTCACAAGATACCACGTTCTGAAAAGTATGGGTACTCAGACCTCAATTTAAAGTCATTTTCTGACTACTTTTTAAAATTATGTTGGATTTTTTTTTTTTTTTTTTATAGACTAGCAGTCTACTATACTATTCTATACAGCCAAAAAAAAAAAAAAAAAAAATTACCCCGGCATATCACTCTATTTTAGTTAGCATGTATGCACTTGAAGGCTAGAACAGTTTATATGGGTAGTAAATGTGAGTTAGAATAGATATTTATCAGCTGTTGAAATGTACAAGGTCCTAATATGTGCAAGTGATTATACTTTGCCACTTTAGACAAAGTTATGAAATCGCCGCTCCCTGCAAGTTACAGATTAACAGACGGCTCCTTCCAGCCATCAGTGACTCGAAGACTCTCGTTTTGGTCTATCCAGTTTTAAGTAGAGCAGACTGGGGGGGAAAAAAAAAAAAAAAAAAAAAAAGTCTTGAGGCTTGTTTTGTTCTTAACCTGTGTAAGCACTCCTTGGAATCCACCAATACGAAAGTGATTAGTGTCAATGCAGAGAAAAAAAAAGAAAAAGAAAAACACCATAAAGCACAAGTATCACAATATAAAGACCTTTATTAAACGGATTCTAGTACACGCTTTCTTTCTTGGCATGAACTGCTTTCCACTTACAACAGGCAGGATCAACATGAACATACTTCTCATTTTTTTGCATTGATTCTTGCTTAGCATTTTGTGGACTCGTTCAATAGTTTCTTTTGAATGTCAAAAGGGAATCTGTGGAGGCTGAAGTTAGTCCTGTAAGCGTAAAACATCAGGAGCACCATCTGGTGAAGAACTGCATGTCCCAGCAAGCTTCAGCCTCCTGTGAATCATACTGGGATGGGCTGTTCTAGAACCATTGGTGAGCTGCAGGTTGCCAAATCCTTACAATACTAGAACATTCACACTGGAGAGATAAGAGCCATGTGGTCATTTAAAGGGAAGCTGTACATGGTCCACGTTAAAATTAGGTGGCAAGTGGTGCAATGTAAGACACTGATCAAATGAGCTTCTTACTACGTTTGTATTTCCCAACATGTAAAATAAGGTTCCTTTTTTCACCCTAGGTTCCTTTTTTTCACCCTAGGATCAGTAGGTTAATGTGCGGCAAGTTATATCATGCGCTGGAGAAAGTCTGCAGTGTATATTAGCCAGTTCTCCATATTTTAATATCCAGTCTACGAATGTCCTAGTAAAGGAATTTAGCGACCAGCACCTCTTCTGCTATATCTCCCACACCATGCTGGGAGTTCTAGTTCTAAATGTCTAAATGGAGCAGGCAGTACAACTGCTCTAATCTTAAACTACAAAACTGGATAGGAAAAAAAAAAAAAAAAAAAAAAAAAAAAAGAAGCAGCAAACCATTCACACTAAAATCTCCAAACATCCTAAAGTGCAAAGTTTTCTTAATGAGGTCTGAACAGATAAACTATCTGTATGCGTATCCCAGAAACATTCTTTGCTCCCAATGACCTAAGAACTCGTTTAACAGCCGCTGACGTGAAATACAATCCACAGATTAGAATCCACCTTCCAGCAGGGAGGGCCTCTTTTTAAGTAAAAAGAAAAAAATACATTAAATTAGGGCAGAGGTTACAATATGCGACTGACCAAAGTACCTACTGCCTACAATCTGCTCTGACACTCAGCAGGAAGAAAAGAAACCATAAGTTAGTGAAATAAAAAAGGCCATAATACTCTAAATATAATTATACAAACAAAAATAACGGTGTTACTTTTAAATAAATAGACAATAAATATACAGCTAGGCAGTAAAAAGGGGCTGAAATCAAAGAGGAATGTGAGACAAAACGCCATCCCATATTGGTCACAGGGTGGGATACGGTGTTTGGACAACAGCTTTTCCATATATTAAGACATCTGCTTTTTGCTAGGTAATTTACATAGCAGACCTGACTGCCCCCATGCTGCGGTTAGGGTGGGCAGCATGGTTAGTGTACACGCCACCTAGACTCCGTGGAGGTATTCTGTTCACTAAGGAGCGGCATCCCTTAAAGGCATTTGTCAGAAGTTATGCCAAGAGAGGGCTAGATCCATTCCTAGATGCCAAATGCCATTGGAGCCCAGTGGGTAGATATGACAGGAAAAAAAAAAAAAAAAAAAAAGTGTCAGGTATTTGTGGATATAGAGGATTCTATATGTCACATGACCCAGGTGACTGGAATGATTGACTTCTGGGATTATGTGCCATCTAGAGCCAGATATGAAGCTGCAACTAGCCATTGCACCTTGTCAGTATGTTTTCTGCAGGTCATGGTGTCAGACTGTTATATACATTCAAGTCAAACATGCTATCCTATGTAAGGACATTAAATGGGAAAAGATGTAGAACTCAAAATAAAAAAATAAAATAAAAAAAATGATGAAGAAATACAATGTAAACACAGCTCTGGCTTTGGAAGATGTTAGTTGCCCCAAAGGGAAAAAGGGGAGTTGGAATGGGAGCAACCGGGAAATCTGGTCATGGACTCTTCCTTGGAGGCCAAAAGTTCCACATCCTTCTGTTCCTGGGGTTATCACAGCTTTACTGTTGCCTTTTAGTGTTCAACACATTCACAGAATGAAGACGGGACCCTGTCACATCCAGAGAGTTACGCCCCAAGACTGCAGTCCAATAACTGTGTAGCATCTAATGACCCATCATCGAGAGGTCACCCCAAGTGTGAGTTTTAGGTTCTCATACACAACATAACTGATGCTGACGGCAGGGATCACCTTCATGAAATTGGGGGCCAAACCCCGATACAGTCCAAATGCTCCTTCTGTCTGTATAATCTGCTTGAAAAGCTTGCTCATGCTCATCTGTGGCGCTCCTTCAACAGAAGCTGGAAAAGGCGAAGAAAAAAAAAAAAAAAAAGCTTAGATTTTAAGGCTGGTTTCACATCCAATACAAGACCATGAGTCTTCCTGAAACTCAAAACCCTCATTGACATTCATGATGCTATGGAGTTCAGGAGGTGCGTGGCTAATCTGTATAGCAACAAGGGACCACTTACACGGATATGTGAACGCATCTAAGACAACATGCCCATCCTGTATAGTTTTAAGAATATAATATCTCAGGAATTAGAAAGGCATAGCGAGACTACATTATTCCTATACAGGGCATATTAGGAGTTGTAGTTTCACAACAGCTTGCGTGATGCTGGCTTCTGTCCCTGGCATAGAACGTACCAAATGGCTTAGTCATTATAAGTTTGCTCCAAGTCTTACCTTGCGCTTGCATGCGTGTCCTAACCAATGCTAAGGGGTAGCTGGCGAGCTGCCCACATGTACTGGATATGGTCCCACAAGCCAGAAGTACAAATACTCCAGGATCAGCGCTACTTGTGGCATATCTGTTCAGCCAGGCATTCTTCAAGGTCTTTATAAGAGAAGGGAGAGAAAAAAAATAAACAATTAGGACATCAGATTATACAAAGTTAGTATTACTTATGATTAATATTCAGATAAGAGTTTTGTAGTCACCTCATACACAGCCAAGTCTATGCCAGCATATGGGATAATCCCCAGCATATTGGGGACATATCCTTTGTAAAAAGCAGACATTCCTTCCTTGATCAAGATTTTTTTCCCACAGTCTACCATCCCATTGTACTGTCCAGTCTTGCGCAGAGCCATCCGTGTTTTAAGAACCTGTAAGAGGTATCAAAAGTGTCAGTCTAACAAGCTGAGGGAGTCAAGGCCAAGGAAAAAGATTCAGAAACTGTACTCACCTCCATGGGATATATACTGCTTTGAGCAATGACACCAGCCAGAGATCCAGCAACAAGTCGTTCCCGGATTCCCAAAATCTCTTGGTCACTACCGATGAGGCGTTTAATCTGCAGAAACCAACAATGTTATAGGACTACTGACTCACATGCAACATGAATTGGTACAACACAAAAAAATAATTACAATACACATCTCAAGTGGTCTTACCTGTTCATAAGCCATGAACTTAATAGCAGATTCTGGGGCAATTTTGATGACGTTGATGCCATTCCCTCGCCAGAGTGAGCGAAAGCCTCCCTCACGGATCATCTGAGTGAATCCCCCCAGGATGGACATGTTGTTGTTACGGGAAGCGTGAACCTGGAAAAGTGAACATGAGGTATTAGAAACCGATGCTAATCCGTATACAAAGGCTGCTGCATTTGTGGAAGGCTAATCTAATCCTAGTAGGAATGTTCAATGCCAGCTTTAAACCGACCACCCTGTGTACTTTGGCTAAAGACCGATGTCACTGAGCTGCCAGTGCGTCATCGCTAGAATACTTGTTCCAAAAATAAATAAATAAAATAACAAGACCTGAGTCTGGACCATCTGAGTGCTCCAAAATAAGTACAACCAGAGATAAGGGTCATTTATTACATCAGCCAAGACTATTAGAGGAAGCCAAAATAATATTCAGGAGCTTAGAAAGCACAAATTACAAAGCAGATCAGAGGGATAGCAGCAAAAGGACTGTTGATCAGAAACTACCGATTTGTGCTGTATTTGGTTGACTTTCCACAAAAATTATTTCTGCCAGGCTAAAAACAAATCATAAATCAAGTGGGTGTTGGCTTTTTACTATGAAGACTAGTAAAAGCTATAGTGCCAAACTGTGAAACTGCCGAGAAAGCTTTTTTTTTTACGTTGCTAGTTTCAGAATTCACCGACAAGCCAGCCGGGAGCATTATGCGATGTTCTCCAGTAAAATGGCCACTTGCCAGAAAGCAATTTGTTCTAGGGCACACGTTGATCTGACACAAAGTACAACATTCCTACCATTTACCAGTCATAAAAAAAAAAAAAATTGCACAAGCCTAGATTTCACAAGGTAGTTGTAAAATTGAAAAAAAAAATTGCTTAATGGTAGATTTTAACCCTGGTGAGGCCAAAGTTGTAGTTCAGTCATGGAAGCACCAATCTACTATCCAAGCACACACCTGCATGAGGACTTTTAAGCGGTCAAGGGGAGCTGTGCATGTCCGAGACACAGCACCTGCACCACCGCCAGCGACTAGATGCCTCCACCACATCCCGGTTTGCTTCTCTTCGACTGTAAATTCATCAGGCACAATCAGATTTTCTCCTACATCGAAGATCTGCAGAGGAAGAAGAGACACGGGATAAGGATCGGTGGTATCCAGCCAATAGGTATAAGCCATGGCAGCAGCTCATATGCAGTCACCAAGAACTATTGCCACACTGCTAATGCAAATTTCTCATTCCAGTACATATGTAAAAGGCGAGAACTTCCGGTTCCTAGAATATTACAGCTGACGCTGGAAGCTGCTGCAGGCGGTATAAACCAGCATAGGCTTACTGGGATCAGCTATTGTCCAAGCGCAACTTGGTCCAGATCTAAATGTCTTCAGAAAATTGTCCTTTCCTTAAGAAAAAAATAAATCAGGATTTACCGTAGAGTGCTTCCAATATAAGATGATTTCTGGTATGTTCTCAGCTGGGTGAAGGAGATGATAATCTCGCCACTCATTCCAGTCTATAGTCATTGTCCCGTTTTTGTCCATGCTGTAATAAAAAAGAAAGAGAAGTTACATACAGATGTAAAAGTCGCAAAAATCACAAACCAGCAAACATGCTCAACTCACAAGACACAGCAGGAGGAAGACAAGACAACATACTTACTGGGTGACAGGACCCCAGCGGTGGCCCGTCCTAATTCTGATAGCCACACAGACAGAAGCAAAGGGAAAAGATAGCACAAATCAAATAGTTACTCCCTGCCAATTCTGGAACAGATTTCCTAACCCACCGAGAGCCCAAAGTATTTCCACAGGGCCCTAAGGCGGCCAAGACTTCTCATGCCTACTATTAGATAGGAGGTGTATAGGAACTGTGTCAAGTTTAATTAGATGACTTGAGTACACCAGGAGAGAAACCCGAGATGACTAAAGATGGAGTCAGCACACAGACCACGAGACACAGACAGCTGACTGACATTTAGTGAATGCTTACCTCTTCAGTATTTTCTCTGCCTGCTGCTCAGATATGTTCACTCCCAGGTCTCTGAGAGATTGCATTATTTCTTGGGCATCAATTCTTCCTGTGGGATAAAAATGGAAGTTTCCCTAAACACCAAAGATTGTAATGGTCATCTTGCAATCTGGGGCAGCGGGTGGGGCTCGGTCCCCGGCAGCCTTTAAAGTATATTTTTCTATGAAACGCTGCAGAATTTAAGTCACACATACCTGGCTGAGATCATACAGCCCATGGACTGAGCAGAATGGATCAGCTGTTAAGTTCACTTTAAAGAGGTTTTCTGGCACCGCTCAGTTACAGTGTTGTGCCTGACATGATGTGAGCATGATCCTATTCATTAGGCTAGGACAAGTTCAAGACACTTGGTGGTCATGAATCCCTGCACATACCTGCTTTGGTCTGTGCAGACACTCCATCATGCAGCAGCGCTGAACAACCCCTTTAAGTAACTCCTTTATCTGGAAGTACACTCTAAAAATGATGGTACTGCAGCACTTTTTTTTAGCGCTGTATGCCGTTGACCAGACACAGGAGCACTCTGCTCACTCTCTGTGCAGAGCCCCACTCTAATGAATAGGTTTGTGCTGCAATTCAGTGCAGAAGACCCAAAAGGATACACTCATTGCCTAGCAAGATATATAAAAAAATAGGAAGACCCTCTAATTTATTACACACCTCTTCATTAAAAGGTGCCCTTGTTCAGCCAATATAATCCCTGATCAGCTAAATACAGATTTGTCAGATGGCTATGGACCATACAAAGCTGAACTTTTGTATCAGTATTTGACTCCTGCCATAAATTATTCCTAAGCATATAAATGACAAAACCCCCCCCCCCCAAAAAAAAAACAAACAAACACAGAGCCCTGGTTCAGGTGCACTGCTCTGGAGCGTGGATAGATATACTAACCATCATTCTTCTTGTCCAGGCTACGGAAGACTAATCTCAGCTTCTTCTCGTGATCTCGGAGATAGTGCACAAACTCCTCAAAGTCCAGCTGTCCGTCCTGGTCCTTGTCACCGGCTTTTACTATTTTCTGTTGGAACAGATGAGAAAAGTAAGAGTTAAACGGTGTAACAAAAGCTGACATCTTGCTGCATTAGGTCGTTAAATCAGGATTACACACCAGCCTGTGCTGCGGCAGGTTACACCTGCTCTGCTCATGACATAACTGGATACAGCTAACAAACCCATCGCTTATGTAACACCTGACAGAAGCCGGGACAGAAAATATCTTAAGTAATGAGGAAAAGCTTAAAAAAAAAAAAGTTCTTAGCCATCACAAAATGGTTAATATGCAAACAGTCAGTATATTCAGCCCTTCAGTTACAGTAAACTATCCTGCTGTACAGTGTCAACCAAAGGGTTAATATGGCCCCCTATCAGGGTGTCAAGCAAGGGATGAGATGAGTGGGATCAGCAGGGAGATTTACAGTGACCTTTGTAAACTGTCTGAGCTGCAGTCACAGGACCCTCTCCAGGGGACACAGAGTGCTGACAGCTAAAGATAGTTGGGTGTGTGACATAGGAACACTACACCAGGAGGCACAGAGGAGCCCATCAAGTTGACAAGTTCTAACAACCAGACGACTGCAAACTAAGAACAAAGAACCTCTGGAGAGGTAGCAGCTGATTACGGTCAGCAGCCACACAATACAAACCAGGTGTATAGTTGTTAGTTAATTTTATTTCGCAATAACTGACATTAGATTGGATTATTACAGCAGAGAAATGCATACTATATAAAAGACAGAAAAGCTAAAAGTACTACAAAGCAAAGGTAAGAAAAAAAAAAAAAAAAAAAAGTCCAACAAGCCCAGAAAGTCAGCAAAGGACTCACCTGCCTCCATGTACGGTAGGTAGAGAATTCCTGAGACGGGATCAGCACACTTAGACTAAAGATAGATTTCAGCTCTGAAGGGAGCCCGTCTGATTCGAAGTACTGAAACTCAGCCGGGGACTGATCTAGCACCGGTACGTATAAGCTGAGACAAAGCATGGCAAAGGTGCTGCTTACACCTGCCTTACACCTGGTAACTGAGCCTTATCTGTGCAGTTGCCGGCTTCTACTAGTGAAACTGTACAAGCTGGTAGGTCCCAAGTCCTAGGTGTCTGTGCCCAGCTGTGATTGGATGACTGATGCATGCCCCCTCCCATTGTAGTCTGTCCAGCTGATATGACCAGCCTTCTGAAGGCAGCCAATGGCAGCAGAGGCATGTTCCCTCCTGCATTAGGGATTCTCCAGCCATGTAACTAATGCAACAGCCTGAGGGAAGGAGCTACATGACAGCGGCCATGGACCGGGGGAGTTAGGGGGTGACCGCAGACTCACAGGTGGCATTATTTATAGGTGAACACCACAAGTTACAGGACCTAACAAGCTGCACATACCCAATACCAAAATATTAGTATATGTAGGATGCCAGAGAGAAGGGCAGGAAATCCCAGCCTTAGGGGGGTTACATATACAGCCCTGACCCCAATATCTTGGGTCTATACAGCTTGGTATAATACAGTCAATGGTCAATAAAATTAGTACAGTAGATTAAAAAGGGTCAAATGTGAAATCATTCAACTTAGAAGGTTACCACTTATAGGCAACTCCACAGCCCCATTTTCAGGATCCGTGGGGGTTTCATTTAGTTTCTTGCAGACTATTGCTTTCACCTATTGTCATTGTTCAGGATCAGTGAAGTTAATTGGGGAATTTCCAGTTTAGACCGTTATGATCGGAAATGCCATAAATGTCCAATGGGGAGGATTCCAACTCTGGAGCCTGCACCCATCTCTAAAAGGAGGGTTGTGGTGAGCCGTCCACTGCAGCCAGGCACAGAGTTACTAGGGAAGCCCTATCCGTTGCCTTCTATACTCTGCAGTCTCCTCAACCAGAATAGGGTCAGCGGAGCTCCATTCTGAAGAAAGCCATTACCTGCATCTATGACCTATGTATACTATGATTTATTTTTAATGGTTTCAACACTCCAATTAATACCAACGATTGATATAGTTTCAATCAGTTATACTATATTCAGCTCTTTGAACCTTCCTAGAAGGTCATTGAAACTTGTTTCAACCAGATGGTCAAATTGTCCAAGCAGAACAAATAACTGGCTTACACTTATCTACCAACAAAGGACCTTTGTTGCCATAATTAGATTGGGTGTGTTAACTTTGCACATGGATTGTCAACTGGTGAAATCTCATCTATTTGGCCTCAGGGGGTCGTCTCACTGGCATCCAAGAATAGATACTGTTTAAGTCTCACATTTACTTTGGGACATTTAAGGCTTTAGAGAAGTTTTTACATATAAAAGGAGGGTACTGATTAGCAGAGAGGGGGAGAGACACAGAAAGATGTGACAGACCAGAGAGGACATGATGACATGGAAATGAGACTATCTGAATAATGTAACGTATGAATAATGCTTGTTTCTGATTAATGCATTTGTATTTATAGTTTTATATTGTTTATTATTTAATCTTATCATTTATTAAAGTAAATCAATTTAGTAAATTTAATTCTTGTGTGAGCATTTTCTTATTCATTACAATCCATTGGAACCCTTACAATACAACATATCTTGAGAATATGCTATGAATGTCCAAGGTGGAAAAACCCCTATATAACCATATCTAGCAATATTAATTTATACCTTTTGCTTGTATACATCCACAAGATTTAACAAAAAAAAAGTTACACGTGAAACGCTGAAATTTCAGCAAAAAGGATCATGAAGATCTCAGTCATAAGACCAAAGACTAAAAATTGGAACAGGCAGGGAGCCATGCGGTACCAGCGTCGTTAGACCTCTCGGACAAGAGACCATGTAGGCTGTAACACTGCACGTGAGCCTCTGCCAGTACGTGACCTCAAAAGTGGGCACAGACGAGTCCCCACTGACCAGCACTCCCAGATACTGACATTAAGTAGAGAATGACTCTGAACACATGCATAAGACCGTAGTGCACACTTGTTTAGTCACATTTACACAACCAAAGCAGCAGAAATAACAGAATACTGAGGGTCGATAGTATTTTGCTGACTCATGGGGGGGTTAACGCAATCATTACCTGCTGCAGGTGCTTCATGGGTGCCACCACCATCAGAATGACCTGTCCCTCAGATTCGCTTTGCTCCGACCCCTCTGTTCTGGAAGGCTCATGTTTATTGCAGCTACCAGAGCCCTCACACGTGGCCCAGGGAAAATATTTGCCTAAGGCCTTCCATATATACTGGATCATCCTGTGCACAGATGCTGTGTCACCTGGAACACACCCTAAACTCCTTGGTGATCCTCCGCAGCTGCAAAGTCTCTATGAGAAACCGGGAGGCGATGAGAACACGTGAAATTGGAGCAGGGCTGGTGCTACACTGGTGGCATCTTCTGCAGAAGCACCTGGAGCCTGCGTCTCACCCACACACGCCAGTGGAGCAGTAGCCGGCTGCTCTGACTCTGCATTCACACTGCAGCAGGGTCCAGCCAATCACAGCCTCCGACATTAACACATTCTCCAGTCAAGGTACTGAGCATCAGGGAATCCAGGAGGAAATTCCTGCATCACTGCCTCCGTCAGCACATACAGCAATCACAGGAAGGTCTGCTCAGTCATACACCCTGCAGTCTGGCTGCCTCATCTGCCCCTCATCTACCCATTTACAACAATGGCAACTAGGGATAGAAAACTGAATAATGCAAATATTACATAATATAAAAGTGTTAAGAGATAACTTAAAAAGTTTCTTTATTGCAAAGTCATGTCAGCATAGCACGCATGATTGCTATCAGCATCTGTAATATGTGGAGTTCTGGGATTTTTTTTTTTTTCCCCCTACAAAAAAGATTTGTCAGTTTTTACCAGCGTCATCGGTACTTTCCATAACTGGGGAAAAAAATTAGTTTCTGATGCTTCGATCAAAGGGTCTCTATATGGCATCCACAAAAGGAACCTGCCACCAGCAAAAACGCTATTAACCTGCAAATATGGGCTTAACCTGCAGATTAATAGTGTTACTTAGCTTGTCCGATGCATGCATTTAGCCGAACACTTCAGGGAGAAAATGAACTTTATTCTCCCCGGCAACATGCCGGTTTCAGGCACGGGGGTGGCGCCATCGCTGGTTCAGTCACCGGTCTGAGAGTACAGAGTGACCCAGGTAACCACACTCTCAGCCCTAAGGGTTCCATCACACACAGCGATCTTGCTAGCGAGATCGCTGATTTTGTGACACGCCAGCGAGATCGCCGTGTGTGACGGGGATGAGCGAACGGCCCCCGCTGCCGGTTATCGCTGATCGTGCTGCCTGGGCCATTTTTCGATCGCCGGTCTCCCGCTGCCCAACACGCATCGCTGCGTGTGGCAGCGAGACCAGCGACGCTGGTTTCTAATGTAAACGTCGAGTATCCAGGAGTAACGCGACTCCTGGATACCCGCTGTTTACCTTGGAAACCGGCGTACATGTACACGCTGGTTTCCAAGGTAAACAGCGGGTATCCAGGAGTCACGCGGCTCCTAGATGCCCGATGTTTACCTTGGAAACCAGCATGTACGTTGGTTTCCAAGGTAAACAGCGGGTATCCAAGAGCCGCAGCTCCTGGATACCCGACATTTACATTAGAAACCTGCGTCGCTGGTCCTGATCACTGGGGCTATGTGACAGCTCACCAGCGATCAGCCTAACGATGTCCCAGCGATCCCATCCATGTCGGATCGTTGGTGGGATCGCTAGGACATCGTTATGTGTGACGGGGGATTTAGTGACAACCAGCCCTAATGCAGAGACAGGACGCTGCAGAGGAGATTAAAAGTTAAACTTCTCCCTGCATTGTTTGGGTAAGTGCAGGTGGGAGGCAAGTTAGTAAGGCTATTAGCCTGCAGATTAATAGCTTTTTTTTGTTGGTGACAGCAGGGCTGTGGAGTCAGAGTCGGTGCTCATTTTGGTGGAGTCGGAATAAAATGGACCGACTCCTAAAATATATAATAAATTGGGTACAGTAGTTCAATGCAAAATGTGCTGAATATTTTTTCATAGGAATTTGGGAAAGTTATGAAATGTCCTATAAATGACTGTTCTATTCCTGATGTAAGGCTACATTCACACACAGCGTTTCCTGCGTTTTTTTGAGTATACGTTTTTCAATTGCAAAAGCAGATGAGCTTTTTCAAAAACTGCATCACCTGAAAGGTTTTTGAGCTCATAGCTAAAGTTTTCAATAGCAAAAGCAGATTAGAAATCTGCTCTATCTATAGATATCCATTTATCCATACCTGTCTATCCATATCATATCTGTACCAAAAAGAATGAAAGCCGGATAGCACACAGACTAACACTTTTTTTTTAGCATCAGTCAGGTACACCTCATAGCTGCCCAAAAGGACGCCCAGGAAAGGCATTGCTCGTCTTCAGTAACACATCAACATCAATTGATAGTTGGAATAAATAGACTGCATTCACCGCCACATCTTCTTAGGCTATGTGCCCACGTAGCGTTTTAAAACGCGCACTAAAAACTGGACTCCTTCCCAGAAATCGCGCGTTTTTTTCCGCGCGATTATGATCGCGATTTTCGCGTGCGATATTCAAGCACTTTCCAAGCATCGCTTGGAAAGTGATTGACAGGTTGGTCACACTCGTCAAACATAGTGTTTGACAAGTGTGACCAGGTTTTTACTATTGACGCCGCCTATGCGGCATCAATAGTAAAAGATAGGATGTTAAAATGCAAAAAAAATAATAAAAAAAAAAATCGGGGTATATTTACCTTCCGGCGTCCCGCGCTGCCATCCCGGGCCTCAGCGTTCCCAGTAATGCCTTGCGAGACCTGTGATGACGTAGTCTCGCGTTGCTATAGCGAGAGTCACACGAGACTACGTCATTACAGGGCCTTGCCGCAAGGCATTACTGGGAAAGCTTAGGCCGGGAATGCAGCGCGGGACACCGGAAGGTAAATATACCCCGATTTTTTATTTTTTTATTCTTTTTTTTTACAGGGGTATGGTGCCCAGGGCCTGGAGGATAGTCTCCTCTCCTCCACACTGTGGGTACCAACCGCACATGAGACGCTTAACTTCCCGCATGGTGGGCATAGCCACATGCGGGAAGTCAGCGATTCTCATGCATTCCTATGGGTGCAGAATCGCGGCAATTCTTTGCGATTCCGCACAAAAGAATGAGCATGCTGCGATTTTTTCCGCAATGCGATTCCGCCGCGGAAAAAAGCGCAGCATTAGCACAGCATGTGCGGAATGCCATAGGAATGCATGGGGGGCGTTCTGTACACGATTTTTAAACGTTTTTGCGCCGAAAGTCGTGGCAAAAACGCTTAAAAATCGCTACGTGGGCACACAGCCTTAAGGTGCAGGCTTTATTTTCAAGTGTAGGGGTGTGCACCAGGAGGTTCTGCAGCAGCTGAGGTGTACAGTATGAGATTCTGCAGAACAGTATGAGGTTCTGCCCCCCCCCCATAGTGTGAATATAGCCTGAGGATCTAGGCTTTAACTTAGCCGAGATAAGTCATAGTGTGTGTGTACGTATAGTAAAAAAAAAAAAAAAAAAAAAATTATATATATATATATATATATATATATATATATATATATATATATACACACACACACACACATACATACACACAGTACAGACCAAAAATTTGGACACACCTCAAAGCGTTTTCCTTATTTTCATGACTATGAAAATTGTAGATTCACTCTGAAGGCATCAAAACTATGAATTAACACATGTGGAATTATATACGGTAATTAACAAAAAAGTGTGAAATAACTGAAAATACTGTATGTCTTACTGTATATTCGAGGTTCTTCAAAGTAGCCACCTTTTGCTTTGATTTCTGCTTTGCACATTCTTGGCATTCTCTTGATGAGCTTAGATCTTAGATTAACATAATATTGTACAGAAGCAGACAAATACAAACTAATGTTTATAAAATTTCAATGAGAGGAAAGTATAGAAAAAGAGAAAGGAGAGGTGAAGCCAGAGGTATGAATGCAGGACAGAAAATCTCAAAAATCACTCACTAAATGTTTCAGTTCAATAGGATCATTGAGAAATTGTCAGATTCTCTAAACATATTCCAACTCTGCCAGATTCTAAAGAAACTGCCGATATTATATTTATTATGTGTTGAGAGGCTCTACATTCTGGCTAGAAACCAATTCTGACACCTAATCTAGAATAGACAGGGCCTTCTTAGAGCACCATTTTCTCTGGGACGAAATTAGTGTTTTACTTGACATGCAAATGAGGCTGAAGAGGCTGAAGAGCTATGGTAGATCTGAAACCATCACACCCACCTCCTGTGTGACTTCAGGCAAAGAGCTTCCAGTCAAGCAGGTGGAGGTAGCACTGAGAACAGAGTTGGAATATGAGAATTCAGATCTACTGTAGCACTTCAGTCTCATTTTATAACAACTCAAACTAATTTTCCTGTAAAGGACTGGCTATGTAAATATATTTCTGGCCAGATTCCCGTTACTACACCTTAGATAATGGATGGTAGACAGATATGCCTCCTCTATACACATGAACGCTCTGCTCAGCTGAGTGCTCATGTGTTCTCTGAGGAGAGGAGTAAACTGATGCCAGATGCCACCAACTACAGGACAAAAAGGTTGAGCGACTGAACTCACACGATGGTTGGCCAATCCCATTGAAAAGGCAAGATTGGCCTGCTTTTAACTAATGAGCACAAGAGCCTTTCAATTGCAGTTGGACAACATCTACCTCTCCCTGACTTCCTCTTCTGAGATTTCTATCTGCACTTTGCCATCAGTTTAGGCCACCATAAGAGCATCCTAAACAAGGAGATTGCTCAATGGATAGTCAGTCAATGGAAAGTTGTGCAAGGAGACAAGGGCTTTTACTTGGTCAGGAAATAGATCATTGTGTGTTAATATCTTAAATGGATTAAAATTTGTGATGGACATACAAAGCACATTAAGCAGGGCTTATCTTCAGTCAACAAGACACAGTGATCTTCTGCTTAAATAAAGCAGAGCTACATAAAGAGATAAAACGGAGGTGAAGAATGACTCTGGTAGACAGGCGTGAAGAGGTTATACAACAGATTCATAAACAGATCTCACCCAATTAGTTTGAGCATTGGAGAAAGAAGGATAATATCATTAAAGATGCCTAATTCTTCACTCCCATCACCACCTATGGGAAGAGAGTCCGGAGGCCTCCATTCAAAACTACTTAATTCTTCTCTTTCCCATAGTCCTCTGTCAGAGGAGAAAGTAGAGGTCACTGGTCAGCCAGTCCTACCAAAACCGGCTAGATTAGAGGTTGCACCAATCCTTCAATTTCCCATTCAATGAGAGTGATGCAAATCTTAGCATCAGGTAGAATACCAGTGCAATTTTCAGAGCACAATAGTGGTCTATACATATTACTGATTCAACGCTCCCAGAAGGTGAAGGTTTCGCTGTGTAAGGCCAGCATAAAAAGAAACTTAAGATGTAGTTTTCCGGAGAGTTGACATCTGCATGGGACATGTCACAGTCCGTTACATGAATGGCATCTCCTTCCTACACCAAGAACAAAGCACCAGCTTTCTGTAGTCCTTATACAAGAAACCCAAAACAGACAGGACTACAACACAGCTACAGATTGTAGCATTGTCGGTATAGGTAATGCTATGCCAAACTAGATTTTTCCTGTAGCTTCCAGTGTATTAAGGTGCTGTCACACTTAGCGATGCACCAGCGATCCCGACCAGCGATATGACGTGGTCAGGATCGCTGGTGCATCGCTAAGTGGTCGCTAGTGAGCTGCCACACAGGCAGACCTCACCAGCGACATAGCAGGGGTCGGGGGTCGCTACTTACCTGTCAGACGAGGCGATCCTGCCGTCTTCCCGCCCGCGTCCACGTGTCGCTCGTCGGCGCCACAGGAAGCCCAGCAGGAAGCTGACGACAAGAAACGGTCCAAGGCGTTCTCGCGCGATCAGTAATAACCAGCGGGGAGCCGGTCGGAGGAAAGTATCAGACATAGCGATATCGCTAGCAATATCGCTGCTACGTGACACAAAAACCAGTGACGTTACAGCGATATTGCTAAGTGTGACAGGCCCTTTAGACTAGGAAAAGGCCGGTGAGTGATAGGCCACCTGGTGGCTCTGTTGTAACAGAATGGACATTACATCATACATAAATGCACATGTGTCACAATAAGCACCACGGTTGGACTAAGTAATAAATTACTAATCCATACCAGAGAACAGTCACCGCACATCAGTACAGAAAGACCTGACAGAAGAGCAGAGGTCAGCAGTAAATCTACAAAGGCTTCAAGTCCCCAACATCTGCAACCATAGACTCATTACCGAAGTGCAATGCAGGCAGAATTATTCTGAAAGATGAGAAGGGGGCAGATCATCAGACTTTAGAGCTGTAACAGGAAGGGTGCACACTTCATTTCATTCTCATTTGAATGGCTTGCCTATAGAATTGAGTCTGTCTTCGTCATCTCAGAGGGGAGGTGAAAAGTGCATCGGCACCCTTTGTATATACAAAAAGATAAATAAAAAGAACCTGCTCTATAAGCATTACAGGCATCACCGACAAGACAAAGGGGGGGGGGGGGGCGTTAAGTGGAATAGTTGCTTGACTAGTCAGTAGGATGACGGAAAGCTGTTCTAACTTCGCTGTCGTGACAATTTCCTATCACTTGCATGTACTATATAGACCAGAAACATGGCAGCATGAGTGCTTCCTTTGAGCTGGCACCATACAAACATTATTCTAGACATCTGGGCAGTGTTCTTAGAAAGCCTGAATGAGGATCTGTTCCTGCACACTGCTGTGTTACATTGGGGGATGGGAATCTTCTCCATGTTAATGAAGAGTCATCCCCAAGTTATTTCAGGCATCTGTGGAAAAGGAGCTTCCTCCTCTCAGCTGGTCTCAGCCTTTTGCTAGATAGCTCAATCTATGTAGGAGACTCAAGTCAGTGCCTGCGTAAGAGCCCAGGAGGTGATGTGCAAACACAGGACTGATCACATGTATCTATATGTAGATTGACAATGTAAGGTTTGCTTAGCAAACACTTATGCTAGTTTCCTTGAGACATTAGGTAATATTGTTCAGTCACATTGAAAGCCTTGGAAACCTACCTGCAGACACCAATCAACAGACTGGATGGATGTGATGAGAAGTATTGGTTGCAAGACTAACAGGACAATCATAAAACAAAGGACTATTCTCAAGTTATTAAAATTACTTATATTAGACAGTATGAAAATAAGCAAGTTTGCAATGGACTTGCTTTTTTTCTCATAAATTGTAAGCTTGCGAGCAGGGCCCTCATTCCTCTTGGTATCTTATGATCTATGTGATTATTGTTATGCTGTAATGTCTATCGTCTGTACAAGCCCCCTCTGAAAAGTAAAGTGCTGCGGAATATATTGGCGCTATAGAAATAAAACGTATTATTTTCCTATCTGCCATCAGCCTCCTGCAATGATCGCTTTTATCTTGCACAGTGTACTGCTGGTTTCCAAGCTCTGACACCAGAATAGTAGTTACATTGCAGGAAAGATGTTAACTCCTAACATACCAGTAGTCAGCTCTCTCCAGCCCATTGATTTCTAAACAGTAGTTAGCTGTAGAATCACATTACTGGCACCAGCACTCACTGTCCTCAAATGTGTGCTTGCTCAAATGCCCTGTTATCTCTATATAAAGAACAACTGATTGCTGAATGTGCTAAGCCCCCCTGTCACACACAGCGATCGAGATCACTGCTGAGTCACAAGTTTTGACACAAGTGTGTGACAGGTATCAGCAACTGCCCCCCCTGCCGGGTATCGCTGATCGTACTCAAAAGCCCTGGACTTTTTTTTTTTTTTGATTGTTGGTCTCCCGCTGGCCAGCACGCATCGCTGCGTGTGGCAGGCGGGAGACCAGCGATCAGCACACTGGTTTCCAATGTAAACTGCGGGTAACTAAGGGCGCGCGTCCCCATTTATACTATGTCATGCTCCCTATGAGAATCACTAAGAAACAAAGCCACAAGATATCAATGAAAAAAGTTTTGAAGACAATCTTTACCTTAATGGTGAGTAGGGGAATGCCGAGTCTATCACCCCAATGTGCGTTTCGCAATCTCTTCTTCCGGGGGCGTACGCCCCCGGAAGAAGAGATTGCGAAACGCGCGTTGGGATGAAAGATGCGGCATTCCCATACTCACCATTAAGGTAAAGATTGTCTTCATGCGCTCCTTATAACCTTTACCGCTAGCCATAATCATTTGATTGTTAGTGATGCACTGAAGCACTTATGCAAAAATATATATACCGTGCAAAACTTTTTTCATTGGAATCTTGAGGATTGGTCTTAGTGATTCTTACAGGGAGCATGACATAGTATAAATGGGTATTATTGGTTACTTATTAATCATTTACATGCACAGTGGCACCTTATTGATTTCAGAGTTAAGTTGTTTCTTTTGCTAACTGATAAGCAACGTAATGTATCAATGAACCATAGTTTGAGGATTTTATCTGGAATACTTATAGAGACTTTTTCACATATTTTATGTGGTCCATATAAGAACGGGTTCATTTAAGGTATTACATTGTGCATTTGTGATGTATATTCCCTGTATATTATAATTGAGCAGTGGTGTGTTTTAAAGTCTTTAGACCTGAGGCATATTTTTTGTTATATAAATACATGAATAAAATTATTGTTGAAATATACACTCCTTTGCCGTTCATTTTATGTGTGAGGGCATGGTGGGTCATTTGTGAATTTTTAACATGCGAGAAAATAGGAACAGAAAGTACAACCCATCAGTTGTACCTTGATGACATACATTTGGAAGTGGTTATCATGCAAGAGACTGGATACGATTACAGACGAAAATCTCTAATGCATTAAAGAAAAAAAAAAAATTCAGTTTAAATTGAATCTGCTCCAAAACCTGAAGCATAACAAATGGGAAAGTGTGGTGGGTGTGTATAAAGTATACTGTCATAAACCCAGGGCGGTGGAGTCAGAGCCTATGTCCATTTTGGTGGAATTGGTATGAAATGAACAGACTGTCTCCTAAAATACATAATTGGTTACAGTAGTACAAAGCAGGATGTGCTGTAAATGTTTTCATAGGTATTTGGGAAAGTTATGAAATATCCTTTAAAGGTCTGTTCCCGATATAAGGATCTCAGCTTTTAGCTGAGCTGTTCTGCACTTTATGTACATGCTGAGTAGTGACCAGTGCTGTGGGGTCAGAGTGGTGGAGTCAGGAAAATTAAGTACGGTAGTCAAGAGACTTGGATTATCGACTACAGCTCTGCATAATCCTGACCCTCACCTGTTCTGCCTTCACAGATCACTGCCATAGTCAGAAGATGGAGCAAAAAACATTTCTCATCCCCTTCCTAGAGCTATAAAAAATAAAAATCCTGAAAAATGGCAGCATGGCTAGTCACCATTTTGCCGAATTTGTGACAAACTGATGTACCCCAAAAAAGTTGATTTATGCGGAATCTGATTTTTGTTTGTTCATTATGACCTAGTAATTTGTCATGATAAAAAAAAAACAAAACAAACGGTGTTAACAGGCGAAAACTAAAAGTTGCAGTTAAAAGCAGGGCTGTGGAGTCGGTAAGCCAAACCTGCGACTCCGACTCCTCAATTTCCCTTACACCGACTCCGACACATATTGCTTATATTTAAGTGAAAAATTTATTGTAGTACAATGTGAACCTCAGACATTTAATCATTTTTATGATCCAATAATCAAGATATTTAGATAAAACAGAATATATATTGGTGTACTACCCGGTTTTCATTCTTTTTGGTACAGATACGATATGGATAGACAGATATGGATAAATGGATATATAGATAGAGCAGATTTCTAATCTGCTTTTGCTATTGAAAACATTATCTATGAGCTCAAAAACCTTTCAGGTGATGCAGTTTTTTAAAAAGATGATCAGCTTTTGCAGCTGAAAAACGTATCCTCAAAAAACACAGGAAAAACGCTGTGCGTGAATGTAGCCTTAGATCAGGAATAGAACAGTCATTTATAGGACATTTCATAACTTTCCCAAACTCCTATAAAAAAATATTCAGCACATCCTGCATTGAATTACTGTACCCAATTTATTATATATTTTAGGAGTCGGAGTCGGTCCATTTTATACCGACTCCAACTCCACCAAAATGAGCACCGACTCCGACTCCACAACTCCGACTCCACAGCCCTGGTTAAAAGGCATAAAAAATGTTAAGAAATATGAGGGGGATCTGACCTGCTGCAAAAGGATGCAATATTAAGTTGATATTCTGGCTTACAGCAATGGAGCTTATGAACACACCAAAGAATGTTGCATGTCAGTAATTAAACAAAGTATAAGCAAAATATAAACCATTAATTTTCAAGGACAGTTGGCCTCAAAAGACATCGGCTTCTGCAAGTACATCTTATGTACATCACATTCCAAGGATGTCTGCGGACTAACTGGTCTCTGAATGAAGTTAACAAAACATGATTTTAAACAGCCGGCATATAACAAGTAACATATTGGCAAATTAGAGGTTACAATAGCCATACTTATTTTCCTTATTAACCAAATTCTTTTTTTTCTAGATACAAATTTTCCCCAAACTGGGCCAGTTTATGAACTGTAATGAGAATGTGACATGCCAGTGCTGATGAGCTATACACTACCCCAGTCAATGCAATCACTGGAGTCACATCCTATAGCCGTGACCTAAAGAGAGATAGCTCAATCATCTCCACATTATCCTACAAGATCAGAAACTGTACGAGGAACCAACCTAAGTAACCAATTGATGAAGATAGGGACCAGATCTCAACATGTTGCAAAATTACAGCCCCCTGGCTGACAAAGGGAGTTGTAGCTTCAGAGGGAACCTGAAAACCCATCTCTTCAGGAAAGCTTACAGCCTGCAATAACCATTCTGCCTCCTCATCACCACCAGAGCTGCTGCACCCCCGACCTTCTGTCTCTTCCCCGCTATCCCATAGAATGTAAGTCCGCAAGGACAGGGTCTTCTCCCCTCTGTACCAGTCTGTCATTGTAAATTTGTTTACTGTTAACGATATTTATAACTTCGTATGTAACCTCCCTTCTCATGTACAGCACCATGGAATTAATGGTGATATATAATAATAGCTTTGTGACAGTCAGGGAGATTTATGCAAAACACCATCACATGTTTCTCAACACAAGCAATGACTAGCCAGGTCTTTCCCCGGGAAGGAACAACCACGGGAAGGGCAGTCTCCAATCAAGGAAACCACCTATGCCAAAACATGGTATCCATCCACAGACAGCTGTTTCGTGGTATTGCCCCTCATCAGTGTGGAGTAGGAAACTGGGAGTAGATAAGTGTCTGATTGTGGTGGGCTCACCAAAATACAGTAATAGGGGATGTGGGGGTTTAGATAAGGCCTCTTTCACACTTCAGTTTTTTTTGCATCAGTTCAAATCCGCCAAAAAGTCAACGGATCCTGAAAATGAGGAAATTTAAAGGAATCGCTGGCCGGGAAGGAGAGGGAGAATTTTTTTTTTTTGTCCGGCACCCAGAAAGAATTTCGGGTTAAATTAGTGTCTGGAGGATTCGCCATAGAAAAAAACGTTGCAAGCTCCGTTTTGAAATCTTTGAGGATGGTGACGGACAGCAACTTTTGGCGGATCCTCAAAAAAAACGGATGCAACGGACAGCAATCCGTCACAATCCGCCATTAATGAAAGTCAATAGGGAAAAAAACGGATCCTCAAAAGAAAATTGAGGATCAGTTTTTTTCAAATCCTGGCGGATTGTGACTGATTGTAAAAAACTGAAGTGTGAAAGAGGCATAAGCATATTATTTCAGTGGGTGCCCCTGATAATGGGTAGATAACCAGGGGGTGTAACTGGTAATAGGGGGAAGATAAGCATCTGATTGTAGGAGGTGTCCCTAATAAATAGGGAGGGGGTATTTCAGATTAAAGGGATGCCCATGATAGGGCAGATATCTGATTGCAGGGGATGTCCATGATTATAGGGGGGGTAGATATCTGATTGAAGGAAGGGGTGTCCCTAATTTGGGGGGGGAACAAACATCTGGTTGTAAGGGAATGTCCCTGATAATGGGGGGGGACATCTGGTTGTAAGGGAATGTCCCTGATAATGTGTGAGGGTAGATAAACACCTGGTTGCAGGGGGTTGTCCCTGATAATGGGGGGGGGAGGAGGTAGATAAACATCTGGATGCAGGGGATGTCCCTGATAATTGGGAGGGTAGACGAGCATCTGGTTGCATTGGGTGTCCCTGGATACATATGTATATTCTTACAGCTTGTGGGGGTCTCACCGATCACAGCAACATCTCTGGGCACCAATCATACGATGGTTGGGGGTCCCAATGATAACACAAATCTGTCCTGTGAATGGAGAATGGCCCCCTTATGTGTCACAGCAGAGGGTCCGGTACAACGGCAGGAGTTATAACGTGTCCGTCTACTTAGAATAAAGACAACCGAGAGATCCACGTCACCATTCACCGACAGCAAGCAGTGGCCTAGGCGCAGTAATGGCGGAGGCCGAACTACAAGCCCCAGCCCGGCCGCTCACTCACCCGCAGCTCCATCTCGGTCCGGTGCACCCCGAGCCGCCGCAGCCCCACAGCCAGGTCATTGATGCAGATGGCGCCGTCCTTATTGACGTCCAGCTCCTGGAAGAGGATCTGCAGGCGCCGCTCATGCTCGGGCCCTCCGCACAAGGCTCCACCGCACGGGTCCGCGGACAGAGCCGCCGCCAGAGAAGCCGGGACCTCGTGTGTGTGCGGGGCCCCTCCCAACGTATCGCACTGACAGAACACTCCGCTCAGCAGCGGCGACACCAGCGAGCGAGGACGGGCCATAGACGGAGAGACGGAACCGCTGCCGGTGCGGGAGGCGTCAGCGACGAAGCTCGAACCACTCATTCAGTGCCGGTATATGGCGGCAGGCAGGAAGCGCATCACCTCACACCTCCCTGACGTAGTCTACACACATTTTTCCCGCCCACAACCAATCAGAAACCGCCTCCCACTCTCACCACCAATAAGAATCCTCATTCTAATGTAAGCGCAAGACTATGCTGCTATTGGATGTTATTAAGTGTTTGACAGGCCATTCAGCCAATCGGAGTTCGCAGATTAGGAGGGAAATAGTAGACGGCGCATTTTAAACGTCCGCTAGTCAATAACTTCTATTTCTCGTGTACTTTTATACATTCATTGTTTTTTTACGTAAATGACGTTTTTCCGCTTCCCATAAATCAATCAGTTCGTTCATTTTTTTCATAAACGCCTGTACCAATGGGTAAGTAGATATCGTGATTGACACAAATATAAACCAATCATGATCGAGAATGAGTTATCTCTTTGCTATTGGCCCGCTGTTTAGATTGACAGCATTCTTCACCAATGATTGCACAGAACGCTAAAGTAGGCGTCAATTTGTCTCCGCAATTGACGCGATAAAGAGGCAGATTCTCGAAGCCGTTACGCTGCGTAGGTTTCTTGCCGCCCCCACTTACGCAATTTACGTATTGCGGCCTATTCCACATCGTTAGTAAGGGGAGGTAATGGCTACGCCAGCCAAGAAAAGGAAGACGAATTTCTCAGAGCAGGAGGTGGAAATCATCCTGGAAGAAATGGAGAAGCAGAAACACATCTTGATTAACCATTACAATGCTGGAGTGCCACTGCTCACCAAAACCAACGCCTGGTATGACATCTTGAAGCGGGTGAACGCCATCAGCACATGCCACCGCGAGCTGGCGGAGGTGAAGAAGAAGTGGTCGGACCTCAAGACTGAGGTTCGAAGAAAAATGTCACAGGCACGTGCCACGGTGGAAGGCGAAGGTGATGTGGGCACCCCGCCAGTGATGCTCACCCCTCTACAACAGAGGATATGCAACTTATTAGGCGAAAGCGCCATCCTCAGCTTACCTGCCCCAGAATGCCCAGCTGAAATACCCACCCAAGTGTCCACCAGTTCCCCGGGCACCGTAACACTTTCACAAAGTGAGTGTGCCATCTTCCTTTTAGGATGCCGCCAAGTTCTGTATTTTTTTTCCGTTCTTGTTTTTTTCTCTCATTTTCAAAGAGGCGTAACTTTTTTCTTTTTACATTTTCAAGGGCTTGTTTTTGTGTAGCTTTGAATGACGCCATTCATATGTGGCTTCAGGCAGTATCCCCTGCCTCCTGCTTGTGATAGGTTTTTCCTTGTCAGCTGTTACAAGCAGGAGGCAGAGACAAATACTGCATCTCATAGGATCTCATAGGATACCGCTTAATATACTACAAAATAATTCCAACTGGGTTGAAAAAAACAAAACAAAATGCAATTCCGCATTGAGAAAATTGCTTAGTAACCTGGTTTTTCTGGTTAGCCCTATTACAGCGATACCAAACTTTTACTTTTATTTATTTACTAGTGGTTAAAAAAATCAGAACTTTGTAAAAGAAAATTGGCTTTTGTCCCCACTTTTTAACGACTTGTTTTCTGTGAGGTGAAATGTATTTTTTGTGATATGTTTTCATCACTTTTTACTCCATTTTTGGGACGTGCGGTAAGTGAAAAACCTCAATTTTGGTGTTTTGAACCCCTTTTTCGTTACACTGTCCATCTTATAGGTTAATTAATTTTATACTTTCATAGTTCAGAATTTTATATACATGGTGATGGTGAATATGTTTATCTTTTTTTTATTTTCCTGTTTTTTTATTAATATTGAGAAAAAATATTTTTGTTGCAATTTGCTTATATTTGTTAGCCTCCCTTGGAGGGTCTTGAACCTGTCTGATTGCTTGTGTTATATACTGCAATACTTGATTATAGAGGTATATAGTCAAAATAAGGATCTCTCCTGTGGCTGAGCTTCATAGGTGTACCAAGATGGGTACAACAGGGGTCTTCAAGACTTTCCCAGCTGCCATACTTCACACAATGGCACTCGGTGGCAACCATTTAAATTGCGATGTCTGAGATTGGTGCTATTAGCTTCAGTGGACCATATAGAAGCAGATGCTGGCAGTATAACAGAGCTGGCACCCACCCCACCGTTTACCATGCATTCTCAGCATCTGATCTTGCTTTATATACCTTGATCCGACCTGTCACATCACAGGTCATCAAGGAGTGGCCGGGATCCACTTGTTTTAACCTTTTGTGCTTACCCATCTTTCCATTGGTGATTTTACCACTCAGGGGCGTAGTTTAGTGGATGCACAGGTAGCAGTGGCATTTGGGTCCTGAGGGGCTCATCTGCCAGTATGATAAATGGTAGGTGGGGGCCTAAATACTGTCTGTCTAGGAGCTTTGCGTCTGCACCCTTTGTTCAATAATTTTGCCAATTTTTGGAAATGTAATCCATATTCATTATCTTATAGAATAGCAGACTTTAACCTGCAGGTCTCCTTCTGCTCTAAAACTACACTCTCAGCATGCCCCAACCATCTGCATTGGTAGCTGCAGTGTAGAAATTTTCGTAGACGCTTCCAATCGTTGTTCTTTACAGAGGGCTGCAAAAAACGCTCCAAAAAAAATGTTAAATTCTTAAAAAAGGAGGTGATTTACCTTGAAGAGGTTTCCCATTGAAAAACTCATCAGATTTGTCACCTCATATAAACAAAATTCTGTGTGAACATGGCCTTAGAGTTGGAGTTTTGTAAAATTGGAAAAGACTGTTTTATAGTGTATTGGCTTGGATACATTTCCAAAATTGGCTCTCAACCTGTTGAGACTTGTAGTCAGCTGGAAAGCCATAGGTTGAAGACCACTGTTATTGAAGATGTTATTGAAGATGACCTCTTCCAATGCCGTTTGCCAGGGAATGCTGAGAGTAGTAGTTTAATTCTAGAAGCACCTGTCCTTTTTTCTGACAGTAGAAAATGATCTTGAGAAATGCTGGTATTCTTCATGCATTGTGCCGTTCCTCTGTTGTTCTTCCTATAATTTTTTTTAAGAAACTAACAACCGGGTGTTACTATTTGGAGGTGTGTCCCAGTACAGTCTGACAATGTCCAATCAGTTCTCACGGTGTAAGGAGATGCTTATCTGACATGGATTACATGGTAACACCCAGTTGGCAACTAATCATTTTCTTGGAGAAATAACCAAGGAACGGTGAAACACAGAATTATAAGAAATTATAAGAACTGTAAGAAAATGTTCTCCAGAATTGTTCTTTCATGAAAAATACAAGTATTTACTGTAGTGCAACAGACCTGTCAGGAGAGCAAACAGGTTCTCATTGTCACTAACAAATCAGATGTGAAAAGACAAATATATTGCGCCATTCATATCTTGGCTAAATGATTGTAAAGGCAATGAAGATGCTGTAAAATTGGCAATCCAGCGGTTTTCCAATCGTATGCATGCCAAATATCTAAGACTAGATAGAATCGTTTTCATTGTCTAGAAACAGCGCCACTGGGCTTTGTCTGGTATTGAAGTTCAGCTCAAGTAAGTTAAGATGCATTACCAGCCACAGCCTATGGACCAGAGTGGGGCTGTTTGCTTTTTCTAGCTTTTTAAGTACAATAGTTCTCACTTTTATGTGCTTCACATGATCTTTTCCCTTTGCTTTCAGTTCCTACAGAAACCACCTATCACACCTTAGAGGAAAATGTTGTGGAGTACTGCACCACTGAAGCCCCGTGTAGTGAGACCCCGGTAGAAATAATCTCACCTTCTGCAGAAGTCACGGGAAAACCTCAAGAACTGAAGAATCGAATTGCTCTAAACTCCGCGCGGCTCTTGCAAGAACAGAGAGTGACGAACCTACACGTGAAGGAGATCGCTCAACACCTGGAGCAGCAGAACGACATCCTGCAGATGATCCGCAGGTCGCAGGAAGTCCAGGCCAGTGCCCAGGAAAGGCAAGCGCAGGCTATGGAAGGGACTCAAGCAGCGCTGGGTGCCCTCATTCAAGTACTACGACCGATGATCAAAGATGTTCGGAAGTTCCTACAAAGCCGAATCATAGACCCATCAGCCACCAATGAAGCTGGTGAGTCAGGAACTCCGAATGGACAGTCGAACACTATCAGCCAGTGATTGGAAATGACAGTGGATCACCAATATGGCACCTTTGTGGCAAAAAAATGGGAACTCGGGTATAGACTACTCGGATGTTTGATTGGGAAAAAAAGGACATTTTATCAAAATGTTAGTGTTTTAAGAATAGAATTGATTAGTAGTAAAATTGTAGGAACTCTGCTTTTATGATCATAAGCCCTTCATGAAATGAGTATATTAGAAGTCACTTTTTGAGACTTCAGGTCAACTATTGCTGTTTTATCACTGTGCAGTTTTTATAGTAAAATCTTTGATCTATTATTGTAGCATTTGTATCTTAATTTATTTAGAAATACCTTACCACGGCACAGGGGGCGCTCTCGCTGACTGTTTTGGACACCATTATATTGCTTGTAAATAGTTGCAATCCAAATTTTCCAGCTACCATTATAAACTTGGTTTATTAGCAAAATTCACAAATGTTCTGCTGTTTGCAATGAACCAGTGAAAGAAGAACAATGTAAATAGCTGAACATAAGTAATGTAACTTCAACATAAAATATGACTTTTTAGGAATTGTGCACTTTCAGAATTATTTAGTGCTTAGTTAGGCCCCTCCGGCTGTTATTACCTGCTGTGAACGTGATTCATAGCCAGATATCAAGTTATGGTACTTTCCTGAGGGATCTTAGTCAATTCCTCATGGGTAATGGCTTCCAGGTCACCAATAGTTTTGAATTGTCAGGAGGAAGGTCCAAATAAATTAGGACAAGGGATCATTGCTCTACATATACAAGGAAAAGGATACAAACAGATACAGAGGCATTGAATGTTCGTAGAGCTACAACGGGAAGAAGAGATCACAAGTTATAGGAACACTTGGCTACACAACTTGGACGTGGCAGAAAGAGTTTTCACTGGCTGCCACCAGATTCCTCAGGAAGCAGGTGGTCAAAAGCCCTCAAGAGCTTATAAAAGACCTGCAGCAAGATTTGTTGGCAGTGAGCGCTGAGGCCACAGTTTGCACGGTAAAGTGCATACTAAGTGCTGAAAGTCTCTATGCCCGAACTAAAAAACGTCACTTCTACTGATCCAAAAACACAAGAAAAGTCGCTCCAATTGTTACCTGTCTTGGGTTTCACGCTGTTCGGACCATCTTCCCTCTTCTGCTGCTGGCCCTCTTTGCTCACCAATGTGTTGGGTTAGCTCAGCATGCACTATTGAAATTATCTATCCAGGCCTTTTAAGGCCCATTCAGGCTTCTGCACGCCACCTGAGTATTTTAGTTGCAAATGCAATTCTTGAACTGCGCCAGCTGACTAACCTAACTCTGCTGAGCTTTTCTGCCTCCTGAGAAATATTTGCTGTTTCTCCAGTTACCTTCCACAATAGCAACATTGGAGGATGTCTCCCCACCCTAATGAGGGACAGGAACACAAAGAGGTTAAATACCCCTCCCCTTCCTATAACCACCAGTGCTTTTCCTGTCCCCTATGGGGCATGAAGAGGTCATTGATGGTGCTGCCGTGTCCGGCGATCTGGAGCACCCCACGTTACCTTTGCAATGACGGGCAGCCGAGGTTGGGGGCTCCGCTCTCCTCCTCTGGTGGCTGCTCTCGTCTCCACATGCTCCATGTGATTCGGGACCTTTCCACCCCTCCTGCGATCCCTCGGGGGTTAAAGCGGGTTGGTGATGTGCGGCCGGGGTCCTTCTATAGCTCCCCGGCATCCTCCCCCGTGCTGCTGATTCCAGGAGTTCGTGCGCACCGAAAGTGACGTAGGCCGAACTTCCGGTTCACCTCCTGTGTGTTGAACACACGCGCGCTCCGGCAGATGCCGCATTCCTGGGATCGAAAACCATTCTTAGGTCATACCTTTGACGTTTCACTCCACCGGGGGGGGGGAAGAGCACAGAATAACGCTGGGACCTCGGTTTTCTTCAAATCTTGGTCGAGGGAGCCGCGCCAGGTAAGACATTGTCTGTATGCTCCTGTGACTGTGGACACAATGACATGGACGGTGACAAACCCTCCCTTTCTGCGTCTGCAGAGCTCAGCGTTACCCCTCCTACTGTAAGTATTAGGTGATGGTCCCTTGCTGTCCAGGTTCTTGTAGCCTATAGGTTACTTAGTATACCTTCTCTTGTTGGGGAGTAAAGGTCCCTGCCCTTAAGAAGGATAAGACGCCCAGCCGCAAGTGTAGGATATGCGCTTCCAGGCTTTCCTCCGCATATAAGAAAAAGCTTTGTCAGCCTTGCACGGATGAGGTGTTACGTTCTGAACAGCCCTCTCTCCTGAATAGCATCAAGACCCTCGTAAAACAGGAGATCCTCTATGGTTACCTTTTCCCAGGCCCCAGTGCCACAACCCTCTCCACCTAGAAAAAGGAAGATGGCACCTGTGGAATCTGACTCAGACTCAGGCGAGATCCGTACCTCAGGTTCGGAGGACATTTGGGAGAATGAGGGTTCCACTTCCGCCCCCAAATCAGAGAAAAATAAATATTAGTTTTCTTCCGAAGACATAGAACAACTGATTAGTATGGTGAGAAGCACCATGGGGGTTGAGGAAGAGGAAGTAAGATACTCTGTACAGGACAAAATGTTTGGGGGGCTGAAACCCAAAGATCAGAAAGGGTTTCCCAAACAGAAAAATGTGCAGAACCTTATCCTTTATGAGTGACACCTCCCTGAAAAAGGTCTTAGCGTCCCTTTGGAGCTAAAAAATCGGTTTCCCCTGGACGGTGATAGTTCCTTATGGGAAATCCCTAAAGTGGATTTACAGGTGTCTAGGGTAGCCAAAAAAACAGCTCTTCTCTTTGAGGATTCATCCCAGCTCAAAGATCCTATGGATTAGAAAATCAAGAGCTTGCTAAGGAAATCCTGGGACACCTCCACCAATCGGCTTAGAACAAATGTGGCCTCAACGTGCGTCACCAGATCTCTATTCCTCTGGCTGTGCACGTTGGAAGATCACCTTACTCAAGGTACTTCCAGAAAGGAAATACTTGATTGCCTTCCCCTCCTGCAGAAGGCAACGGGGTTCCTGGCCGACGCTTCTGCTGAGTCCGCCCGGGTAGCGGCAAGATCTGCTGTCCTCTCCAATTCATCTAGGAGAGCACTATGGCTGAAATCATGGGGGGGGGGCGACTTTACTTCCAAATCCAAACTATGCGCTATTCCCTTTCAGGGCCACTATGTGTTCAGCCCAGTCCTGGACAATATCCTAGATAAGGCTATGGATAAAAAGAAATCTCTTCCCAATCAGAAGAATCCTAGGAAACGTTTTTTTCGTCCCCCGCCCCCCTCCCCCGTGACCAGCCCTCCTCCCCCGTGACCAGCCCTCCTAGAGGGAGTTCAGGGGAAAGGGAAAAACTGGGCGATGGAGTTACCCCAAAGGTGGCGGGGGCAAGAATATTCTTGTCCCCCACCACCAACAAACCCCAAACAGTGACTGCACTCCGATCGGGGGTCAACTCTCGCGCTTCCTCACCCAGTGGCAATTCATCTCCACAAACCAGTGGGTTCTCCATGCCATACAGGATGGACTGAGGTTAGGATTCGAGAGTCCTCCTCCTCAGTACCTGAGAGTCACCTCCTTGCAGTCTCCCCATCTCCAAAAATCCCTGCTAAAAGATCTGCAGGATCAATTTCACACAGAGGTGATCTCTCAAGTGCCACAACAGGAGATTGGGAGAGGCCATTATCCTCGTCTGTTTTTGATAAAGCACTCGGGGAAGCACAGGGTCATCATAAATCTGAAACCCCTGAACCAGGTGTTCCGATACAGATGATTCAATATGGAATCAAGTCAGCAATCCCGCTCATCGGACGGAATTAAGTAATGGCTACAGTAGATCTGAAGGATACATATTATCATGTGCCAATTCATCCGGACCACAGAAGGTTCCTCAGATTTGCAGTTTCAGACTGTCATCGGGTCAGTCATTTTCAATTCAATGTCCTACCCTTCAGCATCTCATCAACACCGCTGGTGTTTACCAAAATCATGGCTGTGGCAGTAATCATCCTATGCCAGGGAGTGTGCATTATCCCATATCTAGACGACTTTCTTATCTTCGCACCGTCTATCCCTTGTCTGAGCCTAGACGTGGCAAAGACTCTGGAAATGCTGAAATCCCTGGGCTGGATCCCGAATTTTGAAAAATCGGATCTTCATCCTTCCACAAGGAAGAAGTTTCTGGGAATTCTTTTGGATTCAGAAAAGAGGACATCCTTCCTACCCAGGGATTGTCAACTCGACCTCGTCCAGAGAATCTCCAGATTCAGGGGCCAGAGGTCACCAACCTTAACCCCTTTACTCCCAAGGGAGGTTTGCATGTTAATGCCCGGGCCAATTTTTACAATTCTGACCACTGTCCCTTTATGAGGTAATAACTCTGGAACGGTTCCATGGATCCCGGTGATTCTGACAATGTTTCTCGTGACATATTGTACTTCATGTTAGTGGTAAAATTTCAATCATATATCTTGAGTTTATTTGTGAAAAAAACGGAAATTTGGCGAAAATTTTTCAATATTCCAAATTTGAATTTTTATGCCCTTAAATCACAGAGATATGGCACACAAAAAACTTAATAAATAACATTTCCCACATGTTTACTTTACATCAGCACAATTTGGGAATCAAAATTTTTTTTTGTTAGGAAGTTATAAGGGTTAAAAGTTGACCACCGATTTCTCATTTTTACCGCACCATTTTATTTTTAGGGACCACATCACATTTGAAGTCACTTTGAGGGGTCTATATGATAGAAAATACCCAAAAGTGACACCATTCTAAAAACTGCACCGCTCAAGGTGCTCAAAACCACATTTAAGAAGTTTATTAACCCTTCAGGTGCTTCACAGGAATTTTTTGAATGTTTAAAAAAAATGAACATTTAACTTTTTTTCACAAAAAAAATAAATTCAGGTCCAATTTTTTTATTTTACCAATGGTAACAGGAGAAATTGGACTGCAAAAGTTATTGTGCAATTTGTCCTGAGTACGCTGATACCTGATATGTGGGGGGGGGGAACCACTGTTTCGGCACATGGCAGAGCTCGGAATGGAACAAGCGCCGTTTGACTTTTTCAATGCAAAATTGGCTGAAATTGAGATCGGGCACCATGTCACGTTTGGAGAGCCGCTGATGTGCCTACACAGTGGAATCTCCCCACAAGTTACCCCATTTTGGAAACTAGACCCCCCAAGGAACTTATCTAGATATGTGGTGAGAACTTTGAACCCCCAAGGGCTTCACAGAAGTTTATAACGTACAGTCGTACAATTAAAAAAATCATATTTTTTCCAAAAAATGATCTTTTCACCCCCAATTTTTATTTTCCAAGGGTAACAGGACCCTAAAAGTTATTGTGCAATTTGTCCTGAATACGCTGATACCCCATATGTGGGGGTAAGCGACTATTTGGGCACATGGTAAAGCTCAGATGGGAAGCAGCGCCAATTGACTTTTTTGGCTGGAATTGAGATCGGAAGCCATGTCGCGTTTGGAAAGCCCCTGATGTGCCAAAACAGTGGAAACACCCCACAAATGACCACATTTTGGAAACTAGACCCCCCCAAGGAACTTATCTAGATGTGTGGTGAGCACTTTGAACCCCAAGTGCTTCACAGAAGTTTATAACGCCTGGGAATGAAAATAAAAAAATCATATTTTTTCCACAAACATGATCTTTTAGTCCCCAATTTTTTTTTTTTACCAATGGTAAAAGGAGAAATTGGACCCAAAAAGTTGTTGTCCAATTTGTCCTGAGTACGCTGATACCCCATATGTGGGAGAAAACTACTGTATGGGCACACATCGGGGCTCGGACGGGAAGTAGTGACGTTTTGGAATGCAGACTTTGATGGAATGGTCTGCGGGTGTCATGTTGCCTTTGGAGAGCTCCTGATGTGCCAAAACAGTGGAAACCCCCCACAAATGACTCCATTTTGGAAACTAGACCCCCCAAGGAACTTATCTAGATGTGTGGTGAGCACTTTGAATCCTAAAGTGCTTCACAGACGTTTACAGTATAACGCCCTGGCGTGAAAATAAAAAAATCATATTTTTTCCACAAACATGAACTTTTAGTCCCCAATTTTTTTATTTTACCAAGGGTAACAGGAGAAATTGGACATCGAAAGTTGTTGTCCAATTTGTCCTGAATACACTGATATGCCATATGTGGGAGAAAACTACTGTATGGGCACACGTCGGGGCTCGGAAGGGAAGTAGTGACGTTTTGGAATGCAGACTTTGATGGAATGGTCAGCGGGTGTCATGTTGCCTTTGGAGAGCCCCTGATGTGCCTAAACTGTGGAAACCCCCACAAGTGACCCCATTTTGGAAACTAGACCACCCAAGAAACTTATCTAGATGTGTAGTGAGCACATTGAACCCCCAAGTGCTTCACAGAAGTTTATAACGTAGAGTCATAAAAATAAAAAATGATATTTTTGCCCCCAATTTTTTATTTTCCCAAGGGTAACAGGAGAAATTGGACCCCAAAATTTGTTGTCCATATTTTGACCCACAGAGTCATGTGAGGTCTTATTTTTTGCGGGACGAGTTGACGTTTTTATTGGTACCATTTTTGGGCACGTGACTTTTTTTATCACTTTTTATTCCGATTTTTGGGGCGCAGAAACCAGCATTTCATTAATTTATTTTGGGGGATGCGTTTACACCATTACGCGTGTGGTAAAATTGATAAAGCGGTTTTATTCTTCGGGTCAGTACGATTACAGTGATACCTCATTTATGACTTTTTTTATGTTTTGGCGCTTTTATGCACTGAAAGCAATTTTATATAAAAATTAATTATTTTTGCATCGCTTTATTCTGCAAACTATAACTTTTATTTTTTTGGTGATGACGCTGTATGGCGGCTCGTTTTTTGCGGGACAACATGACGTTTTCAGTGGTACCATGGTTATTTATATTCGTCTTTTTGATAGCGCATTATTGCACTTTTTTTTCAGCGGTATGATGATAAAGCATTGTTTTTTGCTTCATTTTTTTTTTTGAAGGGGGTTAACTAAAGGGGTTAACTAGTGGGACAGTTTTATAGGCCGGGTCGTTACGGACGCGGCGATACTAAGTATGTGCATTTTTATTTTATTTTTTTATTTACAAAAAAATAATTTATTGGGGAATTTTTTTTTTAATTTATTTGGGGATTTTTTTTTACAAGTGTTTTTTTTTTTTACTTTATTACATTGTCCCAGGGGGGGACATCACTATCTAGTGTCAGATCGCTGATCTGACACTTTCCACAGCACTGTGTCAGATTAGCGATCTGACAGGCGCTGCTGCAGGCTTCCTCGTGCCTCTGCAGGCCCCCGAAAGCCCCCATGGCCATATTTGATCCGGGGGCCTGCAGGGAGGAGAACCCTCGGAGCGGCGCAGCACATCGTGCTGCTCCGGGGGTCGCAGGGAAGCACGGAGGGAGCCCCCTCCCTGCGCACTTCTCTCCTATGCTCCCGATACACCGAGATCATGTTTGATCGCAGTGTGCCAGGGGCTAATGTGCCGGGGCGGTCCGTGACCACCCCTGACACATAGTGCCAGGTGTCAGCTGTGATAATCAGCTGACACCCGACCGTGATCAGCGGCGCTCACGGGGGGAGGTCCCAGGTCACATGGACGGAATAGTACGTCCAATGTAGGAAAGGGGTTAAGAGAGTCAATGTCTGTCCTGGGATCCATGACTGCGTGTATCCAGGCAGTCTCCTGGGCTCAAGCCCATACACGAGTCCTACAATCTCGTGCTTCTATACTCAAGAAGACATCAAAGTCCACTGACCAAGAGAATTCCACTCCCGCTCATGTGAAATCGGCCCTGTTGTGGTGGCTGGACTACCGAAACCTTCAACGGGGGATCAGCTGGGATCAGGTTCCCCTGAAGATACTCCTTTCAGATGCCAGTTGGAGAGGCTGGGTTGCAGTAGTAGAAGGATCTTACTTCCAGGGGTTGTGGCCTCCAAACATCAGCACCAGCTCCTCAAATTTGAGAGAGCTGAAAGCAGTGGAGGAATTATTAAAAGCCGCATCAGCCCTGATCCGAGATCACCACATGCGTGTCTATTCAGACAACATGACCACAGTGGCCTACCTCCGACACCAGGGGGGCACAAAATACTCCAGTCTAAAAGTGATCCCGGCAAGGATTTTTTCTTGGGCAGAAAAACATCTATTTTCCATCTCGGCAGTACATCTAAAAGGATCAGACAATATCCAGGCAGACTTCCTTAGCAGGAAAGACATCCAGGGGAGTGGTGCCTGGACCAAGCAGTCTTCTTGTCTCTGACTTGAGATGGGGGAGTACCGATGTAGACCTGTATGCCAATGGCCAGAATGCAAAAGTGAAGACGTTCTTTTCCCTATGTCCGGCAAGTGGTACGCGAGGAATATATGCCTTCTCCCATCCTTGGAACATCAGCCTGCCATATGCATTCCCACCTATATCAATGCTGGCGAGAACACTACAGAGGATTTGAACAGATCAAGTCACCACGATTTTAATCGCTCCCATGTGGCCAGGGACAAGCTGGAACAGTGCCTTACTGGACATGGCTCAGGAAGGTCCCTTGCTTCTACCTCAGAAAATCGACCTCCTTCACCATGGTCCCCTACTATATCCAGACCTACGCAGATTGAGCCTTGTTGCCTGGCTACTGAAGCCAAAATCTTAAAAGCTAAAGGGCTCTCAGATAAAGTAATCCAAAAGTAGAAAGCCAGTAACTAATGCCATCTATGCCAAAGTATGGAAGAAATTCTCATCTTGGTGTTCCCCAAACACTCCTGATCCTTTCAATCCCAATATAGCGCAAATTTTAGACTTTCTGCAAATGGGGTTGGAGCTAGGGCTTACACCCAGTACACTGAAGGTGCAGGTATCAGCCCTTAGTGCTTTCTTTGATCAAGACTTAATAATAATAATAATAATAATAATCTTTATTTATATAGCGCCAACATATTCCGCAGCGCTTTACAGTTTAACAGTTTCAAAACACAAGTCATAAGTAACAACGCTAACAATACAATAATTAAAGCAAAATAAGACGAAAGAAGACGACCCTGCTCGTGAGAGCGTACAATCTACAATGAGGTGAGGGAGATACAGAGTACAGGTGTGTATTTACAATGGTGTATTTACAATGAAGGTCCAGCTATCTTGCAGGAGTGAAGGATGGATGGAGATAGTGAATGGGCTACGCACGCACACTTACACAGAGAATGACTTTGATTAGTGAATGTCATAGGCCGCTCTGAACAGGTGTGTTTTGAGGGAGCGCCTAAAACTATGCAAATTGTGGATAGTCCTGATTTCTTGGGGTAGAGCATTCCAGAGGATAGGAGCAGCACGGGAGAAGTCTTGGAGTCGGGAGTGGGAGGTACGGATTAGTGCAGAGGTTAGTCGAAAGTCGTTTGCAGAGCGCAGCGATCGGCTAGGCCGATAGACAGAAATGAGAGAAGAGATGTAAGGGGGTGCCGCACTGTGGAGAGCTTTGTGGGTGAGAACAAGTACTTTGAATTGGATCCTATAATGAATGGGTAGCCAATGTAAGGACTGGCGAAGAGCGGACGCGTCCGAGTACCGATTACCCAGATGGACGATCCTGGCTGCTGCATTGAGTATGGACTGGAGAGGGGATAGTCGAGTGACGGGGAGGCCAATTAATAGAGCGTTGCAGTAATCCAGGCGAGAGTGGATCAATGCAACAGTGAGGGTTTTTGTTGTTTCCATAGTGAGAAAAGGGCGGATTCTAGAGATGTTCTTTAGGTGTAAGCGGCAAGAGCGGGCAAGGGATTGTATATGGGATGTAAAGGAGAGATTGGTGTCAAACATAACACCCAGACAGCGCACCTGCTGCCGGGGTGTTATTGTGGTACCACCCACGGAGAAGGAAATGTCAGATTTAGGGAGGTTAGTAGACGGCGGGAGCAGAAGAAGTTCAGTTTTGGAGAGGTTGAGTTTCAGATAGAGAGCGGACATGATATTGGAGACTGCGGACAGACAGTCACTGGCGTTCTGTAGTACAGCGGGGGTAAGGTCGGGGGAAGACGTGTATAGTTGTGTGTCATCAGCATAAAGATGGTACTGAAAGCCAAATCTGCTGATGGTCTGTCCAATTGGGGCCGTGTAGAGAGAGAAAAGAAGGGGGCCAAGGACTGAGCCCTGAGGTACCCCGACAGCAAGAGGAAGAGGAGATGACGTGGAGCCAGAGAACAAAACACTGAAGGAGCGGTCAGAGAGATAGGAAGAGAACCAGGAGAGTGCAGTGTCCTTAATGCCTAGTGACTGGAGCCTAGAGAGTAGGAGATGGTGGTCAACAGTATCGAAAGCTGCAGATAGGTCAAGAAGAATGAGCAGAGAGTGGTCACCGTTACGTTTTGCTGTCAGAAGGTCATTGGTCACTTTGATGAGTGCAGTTTCAGTCGAATGTAGGGGGCGGAAGCCGGACTGTGAAGGGTCTAGAAGGGAGTGAATGGAGAGGTAACGGGTAAGGCGGGAGTAAACTAGGCGTTCCAAAAGTTTAGAGATGAAGGGGAGATTGGAGACTGATCTGTAGTTGTTTGTGCAGGATGGGTCGAGAGCAGGTTTCTTTAGTAGTGGAGTAACGATGGCGTGTTTGAAGGAGGATGGGAAAATGCCCGAGGAGAGGGAGAGATTAAAGATTGTAGTTAGGTGGGTTGTGACGACTGGAGAGAGAGACTGGAGGAGATGTGAGGGAATGGGGTCGGTAGTGCATGTAGTCGGACGAGAAGAAGAGAGGAGTCTGGAGACTTCTTCTTCTGTTATGGGATCAAATGTGGAGAGTGAGCCAGGGGAGATGTAGGAAGGGATGGGAGTCACAGCACTTGGTGGTTGGGAGCAGATTTCTTGACGGATATTATCTATTTTTTCTGTAAAGTGGGAGGCCAGGTCATCAGCACAAATGTCTGTGATAGGGGCTTGTGCTTTTGGCCTGAGGAGGGAGTGAAAAGTGTCAAAAAGTTTCTTGGGGTTGTTGACTAATGAGGAGATCAGGGTGGTGAAGTAGGTTTGTTTGGCAAGGTGAAGGGCAGCGTTATAGGTTCTTAACATAAATTTGAAGTGGATGAAGTCTTCTGGTGTGCGGGTTTTTCTCCATAGGCGTTCAGCACTCCTGGAGCATCGCTGGAGAAGTTGAGTTTGCGATGTGAGCCAGGGCTCTTTTACTCTGTGTTTGGAGGTTCTGAGGGTGAGGGGAGCTACTTGGTCAAGGGTGCTTCTAAGAGTGTCATTGTAGTGATGAACAGCCAGATTAGGACAAGAAAGAGAGGAGATTGGGGACAGAGATGAGTGTAGGGAATCTGAAAGTGTCTGAGGGTTAATAGCTTGTAGATTTCTGACTGTGTGGTAGGTAGGAATGAGCTGGGTGGGCGAGGATTTGTGAGCGTGAAGGAGAGAATGTTGTGGTCAGAGAGTGGAAGCGGTGAGTTGTTTAGGTGGGAGATTGAACAGAGCCGGCAGAAGACCAGATCAAGGGTGTTACCGTCCTTATGTGTCTCAGAGGTTGAAAGCTGTGAGAGGCCTAGAGAGGTGGTTAGTGATAGAAGCTGGGATGCAGATGTGGAATTAGGGCTGTTAATGGGGATGTTGAAGTCTCCCAGGATGAGGGTTGGTAGTTCTGAGGACATGAAGTGTGGCAGCCAGGCTGAAAAGTGGTCAAGGAAGAGGGTGGGTGAGCCTGGGGGCCGGTATATGACCGCTACCCTGTGGGAGAGGGGATGGAAGAGCCTGATGGTGTGGACCTCAAAAGAAGGGAATAAGAGTGATGGGACTGGGGGGATGACCTGGAAAGTGCATTGTGGGGACAGGAGTATGCCAACTCCACCACCAGGTCTGTTTGTGTCATGTTGGACACTGTTCACACCAGGGTGTCCGGCAGACAGCGGTAATACCCTGTTGGGTATTCTGTTCCAGTCGGGATAGGGTTAATCAGGTTGTCATGCTGGCTGAGGGCTGGGCCACGCCCTAGGTCTTTAAATAGTTCGTCCTGACTATGGGCGTCGCCGATTATAGCTTTAGCCTAGTGCTAGCAATACCGGTCAGCAGTGGTGGTGTTGGAGCGTCTGATATCTGGTGCAGTATATCCCTCAGTGGTTCTTTTTCCAATCTGTTATATATATATTTGGTTGCCCTTGCACATTATTGTATTCCCTTGTGTATTTACTGTGTGGTGTTTTCTTTTACCCCTGTCCATACGTATTTGTGGGGTCTGGTGTCTGGTCCCCTCACTGGGTGGAGGGAGGTGGGTTCAGCTTAGGGCTGGACAGGAGACAGGGACAGGGTGGAGGCTCAGGCAGGCACACCTTCAGTGTAAACCCTGGGTAGAGGGACAGACAGGGTTCCCCTAGTCTGAGGGACATCACAGGGGTCCCGGGATTTTTGCCTAAAGTAACCTAGGCATTCCATGACAGTTTGTGGGTCTCGGGGAGTGAGAGAAGTGTAAGCCACCGTAGGAAATGGCAGCAGGAGAGACAGTGTCAGAATCCTGAATCCAGGTTTCAGTGAGGGCCAACAGATTAAGAGAGTTGTTCAGAAAGTAGTTGTGTAGGAAAGGAAGCTTGTTACAAGCAGACCGTGGATTCCAGAGGGCACAATTAAAAGATTGAGATGAGGGAGTGCAAGTAATGTTAATCAGATTATTGTGGTTTCGATATGAGGTAGGGTAGGGGTCGAGGTTGGGGGATGGTGGACCAGGGTTGGGGGAGATGTCCCCTGAAATCAGTAGGAGAAGGAAGATAAAGAGCCAATAGTTGTTGGAATTGTAAGTAGTTTTTTTCTGCGATGTGTTTGGGCAAGATGGGCTGAGGTTTCTCAGGAAGGTGGTGAGTGTGTGGGAGCTGTACATGGGAGAGGAAAGTATAGAGGGGCTGATGTGTATGAGTCGTGATGGAGGGGGGATAGGGTGATGAATGTGGATGGCAAGGGAACACAGGAGGATAAAAATAAAGCACATGGTTAAAGGGGAAGGCAAGGTGTGGGTTACCTGACTCCTGCCCTGACTAACTGCCATGTATAACTGCCGTTTTGCTGGATGCTTATCTTCTGTGATGCTTTGCTTATGGGATGCTTGCGTGCTGTACCCCACACTGCGTGCTTCCCCTTAGCAACTACTACATATATAGGCCACACTACAGGGTCAGGAGAGAGGGATTGTGGGAGATGGTTGGGTATAATTTGGCAGCTGGGGCCAGCACACCAGGGGATGGTTAGATGATCAAAGGCACTAGACCAAGATGTGGCAAAATGCTATAGCACCTTCCACCTGATAAGATCTAGAAAGGCCCCAGTCACAGATCTAAAGCAGTAAGTATTACATACAGTGCAACAAATGAATTATACCAAAGCTTTAGCAAGCACATTTAAATATGCAGCAAAATGGTCAAGCAGCAGAAGTATGGAGTTGTACCATTTGGATATATTACAGCAGAGAAATAGAGGCAGCAGAGGTGGGAAGTTGTATCATTCAGGCTGCTTGCTGGCAGTGAATGGAGTAAATACATGCAGGGTGGCTCAGTTGATTACCATTTGGATATATTACAGCAGAGAAATAGAGGCAGCAGAGGTGGGAAGTTGTATCATTCAGGCTGCTTGCTGGCAGTGAATGGAGTAAATACATGCAGGGTGGCTCAGTTGATTACCATTTGGATATATTACAGCAGAGAAATAGAAGACTTAGCTGGTCACAGTTGCATTAAACGATTTATAATCTCTGCAGCTAGAATTCGTCCTAGGTTTCGTAGTCAGGTCGCCCCTTGGGAATTGAATATAGTCCTTAGCAGTCTAACCCGAGATCCATTTGAACCTCTAACATCCATGTGCCTAAAGAATCTGACCCTCAAAACAATCTTTTTAGTTGCAATTACTACAGCCAGGCATATAGGAGAGTTGCAGGCCCTGCCAGTACAGGAACCTTATCTAATTATCACTTCAGACAGTATTATCCTTAGGTTAGATCCCTCCTTTATGCCTAAGGTAGTCTCAGACTTTCACAGATGTCAGGATATTGTGCTGCCTTCATTCTGCCCAAATCCTTCCAACACGAAGGAAGAAGTCTTTCACACCCTTGACGTCCGCAGGGTGGTCCTCTTTTACCTCCAACAGACTGAAGATTGGCGGATTGACCAAAATCTATTCATTCAGTTCGCGGGACGGAATAAAGGCAAGAAGGTGGCAACAATATGATTACTAACTGGATCAAGCAAGCTATCTGTCTAGCATATTCATCGCAGAATCTTTCTCCTCCTGCTTCATTGAAGGCTCATTCTAATCATGCAGTTTCTACATCATGGGCAGAGAGAGGGAACACATCTTCTGAGCAGATATGCAGAGTCGTCACCTGGTCGTCTGTCCACACGTCCACCAGATACTTCAGACTAAATTTCAATAGGAATTTAACATTTGGCAGACGAGTTCAGCAGGCTGTGGTCCCTCCCTAAAGAAATTAGTTGTTGGTATTACTCCGATGTTGCTGTCGTGGAAGGTGACTGGAGAAAATAGAATTAGTCTTAACCGTAATTTGGTTTCTAGGAACTTTCCACGACAGCACTAATTTCCCTCCCTACCTGATATTTTATGGATGATTCCTACTCTTTCTTGGTAACGATACATGCTAGTGTGTCCTGAAAAAACACTGGTGGTTATAGGAAGGGGAGGGGTATTTAACCTCTTTGTGTTCCTGTCCCCCATTAGGGTGGGTAGACATCCTCTGATGTTGCTGTCGTGGAAGGTACCGAATTACCGGTAAGACTAATTCTATTTTCAAGGTGGTGTCTGCACATATGATTCTGCTACATCAAAGTGCTTGTCCACCTGCCATCCAGCATATACAGCTATGATGCTCCACATCCCATTTGGCCTAGCCAACTCCGCTGCATCAATACTTCTGATCAGTGCAGCTCATCCTGACCTATGGGTTAGTGAATCCATCTTCCTGGGTGAGCCATATCAGAATACTCAAGCCATCGATTCCAAAGTTGTATTTGCAGCAGCACCAGTGCTGTTGGATACTGAGGATTAATTATCTGAACTGGTTGTGCAACTTGCTGTGAGTCAACTGTAGGTCATCAAGGCAGTGTGTGACCTCTCAGCCTGTATAGAAGCATTGCCTAAAGTACCTTTTGTTTCTCCTCCACTGATACAACATCTTCCTCAATCCCTCTTTTGGCCTGAAAATTCCTCCCGACAAAATGGGATTCTAGTGTATGCACTGACAGGGCCATAGATTGTAGTAGTGCCAACAGACCAAATGTGCTCTGTTATGAATGGGCCACCGAGGAGGAAAACTGAACAAGCTAAGTCACAGAAAACCAGAGAGGTTGGTAGCTATGCAGATTGCAGACCCCTGATCCTAACCACACAACTAGCAGCAGCTGTGGAGCGTTCCTACGATGAATCTAGACGCCTCTTCACAGCCGGAGGACTAAATAAGCCTAAAGCAAGAAAAAGGGAAAACTAACTGCCCCAGAGCAGACCCCAAAGGAATAGACAGTCCCCACACATGTATTGACGGTGAAACAAGATGAAAACACAAACACAGGCAGGAAAATAGGCTGAGCAAATGATGGGGCCCAAACTAACTAGAAAGGACAGGAAAGGAAAGACACTGTCTGCAATCTGCCCCAAAAACCCTACAAAAATAATGTCCAACACTTCTGATAACAAAATTAACCCTGAAGTCACTTGACTTCTGCCACTATATCAGCACTCTGAAATATTCTGAGACAGAGCAAAAAAGGGGCCAATCTAATAAGGGGCAAAAAGCAAATTGGCAAATACAGATAAATAAGAGTGGAAATTCAGCACAGTGGCTGACCACACAAAAAACAGAATAGACCAACAAAATCAAGTGTGAACATTAGCAGAAACACTTAGCTTGAGATGACTGGAGCAGAGCTGAAAACCAAGACCTGAAAAGCCAGAAGGAATCACCAGCACCAGAATAGGGCGTCGGCTGTCTTAAATCCAGTCTGAGATTCCAGATATCCAATCGTTATCCTCATCATCAGGTGGCAGATCTCTACTAATTAAATCAACCTCACTACCTCCTGTTACCACCAGAGGGAGCCCGGAAGGAGAACTCACAACTGGTAGACCAGAAAATGAGTTCACAACAGTACCCCCCCTTGAGGAGGGGTCACCAAACCCTCATCCACGCCACCAGTCCTATCAGGATGGGCCTGGTGAAAAGCATGAACCAATCTATTGGCATGAATATCAGAGGCAGAGACCCAAGAATTATCCTCCTGGCCATAACCCTTCCATTTGACCAAATACTGGAGTCTCCGTCTAACCAAACGAGAATCCAATATTTTCTCTACCTCATATTCCGCATTGCCTTTAACCAATACAGGGTCAGGGGGTGCTGCCATAGGAACTACTGGCTCCACAAACCTCTTCAACAGTGATTTGTGAAATACGTTATGGATCTTGAACGTAACTGGAAGAGCCAATCGAAAAGAAACAGAATCTCCAAAATCTTATAAGGTCCAATAAATCTTGGCTTAAATTTTGGAGATGCAACCTTCATAGGAATATTCTTAGACGACAACCAAACAATATCACCCACTTTAAACCGGGGACCAATGGTCCTATGCCAGTTGGAAAATCGCTGGGCCTTTTTCTGAGAGAGTGACAACTTATCCACCAATTGGTCCCATATCTGCTGCATTCTCTCAACCACAGTGTCCACACCTGGGCAGGACGAAGATTCCCCTTGCCCTGAAGAGAATCGAGGGTGAAACCCAAAATTACAGATAAAGGGTGACATCAAAGTGGCAGAACTAGCTCTATTGTTCAGCGTGAATTCGGCCAAAGGCAAAAATGAGACCCAATCATCCTGATCAGCAGATATAAAACATCTTAAATAAGACTCCAAGGTCTGGTTTGTTCTCTCAGTCTGCCCATTGGTCTGGGGATGAAACGCGGAAGAGAAGGATAACTGAATTCCCAGATTGGACCAAAAGGCTTTCCAGAATCTGGAAACAAACTGGACTCCTCTGTCCGACACAATGTTCTCAGGAATCCCATGTAACCGAACCACCTGTTGTAAAAACAAGGGCACCAACTCAGCGGAAGATGGCAACTTTGGGAGTGGTACAAGATGGACCATCTTCGAAAATCTATCACAAATCACCCAGAAAACAGTCATTCTCTGAGAGACAGGAAGATCAGAAATAAAATCCATTGAGATATGGGTCCATGGCCTCTTGAGCATCGGCAGGGGTATCAGCAACCCACTAGAACGAGAACAGGGTTTAGACCGAGAACAATTCCCACGGGACTGTACAAAATTCCTGACAACACGAGATAAGGCAGGCCACCAAAAAGACGGACTCACCAAATCTCTGGTACCAAAAATACCTGGATGACCAGCCAATGCGGAGCAATGAACTTCAGATATCACTCTCTTTCTCCACTGGTCAGGAACATACAATTTTCCCATAGGGCAACGCTCAGGTTTATCCTCCTGAAATTCCTCCAGGGCGCATCTCAAATCGGGCAAAATGGCAGAAAAAACTACCCCCTCACCTAGGATGGTAGTAGGCTCGGTCACATTAAGAGAATCAGCAAAGAAACTCCTAGAAAGGGCGTCTGCCTTAACATTCTTAGTGCCCGGAAGAAAAGAGACCACAAAATTAAAACGCGTGAAAAACAAGGCCCATCTAGCCTGTCTAGGATTCAAGCATTTGGCCGACTCCAGATAAATCAAATTCTTATGCTCGGTGAGGACCACAACTTGATGTCTAGCTCCCTCCAACCAATGTCTCCACTCCTCAAATGCCCATTTCATGGCCAACAATTCCCGATTCCCCACATCATAGTTGCGTTCAGATAGGGAGAACTTTCGAGAAAAGAAGGCACAGGGATTCATCTTAGAAGTCACAGGGTCTTTTTGGGACAAAACAGCTCCTGCACCAATCTCAGAAGCAACTACCTCCACCTGAAATGGAAGTGAGACATCAGGTTGCCGTAAAACTGGAGCTGAAGTAAATCTCCGTTTAAGCTCCTGAAATGCTGAGACAGCCTCAGGAGACCAATTCAGCACATCAGCGCCCTTCTTGGTCAGATCAGTCAGTGGTTTGACAATACCAGAAAAATTACCTATAAATTTACAATAGAAATTAGCAAAACCCAAAAACTTCTGGAGAGCCTTCAAAGAAGTAGGCTGAACCCAATCATAAATGGCCTGTACCTTGGCCGGGTCCATTTCAATAGTCGACAGAGACAAGATAAATCCCAAAAATGAAATCCTCTGCACACCAAAGAGGCATTTCGATCCCTTAACAAACAAGGAATTCTCCCTCAAAATCTGGAACACAGTCCGGACATGTTCCACATGAGAATCCCAATCACTAGAAAAGATCAAAATATCCAGATAGATGATCAAAAACTTATCCACAAAGTCTCGGAAAATATCATTCATAAAGGACTGGAAGACAGAAGGGGCATTAGTGAGCACAAAAGGCATCACCAGGTACTCAAAATGTCCCTCCAGAGTATTAAACGCCGTCTTCCATTCATCCCCGTGCTTGATGCGAATAAGATACGCCCCCCTGAGGTCAAGCTTAGTAAACCAGCAGGCACTCTTAACTCTGGAGAATAAATCAGACATCAGAGGTATCGGGTACTGATATTTAACCGTCATCTTGTTAAGGGAACGATAATCAATACACGGTCTTAATGAACCATCTTTCTTGGCCACAAAAAAAACCCAGCACCTAAAGGTGATGAGGATGGTCTAATATGACCCTTCTCCAACGACTCCTTAATATAGGATCGCATAGCATCATGTTCGGGTACTGATAAGTTGAAAAGCCGACCTTTGGGAAATTTACACCCAGGCATCAACTCAATTGCACAGTCATAACTCCTATGAGGAGGCAAAGATGCAGACTTACTCTCACTAAATACATCAGAAAAATCGGCCAGATAATCAGGAATATCATGAGACTGAGGAGAGGTGGAGAAAACAGGAGCGTCCCTAAGAACACACTGACAACCCCAACTCACCACAGACCCAGATTTCCAATCCAAAACTGGATTATGAGTTTGCAACCAAGGAAAACCCAGAACAATAGTATCATGCAAATTATGCAGCACCAAAAATTTACAATTTTCTTGGTGGTCTGGGGCAACTCGCATTATCACCTGGGTCCAAAACTGAGGTTTGTTCTCTGCCAAAGGAGTAGCATCAATATCCCTCAGAGGAATAGGCGTCCGCAGAGGCGTCATGGAAAAACCACAACGTTTAGCAAAGTCCAAATCCATCAGATTCAAACCTGCTCCTGAATCCACAAAAGCCTTAGTGGAAAACGTGGATAAGGAGCAGATCAGAGTAATTGCCAAAAGGAACTTAGGTTGTACACTGCCTACAGCAAATGTGTGTTCAAAACGTTTCTCTCGTTTAGGGCAGACAGAAATAGTATGAGAGGCATCTCCACAGAAAAAACACAGCTTATTACGCCTTCTAAACTCCTGATGTTGCGCCCTAGACAAAACCCCATCACATTGCATAGGTTCAGACGTTTGTTCAAAAGGTGGCAGCGCCTCCCGTGTAGTTTTACATTCACGTAAACACCGATCAACTTGAATGGCTAATGACATAGAATCATCCAGACCAGGGGGAACAGGAAATCCCACCATAACATCTTTTATGGTCTCTGATAAACCCTTCCGAAAGAGCTGCCAAAGCACTATCATTCCATGTAGTAAGGACCGCCCACTTTTGGAATTTTTGACAGTATAACTCTGCAGAATCCTGACCCTGGTTCAATGCCAACAGGGTTCTCTCAACTCGATCAACAGCATTAGGTTCATCATACAACAACCCCAAGGCTTGAAAAAATGCATCCACATTAGTCAGAATAGGATTTTCAGGTGTCAGAGAAAAAGCCCAAACCTGGGGATCGCCGCGCAGCAAGGAGATGACAATTTTAACCTGCTGCGCAGAGCTCCCCGATGAGTTAGGCTTCAAGGCAAGAAATAATTTACAATTATTCTTAAAATTCAAAAATTTAGACCGATCCCCAGAAAACACATCAGGAGTAGGGATCTTAGGTTCAGCAGCACGTGACTGAATGAGGTAGGTGGAAATTCCCTGCACTTCAGCAGCAAGTTGCTCCACATGATCAGACAATTGCTTAATCTCCATTAGGAAAAAAAAAATCCTCCTACGGCCCCAGAGAAAAGGAGGAAAAAATACATTAAAAAAAAAATTCTGACACTTTTTTTTTTTTAAACAATTTTTTCCTGCTTTTGAGTACCCTAGAATCTGCAGTATGGCTGGTGATTCTGTTATGAATGGGTCACCGAGGAGGAAAACTAAACAAGCTAAGTCACAGAATACCAGAGAGGTTGGTAACTATGCAGATTGCAGACCCCTGATCCTAACCACACAACTAGCAGCAGCCATGGAGCGTTCCTATGATGAATCTAGATGCCTCGTCACAGCCGGAGGACTAAATAAGCCTAAAGCAAGAAAAGGGGAAAACTAACTGCCCCAGAGCAGACCCCAAAGGAATAGACAGCCCCTACACATGTATTGATGGTGAAACAAGATGAAAACACAAACACAGGCAGGAAAATAGGCTGAGCAAACGATGGGGCCCAAACTAACTAAAAAGGACAGGAAAGGAAAGACCCTGTCTGCAATCTGCCCCCAAAACCCTACAAAAATAATGTCCAACACTTCTGATAACAAAATTAACCCTGAAGTCACTAGACTTCTGCCACTATATCAGCACTCTGAAATATTCTGAGACAGAGCAAAAAAGGGGCCAATCTAATAAGGGGCAAAAAGCAAATTGGCAAATACAGATAAATAAGAGTGGAAATTCAGCACACTGGCTGACCACACAAAAAACTGAATAGACCGACAAAATCAAGTGTGAACATTAGCAGAAACACTTAGCTTGAGATGACTGGAACAGAGCTGAAAACCAAGACCTGAAAAGCCAGAAGGAATCACCAGCACCAGAATAGGGCGTCGGCTGTCTTAAATCCAGTCTGAGATTCCAGATATCCAATCGTTATCCTCATCATCAGGTGGCAGATCTCTACTAATTAAATCAACCTCACTACCTCCTGTTACCACCAGAGGGAGTCCGGAAGGAGAACTCACAACTGGTAGACCAGAAAATGATCTCACAACAGTGCGCTTTGCCATGCATCATTTTCGGGATGGTACACTCCTGAAAACGATGCATGACAGAGCACACATTTGCTCTGTTGGCACTTTTACAGTCTATGGTCCCATCAACGCATACACCAGGATCCCATTTTGGGCTTTGGACGCAAGCCCCGATGGGGTCAACGAACGAGTGCCTGAATGCAATGTAAAAGTACCCTTAACCAATACATCGCATATTTTCAACTTTACCTACAGCAATTTTTTTTCAATCAGTCAAAAGTGGCCAATATTTATTCTTTGCTCATTCGGTGATGACTTATAATACTACTAATAATTTTTATTTATGTAGCGTCAACATATTCCACAGCATGTTACATTTCAAAGGGAACTTGTACAGACAATAAAGACATTAGAGAGGAACACATCATTCACCAGATACCAAAAGAAGTGAGGATCATGATCACAAGCTACAATCTATGGGGAAACAGGGGAGACACGAAGGGTAAATGGTAAAAAGTGCTTGTATTGTACGGTCCAGCCATCGATATAATAAAAAGTTTATTCACATAACGCTGCAGAAGGATCTGTACAGTACAGAAAGAGCACATTTCTCTGATTTTGAATTAGTGTAGAATGACATTTTTTGTGTTTTTCTACTCATTTCATCAAGCCAAGATTCAAAGAAGGTGAGTTTGAATCTCTACTAGTTCAGGAGATAATTTCAAACTTTTTTGATGTGTGAGACATTTAGCCTGTGCCGCAACTTTATGGGAACTAGAAGATCCTATGATGCACTCTCTTCTGTCCTTCTTTTCTGCAGTCTGCAATCAGTTTGATAAACTAGGTCAAGTTCATTCTGCCACTTGTTCTGTACTCCGGCTAAGACTAGAAACTAATTGTGTGGGATATTATATAACGAAGATCCAAACAATGTCAGCAGAACTGAACTGGAGCAACAAAGCAATTCTAGCTTTGTCCTGCTGGATAAAAGATGATCTTGCTGGTAGAGATTTACTGATCTCTTTTAATGATCTGATTTCTCTCGACACTAGAGCGGACTTTCGTTTTAAGATGAGATCAAGGAGGAAAGAGCAACTTCTCCAATAATAATAATAATAATAATAATAATAATCTTTATATAGCGCCAACATATTCCGCAGTGCTTTACAGTTTAACAGCTTCAAAACACAAATCATAAGTAACAACGTTAACAATACAATAAGCAAAATAAGGCTACTTTCACATTTCTGGATTTTAAATCCGGCGGGCTGCGGCGAAAAGTTGTTAAACCTGATCCGGTAGGAGCCGCAGCCCGCAGGATCATCTGTTTTTGCCGGATACGGTGCAGGAGAGGGAGAGGGAAAGAGAGTCTTCGCGCATGCGCTCTGCAAAAAGCGGTCCGGCGCTGTCAAAAAACGTTGCATGGAACGTTTTTTTGCAGACGCCGGACAGGCATTTTTTGTTTTTGCCGTTTCCGGCTAAAGCCGGACACGCCGCATGGCCATCAGGCGCAATGCGGCGATAATGTAAGTCTATGGGAAAAAAGCCGGATCCGGTGGCAGCAGGCGCCGGATCCGGTTTTTCCATTTTTCGCCGCATCGCGCCTGATGCTTCAAAACGGAAATGTGAAAGTAGCCTTAGACGAAATAAGACGACCCTGCTTACAATCTACAATGAGGTGAGGGAGATACAAAGTACAGGTGTGTATTTACAATTGTGTATTTACAATAAAGGTCCAGCCATCTTGATGGAGTGAAGGATGGATGGAGATAGTGAATGGGCTACACACGCACACTTACACATAGAATGACTTTGATTAGTGAACGTGATAGGCCGCTCTGAACAAATGTGTTTTGAGGGAGCGCCTAAAACTATGCAAATTGTGGTTAGTCCTAATTTCTTGGGGTAGAGCATTCCAGAGGATAGGAGCAGCACGGGAGAAGTCTTGGAGTCGGGAGTGGGAGGTACGGATTAGTGCAGAGGTTAGTCGAAAGTCGTTTGCAGAGCGCAGCGATTGGCTAGGCCGATAGACAGAAATGAGGGAGGAGATGTAGGGGGGTGCCGCACTGTGGAGAGCTTTGTGGGTGAGAACAAGTACTTTGAATTGGATCCTATAATGAATGGGCAGCAAGTGTAATGACTGACGAAGAGTGGACACGTCCGAGTACCGATTAGCCAAATGGACGACCCTGGCCGCTGCATTAAGTATGGACTGAAGAGGGGATAGTCGAGTGACGGGGAGGCCAATTAATAGAGCGTTGCAGTAATCCAGGCGGGAGTGGATCAATGCTACAGTGAGGGTTTTTGTATCCATGATGAGAAAAGGTTGGATTCTAGAGATGTTCTTTAGGTGTAAGCGGCAAGAACGGGCAAGAGATTTTATATGGGATGTGAAGGAGAGATTGGTGTCAAACATAACACCCAGACAGCGCGCCTGCTGCCGGGGTGTTATTGTGGTACCACCCGCGGAGAGGGAAATGTCAGATTTAGGGAGGTTAGTAGACGGCGGGAGCAGAAGAAGTTCCGTTTTGGAGAGGTTGAATTTCAGATAGAGAGTGGACATGATATTGGAGACTGCGGACAGTCACTGGCGTTCTGTAGTACAGCGGGGGTAAGGTCGGGGGAAGACGTATATAGTTGTGTGTCATCAGAATAAAGATGGTACTGAAAGCCAAATCTGCTAATGGTCTGTCCAATTAGGGCCGTGTAGAGAGAAATAAGAAGGGGGCCAAGGACTGAGCCCTGAGGTACCCCGACAGCAAGAGGAAGAGGAGATGACGTGGAGCCAGAGAACAAAACACTGAAGGAGCGGTCAGAAAGATAGGAAGAGAACCAGGAGAGAGCAGTGTCCTTAATGCCTAGTGACTGGAGCCTAAAGAGTAGGAGATGGTGGTCAACAGTATCGAAAGCTGCAGATAGGTCAAGAAGAATGAGCAGAGAGTGGTCACCGTTACGTTTTTGCTGTCAGAAGGTCATTGGTCACTTTGATGAGTGCAGTTTCAGTCGAATGTAGGGGGTGGAAGCCGGGCTGTGAAGGGTCTAGAAGGGAGTGAGTGGAGAGGTAACGGGTAAGGCGGGAGTAAACTAGGCATTCCAAAAGTTTAGAGATGAAAGGGATATTGGAGACTGGTCTGTAGTTGTTTGTGCAGGATGGGTCGAGAGCGGGTTTCTTTAGTAATGGAGTAACAATGGCATGTTTGAAGGAGGATGGGAAAATGCCCAAGCAGAGGGAGAGATTAAAGATTGTAGTTAGGTGGTTTGTGATGACTGGAGAGAGAGATTGGAGGAGATGTGAGGGAATGGGGTCGGTAGTGCATGTAGTCGGACGAGAAGAAGAGAAGAGTCTGGAGACTTCTTCTGTGATGGGATCAAATGTGGAAAGTGAGCCAGGGGAGATGCAGGAAGGGATGGGAGTCACAGCACTTGGTGGCTGGGAGCAGATTTCCTGACGGATATTATCTATTTTTTCTGTAAAGTGGGAAGCCAAGTTCCAAGTGTTAGGCTGTGTTCACACACAGCGGTTTTTTTTGCGTTTTTCCCGCGGATTTACCAAAAAATCCTCTCAAAAAACACTTAAAAGAAGCTTCCCATTCATTTTAATGCATTTTGCACTTTTTGTGCATATTGATGCGTTTTTTTCCGTGAAAAAAACGCTTCGGGGTTAAAAACGCAGCATGCTCATTAATTTCGTGGAAAATTACGCATTTCTAGCTATTTTCTATGTGTCTGGGGACGTGCGGAAAAAACGCACAGTTTCTGGGAAGGAGTCCGGTTTTTATGCAGAAATTTTCTGCATACGTGTACACATAGCCTTAAGGCCCCTTTACATTTAGCCTTTATGCAGCATCAGTAGTAAAAGATAGGATGTAAAAAATAATAAAAAAATAAAAAATATTGTTATTCTTACCTTCCGGTGTCCCGCGCAGCCTTCCTGCCTCTCTCCACACTCCTGGTCCCAGTAATCCTTTGCGAAAATGACCGCGATGGCGTCCGTTTTCGAGGGATCGCGACGTCTCGCGGTCATTCGCGATGACGTCACGCTCCGAGGAAGGGCGAGTGCGCATGCGCGGGCCACTGACACGCCACGACCCCAAGAAGGCAGATGGGGAGCGGTGTGGGAGCAGACCGGGGATGCGCCGGGGGCGGAGACCCCCAGGTAATGGTCCGCGGATGTGACTGTACCCCCTCTCTTACTCCCCCTTTTTAAGTTTGGACAGAAACCTCCTCATGATATGAAGAGCATTGATGTTCTCCTGGATCCTTTCCAATCAGTAAGGAAAAAGGTCCTTCCCCTGACTGTCTTCTTGGACAGAATGTCTTTTACGTCAAAGATGTCATCAGAAGTGCTAAGTTGTGGAGAGTGGGACGAAGCTGAGTGAAAGCGATTAAACACCGCGGGTTTGAGGAGAGAGACATGGAAAGCATTGGGAATCCGCAGCGAGGCAGGTAATTTCAACTTATAGGCCACATCATTGATGCGCCTCAAAACCTCAAAGGGACCAATGCAATGTGGACCTAACTTATAAGAGTGGATTTTAAGTCTGATATAACGTGAGGACAGCCAGACCTTATTGCCCGGAAGATAAGGAGGGGTGTCTAGGCGTTTTTATCGGCGTATCTCTGCATCCCGTTGTTAGCTCTTTCAAGAGCCTCTTTAGTCTCCTCCCAAATCTTAGAGAATTCTGAGGACAAGGAGTCCGCTGCCGGTACACCCAAGGCAGGTGAGACGGGAAGGGGAATGCTGGGATGTTGCCCGAAAACTAGAAAAAAGGGAGATTTAAAAGAGGATTCGTTGGAATGATTGTTGTAGGCGAACTCTGCCCAACTCTCCCCACCACTACTGGAGCTACCGCCTCACCATCACTGGAGCTGCTGCAATCCCCCAACCTACTGTCTCCTTCCCCACCATTCTGTAGAATTTAAGCCCGAAAGGGCAGGGTCTTCTCTTCCCTCTATATCAATCTGTGATTGTTAGTTTGTTTACTGTAAGTGATATCTGTAATTTGTATGTAAACCCTTCTCATGTACAACACCATGGAATCAATGATGCTATATAAATAAATAATAATAATAATAATAATAATAATAATAATAAAAAAAAAAAAAAGAGAGAAGGGAAACCCAATCGTTCTGGTGCGCATTGGAGAAATGCCGTAGGTGGGTAGTTAAAGCTTGATTGACTCGCTCCACTTGGCCGTTGGACTGCGGATGATAGGCAGAGGAAAAATCCAGGGCTACCTTCATTAGTCCGCTCTCCAGAAACGGGAGGTGAATTGAACTCCACGGTCCGACACGATATGCTGAGGAAAGCCGTGAAGTTGGAAAATATGGTGCAAGAAAATCTTCGCCAACTCGGGAGCAAAAGGCAGACCAGGCAGAGGAATGAAGTGGGCCATTTTGGAAAAACTATCCATGACCACCAAGATGACAGTACAGTTGGAGGACAGAGATAAATCTGTGACAAAGTCCATGGCAATATGGCTCCAAGGGACACAAGGCACAGGCAATGGATGCAAGAGTCCAAAAGGCAGCTGTCTTGGGACCTTGTTTCTGGCACAGGAAGAGCAAGAGGCAGTGAACGCTAAAACGTCTTGGCGGAGCAATGGCCACCAATAATGGAGGGAGATGAGTGACAGAGTCTTCTTGGCCCCAGCATGTCTGGCGACCTTAGAGAAATGTCCCCAACTCAGGACTCTCACTCTGTCACAGTCCAATACAAAGGTCTTGCCAGGTGGTGGATGACCAGACTTAGGGGAGCCACGGTGACAATCTTAGCTGGATCGATGATGTGTGCAGGTCTCTCTTCTTCATCCACAGGCTGGAATGACCTCGATAGAGCATCAGCTTTGGTGTTTTTATCACCAGGCCGAAAGTGGAGTTCCAAGTCAAAGCGTCCAAAGAACAAGGACCACCTGACTTCCCAAGGATTTGCGCAGACTCAACGTAGGCCAAGTTCTTGTGGTCAGTAAATATGGTGAAGGGATGAATGGCTCCTTCAAGAAGGTAACGCCACTCCTCTAAAGCCAATTTTATAGCTAGTAGTTCTTTGTCCCCAATGGAATAATTGCGTTCGGAAGAGGAGAAGGCTTTAGAGAAGAATCCGCAGATGACTATTCAACCAGAGGAGGCCTTTTGCAACAGAACTGCTCCTGCTCCAACAGACGATGCGTCGACCTCGAGGATAAAAGGTCTATTGGCGTCCGGACAGTGGAGAACAGGAGCCGTAGCAAATTCTTTTTTCAGAGTTTATTGCAGAGAAAAGGAGACACAAAAGCGCAATAGGGTCTTATCCGTGTTACAGAGAGAGATTACACTAAGAAATTTGCTCACCTGATTAGGATGAGAGAAAGCATATTGTTGTGAGCTCATTTGTTCATTCACCTTTTGTGTCCGAGGATGTCCCTCTTCTGGTGAAGGAAGGTAGTGAGGCTGATTTGGATGAAAGAAACCAAACACCTGATCTGGTGGATTGTGACTGGGTAACAGGAACTTCAGACTGGATATAAGGCAGCCGACGCCTTTCTGAGTGGCTGGTGATTTCTCTGCTGGATTCTTATTCCTTGATCAGTGTTCTCTTTTGCTCTGCCTTCAGAATATTCTGAGTGCTGATATAGGGTTTGAAGTCTAGTGACTTCAGGGTCCTTTTTGTTTATCAGTTGTGTTGGTAATATTTTTAGCAGGGTTTTCTCGGATTGCAGACAGCAGCTTTTCTGTCCTGGCCTTTTTAGTTAGCTTGGGCCCCATCGTTTGCTCAACCTATCTTTCTATCTGTGTTAGTGTTTTCATCTTGCTTCACTGTCATTATATGTTGGGGGCTGCCTATTGCTTTGGGGTCTGCTTTGGGGCAGTCAGTTTTTCCCTTTTCTCTCTTTAGGCTTATTTAGATCTCCGGCTGTGACGAGGTGTCTAGGATCACCGTAGGAACACTCCACGGCTACTGCTAGTTGTGTGATAGGATTAGGGGTCTGCAATCCGCTAGTTTCCAACCTCTCTGATTTTCTGGGCTGAGCTTGTGTTTTATTTTTTCCTCCTCGGTGACTCAATCATAACAGAATCACCAGCCATACCGCAGATTCTAGGGTACTCAAAAGCAGGAAGGAATTGTTAAAAAAAAAAAAGTGTCAGAATTTTTTTTTTGTGTGTGTATATTTTTTCCTCTTTTTCTCTGAGGCCGCAGGAGGAATTTTTTTTTTTTCTGATGGAGTTTAAGCAATTGTCTGATCGTGTGGAGCAGCTTGCTGCTGAAGTGCGAGGAATTTACGCCTATCTTGTTCATTCACACACTGCTGAACCAAAAATCCCCACTCCTGATGTGTTTTTTGGGGATCGGTCTAAATTTTTGAATTTTAAGAAAAATTGTAAATTATTTCTTGCCTTGAAACCTAACTCATCCGGGAACTCTGCGCAGCAGGTTAAAATTGTCATCTCCATGCTGCGCTGCGATCCCCAGGATTGGACGTTTTCTTTAGAACCAGATGATCCTATTCTAACAAATGTGGACGCATTTTTTCAGGCCTTGGGGTTGTTGTATGATGAACCTAATGCGATTGATCAAGCCGAAAAGACCCTGTTGGCATTGAGCCAGGGTCAAGATTCTGCAGAACTGTACTGTCAAAAATTCAGAAAGTGGGCGGTCCTCACCATTTGGAATGATGGTGCCTTGGCAGCTCTCTTTCGGAAGGGTTTGTCAGAAACCGTAAAAGATACTATGGTGGGATTTCCTGTTCCCTCTGGTCTTGACGATTCTATGTCATTAGCCATTCAGGTTGATCGGCATTTACGTGAACGTAAAATTACACGGAAGATGCTGCCACCTGTTGAACAAATGTCTGAACCTATGCAATGTGATAGCGTTTTGTCTAGGGCGCAACGTCAGGAGTTTAGAAGACGTAATAAGCTGTGTTTTTTCTGTGGAGATGCCTCTCATATTATTTCTGTCTGACCTAAGCGAGAGAAACGTTTTGCACAAACATTTGCTGTAGGTGGTGTACAACCTAAGTCTCTTCTGGCAATTACTCTGATCTGCTCCCTGTCCACATTTTCCGCTAAAGCCTTTGTGGATTCAGGAGCGGCCTTGAACCTAATGGATTTGGATTTTGCTAAACGTTGTGGTTTCCCTATGACACCCCTGCGGACGCCTAATCCTTTGAGGGTATTGATGCTACTCCGTTGACGAATAAACCTCAGTTTTGGACCCAGATGGAAATACGGGTCGCCTCAGACCATCAAGAAAATTGCAGATTTTTGGTGTTGCATAATTTGCATGATACCATCGTTCTGGGGTTCCCCTGGTTGCAAATCCATAATCCAGTTTTGGATTGGAAATTTGTGTCAGTGGTGAGTTGGGGTTGTCGGTGTGCTCTTAGTGACACTCCTGTTTTCTCCACCTCTCCCCAGTCGCATGAGGTTCCTATTTGGCTGATTTTTATGATGTGTTTAGTGAGAGTAAGTCTGTGTCTTTGCCTCCTCATAGGAGTTATGACTGTGCAATTGAGCTGAGTCCGGGGTGCAAATTTCCCAAGGGTCGACTTTTTAATTTATCTGTACCCGAACATGAGGCTATGCGTTCTTACATTAAGGAGTCGTTGGAGAAGGGTCATGTTAGACCATCCTCTTCACCCTTGGGGGCTGTTTTTTTTTGTGGCCAAGAAGGATGGTTCATTAAGGCCCTGTATTGACTATCGCTCCCTTAACAAAATTACTGTTAAATATCAGTATCCGTTACCCCTGATTTCTGACCTATTTTCTAGAGTTAAAGGTGCTTGCTGGTTTACCAAGCTTGACCTCAGGGGGGCGTATAATCTTGTTTGCATTAAGCATGGGGATAAATGGAAGACAGCGTTTAATACTCCGGAGGGACATTTTGAGTACATGGTGATGCCTTTTGGGCTCACTAACGCCCCTTCTGTCTTCCAGTGCTTCATGAATGATATTTTCCGGGACTTTGTGGATAAGTTTCTGATCATCAATTTGGATGATATTTTGATCTTTTCCAGGGATTGGGACTCTCATGTGGAAAATGTTTGGACTGTGTTCCGGATTTTGAGGGAAAACTCCCTGTATGTTAAGGGATCGAAATGTCTTTTTGGTGTACAGAGGATTTCATTTTTGGGATTTATTTTGTCTCCATCAACTATTCAAATGGACCCGGCCAAGGTACAGGCCATTTATGATTGGGTTCAGCCCACTTCTTTGAAGGCTCTCCAGAAGTTTTTGGGGTTTGCTAATTTTTATCGTAAGTTTATAGCCAATTTTTCTGTTATTGCTAAACCATTGACTGATTTGACTAAGAAGGGCGCTGATTTGCTGAATTGGTCTCCAGAGGCTGTTTCTGCTTTTCAGGAGCTGAAGCGAAGGTTCACTTCTCCGGTTTTGCGACAACCCGATGTCTCACTTCCATTTCAGGTGGAGGTGGATGCTTCAGAGACTGGTGCAGGAGCTGTTTTGTCCCAAAAGGATCCTGTAACATCTAAAATGAACCCCTGTGCCTTCTTTTCCCAAAAGTTCTCTCCTTCGGAACGCAACTATGATGTGGGGAATCGAGAACTGTTGGCCATGAAGTGGGCATTTGAGGAGTGGAGACATTGGTTGGAGGGAGCTAGACATCAAGTTGTGGTCCTCACTGACCACAAAAATTTGATCTACCTTGAGTCGGCTAAACGCTTGAATCCGAGACAGGCCAGGTGGGCCTTGTTTTTCACGCGTTTTGATTTTGTGGTCTCCTTTCTTCCTGGCACTAAGAACGTTAAGGCTGATGCCCTCTCTAGGAGTTTTTTGGCTGATTCTCCTATTGTGACCAAGCCTGCTACCATCTTATGTGAGGGGGTGGTTCTTTCTGCCATCTCGCCCGATTTGAGATGTGCTCTGGAGAAGTTTCAGGAGGATAAGCCTGAGCGTTGTCCCAGTGGTAGGTTGTATGTTCCTGACCAGTGGAGGAGGAAAGTGATGTCTGAGGTTCATTGCTCCACGTTGGCTGGTCATCCAGGTATTTTTGTTACTAGAGATTTGGTGAGTCGGTCTTTTTGGTGGCCTGCCTTGTCTCGTGATGTCAGAAATTTTGTGCAGTCCTGTGGGACTTGCTCCCGATCTAAGCCTTGTTCTCGTTCTAGTGGGTTGTTGATGCCCTTGCCGGTGCCCAGGAGGCCATGGACCCATATTTCAATGTATTTTATTTCTGATCTGACTGTCTCTCAGAGGATGACTGTTATCTGGGTGATTTGTGATAGATTCTCTAAGATGGTACATCTTGTACCACTCCCTAAGTTGCCATCTTCCTCAGAGTTGGTGCCCTTGTTTTTGCAACAGCTGGTTCGCTTGCACGGGATTCCTGAGAACATTGTATCGGACAGAGGAGTTCAGTTTGTCTCTAGATTCTGGAGGACTTTTTGTTCCAAGTTGGGAATTCAGTTGTCCTTCTACTCTGCATTTCACCCTCAGACCAATGGGCAGACGGAGAGAACAAACCAGACTTTGGAGGCTTATTTAAGATGTTTTATATCTGCTGATCAGGATGATTGGGTCTCATTTTTACCCTTGGCCGAATTTGCTTTAAATAATAGAGCTAGTTCTGCCACTTTGATGTCACCCTTTTTCTGTAACTTTGGGTTTCATCCTCGATTTTCTTCAGGGCAGGTGGAGTCTTCTGCCTGTCCAGGGGTTGACACTGTGGTGGAAAGAATGCAGCAGATTTGGGACCAAGTGGTGGATAAGTTGTCTCTTTCCCAGGAAAAGGCCCAGCGGTTTTCTAACTGGCATAGGACCATTGGTCCCCGGTTTAAGGTAGGTGATATGGTCTGGTTGTCATCAAAGAATATCTCTATGAAGGTGGCTTCTCCAAAGTTTAAACCTAGATTTATTGGACCTTAAAAGATTTTGGAGATTATTAATCCGGTCTCTTTTCGGTTGGCTCTTCCTGTCACATTTAAGATTCATAATGTATTTCATAAGTCCTTGATGAAGAGGTTTGTTGAACCAGTGGTTCCTATGGCGGCACCTCCTGACCCTGTGTTGGTTGAAGGAAACATGGAATATGAGGTAGAGAAGATACTGGATTCCCGTCTGGCTAGGCGGAGACTCCAGTATTTGGTTAAGTGGAAGGGTTATGGTCAGGAGGATAATTCCTGGGTCTCTGCCTCTGATATTCATGCCGAAAGATTGGTGCGTGCTTTTCATCGGGCTCATCCTGATCGGCCTGGTGGCTTGGATGAGGGTTCGGTGACCCCTCCTCAAGTGGGAGGTACTGTTGTGAGCTCATCTGTTCATTCACCTTTTGTGTCCGAGGATCTCCCTCTTCTGGTGAAGGAAGGTAGTGAGGCTGATTTGGATGAAAGAAACCAAACACCTGATCTGGTGGATTGTGACTGGGTAACAGGAACTTCAGACTGGATATAAGGCAGCCGACGCCCTTCTGAGTGGCTGGTGATTTCTCTGCTGGATTCTTATTCCTTGATCAGTGTTCTCGTTTGCTCTGCCTTCAGAATATTCTGAGTGCTGATATAGGGTTTGAAGTCTAGTGACTTCAGGGTCCTTTTTGCTTATCAGTTGTGTTGGTAATATTTTTAGCAGGGTTTTCTCGGATTGCAGACAGCAGCTTTTCTGTCCTGTCCTTTTTAGTTAGCTTGGGCCCCATCGTTTGCTCAACCTATCTTTCTATCTGTGTTAGTGTTTTCATCTTGCTTCACCGTCATTATATGTTGGGGGCTGCCTATTGCTTTGGGGTCTGCTCTGGGGCAGTCAGTTTTTCCCTTTTCTCTCTTTAGGCTTATTTAGATCTCCGGCTGTGACGAGGTGTCTAGGATCACCGTAGGAACACTCCACGGCTACTGCTAGTTGTGTGATAGGATTAGGGGTCTGCAATCCGCTAGTTTCCATCCTCTCTGATTTTCTGGGCTGAGCTTGTGTTTTGTTTTTTCCTCCTTGGTGACTCAATCATAACAGCATATAGTCTGGTGGCTGCTGCAGATCCATAGGTCCTCGACGACCAGAAGAAATCACGTATTCAGGGGAATTTGTTGTTATATTCCGCGATGCCGCAAGAAAGTATTGCAGAAGTCAGATGTCAAAGATTCACAGTGAATCTTTGACATCCATCTCCTGGAATACTTTCTTGCGGCAGCGAGGAATATAGCTACAAATTTTTCAGAGTTTGGAAGGCGTTCTCAGTCTCAGAAGACCAGAGAATGGGGTTGGCCCCCTTGCGTACGAGAGCAGAAATAGGTTTGGTCACGGAGGAGAAATGAGGTATAAATTGCCTATAATAATTGGCAAAGCCGAGAAAGCGTTGAATAGCTTTGAGTCCAAGGGGACGAGGCCAGTTGAGGACAGCTGACACTTTCTTGGGATCCATCTTCAGGCCAGACTTTGAGACAATATAACCTAGAAAAGGCAAGGAGGGCTGCTCAAAGACGCATTTCTCTAATTTAGTGAAAAGATGGTTTTCCCTTAGACGTTGCAGAACTTGACGTACGTCTTGTCGGTGGGTGGAAAGATCCGAAGAAAAGACTAGGATGTCGTCTCGGTAGACTACGACACAGGAGTAGAGGAGATCCTGAAAAATATAATTTACGAGCTCCGGAAATACCGTAGGCGCATTGCAGAGGCCAAAAGGCATAACCAGGTACTCATAGTGACCATCACGTGTGTTGAATGCGGTCTTCCACTCATCCCCAGCGCGAATTCGAGCCGTATTATAGGCTACAAAGAAGAAGCCTGCGCCTGCAGGAGAGGAAGACTTTCAAATGAAGCCTCTGGACAGATTTTCTTGAACGGACTCTGACATAGCTTGAGTCTCTGCAGGCGCGAGTGGATAAATCCTACCCCTCGGAGGGATGACTCCAGGGACGAGATCGATAGGGCAATCGTATGGTCGGTGCAGAGGGAGATTCTCGGCCTCTCTCTTGTTGAAGACATCCAAGAAGGAACTGTAAACGGCGGGCAACCCGGAGGAAATGAAGGGGGAATGGGGAACACCTACAGGACGCACCGGCAGTAGACACCGTGCCTGGCAGGACTCCCCCCAGCGCAAAATGTTACCATTGTGTCAGTCCAAGGTGGGTTCATGAGTCTGCAACCAAGGAAGGCCGAGAAGAACTGGATGAGAGATGCCAGCTAAAACATAAAAGGCGATTCTCTACTTGTGCAGGGACCCTACTTGGAGTTCTACCTCCTGCGTGACCTGAATAATGGTCTCTTGTAGAGGCCTGCCATCAACGGATGTGAGGATCCGTGGAGTTTCCAAAGTTCTCACCGGCATCGAAAATTTAACGACCTCCTTGAGCCTAATAAAATTTCCTGCTACGCCAGAATCTACCTAGGCTGCCAAAGAAAAACGCTTACCACCGATATGCAGCAAGACAGACAGAGTGAGGGGTAGAGAGGTATCACATACACCTAGGGAGGCCTCTCTTACCTGACCTAGGTGGAGGAGTTTTCCGGACGTTCCAGGCAGGCACGGAGCAGATGGGAGGCACTGCCACAGTAGAAACAAAGACCCTGGGTGCGTCTCGCCATACGGCATTGCTTAGTTTGAGCCAATCCACTTGCATGGGTTCAGGTATAGAAGTTGAAGTGGATGTCCTGGGTCATGGGCTGGGTGGTCTACAAGTGGACGGGGAAGAACGAGGAAGCCTCCTCTGACGGGCACACTTCTGGAAGCGAAGATCAATACGCGTAGCCAGGGAAATTAGATCTTCCAAGGCCGTGGGGGTATCGCGACTAGCCAACTCATCCTTAATTAGTCGTCACTCTCCCAGAGAGGGTTAATCCATGCCAAAGCGTCTCCCTCCAAGTGGGAGACTTTGAAAGCCACCTTGGCCCGAACAGTGGGGTATTGCAGAGGCAGAAGTTCAAAATGGAGGTGTCATTGGATTAGGAAACCCCAACAGAGTTTGGGGTCACCGTTGTATCAAGGCGGCTTAGCCAGACAGGGAGGCAGGTGGGGAGCCAAAGCTGGAGCAGGAGACGAGGCAGCCGACTGCAGGGAGAGCAAGCGGTCACCCACCGAGGCCATATAACTTAAGGTACTGTCACACTTAGCGATGCACCAGCGATCCCGACCAACGATATGACGCGGTCAGGATCGCTGGTGCATCGTTAAGTGGTCGCTAGTGAGCTGCCACACAGGCAGTTCTCACCGGCGACATAGCAGGGGTCGGAGGTCGCTACTTACCTGTCAGACGAGGCGATCCTGACGTCCTCCCGCCCGCGTCCACGCGTCGCCACAGCAGGAAGCTGACGACGAGAACCGGCCCAGGACGTTCTCGCGCGATCAGCGATGAGCAGTGGGGGAGCCGGTCAGAGGTAAGAATCAGACATAGCGATATCGCTAGCAATATCGCTATAACGTCACAAAATCGGTGATGTTATAGCGATATTGCTAGCGATATCGCTTAGTGTGACAGGCCCTTTAGAATATGGGCCTGGGTGTCTCGCTGCTGGGCCAGCTCTTGTTGCAGTCCAGCCAGCTGGGAAGCATTCTCCGGATCGGATGTCTGGAGTGCGGAGAGACGGGAGTCCATAGACTTCATGAAGGACATGATATGAGTTTGATTCTCCCGTAGGTAGACAAGCTCTTTCTGAGCATCAGAGGCTCCAGCAGGGTCCATGGCCTGTTTTTACTGTTAGGGTTCTAGGGAGGAACCCGAAAGTGGACCCTCTGGGTCGTGGCTCCAGAGCCCCCAAGGGCGAGCGGACCAGACCACCCCCTATACAGGGAGTGTTAGGGGCAGGTTCAAGGGAGACACAACGGCCGGAACGAAGGGGCGACTTAGGGTGTATACTGGAGAGATAAGGAGAAGGCTGGGGTGAGGACGGAGAGAAGGTATGGGCAGTAGAAGGTGGAACGGAGGACTATGGGAGGCAAGATGGACTGGGAAGACCAGGACAGGCAGGGGCCAGATGCTGAAAGAGAAGACACAATGAGATTGGGAGACACAGGGCTGGCAGACACAGCAGGGTCACAGGACTTAGGGAGAAGGCAAGGAAGGAGGATGGACAAACATGATAAACAAGCAGGACAGGCTAACGGTGACAGAGGTACCGGAGTGACAGGCACGGCCAAGACACAGGACGGGCTGACAGAGCAGGGACTGAGGGCAGGCAGGCAAAGACTGAGATGCTAAACGGCAGACAGGACAGAGACAGCACACGGTGGCAATAGTAGGATGCAGGCGCCACCGTGACAAACAGGCATCTTACCTGCAGAGACGCCGAACAGAAATACCCGGTGGGTGCCACCATGATGGGGCGGAGCACCAAGGTCACGACCTCCCAAGATGCCATGCAGCAGAGGAAGGGCGAGTGCACATGCGCGGGCGACTTACGCGCCGCGAACCCGAGAAGGCAGACGGGGAGCGGCGTGGGAGCAGACCGGGGACGCGCCGGGGGGCGGAGACCCCAGGTAAGGGTCCACGGGCGTGACAACACCTCTGAAACTTATCTCCTCAAACGGCTCCACAATTCTGGCAGCATCAAATTTCGGACAGAGATTGTAAGTAGGAGCATTTCATGTTCAAGACATTTCTTTTCTAGTTTTGTCACTTACTGATGCATCAGTGTTTTTGGGACGTCTGTGGCTAAAGGTCCACATACAGATTATACTAATGTCATCCGAACCTTGTGATGTCGACAGATTCGTCCAACAGTCTAAAGTCAATGGAAGCCCCAGACAACTGATTACTGGGGAGATGTTGATTGGACATATCCGATTTTGGATTGCCAATTATTTTGTCCTACCGGAGAGAACACAGGAACGTTCCCGTGTATGGAATAGTCGGCCAAGATGGCTGCTGACAAAACAATTGGTTGAACCATTGTTTGGCTGACAGCCATCTAATGTGTCTTGGGGCCTTGAGGTTTCATGCTCTGGTTATTGATTGGACAATTGACCAAATGGTGGAAATTATACTGTCTTCAAAATTACCTAAAAACTCTATCTCCACCACCATCTCCTCCAATATGCGGATTCCCTATCAAGACTTTGCAGATGCCTTTCGATAAAAGAAAAATTATTGGCTGAAACTTTACCTCCTCATTTGACCGTTTGACTATGCCAGTCCTCTTTGTCCTGGGACTGATCCAGCCAGAAGAAAAGTGTATACTTTAAGTCTTCCAAAGACTAAAGCAATATCTGCTAGTATTAAAGAAAGTTTGGAGAGAGGATTCATCCAACTGGAGATGAGGGGTCTATTTGACCGTTCATACAGTATCTGGGGTAAAATATAATCACCTCAAACAACTGTTGCCCCTCATTTCAAAACTCTTTGGATTACAGAGACCCATATCTTTACAGAATTAGAAGTACCTGGAGCCAGGGGTGATCCATATAAAAGAGGGTGACACATGGAAAACTACATTCAGTACCTAGGATGGACATCATAAACACCTCCTTATGCTGTTTGGATTGTGCAAACTTTTAATTGTATTTCAGCCTTTTGCTAATGAAATCTGTGTCATTCTATCCTAGTATGCTCTTGTCTTGTGTGGGCCATGTATATGGATACACTAAAATAAAATGGGAATGGTTGGTGATATCAACTTCCTGTTTGTGGCACATTAGTATATGGGAGGGGGAAAACTTTTCAAGATGGGTGGTGACCATAGTGGCCATTTTGAAGTCGGCCATTTTGGATCCAACTTTATTTTTTCCAATGGGAAGAGGGTCATGTGACACATCAAATTTATTGAGAATTTCACAAGAAAAACAATGATCTGCTTGGTTTTAACGTAACTTTATTATTTCACAAGTTATTTACAAGTTTCTCTTTGTTTACAGCCATTGACATGTCACAGAGGTTAACACGTGAGGAGCGGATAGAAATTGTGTTGATGTCTGGTGAACGCAGTACCCGGGTCATTGCAGCAGATTTCAATTCAAGACACCTTACGCAAGAAAGCTGTCACCATTCCCATTTTATTTAGGTGTATCCATATAAATATCCCACCCAAAAAAGTTTGCCTCATCACTGAACATAATGTTCTGCGTAAACTGAGGGTCCTGTTCCAATTTTTGTTTTGCCCATTCTGCAAATTCAGCGCGACGATCTGGCATCAGTCGAACATTCGGCGGATATTAGCTACTCACAAATGGCACCCTTACAAAACCTAGCTGCTGCAGCATCTCAACAGGATGACCCAGATCGGCGCGCTGAATTTTCAGAATGGGTCTGACCACAGCATGTGGGCCTCAAGACATTTCAAAGATTCCTTGGCTTCACCTAATATTGTCAGCAATTCATCAGGAGCTATTCTCAAGTTATAGCTCCTGTTATGGCGCTAAGAACGGAAATGGTCAAGTACATCGCATGGCAGCCCGTAGACAAAGAAAGGAGCAGAGGCTGAGTAAGCGCACCCATTCTCCATTTAGGAGACTAGAGGTACTGTCACACTTAGCGATGCACCAGCGATTCCGACCAGCGATATGACCCGGTCAGGATCGCTGGTGCATTGCTAAGTGGTCACTAGTGAGCTGCCACACAGGCAGATCTCACCAGCGACATAGCAGCGGTCGGGGGTCGTTACTTACCTGTCAGATGAGGCGATCCTGACGTCCTCCCGCCCGGCTCCACGCTCGTCGGCGCCACAGGAAGCCCAGCAGGAAGCGCCCGATGAGAAACGGTCCAGGCCATTCTCGCGCGATCAGTGATAATCAGCGGGGGAGCCGGTCGGAGGTAAGTATCACACATAGCGATATCGCTAGCAATATCACTATAACGTCACAAAATCAGTGATGTTATAGCGATATTGCTAGCGATATCGCTTAGTGGGACAGGCCCTTAGGAGAGGGCTGCAGATCACTACTCTTGGAGTTCCAGAGACCGATTTCAGGATCATTCATACCTCCAGATATAAGCAAAATATTTCATATTTCATGGATAGTAGATAACTTGATTCTTTGGAAATTAACATATAAAGAGGATCGCTCCCCAGATAAAAAGTGGACAGTTTTTGTTATTTTTAAGTGCTTTAATTCACGCTGCACCTCTGAGTATACTGTTTTTGTTTTTGGGTCTTTTTATTTAGTGATAATTGTTATGGTTTTTCGAAGGGGGTGTGGTGTCTGGCAGGTCTCACTGTTCATGAAAAAACTCCCCTGACACCTGCACCTCTGCAAATATCAATGTAGCCAATTTTATGGATTAAAACCACATCTTGAAAGAAGGATTCGGTGAGTGCCATATTTCTTGTTACATTTTCCGATATAATACATGTTCTTTATGCATGCACCACCCAGAAGAGATCCAATGAGGCTATTTCTGAGGATTTGAGTTGAAATAACACACAAAAAAAGTGACATGGTGCCTTGGTAACCTTTCTTTTTTTAGATAGTATGATACTGTATGGGGACAAATTGATTTACCAGTGATCTTTCTGTGCCCATCATTCTTCCTCAGCTTGTGTAAAGGTGCTGGGAAACAACGGCTTCAATATTGCTGATCATGGTCGTTTAACGGCCTGAACTTATAAATACAACCAAAATGTTTCTGTGTGATGGTGCAATATGTTAGCATATGGGGCCCCAATTTAAACGTTTGCCCAGGACCCCACTTTGTCTAAAACCGGCCCTGCATGTGGGACCTGACCTGTTCCCTATAACTCTGGTCACATGCCTCTTAAAAAAAAAAAAAAAAAAGTTCAATTAAGTATTTACATAAGGTGCAATTCAAACATCCGCCACCTGGTGGCAGTGTAGGACTTGAAGATGTTCTTAATGATAGTATTAGACCAGCAGGGGACAGTATAAGATTGGAACAGCTCTCAATATATGCACTCAAGCTGTTTTATACCATCTTTCAAACTTTCCTTAAAAGGATATGTAATACTATAGCTGATAATTGCACATACTTGGCACATTCACAGAACACACCATTAATTCCCCGTACAATGTCTTGTAGATCTGAATGCAATACTGTAAATACATTTTTAAATAGATTCATTCATAATAGATTTTGCTTGGAGCAAATGTTTGTCTACATAGCAACTTCTGAGGCCTTAAAAGCTTATAAGTAATTACATTCATGAAGAAATGATGATCAAATGAGTGCAGGGATCTTTCACGGGTACTCTCATCACTTCCCGCAATATATAATTTACTCTTAGAGGGGATATTTAAAGTCCCTTTAAAAAAACCTTATTTGAACATTTATTTTTACTATAATTTGCAGGAGAATGTCCTCATCAGTCACAGATCCCATCGTCAATTACAGATCCCTACATCCACCATCCTGCATATTTATGTAGCACAAAGACTATTTAATTCTTGTTGTTACCATCTATAAGCCACTATAGAGTGAAGAAAACGTTTAAAGGGTTATATCCCATCTTAATAGAAGGATATCGATTGTAAAAACAATCACTTTTGCAATTTACTGCATTTTAAAATTTGCAACCATTCTTGAGATATTGACACCTTTTTTGTTTACAGCTGGTTGCCTTGGAGACCGACCACCACTGCTGTCTAACTTTTAAGCATGCACTGAAGCTGGCTGGGATTAGGAGGTAACAGCATGATCCAGCGATACCTGGCAGTTTCAAAATAGTGCTTGCAAGCTCAATGAAAAAAGAGCTTGTAAGCACTGTGTATGTTCTGCTGTCTAGCAGCAGTGGTCGATCTCCAAGGCAATGAGCTGTAAATAAAAGAAAAGTGTTAATATTTCAATAAAAACTGACAACTTTAACAAGCATTAAATTGCAAAATTGCTTGAATTTACAAGCACTATCTGACAACACTGATTTCTGAAAATAGTGATAAAGGGAATCTGTCATGTCCCCAGACACTATTAACCTGCAGATATGGGTTTATTTGCAACTAAGGGCTAAGGCCGGTTTCACATTAGCGCTTTTTAAGCGCACGCACGGCCGGGGGTAGCTCCGCCCCCGAGCCGGCTCTCTGCCCGGCGTGCCCGCCCCTTGCTTGAAGCGCCGCCTCCTAGCGGACAGCGGCGCCTGCGATCGGTGCACCCTATCTTTAGCATAGGGTGCGCAGGCCGTGCGCTAGTTGCGCTTTGACCTGCGCTGCGCACTTCTGACGGTGCGCCGTGCGCGCCAAAATCCGAAAAGTTCGATTTTGGCGCGCACGGCGCACCGTCAGAAGTGCGCAGCGCAGGTCAAAGCGCAACTAGCGCACGGCCTGCGCACGATCTGCGCACCCTATGCTAAAGATAGGGTGCGCCGATCGCAGGCGCCGCTGTCCGCTAGGAGGCGGCGCTACAAGCAAGGGGCGAGCACGCCGGGCAGAGAGCCGGCTCGGGGGCGGAGCTACCCCCGGCCGTGCGTGCGCTTAAAAAGCGCTAATGTGAAACCGGCCTAAGAGATTGCCTTTTGCGCTAGAAAAATCCCAGTGTATATGGGTAACGTATCTACAGTATAGGCCTCCATTCACCTGTGGTGGCCAAAAGAGTTGTCTTCTTAGCCTCAGTAGGGCTGATACATGTCAGTATTTCTTTTTTTTACTATATGGTATAATGAATGATCAAGGCAAATATTTTTCTGCTTTGTGGCGTGTTTCTCCCAGAAACCTTCATTGTATTTTTTTCCTCCTTTGCTTTTTTCTATACCCCTTTTTAACCGATTCTTTATTGCATTTGTGTGTTTTTTGTCTACTTTTTGGTGTTTTTCGCCTGATAAGCATTTGTGCCTTATTCTTCTTTATCCCACAAACCACCATTGTATATACACTGCTCAAAAAAATAAAGGGAAACTGTCCACTTAGGAAGCAACACTGATTGACAATCAATTTCACATGCTGTTGTGCAAGTGGAATAGACAACAGATTGTTGTGCCCTCAAGTCTTAGATGGGAGTAGGGCATTTACAGCCTCCTACTCCTCTGGTGTCTGTTGCAAGACCGTTAGTATCCGTACAACCGTGGAGACCAGGCTCCAGTTCATGCGCTTTCTCCAGAGATGAGCTCGTTCTCTCCGCTCTATCTCAGCGCTCCTTCCACTTGTCTGCACACTTCACCCTCCGCAGACTAACTAACTAACCACCCCTTCCTCTTGGCCCTCAGAGAGCACTCCTCCCCTTAATCCCGGTTCAGAGTTCCCCCTGCTGGCCTGGAGTGGAACTGTGTTGCATGCATAGATTGACTGCGAGAGAGACCCATCATTGCCTCCAAGCCTGGCATTACCCTCGCATGGAGGAAGGCAAAGCCACTGTGGCGACCATACCCCTAGGGGCACCATACTCCCCCCTAGTGCAAGTCAGCACTCCTGGGCTGAACAAAAACATGAAACATATAAACAGTTAAACAATAATAATTGTACAAGAGTTAAAAATGAAAAAGTTACAAAAACCAAGAGCATCAAAAATGGTCCTATGATGATAAGTCCAAGCATCAATGTCCATGGTCCATTCCTGGGCAAATGGTGAACTATATACAGGAAAGTTTTTGATCACACAAGTCCTGTGGTACAATGTCCATAAAACAAAACTGGCAAATCCAAAGGAAACTCTTACAGGTTACCTGTAGGCACAAAACTTGAAAAACAGTTACATATATACACACACAATTTCAACATTTACATTTATCTATATACGATATCTGATGGGTGGTATGCCTTGTGTAATGCGGGTAGACGTGCGTAATACTGGTGTAGTGGGTAATGTACTGGATACACTACTGGGGGTTCTGCATGGCACAGGGATCCTAGATTGTCTGCGAACTCTTAGACTCACCAGGGGCATAACAGGTTCACCACTGGCAGGGCGAGGGTTCTCTGGCTCCGCTGCTGGTGTGGCATCTGCTGCCTGATTTTCCTGATCCTCAGGATTTCCTTGAGTCACGTCTTCCTGTGCTACCAATTGGGGAAATGTCAACACCGGCACCACTATAGCATCATTTACTTTAGTCCAATTCACAGGGAATTCCCCAAGTATTGTGCTGACCTTCTCTTCTTCCTCTATGGGTTGGATGTTATTCGGTTCTTCCACTCTTTCATTCAGCAGGTCAGGACATAGTTTCAGGTGATCTCTTGATATTGCTGCTGAGTTTTCTCCTCCATCATTGCTAATAAGGCATACCTTGGTATTATCAAAGCTTGAGGGCAGAATGGTATAAGGTTCAGCTTCCCATTGATCATCCAATTTGTGCAATCTTCTCTTCCTTTTTAAGACTTGTTCTCCCGGCGACAAAGGAACGGCAGGTGCATTTTGATTGTAAAGCTTTTCCTGCTTTTGTCTTGCCTGGGCTAGACTCTTTTCCACGCATTCTTGAACTCTTCTGTACTGTTGTTCTCTTTCTGTATCCCAGTCAGCATCTGGTGATGTTACTTCGGGCGTAAGGACTCCCATGTCCAAATCAATAGGCAGTTTACCAGGTCTTGCTCTCATTAAGGAGGCTGGGGTACAGTTGGTGGAATTTACTGGAATATGGTTGTAGAGGTCCACCAGATCTGGAAACTTCTCTGGCCACAGATTCCTTTCCTCCAAGGGCAAAGTCTTCAGTAGGTCAATCACTACCTGGTTCATCTTCTCACACATGCCATTGGACTGAGGGTGGTACGGTGTTGTCCGGATCTTCTTACAACCATACAAGTTACAGAATTGCTGGAACACTTCTGCCTCGAAAGCTGGACCTTGATCTGTAAGCACTCTTTTAGGATATCAATGAGGTCTAGAGAAGTGCTGTTGGAATGCTCTGGCTGCTGTCCTGGCTGTCTGATCTTTGACAGGCACAACTACCAGGAATCTTGAGTAGTGGTCCACAATGGTAAGAGCGTAGATGTAGCCTGACCGGCTTGGAACCAGCTTCACATGGTCCAGGGCTACCAACTCAAGGGGCTGTTTGGTGATGATTGGCTGTAGAGGAGCTCTCTGGCTGTTTTGATCCTTTCTGCGCAGGTTACATTGTCCACACTCCCGCCACCACCTCTCAATGGCTTTCCTCATACCAGCACAGTAGATCCTCTCCCGGAGCAATGCTTCCAACTTCTTCCATCCAAAGTGTCCAGCTCCATTGTTGTATTCCTCTAGGACCATTGATGCCTCTCTTGGACTACCTCCTGCCAGACCAGCTCATGAGTACGCGCATTGATACTCCTCTGACACAGTTTTCCTTCATAGATGAACAGCCAGCCTCTCTCCTTCCACAACTGCTGGGTTTCTTCAGGAGCATCCGACTCTGGGCGTGAGTCAGCTTGTGACAGTAGCTCCTTCACCAGGCGGACTGCAGGGTCACTATCTTGCGTTTCTGCCCAGTCATGATGGGGCAATGGATTCAGGGTGACCTCCTTCAAGCCAGACCGTCTGTTTCTCACTCCTTGAGCACGCTGGGCCGCAAGTGGCCAGTGGAAGGGAGGTAACTCTATTTCTTCAAGAGCCTCAGGGTCTTCTCCTGCATCTGGTAGGTTAGGCATTCTGGATAGCGCATCAGCATTGGCATTCTTGTGCCCTGCCCGGTACTTGATGGTAAACGCATAGTTAGATAGCCGAGCCATCCATCGCTGTTCCAGTGCACCTAGTTTTGCAGTGTCCAAGTGCGTCAACGGGTTGTTGTCCGTGAAGATAGTGAACTTGGCGGAGGCTAGGTAATAATAATAATAATAATAAATTTTATTTTTATAGCGCCGACATATTCCGCAGCACTTTACATTTCAGAGGGGATTTGTACAGACAATAGACATTACAGCATAACAATAATCACATACAGTAGATTATAACAAATACCAAGAGGAAAGAGGGCCCTGCTCGCAAGCTTACAGTCTATGAGGAAAGAGGTAAACATGAAAGGTGGGTGGTAACAGTTGCCCTGATTGTATGGACCAGCCATAATGTTAAGTGTGTAACAGTACAGACATAGAGGGCTAATGGATGCATAAAGCATGTGGGAACATGATGCGGGAAATCTGGTTACGGTAAAACTTTTGGCTGTGCCACACAGGGATAGAATAGGTTAATGTGTTGAGGCGATAGGCCAGTCTGAATAAATGCATTTTCAGGGCACGCTTAAAATTGTGGGGATTGGGGACTAATCGTATTGACCTGGGAAGTGCATTCCAAAGAATTGGCGCGGCACGTGTAAAGTCTTGGAGACGGGAGTGGTAGGTTCTGACTATTGAGGATGCTAACCTCAGGTCATAAGCAGAACGGAGGGCATGGGTAGGGTGGTATACTGAAACAAGGGAGGAGATGTAGGGTGGTGCTGAGCCATGGAGGGCTTTGTGGGTGAGGATATTAAGTTTATACTGAATTCTGGAGTGGATGGGTAGCCAGTGTAATGACTGGCACAAGGTAGAGGCATCGGTGTAACGATTGGTGAGGAATATGATCCTGGCTGCAGCATTCAAGACAGATTGGAGAGGGGAGAGTTTGGTAAGAGGGAGACCGATTAGAAGAGAGTTACAATAGACGAGACAAGAATGAATAAGAGAAAAAGTAAGTTTTTGCAGAGTCAAAAGTAAGAAAAGGTCGAATTCTAGAAATGTTTTTGAGGTGCAGATGACAAGAGCGAGCCAGTGATCGAATGTGGGGGGCAAAGGAAAGCTCGGAATCAAGTATGACCCCAAGACAGCGGGCCTGTTGCTGGGGAGTAATAGTGGAACCACACACAGAAATAGCAATGTCGGGTATAGGTACATTAGTAGAGGGAGGAAACACCAGGAGTTCAGTCTTTGACAGGTTCAGTTTCAGACATAGTGAGGACATGATATTAGACACAGCGTTTAGACAATCGCCGGTGTTTTCTAGAAAGGCTGGCGTGATGTCAGGAGAAGCGTATAATTGGGTGTCATCAGCATAGAGATGGTACTGGAAACCAAATCTACTGATTGTTTGACCAACAGGGGCAGTGTACAAGGAGAAAAGGAGGGGGCCTAGAACCGATCCTTGGGGGACCCCAACAGTAAGGGGAAGGTGAGAGGAGGAACCGGCAAAAGATACAGTAAAGGAGCGGTCGGAGAGATAGGAGGAGAACCAGGAGAGAACGGTGTCCTTGAGGCCAATGGAACGGAGCATAGTGAGGAGGAGCTGATGATCCACAGTGTCGAATGCAGATATAAGCTTGCATAGTTGAAAACACATAGATAGCATTCAGGATTAACTGCTTGCTGACATTGAATGGAGACACAGGAGTGGATTTAGAGCAGAGATTGGAAAAGCTGGTTACCAGATATAAGCTTGCATAGTTGAAAACACATAGCATTCAGGATTAACTGCTTGCTGACATTGAATGGAGACACAGGAGTGGATTCAGAGCAGAGATTGGAAAAGCTGGTTACCAGATATAAGCTTGCATAGTTGAAAACACATAGATAGCATTCAGGATTAACTGCTTGCTGACATTGAATGGAGACACAGGAGTGGATTCAGAGCAGAGATTGGAAAAGCTGGTTACCTGTATGAAGAGAATAGAGATGCGTGTCACATTCATCCATGTTATAACTGCCAGTAGTACTTTGATACATGTACTTCGATTACATGTGCATAAATGAGGTAATGTTTGAACCTTTCGGTGACAGCCCAGACTATGGCAAGGAACTCCAGCTTGAAAGAACTGTAGTTGTCAGGGTTCCTTTCAGTGGGGCGCAGATTCCTGCTGGCGTAGGAGATCACTTTCTTTCCCATTCTGTACCTGCGACAGTACTGCTCCTAGTCCCATGTTGCTGGCATCAGTGTACAGCACAAAGGGTTTGTCATAATCTGGGTAGGCCAGAACTTCATCTCCTGTGAGAGCCATCTTCACTCTGGTGAAGGACCTTTCCAACTCTTCAGTCCATTCAAAGGTGGAATTTTTCTGTTTGGTCTTCTTGGACTGCCCCACCAGAAGATTTTGCATAGGGTTGGCTATTTCAGTAAAGCCTTTGATGAATCTTCGGTAGCAGCCTACCAGTCCAAGGAATTGGCGTACTTCATGAAGGTTGCTGGGCTTCGGCCAGTCCCGGATGACTGTGACCTTATCAGGATCTGGTGCCACACCTTCTGCACTGATCACATGACCGAGGTACTGCACCTTGGGCTTCAGGAGGTGGTGTCATGATCCAAGGTGGATCTGACAAGTAAATGGACAAAGTGAACTTTTTCTCCTTTGGCTTGGTGCCAAAGTGGGTTGATTGCCCCCGGTGGCCGTTAGAATTATTACACGTGGTGTCGTTTGTTCTAAGTTGCCCCGGTGGTGGTGAGCGGTAGTGCACTTTAGTTTCTTTGGTTAAGTGCACGTAATTATAAATCAGGTGTGATGCTCTATAAAAGAGTGTCAGGTGTGTTTGATCACTGTTGGTGATAGTTAGTCATTTACAAGGGAGCCTGGGTGATGAAGGAGCTGAGTGAGAGTCCTGGGCAGCTCAGCCAGAGGGGTTGAGTCAGCTATGGAGTCTGCAAGGAGTGCTGGCATGGATTGGTGGAGTCCAACGATGGGGTCTGCAGGAAGGGCTGGCATGGCGTGGTGGAGTCGCAGTTTATGGTGTCAGCAGGAAGTGCTTGCATGGATTCGTGGAGTGGCGACTATGGTGAGAGTTGCACTCAGCATGCTGGACTTGGTTGCTGAAAACTGGACTCAAGCATGCTGGACTTATTGGCAGAAAAGTTGGACTCAAGCATGCTGGACTTTTTGGCAGAAGCTGGACTCATCTTTGGGACTCTGTTTACTGGGCAGCTGCAACTGGTGGTGAACTCTGCTCCAAGGCTGCACTATGGTGATGGATCCGGTTATGGTGATGGATCCGGTTGAAGAAGATGCACGCAGGTGTGGGCTCTGTTGCAGGGAGCATAGGCAACAGAGCAAAGCTAAGTGGTGTTCCCTCTGTATTGTCATTTTCCCTTGTGTGTGTTTAGTGCAGTGGTGGGATTAGTTTCTGCACCGACCAATTCCCTAGTAAGGGTTTAGGTGCAGGGTGAGTCAGGGTTTGAGGTACGCGTGCGTCGCTCGGTGAGGAACCGGCATAGGGAACGTTAGGAGTGCAGGGACACTGGCTCAGGGGAGTACAGGAAGTCTCCAAGTCCCTATTCCCTATCGCAGGGCCCACCATTGTTATTGTTACCCAGGTTTCCCCTTTATTATTTAAATTCGCCTTACTGGAGGCAGGGTTTCCAGACTACTGTATATATAACGTGCATTACCTAAATTCGCCAGTTGAAGGCGGTGTATCCAGCTGCACGTTTTATTATTTAAATTCGCACCACTGGAGGCGGTGTATCCAGGGTCACGTGTGTCATATGGGTTCGCCTTGCGGTACTCGCTGCGTCCAGACACACGTGACCGTGACAGATGGCACTTGGAGGGCTTCACCTTCAGGCCAAAATTGGACAAAGCTTCAAACACTTCAGCCAGGTGTTCCAGATGATCTTCATAGGTTTTGGAGAAAACAATGACATCATCCAGGTACAACAGGACCGTCTCAAAGTTCATGTGTCCCAGGCAGCACTCCATCAGCCGTTGAAATGTTCCTGGGGCTGTGCAGAGCCTGAATGGCATATAATTGAACTCACAGAGACCCATTGGAGTGGTAAATGCTGTTTTCTCCTTGTCTGCCTCTGCCACAGGAACCTGCCAATACCCACTAGTGAGATCTAAGGTGGAAAAGTAGTTAGCAGTTTTAAGTGCAGCTAATGATTCCTCAATTCTAAGTAGTGGGTAGGCGTCTTTATGTGTAATGCTGTTAATTTTCCTGTAATCAACACACATTCTCATGGTACCATCCTTTTTCTTTACAAAAACTATGGGAGCTGCCCATGGGCTACAACTGTCTCTGATAACGCCTGCTTCCTTCATCTCCCTCAACATACTCTTAGCACATTGGTATTGTGTTGGTGGTATAGGTCGGTACCTCTCCTTTATGGGTGGATGTTCTCCAGTGGGGATATGATGTTGAACCCCTTTTGCCTGCCCAAAATCTAGTGGGTGTTTGCTGAATACCCGCTCATACTCTTGTGTCACCCTGTAAACCCCATTTTTCTGGTAGGAGGGCGTAGAGTCAGTTCCCACCTGCAGTTGCTGGTACCACTCCTCCATCTGCTTCACAGAGCCATTGTCCTCCACCTGATCGGATGAGACCAAGGGCTCTGCTGCCTGCAAAGAGTTGTTATTGACAGTGAGCAGCTTAGCAACTGTGGCGTACCGAGGTATCGTGGCCTCCTCCCCACAATTCAAAAGGCGTACAGGTACTCTCCCCTTTCGTACATCAACCACCCCTCTGGCTGTCAGGACAGTGGGCCTGCTATCAGAATATACTGGTTCTACCAATGCCTGGTAATCTCTCCCTCTAAGACCTATAGCTGCCCAACACGAAACCAACATTTCACATCTGGGGGGTATTGCAATGGGGAAGGGATCACTCACTTTGACACTGTCAATTTCTCCGCCAGAGAGTTCTACCTGTTATCTTTGCATCAGGGCTCTGATCTCCTTCTGCAGGACTCGTTGTTCACTGGAACCAGCAGTCTCAGCCACCTGTTGCAACAAGACAATAACCTCGGACAGACAGTTTTCAATTACATTTTTACCAAGAGTCATCATGGGATTACATTCACGTCGATCAATATCAACAACTATCAGACCTTGAGACTCTAGCTCTACCCGACCCACTTTAACAGTAATTTCTTTACATCCTATCTGCGGCAAAGACTGACCATTACTGGCAACTACTGTCAGTTCATCAGTTGGGCCACCGGTAAGTTCTGAATTAGCCCAATACCTCTTGTAAAGAATGTACGGCATAGTGATCACCTGGGAGCCAGTGTCCAGCAAAGCGTTCATGGGGATGCCGTCAATCACCACAGGAAGGATCGGTCTCCCTCCCACATACTTGGCTCGCCAGTTCCTTGGGCCTTGTGGTCCTACTCCTGGGGGTTGGCCCTCTGCCCCAGGGGTTGCTCGTTTAAAGGACAAAATCTTGCAAGATGACCGGCCTTGTAGCAGCGGCGACAGATGGGACGTCCGTCCTGGTCATAGCGATCAGACCTGGATTGGCAATGTAACCTACCGGGCATTTTCCCGCCGGGCCACGATGTTTTCCATCGTAGTGGGCCGCGGGCCGGTGATGCCCGCTGATCCGACTACCGGCCCGTTTTTCTGTCCGCCGACCCTTTAAATCTGCTGGCACGAGGGTTGCAACTAGAATAGAGTGGATTGTATGAGGTAATGATGTCACCGGAAGGGGCGGGACTAGCGCCATCTAGATTGGAGTTGATTTTTTGTGATCCTCGTCATTTTAGCCACTCCAATCTAGACAGCGCTAGTCCCGCCCCTTCCAGTGACATCATTACCTCATACAATCAACTCCATTCTAGTTGCTACTGTCCCGGAACTAGAGGAGCTGCTGCTGCCAGAGAGATCTCTGTGCCGGCAGCTCTGTGACTGTCTGCTGGAGATCTGTGCCCCTCAGCTAAGTGCCCCCCTGTGATATATATGTCCCCCTGTGATCTCTGTGGCCCCCCCAACTATGTGCCTCCCAGCTATGTGCCCCCCATGACCTCTATGCCTCCAGCTATGTGACCCCCCTGTAATCTCTATGGCCCCAGCTATCAGCCCCCCCTGTAATCTGTGCCCCATAGCTATATGTCCCCCCATGATCTCTGTTCCCCCTGTGATTTCTGTGCCCTCCAGTTATGTGCCCCCCATGTGATCTCTCTGGCACCAGCTATGTGCCCCCCTGTGATCGCTCTGGCCCCAGCTATGTGACCCCCTGTGATCTCTGTGACCCCAGCTATGTGACCCCTGTGATCTCTGTGGCTCCAGCTATGTGCCCCCCTGTGACCTCTATGGCCCCAGCTATGTGCCCCCTGTGACCTCTATGGCCCCAGCTATGTGGCCCCTGTTATATCTGTGACCCCAGCTATGTGACCCCCTGTGATCTCTGTGACCCCAGCTATGTGCCCCCCTGTGACCTCTATGGCCCAAGCTATGTGCCCCCCTGTGATCTCTCTGGCCCCAGCTATGTGCCCCCCATGATCTCTGTGGTTCCAGCCATGTGCCCCAACCCCTGTGATCTCTCTGGCCCCAGCTACATGCCCCCCTGTGATCTCTCTGGCTCCAGCTATGTGCCCCCCCGTGATCTCTCTGGCTCCAGCTATGTGCCCCCCGTGATCTCACTGGCCTCAGCTATGTGACCCCCTGTGATCTGTGACCCCAACTTTGTGACCCCCTGTGATCTCTGTGGCTCCAGCTATGTGCCCCCTGTGACCTCTATGGCCCCAGCTATGTGCCCCCCTGTGATCTCTGTGACCCCAGCTATGTGACCCCCTGTGATCTCTGTGACCCCAGCTATGTGACCCCCTGTGATCTCTGTGACCCCAGCTATGTGACCCACCTGTGATCTCTCTGGCTCCAGCTGTGTGTTCTCCATTGTGCCAGCTATGCGCCCCCTCGTGATCTCTGTGGCTCCAGCTACGTGCCCCCCCCGTGACCTCTATGGCACCAGCTATGTGCCCCCCGTGATATCTCTGGCCCCAGATATGTGCCCCCCGTGATCTCTGTGGCCCCAGCTATGTGCCCCCGTGTGATCTCTGTGGCCCCAGCTATGTGCCCCCCATGATCTCTGTGGTTCCAGCCATGTGCCCCCAACCCCTGTGATCTCTCTGGCCCCAGCTACATGCCCCCCTGTGATCTCTCTGGCTCCAGCTGTGTGCCCCCCGTGATCTCTCTGGCTCCAGCTATGTGCCCCCCCATGATCTCTCTGGCCTCAGCTATGTGACCCCCTGTGATCTGTGACCCCAGCTATGTGACCCCCTGTGATCTCTGTGGCTCCAGCTATGTGCCCCCCTGTGACCTCTATGGCCCCAGCTATGTTCCCCCTGTGACCTCTATGGCCCCAGCTATGTGCCCCCCTGTGATCTCTGTGACCCCAGCTATGTGACCCCCTGTGATCTCTGTGACCCCAGCTGTGACCCCCTGTGATCTCTGTGACCCCAGCTATGTGACCCCCTGTGATCTCTCTGGCTCCAGCTATGTGCCCCCCGTGATCTTTCTGGTGCCAGCTATGTGCCCCCTCGTGATCTCTGTGGCTCCAGCTACGTGACCCACCGTGACCTCTATGGCCCCAGCTATGTGCCCCCCGTGATCTCTGTGGCCCCAGCTATGTGCCCCCCGTGTGATCTCTGTGGCCCCAGCTATGTGACCCCGTGATCTGTGGCCCCAGCTATGTGCACCCCTGTGATTCCTGTGCCCCCTATGTGCCCCCTGTGATATTTGTGCTCCCTTGTGATCTCTGTGCCCCTGTGAACTCTGTCCCCTCCAGTGATGTGCCCCTCCGTGATCTCTGTGCCCTTCTGCTATGTGCCCTCCTGTGATTTCTGTGTCTCCCCGGTGATCTATGTGCCTCCCCGCCAGTGCTGTATATCCCCCTTTTTTTGTTTCCTGCTCTACTTACTGTCCAAGCCAGAGACCCGCTCCTGTGCACACCCAACGATGGACGCACCTCAGCTGTTCATCCTCCCCATCTCAGGGACCTGGGTGAGTCCCAATATGGAAACTTTGTTTTATGTATGTACAGCACTTGCACTATCACCTGTATACTGTATATACATTATATAGGTGATACTGGCTGCTAAATCTGTGTATACTCACAGTATCACCTATTTAATGTATATACAGCAGTCTATATACATTATATAGGGGATACTGTGACTTATAAATACAATATATGGGTGATACTGCTGTAGATATGTTACATAGGTGATACTGCACCTATACACACCAGTCACACTATCACCTATATAATGTATATACAGCACTCACCTATATGATACATGCAACATAATATAGTATATAGTATAATGCTGTCTTAATATAGTGTATAATGTAGAGTTGTGTGTATATAGTATAGAATGTACAGATGTTTATATAGTATGTTGCTGTGTATATAGTATACAGTGTGGAATCCACACTATATACACTGGCACATCTCTACACTATATATTATATTCACAGCTCCACTCAATATTCCTTAACACAGTATATATTGTGGAGCTGTATATACTTTACTTCTCCTATCCTCCGATAAGTTTTGATAAAAAGTGGCGGACTCTTTATTAACCCATGTGGCAACGTTTCAGATCCATAACATAACCTTTCTCTGCTGTGGAACTGAAATGTTGCCACATGGGCTAATAAAGAGTCCACCCCTGCCCGCTTGCTCAGGGCCCCGACACTTGTGATACTTACCTCTTCCCGCTGCTCAGCTGCGGCGTCTTCTGACTGTGACGTTTCAGGTCAGAGGGTACAATGACGTCACGTCTGTGCTCCCTCTGCCTGAACATCACAAAACAATCACTGACCTCAGGGAGACCAGTCAAAGAAAACACTGCGGCAGCCGGCAAAGATGCTCAATCAGTGAAATCCTAGGTGCATTGCTCCCTGGGAAATACGAATATGCAAATAAAGTCCATGGAGTCTCATTAAAGAGTCTCAAACACGGGACTAGCCAGATCTTCCTCCAGGGAAGGACCCAGCCAAGGAGTGGCTCTTTTCGGAAACCACCATATTAAGTGGCCCTTTAAGTCAATATCCAGCTCTTTACGAGTTTACAGATATGACAAGGGAAATGCCAAGGCCAGGTATCCATCCACAGACAGCTGTTTCGGGGTGTTGCCCCTCATCAGTGTGGAGTAGGATTCTGGCTAGGTGGGAGCAATGCCTAGTAGACCAACATCACGAAACAAATAAATAAAGTCCATGGAGGGCCACTTAATATGGTGATAATGGTGGTTTCCGAAAGGAGCCACTCCTTGGCTGGGTCTTTCCCTGGAGGAAGATCTGGCTAGTCCCATGTTTGAGACTCTTAAATGAGGCTCCATGGACTTTATTTGCATATTCGTATTTCCCAGGGAGCAATGCACCTAGGATTTCACTGATTGAGCGCCTTTGCCGGCTGCCGCAGTGTTTTCTTTGACTGGTCTCCCTGAGGTCAGTGATTGTTTCGTGATGTTGGTCTACTAGGCATTGCTCCCACCTAGCCAGAATCCTACTCCACACTGATGAGGGGCAACACCCCGAAACAGCTGTCTGTGGATGGATACCTGGCTTTGGTATTTCCCTTGTCATATCTGTAAACTCGTGAAGAGCTGGATATTGACTTAAAGGGCCACTAAATATGGTGGTAATGGTGGTTTCCGAAAGGAGCCACTCCTTGGCTGGGTCCTTCCCTGGAGGAAGATCTGTCTAGTCCTGTGTTTGAGACTCTTAAATGAGGCTCCATGGACTTTATTTGCATATTCCCTCTGCCTGAACAGTCACAGTGCAGAGAGCCGGAAGACGCCGAAGTTTAGGAGTTCAGAGCAGAGCAGCGGCCAGCAAGGAAAGGTGAGGATTTCAGTTTTTGTTTTTAATGTTTTGAGCAATATATGGGGCCCATCATACCTTGGAGCATCATATGGGGCCCATTATATACTGGAGCATCATATGGGGCCCAGTATATATGGAGCCTCATATGGAGACTAATATAGGGCCCATCCTGTTTAACTGTATGGAGTATTATATGGGGCACATTATACTGTTTGTAGCATTATATGGGGCTCATTATACTGTATGGAGCAATATATGAGGATCATTATTCAGTATGGAACATTATATGGTGCTCATTATACTATATGGAGCAATATATGGGGCTCATGGAGCAATATATGGGGCTCATTATACTGTATGGAGCACTATATGGTACCCAAAATACTGTGTGGAGCAATATATGGGGCATGTTATTCTGTATGGGGAGCTATATGGTGCCCACAAAACTGTATGGAGGACTATGTGGTGCCCATAATACTGTATGGAGCAATATATTGGGCTCATTGTTCTGTATGGAGCAATATATGGAATTGTTATTTTGTATGGAGCGCTATGTGGTGCCCACAATACTATATGGAGGAGTATGTGGTGCCCATAATACTGTATGGAGCAATATATGGGGCTTATTTGTCAGCACCGCTCCCCGTTCCGCTGCCCCCGCTCCCGCTGCCATACTCACCGCCTCCGCTCCCGGTCCGACTCCCTCCTCTGATGCAGCCTGGACGCGCGCCGCTGCTCCTCTCGCTTTTCGGCAGCCGGCGTCCCGACGCACTCCTCCACTTCCCTCGGCCGCGCGCACTGTGCCTCTGCGCACGCGCCAGACGGTTAGGCCACGTGCCTCTGCCGTCAGCCGCCTGCCCTGCGTGACCTGACCCGGACCAGCCTCCTGACCTATCAGACGCCACCACCAGGTATTTCAGGCCGCCGTCCCTTAGTGGAGGCGCCTGACTATTGAGTTACCTCTCTGTTGTCTAGGCCGCGCTCGCTGCTACTAGCTGCTTGCTAGCAGCTCGCTCTCTGGTTACCCCTTGAGTCTTCTCCTCTTTCTCCTGCTTATCCCTGTTTCTCCCGCCTGTGCCTCCTGGTAACCCTCTGTGTCTCCTTCCCTTTTCAGTTTGCCTCTTCCTGGTTCCCGCCATCCACCTCCGTCCTTCTGCACCTCCCTCCGCCTCTGGACCCTGGTCATCCTGTTTCCTCTCCGGATCTTTCGCTGCTCCTCATCCTCTGCTCACCCTCCTGAGCCGACCCCTGGTCCTGGCTGCCGTGGTGCTTGAACTCCCCAAGTCTGTTCCCTAACGGTCCCTGTATAGGGGTCGGTCCACTTGGTGCGCTCGCTCAGGGAGGGTTCGGCGTCACGGTCCAGAGGGTCCACTCTCGCTACCGTCATCCGCAGCGTAACAGTATAGTCAGGCCATGGACCCCGCCGGGGCCGCTGCCCAAAAGGAGTTGGTTTTCCTAAGGGAAAACCAGACCCGTATTATGTCTTTCATGAAGACCATGGATTCCCGCTTGTCGGCCTTGCAGGCCGCTGACCCTGGTAACGCCTCCCAACTGGCCAGCCTCCAGCAGGAGCTGGTTCAACAATGGGACACCCAGTCCCATATTCTCTCCTATATGGCTTCGGTCGACGATCGGCTGCTTTCCCTTCAGTCGGCTGCCGGGCGCGATTCGTCCCGCAGCTCTGATCCCGTACCTTCCCCGCCTCCCAGGCTTGGTAGACCGCCTCGGTATGGCAGCGATCCAAAGTTGTGCAGAGGCTTCTTCCTAAATCAGTGCAGGTTGCACTTCGAACTCCTGCCCCAACAGTACCCACTGGCCGGGCCAAGGTCGCCTTCATTGTCTCCCATTTGGAGGGAGAGGCACTCTCCTGGGTGAATCCCCTGTAGGAGCGGGAAGATCACGTAGTATCCAGCCTCCAGACCTTCACAGACACTTTCCGTAAAGTCTTTGACAAGCCCGGACGGTTGGCTTCCGCCACGGAGTCTCTTTTTTGCCTCACCCAGGGTACTCTTACGGTCGGACAATACGCCATCCGGTTCCGTACCTTGGCCTCTGAGGTGGGGTGGAATAACGAGGCTTTGGTTGGGGCCTTCTGGCGTGGTCTCTCTGGCAAGATTAAAGACGAACTAGCAGGGCGAGATACCCCGACCTCCCTGGAGGATCTAATTTCTTTGGCCACACGAATCGACCTCCGGTTCCAGGAGTGCGCTCGGGAGACTGCTAGAGATAGGAGACTGCTTCGACCATCTGCTTCTTTTCACAGGCCGTCCAGTCCACGTCCCCCTGGGGCGTCCTCCAGTCCGGCGCCAGAGCCGATGCAGGTGGATCGGGTCAAGTTGGCAGAACAGCGTCGTAAGGAGAGACTGATGGAGGGTTTGCGCCTGTATTGTGGCAGCGCATCTCACTTCCTACGCTCCTGTCTTGAGAGGTTGGGAAACTCCTCCACCTAGGGCAGGTAAGAGAGGCCGACCTAGGTGTGTCTCACTTCTCTCACCCCCTTACCTTTTCGGTTCAGCTGGTTTTTGGTCAGAGACGTGGTTCGGAGGTGGCCTATGTGGACTCGGGCGCGGCGGGGAACTTCATTAGGTTGAAGGAGGTGAAGAAGTACCGGATTCCCGTGATTTCCCTGAAGACGCCACGTGTCATCGCCTCAGTAGATGGAAGACCCCTACAAGAATCCATGTCACTGGTGACGGAGGAGGTATGTCTGCAAATCGGGGCCTTGCACCGGGAGTGGATCACCTTCTACGTTCTTCCCAACCTTTCCCATGCTCTGCTGCTTGGTCTTCCGTGGCTTAGGACACATGAACCTGTCTTGGATTGGCGCTCCGGTGAGGTCCTCCGCTGGGGGCATCCTTGCCAAGAGAGGTGCCTGGGGCCTGTCCGCCTGGCAAATCCCCCTCCAGCCTCCTCGGGTCCTGAGGCCCTACCAGCCGCATACTGGGCGTTCTCTGACGTGTTCGATAAGAAAGAAGCAGAGGTGCTTCCCCCGCATCGCCCGTATGACTGCCCTATTGACCTGCGGCCCGGGACCACCCCGCCCCGAGGGCGAATTTATCCCTTGTCTCCAGCAGAGACTACGGCCATGTCCGAGTATATTCGTGAGAATTTAGCCAGAGGTTTCATACGGATGTCTTCCTCCCCGGCCGGAGCCGGGTTTTTCTTTGTGAAGAAGAAAGACGGTTCTCTCCGTCCTTGCATTGATATCCGGGGTCTGAACGACATTACTGGAAAGAATAAGTATCCTTTGCCTCTCATCCCAGAACTCTTTGACCGGCTGCGGGAGCCCGCATCTTCTCAAAGTAGGATCTACACGGAGCTTACAACCTCATCCGCATTCGCCCTGGTGACGAATGGAAGACTGCCTTTAACACCCGGGATGGGCATTACGAATACCTGGTTATGCCCTTCGGTCTCTGCAACGCTCCCGCGGTCTTTCAGGAGTTCGTCAATGATATCTTCCGAGACCTGTTATACTCCTGCGTGGTGGTGTATCTGGACGACATCCTTATTTTTTCCCCGGATCTGGCGTCCCATAGGAGGAGTGTTCATCTGGTTCTACAACGTCTGCGGGAGAATCGCCTCTACGTGAAGCTCGAGAAGTGTCTCTTTGAGCAGTCTTCCTTGCCCTTCTTGGGCTACATTGTTTCGGATTCTGGGCTGGTGATGGATCCTGAAAAACTGTCGGCTATTCTTCAATGGCCCCGCCCAGTGGGGGTCAAGGTGATTCAGAGGTTCCTCGGCTTCGCCAACTATTATCGTCAATTTGTGCCACATTTTTCATCCGTCATCAAACCCATTTCCAGTCTCACTCGCAAGGGCGTCAACTCCTCGTCCTGGCCTCCGGAGGCTGAAGAGGCCTTTTCCTGTTTAAAACAAGCCTTCGCGACTGCACCTGTCCTACATCGACCCGAGGCTAACAAGCCATTCATCCTGGAGGTAGATGCTTCTTCCACCGGAGCAGGTGCAGTGCTTTCTCAGAAGTCCCCGTCCGGCCAACTGATTACCTGCGGGTTCTTTTCAAAAGCCTTCTCGCCGGCAGAATGTAACTACGCCATCGGGGATCGCGAGCTGCTGGCCATAAAATTGGCACTGGAGGAGTGGTGCTACCTTCTTGAGGGGTCGGTCCATCCGTTTACCATCTTTACCGACCACAAAAACCTTGCATATCTCCAGTCAGCCCAGAGACTTAACCCTCGGCAGGCCAGATGGTCTCTCTTCTTTGGACGGTTCGATTTTGAATTGCGTTTCCGTCCCGGGCCAAAGAACGTCAAGGCGGATGCATTGTCCCAGTCTCTGCAGTTTCCTGGTCTGGTGGAGGAACCAATTCACGTTATCGATCCAGCTAAGATCATCACAGTGGCCCCTGTGAGATTGATTACTCCTCCTCCCGGCAAGACCTACGTTCCTGACTGAAAGAAAAAAGGTACTGCATTGGGGACATTCCTCTAAAGTTTCTGGACATGTCGGAGTCAAAAAGACGTTGGAGCTCATCGCTCGTTTTTATTGGTGGCCCTCACTCCACCAGGATGTGACGGACTTCACGGCCTCCTGTCCCTCTTGCGCCAAGGTTAAGATCCCTAGACGACCACCCTCCGGCCTTCTGCTTCCTCTCCCGATTCCCTCGGTTCCTTGGCAACATATAGCTTTGGATTTCATCACGGATCTGCCTAACTCTTCCAGACCTACGACTATCCTGGTAGCGGTCGACCGCTTCTCCAAGATGGCCCATTTTATTCCTCTTCCGGCACTGCCCTCCACCCCAGAGTTGGCGAAGATTTTTATCCAGCACATCTTCCGCCTCCACGGCTTTCCGCTGCATATTGTTTCTGATCGAGGTGTACAGTTCACCTCTCGATTTTGGAGGGCCTTTTGTAAACTTCTGGAGGTAAAATTGGACTTTTCATCCGCGTACCACCCCCAGTCCAATGGTCAAGTAGAACGCATTAATCAGGTGCTAGCGTCCTACTTACGGCAGTTCTCTAATGCTCATCAAGATAACTGGGTCCATCTACTCCCCTGGGCAGAATTCTCCTACAATAATCATCCCAGCGAGTCATCAGCCAAGTCTCCATTCTTCGTTGTCTTTGGCATGCATCCTGGTGTCCCTCTACCTATATCCGCTTCCTCCGGTGTGCCTGCAGCCGATTCCCTCACACAAGAGTTCTCTAGGATCTGGTCCGAGACTAAGCAAGCTCTCAGGAAGTCTGGGGAGCGCATGAAGAGGCACGCTGACAAAAGACGCTTGGATGCCCCAACTTACCTCCCGGGTCAACAAGTTTGGCTTTCGGCCAAGTACATTAGGCTAAAGCTCCCTTCTTACAAGCTGGGACCGCGCTACATTGGGCCTTTCAAGATTCTCAAACTCCTTAACAACGTGTCTTACAAACTGGAGTTGCCTGCGTCGCTTCGGGTCCCCAACTCCTTCCACGTCTCTCTCCTTAAGCCAGTTGTCTTGAATCGGTTCCACCTGGCCCCGAACCCCTCTCCTCTTCCTGTCACGTCTGATGATGTCTTTGAAGTAAAAGACATTCTGGCCTCGAAAAGGGTTAGGGGTAAAACCTTTTTTCTGGTCGATTGGAAGGGTTTTGGTCCCGAGGAGAGATCTTGGGAGCCGCAGGGGAACATCAATGCTCCACGCATTCTTAAGAGATTTTTAGCCAGACGCGGGGGGGGGGGGAGTGTAAGAGAGGGGGTACTGTCAGCACCGCTCCCCGTTCCGCTGTCCCCTGCCCCCGCTCCCGCCTCCGCTCCCGGACCGACTCCCTCCTCTGACGCAGCCTGGACGCGCGCCCCTGCTCCTCTCGCTTTTCGGCAGCCGGCGTCCCGACGCACTCCTCCACTTCCCTTGGCCGCGCACACTGTGCCTCTGCGCACACGCGCTGGAGGGTTAGGCCACGCGCCTCTACCGTCAGCCGCCTGCCCTGCGTGACCTGACCCGGACCAGCCTCCTGACCTATCAGACGCCACCACCAGGTATTTCAGGCGGCCCTCCCTTAGTGGAGGCGCCTGACTATTGAGTTACCTCTCTGTTGTCTAGGCCGCGCTCGCTGCTACTAGCTGCTTGCTAGCTGCTCGCTCTCTGGTTACCCCTTGAGTCTTCGCCTCTTTCTCCTGCTTATCCCTGTTTCTCCCGCCTGTGTCTCCTGGTAACCCTCTGTGTCTCCTTCCCTTTTCAGTTTGCCTCTTCCTGGTTCCCGACATCCACCTCCGTCCTTCTGCACCTCCCTCCGCCTCTGGACCCTGGTCATCCTGTTTCCTCTCCGGATCTTCCGCTGCTCCTCATCCTCTGCTCACCCTCCTGAGCCGACCCCTGGTCCTGGCTGCCGTGGCGCTTGAACTCCCCGAGTCTGCTCCCTAACGGTCCCTGTATAGGGGTCGGTCCACTTGGTGCGCTCGCTCGGGGAGGGTTCGGCGTCACGGTCCAGAGGGTCCACTCTCGCTACCGTCATCTGCAGCATAACATTATTATTCTGTATGGACAAATATATAGGGCTCATTATTCTGTTTGGAGGGCTATAATGGTACCCATAATACTGTATGGAGAAATCTATGGGGCTCATTATACTGTATGGAGCAATATATGGGGCATGTTCTGTATGGAGCACTATGTGGTGCCCATAATACTGTATGGAGCAATATATTGGGCTTATTATTCTGTATGGAGCAATATATGGGGCTCATTATACTGTAAGGAGCAATATATGGGGTTCATTATAATGTGTGGAGGGCTATGTGGTGCCCATAATACTTTATGGATAAATATATGGGGCTCATTATTCAGTATGGAGCAATATATGGGGCTCATTATACTGTATGGAGCAATATATAGGGTTCATTATAATGTGTGGGGGCTATGTGGTGCCCACAATACTGTATAGATGACTATGTGGTGCCCATAATATTGTATGGATCAATATATGGGGTTCATTATAATTTGTGGAGGGCTATGTGGTGCCCATAATGCTGTATGGAGCAATATATGGGGCTCATTATTCAGTATGGAGCAATATATGGGGCTCATTATACTGTATGGAGCAATATATGGGGTTCATTATAATGTGTGGGGGCTATGTGGTGCCCACAATACTGTATAGATGACTATGTGGTGCCCATAATATTGTATGGATCAATATATGGGGTTCATTATAATTTGTGGAGGGCTATGTGGTGCCCATAATGCTGTATGGAGCAATATATGGGGCTCATTATTCAGTATGGAGAAATATATGGGGCTCATTATACTGTATGGAGCAATATATGGGGTTCATTATAATGTGTGGGGGCTATGTGGTGCCCACAATACTGTATAGATGACTATGTGGTGCCCATAATATTGTATGGAGCAATATATGGGGCTCATTATTCTGTATGGGGCAATATATGGGGCTCATTATACTGTATGAAGAAATATATGGGGCTCATTATACTGTATTGAGCAATATATGGGGCTCATTATAATGTGTGGGGGCTATGTGGTGCCCACAATACTGTATAGATGACTATGTGGTGCCCATAATATTGTATGGAGCAATATATGGGGCTCATTATTCTGTATGTGGCAATATATGGAGTTATTCTGTATGGAGCAATATATGGGGCTCATTATACTGTATGGAGCAATATATGGGGTTCATTATAATGTGTGGGGGCTATGTGGTGCCCACAATACTGTATGGAGCAATATATGGGGCTCATTATACTGTATGGAGCAATATATGGGGTTCATTATTCTGTATGGGGGGTTATGTTGTGATCAGAATACTGTATGGAGGACTATACTGTCTGATTTATGACCTCTTGTAGAATGTACAATAGTTATCACTCATGTAATGTAAGAAGTGAAATCTTTGGCATTGTATACCTATATTTCTTTGCTGTATCTGTGCATTATGAATTGTGGTACGTGTTAAAGAGGCCCACTGAGACTTTCACCCGGGGCCCACAGAAACCTGGAGCCGGCCATGTATACACTGCACAATACCACTTCTCCTGTCCTGTTGTCGAAGAGGCAACATTGGACTTTGGAAGGGTCAATGTTGGTTTAGTATTTTATTTTCAATATTACTATGGCCAAATACAAATAAAATATTGGAAAAGCTGTTTAAATGGATTATCCCAAGTAATCCCCTCTCCTCTGGACAGGGGATAACTTTCCAATTGCTGGAGATCCGACTGCTGGGACTTCCATGATCCTGAAAATCTGTAGAGCACCATGTAAATGCAGCTGTGGTCGATCATACGCACTGTGGCGCCATTCACATGTGGCTCTTCAAATATCTCCTTTTAGGAGAGTGAGGGGCATGACAAAGTATAGCAAAATTCACTGATCGGGGTGAGGAGTGTTATAGTTTGTGGGCTGGTGGGGTTTGTGTTGCAGGGCTGCTTTTTTGTCCCAGTCCAGCCCTGATAGCGATCGTTGTTCCTCCCTCGAAGTGGCGGGGCTCTCCTCCTCCGGAGCCAAAGGACATCCTCTGGACTGGAAGCAAGCTGGATCTTTTCCTTGGAGGACACCTGCAGGGACTGCATGGTTTTGGTAAGTACAGCCATCCCTTTGGTCAACTCATGGACCTGAAGACGCAGCTCCTCAGTTGGATCTTTATCCAGAGTCTGTGCATCAGCCTCCACAGGGATGGAAGGGAAAGATGTTGCTTCCTGGTGGTAAGTGATCGCTGGGCGCCTAGGGGGCACTGGACGGCTGTCAGTGGGTTCCTGCAGTACCCGTATAGCCCTGTCCTTAAAATCAGCAAAGTCCAGATCAGGGTCTTGCAGGGTTATGATGCGTAACTGTCCTCTGTGCGTACTGGATAGAAGTCCTTCAATGAACTGCTCCTTTAACAGTTTATCTTCCTCCTTCACACTGTCAGGATCAACTTGCTTAACTGCTCGCAGCGCCTCCTGCAGGTTGAGAGCATGGTCCCTTATACTGTCCTGCGCCTTCTGTTTACAGCCAAAGAACCTTATCTTGATTTCAGCTGCAGTGCGAGTGTCAAAGGTGCTTCTCAGCTTGGCCAGGATCTTTGCAACAGTCTCTTTATCAGTGTCCTGCTAGGCTTTCACTTCTCTCTGCGCTGCACCCGTTAGCTGTCCAATCAGGATATTCACTTTCTGGCTCTCAGAGGGTAGACTTTAAACAAACTGCACAGTCTCTCTTCAACTTCACTCATTGTATGTGACTCACCCGAGTACTGCGGTAGCCAGGCCGCTCCCGGCATGTAGGGCATAGACAGCGGCATTACGGGGACCGCTGTGGCGGGCGCTCCTCCTTGCAGCGCTGCGGGGTTGGCAAGGGAGTCTGCCGCTGCATTGCCGTGTGGCGCGGACATTCTCTTCTCCCCCAGTTAACGTTAACCAGGGCCGGGGGTTGTGTGAGCTCACCGGCGACCGCTTCGCAGGCCCGATGCTCTGGGCTGTAGGCCTCAGCTCCTCCTCTTCTCGCGCGCTGTCCTCTCTTCCCGCGTGGCACTTCATTTCTTCGCGCTCTGTGGCAGGCTCCGCCCACAAAGGCCTGCCCCTTTTTCCTCCCGCGCGCCAAGAAGCGCGGCAATGGCGGCAATTGGCGCCAATTTCACACACAGCCTTTTAGACAAACACAGTCTATGGCACACAGGACCCGGGGGGTACCGGGCTCCGTAATCCTGTTCGTGACGCCAAGTTGGGTCGCCCTCCCAGGGCCGTGGGGTACTCGGTACCGGGCCGGTGTCAGCGGGATGTGTCACAGCAGCTGTGACCCGGTCCGTGGCCCTGGGTGCCCAAGTAATGGGGGAGTAGAAATGGTGGATTAGTTAATGGAATAGTTTGTGACGCCACCTGTGGTGCTCAGCAAGGGAGTTGTTAAGCCGACGCTGCATGCAGATCCGCTGGGACTGGTGGTATGGCGCAGCAAAGATGTAAAAGCTCCCCACAGGTAAAGCTGTAGTCCCAGGGCAGTGTAGATGTGGTTGGCACGGGGATGTAGCGGTGCCGGAAAGGTAGGAAGCAGACAAGACACAGCGGGGTGCAATTTCTGTACCTTTACTTGATAACTGCAGTCCAGGTCCTGATTACAGATGGTATTGGAGTAGGCTAGCCTGGAAGCAATTCAGGGATTCTCTCTCAGCAGATGGGCTGTGCAGTCTCCTTACTAGCGCTTATTCAAATGAAGTACTCCCAGTACTGAGTTACTCTGGAGTTCCTCCGGACAGATGTTCTCAAGAACCTCACTTGCACGGCAGACAGCTGTAGCCTATCTCGGGGACTCCTCTCTCCTGAGTCCCGGCTCACTATCCAAGCTGCTGTTGTGCCCTCAAGTCTTAGATGTGAGTAGGGCATTTACAGCCTTCTACTCCTCTGGTGTCTGTTGCAGGACCGTTAGTATCCGTACAACCGTGGAGACCAGGCTCCAGTTCATGCGCTCTCTCAAGAGATGAGCTCTTCCTCTCAGCTCTATCTCAGCGCTCCTTCCACACGTCTGCACACTTCACCCTCCGCAGACTAACTAACTAACCACCCCTTCCTCTTGGCCCTCAGAGAGCACTCCTCCCCTTAATCCCGGTTCAGAGTTCCCCCTGCTGGCCTGGAGTGGAACTGAGTTGCATGCATAGATTGACTGCGAGAGAGACCCATCATTGCCTCCAAGCCTGGCATTACCCTCCCCTGGAGGAAGGCAAAGCCACTGTGGCGACCATACCCCTGGGGGCGCCACATATGCGCACCCATTCTCCATTTAGGAGACTAGAGGTACTGTCACACTTCGCGATGCACCAGCGATTCCGACCAGCGATATGACGCGGTCAGGATCGCTGGTGCATCACTAAGTGGTCACTAGTGAGCTGCCACACAGGCAGATCTCACCAGCGACATAGCAGCGGTCGGGGGTCGCTACTTACCTGTCAGACGAGGCGATCCTGACGTCCTCCCGCCAGCGTCCACGCGTTGCTCTTCTCCACAGCAGGAAGCCCAGCAGGAAGCTGACGACGAGAAACGATCCAGGCCGTTCTCGCGTAATCAGCGATAATCAGCGGGGGAGCCGGTCGGAGGTAAGTATCACACATAGCGATATCGCTAGCAATATCGCTGCTACGTCACAAAAACCAGTGATGTTATAACGATATTGCTAGCGATATCGCTTAATGTGACAGGCCCTTAGGAGAGGGCTGCAGATCACTACTCTTGGAGTTCCAGAGACTGATTTCAGGATCATTCATACCTCCAGATATAAGCAAAATATTTCATATTTCATGGATAGTAGATAACTTGATTCTTTGGAAATTAACATATAAAGAGGATCGCTCCCCAGATAAAAAGTGGACAGTTTTTGTTATTTTTAAGTGCTTTAATTCACCTGCACCTCTGAGTATACTGTTTTTGTTTTTGGGTCTTTTTATTTAGTGATAATTGTTATGGTTTTTCGAAGGGGGTGTGGTGTCTGGCAGGTCTCACTGTTCATGAAAAAACTCCCCTGACACCTGCACCTCTGCAAATATCAATGTAGCCAATTTTATGGATTAAAACCACATCTTGAAAGAAGGATTCGGTGAGTGCCATATTTCTTGTTACATTTTCCGATATAATACATGTTCTTTATGCATGCACCACCCAGAAGAGATCCAATGAGGCTATTTCTGAGGATTTGAGTTGAAATAACACACAAAAAAAGTGACATGGTGCCTTGGTAACTCTTCTTTTTTTGAGCTAGTATGATACTGTATGGGGACAATTTGATTTACCAGTGATCTTTCTGTGCCCATCATTCTTCCTCAGCTGGTATAAAGGTGCTGGGAAACAACGACTTCAATATTGCTGATCACGCTCGTTTAACGGCCTGAACTTATAAATACAACCAAAATGTTTCTGTGTGATGGTGCAATATGTTAGCATATGGGGCCCCAATTTAAACGTTTGCCCAGGGCCCCACTTTGTCTAAAACCGGCCCTGCATGTGGGACCTGACCTGTTCCCTATAACTCTGGTCACATGCCTCTTAAAAAAAAAAAAAGTTCAATTAAGTATTTACATAAGGTGCAATTCAAACATCCGCCACCTGGTGGCAGTGTAGGACTTGAAGATTTTCTTAATGATAGTATTAGACCAGCAGGGGGCAGTATAAGATTGGAACAGTTCTCAATACATGTACTCAAGCTGTTTTATACCATCTTTCGCTCTTTCCTTAAAAGGATATGTAATACTATAGCTGATAATTGCATATACTTGGCACATTCACAGAACACACCATTAATTCCCCGTATAATGTCTTGTAGATCTGAATGCAATACTGTAAATACCTTTTTAAATAGATTCATTCATAATGGATTTTGCTTGGAGCAAATGTTTGTCTACATAGCATCTTCTTAGGCCTTAAAAGCTTATAAGTAATTACATTCATGAAGAAATGATGATCAAATGAGTGCAGGGATCTTTCACGGGTACTCTCATCACTTCCCGCAATATATAATTTACTCTTAAAGGGGATATTTAAAGTCCCTTTAAAAAAAACCTTATTTGAACATTTATTTTTACTATAATTTGCAGGAGAATGTCCTCATCAGTCACAGATCCCATCGTCAATTACAGATCCCTACATCCACCATCCTACATATTTATGTAGCACAAAGACTATTTAATTCTTGTTGTTACCATCTATAAGCCACAATAGAGTGAAGAACGTGTTTAAAGGGTTATATCCCATCTTAATAGAACGATATCGATTGTAAAAACAATCACTTTTGCAATTTATTGCATTTTAAAATTTGCAACCATTCTTGAGATATTGACACCTTTTTTGTTTACAGCTGGTTGCCTTGGAGACCGACCACCACTGCTGTCTAACTTTTAAGCATGCACTGAAGCTGGCTGGGATTAGGAGGTAACAGCATGATCCAGCGATACCTGGCAGTTTCAAAATAGTGCTTGCAAGCTCAATGAAAAAAGAGCTTGTAAGCACTGTGTATGTTCTGCTGTCTAGCAGCAGTGGTCGATCTCCAAGGCAATGAGCTGTAAATAAAAGAAAAGTGTTAATATTTCAATAAAAACTGACAACTTTAACAAGCAGTAAATTGCAAAATTGCTTGAATTTACAAGCACTATCTGACAACACTGATTTCTGAAAATAGTGATAAAGGGAATCTGTCATGTCCCCAGACACTATTAACCTGCAGATATGGGTTTATTTGCAACTAAGGGCTAAGAGATTGCCTTTTGCGCTAGAAAAATCCCAGTGTATATGGGTAACGTATCTACAGTATAGGCCTCCATTCACCTGTGGTGGCCAAAAGAGTTGTCTTCTTAGCCTCAGTAGGGCTGATACATGTCAGTATTTCTTTTTTTTACTATATGGTATAATGAATGATCAAGGCAAATATTTTTCTGCTTTGTGGCGTGTTTCTCCCAGAAACCTTCATAGTATTTTTTTCCTCCTTTGCTTTTTTTATACCTTTTTTTAACCGATTCTTTATTGCATTTGTGTGTTTTTTGGCTACTTTTTGGTGTTTTTCGCCTGATAAGCATCTGTGCCTTATTCTTCTTTATCCCACAAACCACCATTGTATATACACTGCTCAAAAAAATAAAGGGAAACTGTCCACTTAGGAAGCAACACTGATTGACAATCAATTTCACATGCTGTTGTGCAAATGGAATAGACAACAGAAGGAAATTATTGGCAATTATCAAGGTCTAAGAAGTAAGGTTTCTCCTTGCGGAGAGTGACATGCCAGCTGTGGCTTGTCAAGGTAAGGAGACTTATTCGCCGTGCAATGCTCCTCTGGGAAAATAATATGCAAATTGCCTCTTCAGAAAGAAAGAGGACTTTTACTCTACAGCGCCACCTATTGGTAGTAGCGATCCTACAAGTCACAATCAACCCTTTAACGAGTCTTGTAGTATGACTTAGGATACAAGCCAAATCAGAATCTCAATTTGCAGACACGGTGTTTCGAGCTGTTGGCTCTCGTCAGTGCAAAGTATGAGATCTGATTTGGCAAGGTGAGAGGCTCTGGACTAGGGTCTAACAAGTAAGGTTTCTCCTTGCGGAGAGTGACATGCCAGCTGTGGCTTGTCAAGGTAAGGAGACTTATTCGCCGTGCAATGCTCCTCTGGGAAAATAATATGCAAATTGCCTCTTCAGAAAGAAAGAGGACTTTTACTCTACAGCGCCACCTATTGGTAGTAGCGATCCTACAAGTCACAATCAACCCTTTAACGAGTCTTGTAGTATGACTTAGGATACAAGCCAAATCAGAATCTCAATTTGCAGACACGGTGTTTCGAGCTCGAGTCCAGAGCCTCTCACCTTGCCAAATCAGATCTCATACTTTGCACTGACGAGAGCCAACAGCTCGAAACACCTTGTCTGCAAATTGAGATTCTGATTTGGCTTGTATCCTAAGTCATACTACAAGACTCGTTAAAGGGTTGATTGTGACTTGTAGGATCGCTACTACCAATAGGTGGCGCTGTAGAGTAAAAGTCCTCTTTCTTTCTGAAGAGGCAATTTGCATATTATTTTCCCAGAGGAGCATTGCACGGCGAATAAGTCTCCTTACCTTGACAAGCCACAGCTGGCATGTCACTCTCCGCAAGGAGAAACCTTACTTCTTAGACCCTAGTCCAGAGCCTCTCACCTTGCCAAATCAGATCTCATACTTTGCACTGACGAGAGCCAACAGCTCGAAACACCGTGTCTGCAAATTGAGATTCTGATTTGGCTTGTATCCTAAGTCATACTACAAGACTCGTTAAAGGGTTGATTGTGACTTGTAGGATCGCTACTACCAATAGGTGGCGCTGTAGAGTAAAAGTCCTCTTTCTTTCTGAAGAGGCAATTTGCATGCCAATTATCAAGACACCCTTAATAAAGGAGTGGTTCTGCAGGTGGGGACCACAGACCACATCTCAGTACCAATGCTTTCTGGCTGATGTTTTGATCACTTTTGAATGTTGGTTGTGCTTTCACACTCGTTGTAGCATGAGACGGACTCTACAAGCCACACAAGTGGCTCAGGTAGTGCAGCTCATCCAAGATGGCACATCAATTCAAGCTGTGGCAAAAAGGTTTGCTGTGTCTGTCAGCGTAGTGTCCAGAAGCTGGAGGCGCTACCAGAAGACAGGCCAGTACACCAGGAAATGTGGAGGGGGGCGTAGGAGGGTAACAACCCAGCAGCAGGACCGCTACCTCCGCCTTTGTGCAAGGAGGAACAGGAGGAGCACTGCCAGAGCCCTGCAAAATGACCTCCAGGAGGCCACAAATGTGCATGTGTCTGCACAAACGGTTAGAAACCGACTCCATGAGGATGGTCTGAGTGCCCGACGTCCACAGATGGGGGTTGTGCTCACAGCCCAATACCGTGCAGGACGCTTGACACAGACCACCAGGATTTGCAAATTCGCCACTGGAGCCCTGTGCTCTTCACAGATGAAAGCAGGTTCACACTGAGCTCATGTGACAGACGTGACAGAATCTGGAGATGTCGTGGAGAGCAATCTGCTGCCTGCTACATCCTTCAGCATGACCGGTTTGGCAGTGGGTCAGTAAGGGTGTGTGGGGGCATTTCTTTGGAGGGCCGCACGGTGTTGGGCTGTGAGCACAACCCCCATCTGTGAACATCTGGTGCTCAGACCATCCTCATGGAGTCGGTTTCTAACCGTTTGTGCAGACATATGCACATTTGTGGTCTGCTGGAGGTCATTTTGCAGGGCTCTGGCAGTGCTCCTCCTGTTCCTCCTTGCACAAAGGCGGGGGGTAGTGGTCCTGCTGCTGGGCTGTTGCCCTCCTACGGCCCCCTCCACATCTCCTGGTGTACTGGCCTGTCTCCTGGTAGCGCCTCCAGCCTCTGGACACTACGCTGGCAGACACGGCAAACCTTCTTGCCACAGCTCGCATTGATGTGCCATCCTGGATGAGCTGCACTACCTGAGCCACTTGTGTGGGTTGTAGAGTCCATCTCATGCTACCACGGGTGTGAAAGCACAACCAACATTCAAAAGTGACCAAAACATCAGCCAGAAAGCATTGGTACTGAGATTTGTTCTGTCATCCCCACCCGCAGAACTACTCCTTTATTGAGGGTGTCTTGATAATTGCCAATAATTTCCATCTGTTGTCTATTCCATTTGCACATAAGCATGTGAAATTGATTGTCAATCAGTGTTGCTTCCTAAGTGGACAGTTTGATTTCACAGAAGTTTGATTTACTTGGAGTTATAGTCTGTTGTTTAAGCGTTCCATTTATTTTTTTGAGCAGTGTATTTCTTTCTCTTGTTTTGATTTTTTTTTTGTAAATACTTTTTTTTGACCCAATTCATTGTACCAATATTTTGTCTACTTTTTGGTGTTTCTCTCCTTATATGCATTTGTGCTTTATTCTTCTTTTGATTTGTATTTTTTTTTAAATGTGTTTGTTTCTTTTCATCTTTAATGTTTCATTTATCAATGTGGGTAGGGTTACGGCTTTCTGGATGTTTTTGGCTGATTCATCAATTGTATGCACAACATAGAAAAATATTTTCCAGCGTCTCCAGGAGATAAAATAACAATTGCTTTATTGAAAATATAAAATCTTCTTACCATCAAGTAAAAACAACATAAAGAGGCATATGGAGGGGAGCACTTTCCTACGCGTTTCACCCTGAAAGGGCTTAATCATGCATTCCATGATTAAGCCCTTTCAGGGTGAAACGCGTAGGAAAGTGCTCCCCTCCATATGCCTCTTTATGTTGTTTTTACTTGATGGTAAGAAGATTTTATATTTTCAATAAAGCAATTGTTATTTTATCTCCTGGAGACGCTGGAAAATATTTTTCTATGTTGTGCATGCACTATACACCCCGGTCAGGGTGTTTCCGTGCGTCGGAGGTGTGATAAGGAGTGAAGAGGGGTGAGCAGAAAATTTCCTTTTGTGCATTCCTCAATTGTAACTTTTTTTTTAAAAAGTTACAGCATTTTTTGCACAAATGTACTCCCCCCCCCCCCCCCCCCCCAAGTAATTTTATGTACGTCCATAATTTTTGCATGAATTTTGTGACATTTTTGCACCTTTTTTAAAAGAATAAATTGATCAGTCAATCAGGCAAAAAGCATCTGGAATCGCAATGACAAACATGGAAAAAAGGCAAAGGACGTCAGAGTCTCAGCATCTTGACGTCATCGCATGCGTGCGTCGGCACTTTGACAGCACGTTGGTCCATCTGAGCTTCGTCGATGGACTCATCAGTATCCGTGATTAGGTGAGTGCATGATTTTTTTAAATTTTTCTAGAAATTTGTGGAGGTCTTATAAACAATGGGGGACCCTGAAACAGTGTGAGGGGCTCTCATACATTATATGGACTACTGTGGGGGCACGTATAAACTGTGGGATCAAAAGTTTGGCCATTATACAATTTGGGAGCTACTGTGGGGCCATTATGCAGTTTCGGAGCTAATATGAGGCCCATTATACAGTGTAGGAGCTAATGCAGTGGCCATTATACAGCTTGGAGCTAATGTGGGGCTCACTATACAATTGGGGTGGTAATGTGGGGGCCATTATACAGTGTGGGGGCTAATGCAGTGGCCATTATACAGCTTGGAGCTAATGTGGGGCTCACTATACAATTTGGGTGGTAATGTGGGGGCCATTATACAGTGTGGGGGCTAATGCAGTGGCCATTATACAGCTTGGAGCTAATGTGGGGCTCACTATACAATTGGGGTGGTAATGTGGGGGCCATTATACAGTGTGGGGGCTAATGCGGGGTCCATTGTGCAGTTTGGGGGCTAATGCAGGGCCCATTATGCAGTGTAGGAGCTAATGTGGGGCCATTATACAGTTTAGGGACTATTGTAGGGGCCATTATACATTTTAGGGGCTAATGTAGGGGGCTATTTTACAGTTTGGAGGCTAATGTGGGGCCCGCTATACAGTTTGATGACTAATGTGGGGCCCACTATACTGTTTAGCGGCTAATATGGGGCCCACTATACAGTTTGGGTGCTAATGTGAGGGCCATTATACAGTTTGAGGGCTAATGTGGGGCCATTATACAGTTTGGCGGCTAATATGGCGCCCACTATACAGTTTGGGTGCTAATGTGAGGGCCATTACACAGTTTGGGGGCTAAGGTGGGTCCCACTATACAGTTTGGGTGCCAAGGTGAGGGCCATTATACAGTTTGGGGGCTATTGTGGGTCCATTATACAATTTAGGGGCTAATGTGGGGGCCATTATACAGTTATGGGCTAATGTGGGTCCATTATGCAGTTTGGGAGCTAATGCAGTGGCCATTATACAGTTTGGGTGCTAATGTGGGGCCCACTATACAGTTTGGGTGCTAATGTGTGGCCCACTATACAGTTTGGGTGCTAATGTGTGGCCCACTATACAGTTTTGTTGCTAATGTGAGGGCCATTATACAGTTTGGGGGCCATTATATTGTTTGGGGGCTATTGTACAATTTGAGGGATAATGTGGGGGCCATTATATAGTACGGAAGCTAAAGTGGGGGCCATTAAACAGTTTTGGGCCTACCATGGGGGGCAATCCTACAGTGTGGGGCCTACTGTTGGGGGGCCTTCATACAGTGTGGGGGCTCTCATACATTGTAGGGACTTCTGAGGGTCCTCATAAACATTATACACTGTGGGTTCTACTGTGAGGGCTATTATACTGTTTGAGGCTTCTGTGGGGGTCATTATACTGTGTTTTGGGGGAGCAGTGGGTACATCATACTATGTATAGTGGAGCTGTGAGGCCATCTCACTGTGCATATAGAAACTGTGCGGACATCATACTGTGTATAAGAGAGCTGTGTAGACATCATACAATCTATAAGGGAGCTGTGGACCCACTATACTGTGTATTGAGGAGCTGTAGATTGGAAGACTAAGTGGACATTATTAAATGTTAGGTGGGCACTTAAGAAACAGTATTGTTATAGGGGCACTCAGAGTATTGTGGGTGTCAAAGGGGTAAATGTAGACACTTTTCTAGGGCATTTGACCAGGGCATTAATATTTTCTATGGGATAATTTCATCATGTAGACGAGTCTAGTGGGTACAAAGGGGGCATTATTAGTATGTAAGTGGCAGAGCGGTGGGCATTATTATATGGGGCAGTAAGAGGAGCTGTTATTGTACCACACAATAGGTGCAGTAATAGGGACACATACGGCAGCAGAGGCTCAGTATTGGGGTATCAGTAGGATGAGGAGTTTGTGCAGGCTGGGGATAGATGGAGACGGTGCTGGAAATGTGAGAAGTCAGATGTGTCTTTGTTGTATTGATTTGCCCCCGGAGGCCGTGGGGTACTCGGTGCCTGTTGATTTCAATGGCAGATGTCACAGTGGCAGTGACCCGGTCCGTGGCCTCAGGCAGTCAATGTAAAAGGGGTAGAGAGATGGGGATAAAGTTATTGAGATGATTCGTGACGCCACCTGTGGTTTCTGGTCAGTCTGACCAGCGCTGCAGGGTTGCTTCTCTGGGACAGATGGTGTGGTGCAGCAATGATGATAAAACTCCCAACAGGTGGAGCTGTAGTCCTAGGGCAGTAGTAATAGTTGTTGAGGTAGATGGTGCAGTGTTAGGCACAGAGATGTAGCAGTGCTGGATGACTGGTGCAGGAATAAGTGGAGGACACAAGGGATTGTAGTTCCAAGGCTTTACTCACAGTCTGTTGCGCATACAGATGCCCACTTCGGTGCCGTGTCCTCCAGGTCAGGGGTTCAGCCAACTCCCAGGCAAGATAGAGTACACCTTTCCAGCACTCCTCCAACATATGCCTTTCCTGAACGTTTCCTCACTAGCGCTTAAACCAGGGGTGGGGAATCTTTTTTCTGCCAAGGGCCATTTGGATATTTATACCATCCTTCGGGGGCCGTACAAACTCCGCCCACAAAGTACATCCTGACTCTGGCACTGGTTTCATGACTTAATCTTTCATTGCATGCCCTTCAATGTTCAGTAGTGAACACTGCGTGTATGTTCTCACAGAGCAAGAAGAAATTAATGGCAATCAAAATACAGCTCCCTGCCCAAGAATGCGGTCCCTGAGAATCTGCTCGGGGGGGCCTGATAAAAGGTCATCGAGGGCCGTAAATGGCCCTGGGGCCTGAGATTCCCCGCCCCTGGCTTAAACTTGAAGTACTTGAAGTTGTGAATTAAACTCAAGTTCCTCCTTCTAGATGTTACTTGGAACTCCACTCGCACGGCAGATAGCTGTATGTTGTGAGTTCATTTTCCCCTTCACCATTGAGGTCTGATGAACTCCCTCTTCTGGTGAAGGAAGGTAGTGAGGCTGATTACCAAGCACCTGAGCAGGATGATGATGACTGGGTGACTGGAATTGCTGACTGTATATAAGGCAGCCGATGCCCTTCTGCCTTGCTGGTGATTTCTCAGAGGGATTCTAGGAGACCAGTCTGATTCCTGCTCCTCAAAAGCTAAGTTTTCTGCTCTGCTTTTTGCATTTGTGTTTTGGTTTTGTTTTGCCTTGTTTTTCTGGATTTCTGCCATCCCCTGCTGGGGTGAGCTGAATTCCTTTTTACTCTGTCTTCAGAAAATTCCTGAGTACTGATATAGTCTTTTTGAAGCCTAGCGTCTTCAGGGCTTTTTTCCCTATCAGTCTGTTGGCTCTTGTTTTGATAGGGTTTTGGCGGATTGCAGACAGCAGCTTTTCTATCCTGTCCTATTTAGTGAGCTTGGGCCCCATCATTTGCTCAGCCTATCTTTCTATCTGTGTGAGCGTTTTTTCATCTTGCTTCACCGTCATTATATGTTGGGGGCTGCCTATTGCTTTGGGGTCTGCTCTGGGGCAGTTTAGATTTCCCTTTCAGTCTTTAGGCTATTTAGTTCTCCGGCTGTGATCGAGGGGTCTAGGGCACCGTAGAAACCCCCCACGGCTACTGCTAGTTGTTTTTGATAGGTTCAGGGGTCTGCAATCTGATAGCTGCCAACTTCTCTGGTTTTCTGGACTTAGCTAGTATTTCTGTTTTTGCCTCCTACGGTGACTCATTCATAACAGAATCACCAGCCATACCGCAGATCCTAGGGTACTCAATAGCAGGAAAGAATTGTAAGAAAAAAAAAATGTGTATATTTTTTCCTCTATATCTCTGAGGCTGTAGGGGGAATTTTTTTTTCTCTCAATGGAGATAAAGCAATTGTCTGATCGTGTGGAGCAGCTCGCTGCTGAAGTGCGGGGAATTTCCGCCTACCTTGCTCATTCACATGCTGCTGAACCAAGGATCCCTACTCCTGATGTGTTTTTTGGGGATCGGTCTAAATTTTTGAATTTCAAAAATAATTGTAAATTATTTTTTGCCTTAAAGCCTAACTCGTCAGGGAGCTCTGCGCAGTGGGTTAAAATTGTCATCTCTTTGCTGCGTGGCGATCCCCAGGATTGGGCGTTTTCTTTGAAACCAGATGATCCTATTCTGACTAATGTGAATGCATTTTTTCAAGCCTTGGGGTTGTTGTATGACGAACCTAATGCTATTGATCAGGCTGAAAAGACCCTGTTGGCATTGAGCCAGGGTCGAGATTCTGCAGAATTGTACTGTCAAAAATTCCGAAAGTGGGCGGTCCTTACTACCTGGAATGATAATGCCTTGGCAGCTCTCTTTCGGAAGGGTTTGTCAGAAGCCGTAAAAGATACTATGGTGGGATTTCCTGTTCCCTCTGGTCTTGACGATTCTATGTTATTAGCCATTCAGGTTGATCGGCATTTACGTGAACGCAGGACTGCATGAGAGGTGTTGCCACCTGTTGAACAAGTGTCTGAACCTATGCAATGTGATAGAGTTTTGTCCAGGGAGAAACGTCTGGAGTTCAGAAGGCGTAATAAGCTGTGTTTTTTTTGTGGAGATGCCTCGCATATTATTTCTGTCTGTCCTAAACGAGAGAAACGTTTTGCACACACGTTTTCTGTGGGTGGTGTTCAACCTAAGTTTCTTCTGGCAATTACTCTGATCTGCTCCCTTTCCACATTTTCCGCCAAGGCTTTTGTGGACTCGGGAGCAGCCCTGAACCTAATGGACTTGGATTTTGCTAAACGTTGTGGATTTCCGATGACACCTCTGCAGACGCCTATCCCTTTGAGGGGGATTGATGCTACTCCTTTGGCGAAAAATAAACCTCAGTTTTGGACCCAGGTGGTAATGCGGGTCGCCCCAGACCATCAAGAAAATTGCAGATTTTTGGTGTTGCATAATTTGCATGATACCATTGTTCTGGGGTTTCCCTGGTTGCAGATTCGTAATCCAGTTTTGGATTGGAAATCTGTGTCTGTGGTGAGTTGGGGTTGTCGGTGTGCCCTTAATGAGGCTCCGGTTTTTTCCACCTCTCCTCGGTCGCATGATGTTCCTGACTATTTGGCGGACTTTTATGATGTATTTAGTGAGAATGAGTCTGCGTCTTTGCCTCCTCATAGGAGTTATGACTGTGCAATTGAACTGAGCCCGGGGTGTAAATTTCCCAAGGGTCGGCTCTTCAATTTATCTGTACCCGAGCACGAGGCTATGCGATCCTATATTAAGGAGGCGTTGGAGAAGGGTCATATTAGACCATCCTCTTCACCCTTAGGTGCCGGGTTTTTTTTCGTGGCCAAAAAGGATGGTTCACTAAGGCCTTGTATTGATTATCGTGCCCTCAACAAAATTACCATTAAATATCAGTATCCGTTACCCCTGATTTCGGATCTATTCTCCAGAGTTAAAGGTGCTTGCCGGTTTACCAAGCTTGACCTCAGGGGGGCGTATAATCTTATCCGCATTAAGCATGGGGATGAATGGAAGACGGCGTTTAATACTCCGGAGGGACATTTTGAGTACCTGGTGATGCCTTTTGGGCTCACTAATGCCCCTTCTGTCTTCCAGTGCTTCATGAACGACATTTTCCGGGACTTTGTGGATAAATTTTTGATTATCTATCTGGATGATATTTTGATCTTCTCCAAGGATTGGGATTCTCATGTGGAACATGTTCGGACTGTGTTCCGGATCTTGAGGGAGAATTCCCTGTATGTCAAGGGATCGAAATGCCTTTTTGGGGTACAGAGGATTTCATTTTTGGGATTTATTTTGTCTCCGTCAACTACTGAAATGGACCCGGCCAAGGTACAGGCCATTTATGATTGGGTTCAGCCCACTTCTTTGAAGGCCCTCCAGAAGTTTTTGGGTTTTGCTAATTTTTATCGGAAATTTATAGCAAAATTTTCTAGTATTGCCAAGCCATTGACTGATCTGACTAAGAAGGGTGCTGATGTGTTGAATTGGTCTCCGGAAGCTGTTTCTTCCTTTCAGGAGCTGAAGCGAAGATTCACTTCTGCCCCGGTTTTGCGGCAACCTGATGTCTCACTCCCGTTCCAGGTAGAGGTGGACGCTTCTGAGATTGGTGCAGGAGCTGTTTTGTCCCAAAAGGATCCTGTAACATCTAAAATGAATCCCTGTGCTTTCTTTTCCCGAAAGTTCTCTCCATCTGAACGCAACTATGATGTGGGGAATCGGGAACTGTTAGCCATGAAATGAGCATTTGAGGAGTGGAGACATTGGTTGGAGGGAGCTAAACATCAAGTCGTGGTTATATGTTGGGGGCTGCCTATTGCTTTGGGGTCTGCTCTGGGGCAGTTTAGATTTCCCTTTCAGTCTTTAGGCTATTTAGTTCTCCGGCTGTGATCGAGGGGTCTAGGGCACCGTAGGAACCCCCCACAGCTACTGCTAGTTGTTGTTGATAGGTTCAGGGGTCTGCAATCCGATAGCTGCCAACTTCTCTGGTTTTCTGGACTTAGCTAGTATTTCTGTTTTTGCCTCCTACGGTGACTCATTCATAACAGCTGTAGCCAGCTTCGGGGACTTCCTACTCTCAGGTCCCGGCTCAGACACGTTGCTATTGTGCCCCCGAGTCTTAAAGGGGTTGTCCGGGCTTTTCACATAATCTCAGTGCATATCTGGGCTGCAGAATGTTGACAATAAGTAATGTACCTTCTGTGGCCAGTTTGCAGGGTTTCCAAGATATCATCTCTTGCTTGTAAGAAAAACGTCCAGGGGGTGTGTTCTGGCATTGAAATGAGAACTGGTCGTTTCCTCCTCACTAGTTTCACTTTCCATAGATCACTGTTCAGGGGGAGGAGCAGCTGGGTGGTTCTGCACTGAGGCTGCTAGAGGGGGAGGATTTGTTACTGTGTGAGGAGGGATAGGCTTGTTCATGTGGTCAGGGAGGGCCTGTTGCTATGGAGGGTGGGGTTATTGCTATAGAGGGCATGTTTTTAGTAGAGTAGGAGGAAACGACCAGTTCTCATTTCAATGCCAGAACACACACCCCCTGGACGTTTTTCTTACAAGCAAGAGATGATATCTAGCAAACCCTGCAAACTGGCCACAGAAGGTAAATTACTTATTGTCAGCATTCTGCAGCCCAGATATGCACTGAGATTATGTGAAAAGCCCGGACAACCCCTTTAAGTGGGAATAAAGTGGTGACAACTTCTATTCCTCCGGTTTCTGCTGCAGGACCATCAGCATCCATACAACTTCGGATACAGGACTCCGAACCATGCGCTTTAACTTAAGGAAGGGCTCTGCTCTCACCCTTGTCCTCAGTTCTCTTCTCCCCATGTTCCGTACTAATCTATCTCCCGTCTGAAGAATTAGGCTTTCTCTTGCTCTTTCCCGTGCCAACAGCTCCGACTCCCAACAGTCTGCTGCTGCACTTGCTTCCGCTCCATCCTTCTCCCGGGATCTTCTCTCTCTAACTGACCCCTTCCTAACCTTATTTCCTCTCTTGTGCATTCCAAGCTCCAACCGCTTCCCCAGCACCTTTTGTGAACCAAAGCAGCTGACTCACAGAGTGCTCCGCTATTTTAAAGTGTCTGTGCTGGGTGCAGGTGTTGGAGTGTGGTCAGGTGTCTCCACCTTACCTGGATAGTGGGGTACCACACCTCAGGAGGAGGTGCAGTACCTCTGTGGCGACTGAACCCTCAGGGGCGCCACATACCCCCAGTTAAACACAGCACGTCTGCGGGCTGCAAGTGAAGCAAAGGATGTTACATAAGGAACATACAAAATGTTATTTTAACAGTACTGCCAGCAGTAAACATTACTTATATTACTATAAAACATCTTCTAAGAGAGGCATTTTACTTTTAACGTTACCTAAGATAACTTTAATTTTGCTACTACAACCTGAAGTGCTACCTTGGTGACAACCGCTGACCCTGGTTCGTCACCTGGATTCAAATTTTTATTCAAAACTTCACATTTTTATTAAGCATTGCTCCCAAACTAGATTCTGCAAGATATTCACTCCTAATCAGATAGCTAAACATTGCTACCAACATTTTATAAGGCACAATATAAAAGACTTCACGGTAAAACAACAGTAATTCTTTCAAGTGCTGGACACCGCTCCCAGCCGGGATTTTTTTGCAGTGTCCCTGGTGCTGAAGCAGAACTTCAGGTCTGAGGTAGTCCTTTGTTGAGGCTTGAGTAAAACCAAGAGAGAGCACCTTAAGAGGCACAAACTATATACAGGAAAAAGTTTTTGGATCACTCCAAGTTCATGATCACTCAGTCTCCGTATCAGAGCAGATTAATGCCTAACTGAGGCAAGAAAAACAGCAAGAAAAACAAAAGCAAATGTTGAAGGCACAACGGTGCCCATACCCTCCTGGGTAACAGTTCAGTGCAGTCACTTGGAAATGTACTTATTGGTTTTCCCCCCTAAAGGTGGAAGCAGATTTCTTTTGCTTCCAGGGGAGTTTGTCAGGGTGTCCACTCCCTGGCGGCATAGCATATTATCCATAGTCCTCCTGTTGGGAATGGGGCATGGCTGCCCTGGTCTTTGGTCTGACAGCCGGTGGAACCACTGCCTGTTTCACAGCAGAGGCAGCCACTTGAACAAGAGGGTGTTTCACTTCAGTGGATTTGGCCTGCTTGGCCTTGGATGGGACATAAACCACGGCGGGAACTGCCTCTGCCGGAGGAATGTAAGCCTGTCCTTTTTCATAGGCTGCTATGAACTCCTCCGGGATGCGGCGCACATTCAGGGCATACCAGCCACGTAGCCCCTCATGGCGGGGAAATGTCACATAATCCCCCTGGTGTAGATCACGGGCGGGGTGTCCCCTCCGGAGGTGGGACTCCACATCCCTGCGACTCACGAAGAGATCAGAAATTCTCTGGGGATCCGAGATGAATCCAAATCCATTCTCCAAATTGAATATTTAGGACCCGACCCCACCCAGCCGAGTCCCTGGGACCATAGTGCACTGGCGCGGGCCTTTTGTTTCTTATCAAGGTCAGGGCCCAGCACTGCCAGCCTCAGTTGCTCCCGCTCCCGCTGTTCCACTGCCAGCTTGCGGATCTGCTGCTGGCAGTAGGTTTCTTCCTCCTCCTCCTCTAGGGACCGGCCTCTGCCAACAGCGGACAGAAGCACCACTGGTGTTTTCCCCCAGGGACTAGTATCCCGGTCCCAGGCCAGATCCAGCACTATCTGCCCGGATGTTGGGGCGGATGGGAACCCAGGGGTCTCCCCGGCTGCAAAGGCGGTGGTCATACCTGACGCTTCCCGGTGGTGTGTCTTGGCTCCGGTGCAGGTACTGAGCGGCAGCCTGTGTGTCATGATCCATGCTGGATCAGGACTGATATAAAGCACAGGTAACCTTTTTTTTTCCCTAAGCTGTGCATAGGTTTGGTTTTTGCCCCCGGTGTCCAGTGTCCAGGCCCTCAGGTAACTCCTTCTGGCAGGCAGCGCCCAGCGGCGGTATCGGTGTGGAGGTGATGACGGGCGCTGACGATGGCATCGCAGCGGCCGCAGGTTTCACAGGTGCTGCCTGGGGGAGAGCTGGTGCAGCTGTGACGGGTACCGGTGGTGGAGGTACCGTTTCTGCAGGCCCCTCCTGGGTGCACTGCCGATCCAAGGTCCGCAGAGCCTCCTGCTTCAGCCGCAGGCTGCGGTTCAGCATAGCGATCTCCTCTTATAATTGCTGACGGTCCATCACGGAAGCGGGGCCGGAGCCTTCAACTAGTGCGCTGGGGAAGGCAAGCTCCTCTTCCTCGCGCTCTTCAGGTCTCCGTCCTCCTTCCATCATGGCGTCCTGGCTTCTCTCTGGGCTCCCTTCCCGCCTCACAGCTCTGCTCCTCCTTCCTGGGGCGGCGCCTCCTTCCTCTTCCTCCATACCAAGCGAGTATACGAACCCCTCGGGGGGTGGGCCATGTTGCTGTTGCATAGAAGTTCAGGCAGGGGAGGCCCAGGACAGTTCGCGCTCTTTTCTTAGGGCCACCCATGTTGTCACGCCCTTCTTCACCGCACAGGCGGCAATTTTGAGAGTCCTTTTACAGTCTATCATTTTGGTTATTTTGCACATTTTCAGCAATATCCAATGTAATAAATCTTCAGCACACAGGACCCGGTGGTACCGGGCTTCGTCATCCTGTTCGTGACGCCAAAATGTACTCGCCCCCGGAGGCCGTGGGGTACTCGGTGCCGGGACCGTTGATTTCAATGGGAGATGTCACAGTGGCAGTGACCCGGTCCGTGGCCTCAGGCAGTCAATGTAAAAGGGGTAGAGTGATGGGGATAAAGTTATTGAGATGATTCGTGATGCCACCTGTGGTTTCTGGTCAGTCTGACCAGCGCTGCAGAGTTGCTTCTCTGGGACAGATGGTGTGGTGCAGCAATGATGATGAAGCTCCCCACAGGCGGAGCTGTAGTCTCAGGGCAGTAGTAATAGGTGTTGAGGTAGATGGTGCAGTGTTAGGCACAAAGATGTAGCAGTGCTGGATGAGTGGCGCAGGAATAAGTGAAGGACACAAGGGCTTGTAGTTCCAAGGCTTTTCTCACAGTCTGTTGCGCATACAGATGCCTACTTCGGTGCCGTGTCCTCCAGGTCAGGGGCTCAGCCAACTCCCAGGCAAGATAGAGTACGCCTTTCCAGCACTCCTCCAACATATGCCTTTCCTGAACGTCTCCTCACTAGCGCTTAAGCTGAAGTACTTGTAGTTGTGAATTAAACTCAAGTTCCTCCTTCTAGATGTTACTTGGAACTCCACTCATACGGCAGATAGCTGTAGCCCGCTTCGGGGACTTCCTACTCTCAGGACCTGGCTCACACATGTTGCTATTGTGCCCCCGAGTCTTAAGTGGGAATAAAGTGGTGACAACTTCTATTCCTCTGGTTTCTGCTGCAGGACCGTCAGCATCCATATAACTTCGGATACCGGACTCCGAACCATGCGCTTTAACTTAAGGAAGGGCTCTGCTCTCACCCTTGTCCTCAGTTCTCTTCTCCCCATGTTCCGTACTAATCTATCTCCCTTCTGAAGAATTAGGCTTTCTCTTGCTCTTTCCCGTGCCAACAGCTCCGACTCCCAACAGTCTGCTGCTGCACTTGCTTCCGCTCCATCCCTCTCTGGGGATCTTCTCTCTCTAACTGACCCCTTCCTAACCTTATTGCCTCTCTTGTGCAGTCCAAGCTCCACCCGCTTCCACAGCACCCTTTGTGAACCAAAGTAGCTGACTCACAGAGTGCTCCGCTATTCTAAAGTGTCTGTGCTGGGTGCAGGTGTTGGAGTGTGGTCAGGAGTCTCCATCTTACCTGGATAGTGGGGTACCACACCTCAGGAGGAGGTGCAGTACCTCTGTGACGACTGAACCCTCAGGGGTGCCACAGTATTCTCTGTAGCCGAGTCCTGGCTGGAGAAATTGTCATGTCGGTCTGGGCCAGATGGAAAAGATGTGAAAAGTGAATGAATATATCAGAAAGAACATCAGCAGTAGGTCATTATCTGTAGCTGTACTATAATCACTTGTTCTGCAGGACTGGTATTTAGCATAGAAAAAGAACCAAGTTAAAATTATTCTTTATTAATAATGATTAAACGAGAATCAAAAATATTGTCTCAATGCTTGGTACAATATTTTTGGTTCTCTTTTAATCATTATAAAGAATAATTTCAACTTGTTTTTTTTTCTATGTTAGACATTCATAGGGTACCGTTACACCTAGCGACTCACCAGCGATCCCGACCAGCGATATGACGCGGTCAGGATCGCTGGTGAATCGCTAGATGGTCGCTAGTGAGCTGCCACTCAGGCAGATCTCACCAGCGACATCGCTGGGGACGGGGATCGCTACTTACCTGTCAGACGCGGCGATCCTGCGTCCTCCCGCCCGGCTCCACGCGTCGCTCGTCGTCACAGCAGGAAGCGCCGCAGGACGCTGACGACGAGAAATGGTCCAGCAGCTTCTCGCGCGATCAGCGATAATCAGCGGGGGAGCCGGTCGGAGGTAAGTATCACATGCAGCGATATCGCTAGTAATATCGCTGCAACGTCACAAAATCGGTGACTTTACAGCCATATTGCTAGCGATATCGCAGTGTGTAACGGGGGCTTTATAGCCTCCTAGCTACTGTTACCTCCTTAGGACTCGTATCTACCACTATATGTCACCATAGTTGTAATCAAGGGTTTCCGATTATGGTCTCACTCAGATGTCCCACCCCCCATTGAGCTGAAACCCTAGCTACACATCTGATCGTAACCATAGTGTTTTCTTAGATTTGCCTACCTGTTGTTGGCTACCCAGTCCCTCATGGCCATGACCTTAGTACAAGGACACTGGCATCTAGCATTTTTAACTCAACCGTACGGCATAAAAAAAGTCCATTGTTTTACTCTCCAGTGATGTTGCCAGAACTACTCCCCAGTTACATCCTGCAAAGTTGGCAGCATGGCCACAGTCTTAATATAGAACTTAGTTTTCTTAGGCCAGAGGATTTTTCCCTGGCACTCTTATCTCCATCTTGGCATGTTCCTTTGAAGCAGTGCAGTGATGTGTAGGAAAGCAATCTGAAATGAGATGTTGATTTCTTTGACAGCTCAACATTCTGTCTGTCAGATTATCACGTCTTGCTCTACATGTAGGGAAGTGCTGTCTAGTGGAGAGCCCGATGCTGAGAGTCTCTCGTGGGACAAAAAAGCAAAATGGTTTCTACATTTTACAAATATTGTATATCCACCTAAAATTTAAAGGGAACCTGTCACGTGCCATAAATATGTCATTTTTTTTAATCTGGTGTAAAAGCTGTGCTGTTCTCCTGATTCCAGCGTTTTCTTTTGTTTCTGCGCCTCTCTGTTAAGGAGATATAGCCCATTCTTCACTGTCTATAAATCTTGTCTTCTTAGTTAAGTGGAAGTGATCATCAACTCTTTTGTGGGTGTCTTTTTAGTAACCACACCCACTTGTGTATATATATATATATATATATATATATATATATATATATATATATATATATATATATATATATATATATATATATTTAGATTGTGAGCCCCATCGGGGACAGTGATGATGATGTGTGCAAAAATGTAAAGCGCTGCGGAATATGTTAGCGCTATATAAAAATAAAGATTATTATATATATATATATATATATATATATATATATATATATATATATATATATATATATATATATATACACACTAGCGCGATCAGTCTGGAGACAAATTAAGAAAGTTATTAGAATTTGAGGACATCATAGCTGCAATGTCCCTGTGGAATAACAATTATTTCCCGATGCTGTTAAACCACCCGTCTACTGATTTCTGGATTCTATATGATGTCTCCTTGGTGGGCGATTTGAACGATCATGGGACCTTGATGTCCTTTGAGCAAATACAGGCTAAATATGGTATCCCGAGATCCCAATTTTTCTGTTATCTCCTGCTGAGGTTTGCTTTTCAGTCACATATACGTGGTATGGGTTTAGGCCGTGCTATCTCGTCTCTCCCTTTGATAGAAATACTTAACTCACAATGTTCTCAGGGCCTTATCTCCTCCTTATATACATACATGCTATCAGTAGGAACTGAATCTGCTATAAAGGTACTGTCACACTTAGCGATGTACCAGCGATCCCGACCAGCGATATGACGCGGTCAGGATCGCTGGTACTTCGCTAAGTGGTCGCTAGTGAGCTGCCACACAGGCAGATCTCACTAGCGACATCGCAGGGGACGGGGATCGCTACTTACCTGTCACACCAGGCGATCCTGCGTCCTCCCGCCCGGCTCCACGCATCGCTCGTCTCTCCACAGGAAGCGCCGCAGGAAGCTGATGATGAGAAACGGTCCTGGACGTTCTCGCGCGATCAGCGATAACCAGCGGGGGAGCCGGTCGTAAGTAAGTATCAGACATAGCGATATCGCTAGCAATATCGCTATAACGTCACTAGTTATAGCGATATTGCTAGCGATATCTCTTAGTGTGACAGGCCCTTAAGATCTATTAAGGGAAAGTGGGAGGGGCTCATCCCTGATGTGCAAGAAGAGGAATGGGAAGAGATTCTGGAGTCCCCAATCAGGGTGTCCCCATCCATCAATAATAGAATGATCCAGTTATATATAATACTAGCTGAAGAGCCCGGCGCTGCCCGGGCATAGTAACTAACTACGGTTAGTTATAACAAGTTATAATTATTATATCTATATATATAAAAAGCTGAGTGTAGAGCCCCACCCACTCCGCATAGCCACATTCACTATAATATCCCACATCATCCCGTCAGCCAGAGCTACCGGACTACTACCACTAATATCCCACATCATCCCGTCAGCCAGAGCCACCGGACCACTACCACTAATATCCCACATCATCCCGTCAGCCAGAGCCACCGGACTACTACCCCTAATATCCCACATCATCCCGTCAGCCAGAGCTAGTGGACTACTACCCCTAATATCCCACATCATCCCGTCAGCCAGAGCCACCGGACCACTACCACTAATATCCCACATCATCCCGTCAGCCAGAGCTACCGGACTACTACCACTAATATCCCACATCATCCCGTCAGCCAGAGCTAGTGGACTACTACCACTAATATCCCACATCATCCCGTCAGCCAGAGCCACCGGACCCCTACCACTAATATCCCACATCATCCCGTCAGCCAGAGCTACCGGACTACTACCCCTAATATCCCACATCATCCCGTCAGCCAGAGCTAGTGGACTACTACCACTAATATCCCACATCATCCCGTCAGCCAGAGCCACCGGACTACTACCCCTAATATCCCACATCATCCCGTCAGCCAGAGCTAGTGGACTACTACCCCTAATATCCCACATCATCCCGTCAAAGCCAGTAAAAGTAGAATAGTGAAATTGCACAGAAACATGGTTCACTAAGATCCCAGGTTTTCTACTTATCAGGCTGATATTCTCTCTTATCTGCCACCATAAATATCTCAGTCATGCTTTTCACCAATGGACAGACACAAACCTTAAGGTACTGTCACACTTAGCGATGTACCAGCGATCCCGACAGGCCCGGATTGGCAATATAACCAACCGGGCATTTTCCCGCTGGGCCGCTGTCACGTGGGCCGCGGGCGGCAGCGCCCGATCATCTGGCCGCTTGCCAGCTGCTGCGGCCACTGTTGCTCCTGCCGCCGTGATAGTTTCCAAGTTCCTCCCGCACTGCAGGGAGATAAGCCCCACGCACCCCACCCTCGCTGTAGCATGAGATCCCCCCCCCGCAGCCACTCACAGCGTCGCACTCGCTTGCCTGCTCGCTCTGTTCGCAGGACCTGTGATGAGGTCACAGGAGGGGAGGAGTCAGGGGGTCACATGATCAGGAGCCTTTGTCCAGACCCCCGATCATGTCACCCCTGGCTCCGCCCCTCCTGTGACCTCATCACAGGTCCTGTGCGCTCAGCCTTGTCTCTACCGTCTGCAAGACTCTGCTTTGCTGTTGTCATGGTGCTGGTTGAGGTAAGTATGTGTGGGGTCAGGATTTACAGTGTGGATGTAGCAGAGCTGTGTGTGTATGAGGTGTACGGAGTGGAGCAGTGTGTGTATGAGGTGTACAGAGCGGAGCCATGGGTGTACGAGGTGTACGGAGCGGAGCCGTGTGTGTACGAGGTGTACGAAGCGGAGCCGCGTGTGTACGAGGTGTACGGAGCGGAGCCGCGTGTACGAGGTGTACGGAGCGGAGCCGTGTGTGTACGAGGTGTACGGAGCGGAGCCGCGTGTGTATGAGGTGTACGGAGCGGAGCCGCGTGTGTGCGAGGTGTACGGAGCGGAGCCGTGTGTGTATGAGGTGTATGGAGCGGAGCCGTGTGTGTACGAGGTGTACGGAGAGGAGCCGTGTGTATCAGGTGTACGGAGAGGAGCCACGTGTGTACGAGGTGTACGGAGAGGAGCCACGTGTGTACGAGGTGTACGGAGAGGAGCCGCGCGTGTACGAGGTGTACGGAGAGGAGCCGCGCGTGTACGAGGTGTACGGAGAGGAGCCGCGCGTGTACGAGGTGTACGGAGAGGAGCCGCGCGTGTACGAGGTGTACGGAGAGGAGCCGCGCGTGTACGAGGTGTACGGAGAGGAGCCGCGCGTGTACGAGGTGTACGGAGAGGAGCCGCGCGTGTACGAGGTGTACGGAGAGGAGCCGCGCGTGTACGAGGTGTACGGAGAGGAGCCGTGTGTACGGAGAGGAGCCGTGTGTACGAGGTGTACGGAGCGGAGCCATGTGTGTGTACGAGGTGTACGGAGAGGAGCCGTGTGTGTACGAGGTGTACGGAGCGGAGCCGTGTGTACGAGGTGTACGGAGCGGAGCCCTGTGTGTACGAGATGTACGGAGAGGAGCCTTGTGTACGAGGTGTACGGAGAGGAGCCTTGTGTACGAGATGTACGGAGAGGAGCCACGCGTGTACGAGGTGGACAGAGTGGAGCCGTGTGTGTATGGAGTGGAGCCATATGTGTACGGGATGTACGGAGCGGAGCCAAGTGTGTACAAAGCATACGAAGCGTGCTTTTCCCACGGACACAGGAGTACACGGCGGAGCCCCGAGGAGCATTTTAAAACACACACATGACGTTCCACCTGAAGTGATGTGCTGGAAGCTGACCGGAAATGAGATAATTTCTTGAGGATATTGTGACGGAACCAGGAATGCTTCAGATCCATCACGTGTCCTCCTCCGACAGCGCAGACAGCAGGATCGCCTTGGAATCGGGGATGCCGGCCATGTGAGCGGATCATGATAGGTCCTGCACCGGGAGGCTCAGGTGGGCACTACAATGGGAGCCGGGCTGCTATAGTATCTTTGTAGAATCTTTCTTTCTTTCTCTCTTTTTCTTTCTCTCTCTGTTCTTTCTTTCTCTCTCTGTTCTTTCTTCCCCTCTTTCTTTCTTTTTCTTTCCTCTCTTTCTCTCTGTTCTTTCTTTCTTTTCTTTACTTCTTTCTTTCTCTCTCTGTTCTTTCTTCCCCTCTTTCTTTCTTTTTCTTTCCTCTCTTTCTCTCTGTTCTTTCTTTCTTTTCTTTACTTCTTTCTTTCTCTCTCTATTCTTTCTCTGTCTCTCTCTGTTCTTTCTTTCCTTCCCCTCTTTCTTTCTCTCTCTGTTCTTTCTCTGTCTCTCACTGTTCTTTCTTTGTCTCTCACTGTTCTTTCTTTCTTTCCCCTTTCTTTCTCGCTCTCTCTGTTTTCTTTTTTCTCTCTCTCTCTGTTTTCTCTCTTCCTTAGTGCCAGTCAGTGTGCCCATAATGCCAGCCACTGTGCCCTCAGTACCAGTCAGTGTGATCAGCAGTGCTAAATGGGTGCGATTAGGTGTGGACATGGGTGTGACTATTTGTGGAATGGGTGTGGCCGGGCGTGGCCAAAATTTGCAGCGGCGCGCTGCGCACGCCGCAGTCTTTGTCCATCTTTCCCTTCTTCAAAAGTTGGGAGGTATGATAGGGGCGGCTATGACCAGGGAGTCTGGTTGCCCAATGGATAGCAGTTCTGCCAGGAATTCTGTAATCATGCATACAAAAGGGGACAGAGATTTGGGAGGAGTACTGTACCTAAAAGCAATAAATAGGACTGAGCTGAAATACTGGGCACAGCTCTGACTACATGTTATATAGTCGTGTTCATCTCCTCTCACTTCTTGTAAACTACAAGTGTGCAAAGATATTATATAGTCACCATGTGACTAGTGGGCCTGTGTAACTTCAAATGCCAGGGCTGAATTTTAGTCCCAGTCCGGCCCTGTATCCCGACCAGCGATATGACGCGGTCAGGATTGCTGGTACATCGCTAAGTGGTCGCTAGTTAGCCGCCACACAGGCAGATCTCACCAGCGACATCGCTGGGGATGGGGGTCGCTACTTACCTGTCACACCAGGCGATCCTGCGTCCTCCCGCCCGGCTCCACGCGTCGCTCGTTGTCACAGCAGGAAGCGCTGCAGGAAGCTGACAACGAGAAACAGTCCTGAACGTTCTCGCGCGATCAGCGATAACCAGCGGGGGAGCGGGTCGTAGGTAAGTATCAGACACACAGATATCGCTAGCAATATCGCTATAATGTCACTAGTTATAGCAATATTGCTAGCGATATCTCTTAGTGTGACAGGCCCTTTATACTACAGTAGAGAAACCTTCACACACATTTTCATGCACCGTCAACTTGTAATTTTTCCTGCTGAGTTGCTCATGGATGTACAGCATCTGTATGCAGTATAGTATCATATTTAATGAGTTGTTATGGGAAAAGCATTACGTGTTATATGGGTATATTCAGGTGAATTATGGGGAAAGTAGCACTTTAAAAAAACTCACAGCATCAGAGCACAGTAACACATCAATAATGCATAAAAGTGTCTGTGAGAAAATATTAAATCCACATTACATTTAATATGTGCACTTTCCTACATTCATGTGTGTCACTTAATGATACCACACGGGAGGGGGGGTTCATTTCTGTCATGTAATCACTGCTCCTTTCTGGGGGACAGACGATGGCTGGAGCTTATATTCCTGGGGATGCTAGATTTCTCCCACCATGTCAGAGTGTGCTGAGGTGTTTTCAAGTGGGAAAACTTGCGTATAGCAACCAATCACAGCTCAGCTACTTTTAACCAGCTCTGGTGAAATGAGAGATGCTTAGTGATTGGTTGCAAGGAAAACTGTTCGTCATAGCAACCAATCACAGCTTAGCTTCTTTTGAACAACTCTGGTGAAATGAAAGATGCTTCGTGATTGGTTGGTGATTCAATAATGCATAAAAGTGTCTGTGCGAAAATATTAAATCCACATGACATTTAATATGTGCACTTTCCTACATTCATGTGTGTCACTTAATGGTGCCACACGGGAGGGGGGGGTTCATTTCTGTCATATACTCACTGCTCCTTTCTGGGGGACAGACGATGGCTGGAGCTTATGTTCCTGGGGATGCTAGATTTCTCCCACCATGTCAGTGTCTGCTGAGGTGTTGTCAAGTGGGAAAACTTGCGCATAGCAACCAATCACAGCTTAGCTACTTTTAATTAGCTCTGGTGAAATGAGAGATGCTTAGTGATTGGTTGCAAGGAAAACTGTTGGTCATAGCAACCAATCACAGCTCAGCTTCTTTTGAACAGCTCTGGTGAAATGAACGATGCCTCGTGATTGGTTGGTGACACACACACACACACACACACACACACACACACACACACACACACACACACACACACACACACACACACACACACACACACACACATTGATTTTTATATATAAAGATAAAAATTATATACAGGGAAGAGAGGGCCATATCTCAGGAATGGAGAGGCGCAGGAACAAATGAAAGACAGCATCGGATTCAGGAGAACAGAAACATTTACACCAAGTAATAAAATCATATATTGATGGTAAGTGACAGGTTTTATTTAAAGGGTTATGTACTTTGGAAAAGATATATTTATTAGATGGGTCCCACCCATGATAAGCTGATTTATGTGTGCCATATTACTGTGACCCTCGGTAATCAGCTGTAATCTGTGGGCGAGCCGAGCAGGTGTGCAACTCATTTGCAGCGCCACCACAGGAAATATGAATTATTACAGTGTCCTTTAACATCTTATTGTTTTACCTACAGTTTTCTTAAAAGGCAATTTTTCTGGATTACAAAAACTAAAACAACAATCAATCTTCACATTCATTTCCACAGCCAAGTAGGCGCTATGAGTAAGCTAGTAAGCGACTGAAAATGTTGCAGGTGCCAGTGGACAGCAAGTGCTTTCCTTCAGTGCAAAAGTAGGCAAATTTTGTGATGGTAGATGACTGGGTCACAGCACCTGCAAAATGGCAGGACTTGTGATGTGTAACCTGGACTCAGTGTATGGTCCAAGGTTGGAGAATGGTGAACTGGTTAAAGGGATGGACACACAAGACTCTGCTGTGGGTGGAGAGTGAAGCCTGCTAATCAGGCACTGGCTCTTGCAATTCAGGGAGGCATGTTTTACTTTGACACTTCAGAGAAAACTTATATTTAGAAGCCATGAGGCTCAGGGGACTTACCCTGGGCAGGTGACATGTCTCTCTACACACACACATAGGGAGAGATCTGTCAATCAAAGGAAGCTGGGTGGGGAAAAGCCACTGGGAACCTGCCTAGCATTAGTCACCTTATGGTTCCCAGTAGGTGTTTTCTCTGAAACACAGCAGAAATTCAGCCTGCCTGAAATTATGGAGTAGTTGTAGATTGGGCAGCATGATCGTTCCCGCTGGCTATGGTGGATTGGTGTCAGATCACGCAGAGCATCACAACTTGCCACGTTTGGGGCTGCATAGCCACATCCTGGTCAGATGCCCATACTGATCCTTGTCCACTGCAGAATGGGCACATGATCATCAGAAATGGACCACGGAGCAATGGAAGAAGGTGACGGTGTCACTTAAGTGAATGGGAACCAGGCTGCAGTGCCGGAGAACGGCCATTTTATAGTGTAAGGCGCTGCATCGCTCCGACTATGTAGACGCCAATCTGTGGGGGCGCTGATCGAATATTATCTATCCTAAGGATACATCAATATATGACCAGCGTCTGATGTAGACATTGATGTCATTGTTGACTTTCCTACATCCGGTCTCCATGACAACCATACTTCTGACAGAAAGAAGGGGAGATGCCGGTGTCCCAATCTGGTTACAGAGCGGCCGTGCATCTCCCGACTAAGATTCAACAGCACGCATGACCCACGAAACACACACGTGTGATACTGGCATCAGCCCTACTTATTTCTGTCAGAAGTATGGTTGTCATAGAGACTGGATAATCTCAGTACCACAGCCTCAGGCTTTTGGGCCTGTACCTTTAATAAATGAATAATAAAGGTTCATATTAACGCTTCACTTCCATTTTTGTACCTTTTTATAACACCCTGAGCTAAAAAGTGATTACAATTGGAATAGGTCTAGAGTTTTCCTTTTTTTATTTTTACTAGATACCAAAGCGAGTATTTTCTTAGCTCAGACTCTGTGTTATTTCTCTCATGGAGCCTCTGAATTTATTTAGCAGAAACCCCATTGTAATTCCCGCAGCTGTCTGCTCCAGGCACATCAAGCTCCTGTCTCTGAGCCCAAAACACAAGCCTCTGCTACCTCAATTGATCTCTCCTCCAATCACAGAACGCGCTCATCCAACCTGTGGCCAATCAAATTCAGCGCCTCTTGTCACCCGCCAATAGAATTTCTCCGGGCCGTAAAAAGCATCCAATTACTGAGCGTCTGCGTCACTGCTGCTGTGATCCTTGTATTCTGGAAGGTGAAGAGTTGGCGGCGGTTACGTAGATTGCGTAAGCAGAATGTGTTGTATATGCGGACGGTGTGCGGCGCCGTGGCGTTTCTTACGTTCATAGCGTAAAGTCAGACTGTGGTGACTGGTGAGCAGACGGCAGGAAGAGAGACGTGAGGAGAGCTGAGCTCCGCTCCAGGTAAATAATGCAGTCCGGGCCGGTGCAGGGGTCTGGGAATCCCTGCTTGGGGTAGGGAATAGGGGGCATCCTTTAGGAGAGCTCCTGCAGTGCGAAAATCTCTCCAAAATGGCACTGCCTGGATCGTTGTGGCTGCTACATGGTAACCCTATCACTGCTGGTGCTCACCTAATGGCGCCTTTATAAAAACCTGTGCAAAGTGATAATGATGCCCCTGGAAAGCAAACAATGGAACCCCCTTCTCTATTAGGAGATTTTTTATTTGTAACTTTTTAAAGGCTTGTATTATTTGCGGTACAAGTTGTAGTTTTGAATGACTCCCTTCATTTTAATGTCTTAAAAATGGAGAAGAAACCATCTGTGTGAAAAAAAATCATTAAAAAAAATAAAAATATAACTTTGTTTTCACAGCATTCATTATGCATTAAAAATGACCCTGTAACATGATTCTCCAGGTCAATACGATGACGGCGATACCAAACTTGTAAGGTTTATTACTATGTTATGTTAGGGTTAAAAAAAAATCCAAATCTTTGTAAAAAAAAAGCCCCCACAACTTAAGTTTTTATTTTATTTATTTTTTTCATTAATGTTTCTGGCGTGCCAGACTGATGTTGACGTTTTAATGGATGAGAGTTTTGCGGACACCACGATGCCAAGTACATTGTTTTGTTTTGGGTTTTTTTTGTTTTAATTAGTATTTTAAATTTTTTTTCCTGTTCCCTTGATCCTCCAATTGTTTGATCACATGTCCTGTATGCTACAATAGCACAGTAATGCAGTGTGTGATGAATTTAATGGTCTCCGATGACTGGGCTTCATAGCTGCTGGGGATGGAGGCCTTCAAGAGGCCCGTAGCTTGCATAGTAATCTATGGGTACGTACGCCGTGATCCTTTTGAGGGGGGGCGTGATGGGTGAATAAATCGGCACACCGCTTGAATGCCTCTACTTAGAAGTTGACAGTGGCATTTAGGTGGTTAGACAGCAGCATGCGGAGCTGCTCTGATCACTGCTGTTAGGCCACATACACATGTTGAGTATTTGAGGGTTTTTTTTTACCTTAGTATTTGTAAGCGGAACAATCAGAGGAAAATTATATTAGAAACACGTCACCACCACTTCTGTATTTATCCCCCACTCCTGGTTTCGGCTACAAATACTGATGTAAAATACTGACTGTGTGAACACGGCCTTAGAGGCCAGTGCTGGCTGTGTGTGGAGCGTGCTGCTATATATTCGCCTGTTGCACCCGCAAATGACGGGAAAAGGTTAAGCATGATGGAGGGATTGCTTGTCGCCCATCCTGCAGTTAGTTGATACAATGGACAACCCCTTTAATTCTGCTTGTGATCTAGTGACTGCAGCTATCAGCCATTGTCTACCTGTTACCTATTAACCAGTGATCTGTTGTTCTTTGGATAAAGTGTTGTTTACGCCTTATCCTATTTGCATAGATTATCAGTGATTTGGGTTTTATAAAGTGGCCATACACTTGATAGCTGTCATTCAATTTCTACTTTTAGACAGGACGATAATTGGGAGCAAGTGTTCCTAGGAACGTTCGGTCCTGTCTATCAAGCCGTCTATGCTGGCTGGCAGTCACCCAGCTAAGGGCGAAACGCTCATTTGGTACGGCACCCAACCATATTTTTAGCTGGCTTATAAGTCATTGTTCTCAGCAGCACATTGTCCTATGTAAACAGGACATGTGCTGCCGAGAACAATGCTAATTTATGCTCGCAGAACGAGCTTATTAGCACTAGTTCTGTGCGGTCAGCCTGACTAAACATGCTGTTAAATGACAAATGTAAATCCTGCAAAGTGAATCTTTTTTAATTCCTCCCACCAACAGCTCCATCCCCACTGTATTACACGTGCATGCCCAGTGAGCTGATTGTGCATGTCATAGTAAAGGGGTTTTCTTATCTGACATTAATGTAGTATTCACATCATATCCGCATGTGTGGCTGCCTCTGCATTCCTAGCAAATAACAGAATAGATGCAAAATGCTCGATCGCCGGGTGAGATGATATTACAATCAGCTCAAATATCCTCAGTCTGGGTAGCACAGTGGATACATAAATGTTGTTAATGTCGAGGACACTTCTTGTGGAACGGGAAGTATCTTGAAACCTCCTTGCAGTTGAGCTGTGATGATCTTGGACTGCTCCATAGCTATTAATAATCCTTCCTATCTCCTTTCATATATTTTGGTGGCGGGGGTCACATGTCAAGACATTTATGACCTGTTTAGTAAAGTGAGTGACGCTGATTTATATTAAAGAGGACACTTGCTCTGGGAACGGGATCCAAAAACTCCGGCGTCATGCACGTCTCGCAGCACTGTGTCAATGGGTGAAAGTCAGAGTCACACTGTGTACGGTAGGTGTAGTGTTCTGACGAGCTGTCGCTGTCATCTTTCCTGACTCAGTCCTCATCTGGTCTCTTCATATAAGCTTCATTATTAATAACCAAGGTATTTGCATTTTTTTTATGAGTTTCATTTCCCTTCTGGGTCATGGATGGTTGAGTGTGAAGCTATTTGTACCGGTGGCGAAAGACTGAGTCGGCTATCACTGTCAGTCCCGTGGACATTAATTGGAGTGGTAGTGTGCATGCATGCCCACAGATCTATTCAAACTCCTCAAGCCTCCTGTTCTAGTGCAGGGATCCAAGAGATCATACAGATCCTGAGGATGGATTAGTGTCTTTTTTTTTTTTTTTTTGTGGGCCATCTCCTTTAGGCTGTGTGCCCACGTAGAGTTTTTTAAGCGTTTCTGCAGCGCTTTTAGACAAGCGATTCTGCTGCAGAAACGCTTAAGAAAAGCATCCAGTGGATTTTTAATGGAAAACGCACATGTTGTGCCAATGGTGCGTTTTTTACCGCTGCGGAATCGCTTAGCGGTTAAAAACGCAGCATGTTCATTAATTTTGCGGAATCGCACGTGATTCCGCATACCATCAATTATATGGGCAAAAACGCTTAGGAAAACGAATGCAAAAATGCTCACAAAAGCGCGTCAAAAAGTGCGTTTTCCTGGGAGCAGGGTGTGCGATTCTGCTCAGGAATATTCTGCTTCAAAATCGCTACGTGGGCGCATAGCCTTAAATCCTATGGACACTTAGACATGTCTGTCCGAACATTTTGTTTGTCCATTCCGAGAACAGAACAGATAAGCGAAATGTCCGAGCAGTCAGTTATTGGAATTGCACTAACGTTCAGGCTGAAATCTTGAGTCCTTTATTCATTTTCAGACCCTGTCTGATATGCAGTTTGCAGCCTGATCCCAAGTTTCAGTTGTTTCTCTTGTGGGAGCGTTCCTCCCAGTAATACAGGCTGGATGTGAGTTCTGTGTGTATCCAGGGTTCTTATGCCTTGCTTTGCTCTATCAGCACAGCTTCTATCCAGCTCTGATTTCCTCTCCATGTGTTTTCCTTGTCGATAGCTTTTTTTTTTTCCTGTGTCCTCCAAAATTCTCTCTCAGTTGTACCCTGCAGGTCTGTGTACAACCCCCCCTTGCCCTGGAAACAGCGCCACGCTTGTCCTTGGCTATGCCTGGTATTGCAGATCAGTCCTGTATAAGTAAATAGAGCTGAGCTGCAATACCAGGCACAATCTGTGAACAAGAGTGGTGCCGTTTCTGACAATAAGTAGCCTTGCCTATAGAGAGAATTGCTCTTTTAGCTGTTTATATACAAATACTACCCTGTCCTTCTGACCATTATGGTGACGGTATGCCGCAAAAGACATGGTTATGGTGCTTACACAGAGCAAAGATCACAGCCTGTACCGAGGACCCGTCCTTGACGAGGAAATAAATTGTAGAGGAGTCACGAGGGACGTTGGGCAGGGTTCAGCTCACTCCCTGTAATTCTTCGGAAACTTTGAGGTTTTATATGGCTGGGCAAAAATAAAAAAAGCCTGATCCATTATAATCTAAGCCAGTCTGTTAATTAGCTTCTTACAAGCACCGACATAGCAAAAAAAAGTTGCTGTTTACCATGGTCTTCAGCAGTAAAATATGTATTACCAATCTAGTCTCATTATTTTGCATTTAGTGCTTTTTTATGCATTTTTTTTCTAATTTATTTATTTTTATTTAATTCTTCCTCTACAAGTCTATAGGGGGAAAAGGCTTTAAAAAACAAAAACAAGCAGTTTTGAAGCATCTTTAGGCTGTGTGCACACGATGCAGATTTGCAGCGGTTGCGCAGTGGATTTTACCGTGCAGAAACGTTGCATATCCGCATTGTGATGTACAGTAGTCTTAAAATCAATGAAAAAAAAAACGCTGTGCAGACGCTGCGGATTTTTCCGCGCAGTTTTCCCGCGGTACAAAATCCGCAGCATGTTACTTCTTTTGTGCGGTTTTCCATCTCCCCTGTCACCAAATCCGCAGGGGGAAAACCGCACAAAAACCGCATGAAAAATGGAAGAAATCCACAGGAAAAATGCAGGTCATTTGACCTGCGGATTTCTTCCATTCTGCGCGGAAAAATCCACAGGGCCAAAAAGTACATCTGCACTCAGCCTTATAAACACACTTTGGGAATGAATTTTCATGAAATCACATTTAGGGTGTGTGCACACATTGCGGTTTTTGCTGCGGATTCGCAGCAGTTTTCCATGCGGCTTACAGTACCATGTAAACCTATGGAAAACCAATTCCACTGTGCACATGCTGCGGAAATTTCTGCGCAGATTTGCTGCGGTTTATATTCCGCAGCATGTCACTTCTTTTGTGCGGAACCGCAGCTGCAGTTTTCGTTCCGGTAACAACAAATATCTCCCTCTCTCCCTTCACCCTGCGGTTTCCGCCAAGCGATGCAGATTTTTCTGCAAAAAAAACCCTGCAGCGTGTGCACACACCCTTAATGTCCATGGGGAAAAACTGCAGTAAAAAAACACTGAAAGAATTGACATGCTTTGATGTTTACAAAAAAATTAACCACAGGTCAAAAAACGCAAAGAAAAAAAATGCATCAAAACCACTACTTATGAAAAAGCTTTTATGTGCACCAAATTTTCCATACACAAAAAAAAGCAAAATTTCTACTTTAGTTAACAAGTTGAAAAAGACATGTCCATCAAGTTCAACCAAGGGATTGATTGTCATTCCCTTCGTGATTCTGGATTTCGATTGACTAGATCAACATTCAGAAAAATAATTTTACACGTAACAAGTCTTTATTGTCTTCTAAAAATGCAGTAAGCCTTTAAAAAAAACAAAAAAAACATACACAATTCCCACGGTGACCAGCTCCTGAGGTCGTCTGTTCATACAATCACTGCTCTTGAGGGGCCTTTACACATAGCGATATCGCTAAAGCATCACCGATTTCGCTATGTGTGATACTTACCTCCGACCGGCTCTCCCGCTGTCTGTCGCTGATCGCGCGAGATCGTCCAGCTCCATTTCTCGTCGGGCGCTTCCTGCTGGCGCCGACGAGCGACGCGTGGACGCGGGCGGGAGTACGTCAGGATCGCCGCGTCTGAAAGGTAAGTAACGACCGCTGCTTCATCGCTGGTGAGATCTGCCTGTGTGACAGCTCACTTGCGACTATTTAGCGATGCACCAGCGATCCTGACCGGGTCGTATCGCTGTCGGGATCGCTGGTGCATCGCTAAATGTAAAGGGGCCTTTACAGTAAAGAACCAGCTCCCAAAGTCAGTTATAGATGTCAACAGTTTCCTTTCACTTCATCAATATACTCGTATAAGTCCTGGACAAGATGATGTTGCTGGACAGAAGAATCAGTCGGTCTTGTTGAATTTCAAAGCTTAAGCCTTTTTTTTTCTCAGGAGACAAGTCGTCGCCTTAGGCGTTAGTCTCAGCAGTCAGGCTACCACCGATCAAACAGAAATGGCAAAACGTAGCAGTGTCTCAAGGAAACCACTTGGGTTGTCCTCATTGAATAATTTATTTTTGAAAATCCTTGATCACCCAGCAATCATCTAATCTGTGGGTAGACCTTCACAGAAACTGTTAAATTTCCCTACAGCGCCTCTACAGGGGGAATTAAGTATCACATGATGTCCATTCAAATCAATCACACTTTGGCAAAGAGACCCACTGGTTTCTCTCCTCTTATGTTAGGGTTTCAAGGTCAGTAGTAAATGGTAGTAGTGTGGGGGAGGAGTTGGAGGTAAAAGTCACATAAAAGTTTGTTGGTTCATGTGACTTTAAGATCTGGGAGCTGTTGTTAAACTGGTCACATTTAGGTGGATTAGTACAAGGTCTGTAGAGAGATAATTGGAAGACATATAGTCTTTCCCACCAAGGATTTAGACATAAACAAAAATAGCCCGTTCTGCGCTCACGATGTAATTCAGCAGAGCTCAGCTTAATCCCAGCCCGGCCAGATCCAGCTCTTTACACAAGAGAAATTAAATTCTGCAAACTTATCGCTGTCATGCAATCTCCTTATAACTTATGTTTTTTTTTTTTTTGTAAGGAGGGCTACTGTAACTGCCTCCAGAGGTAAAAAGTTTGAGAATCAACGTCTTTAACCCCTTCTCGACGTGTATATATGTGTATATATATACAGTGGGGAAAAAAAGTATTTAGTCAGTCAGCAATAGTGCAAGTTCCACCACTTAAAAAGATGAGAGGCGTCTGTAATTTACATCATAGGTAGACCTCAACTATGGGAGACAAACTGAGAAAAAAAATCCAGAAAATCACATTGTCTGTTTTTTTTCATTTTATTTGCATATTATGGTGGAAAATAAGTATTTGGTCAGAAACAAAATTTCATCTCAATACTTTGTGATATATCCTTTGTTGGCAATGACAGAGGTCAAACGTTTTCTGTAAGTCTTCACAAGGTTGCCACACACTGTTGTTGTTGGTATGTTGGCCCATTCCTCCATGCAGATCTCCTCTAGAGCAGTGATGTTTTTGGCTTTTCGCTTGGCAACACGGACTTTCAACTCCCTCCAAAGGTTTTCTATAGCGTTGAGATCTGGAGACTGGCTAGGCCACTCCAGGACCTTGAAATGCTTCTTACGAAGCCACTCCTTCATTGCCCTGGCGGTGTGCTTTGGATCATTGTCATGTTGAAAGACCCAGCCACGTTTCATCTTCAATGCCCTTGCTGATGGAAGGAGGTTTGCACTCAAAATCTCACGATACATGGCCCCATTCATTCTTTCATGTACCCGGATCAGTCGTCCTGGCCCCTTTGCAGTGAAACAGCCCCAAAGCATGATGTTTCCACCACCATGCTTTACAGTAGGTATGGTGTTTGATGGATGCAACTCAGTATTCTTTTTCCTCCAAACACGACAAGTTGTGTTTCTACCAAACAGTTCCAGTTTGGTTTCATCAGACCATAGGACATTCTCCCAAAACTCCTCTGGATCATCCAAATGCTCTCTAGCAAACTTCAGACGGGCCCGGACATGTACAGGCTTAAGCAGTGGGACACGTCTGGCACTGCAGGATCTGAGTCCATGGTGGCGTAGTGTGTTACTTATGATAGGCCTTGTTACATTGGTCCCAGCTCTCTGCAGTTCATTCACTAGGTCCCCCCGCGTGGTTCTGGGATTTTTGTTCACCGTTCTTGTGATCATTCTGACCCCACGGGGTGGGATTTTGCGTGGAGCACCAGATCGAGGGAGATTATCAGTGGTCTTGTATGTCTTCCATTTTCTAATTATTGATCCCACAGTTGATTTCTTCACTCCAAGCTGGTTGGCTATTGCAGATTCAGTCTTCCCAGCCTGGTGCAGGGCTACAATTTTGTTTCTGGTGTCCTTTGACAGCTCTTTGGTCTTCACCATAGTGGAGTTTGGAGTCAGACTGTTTGAGGGTGTGCACAGGTGTCTTTTTAGACTGATAACAAGTTTAAACAGGTGCCATTACTACAGGTAATGAGTGGAGGAAAGAGGAGACTCTTAAAGAAGAAGTTACAGGTCTGTGAGAGCCAGAAATCTTGATTGCTTGTTTCTGACCAAATACTTATTTTCTACCATAATATGCAAATAAAATGAAAAAAAAACAGACAATGTGATTTTCTGGATTTTTTTTTCTCATTTTGTCTCCCATAGTTGAGGTCTACCTATGATGTAAATTACAGACGCCTCTCATCTTTTTAAGTGGTGGAACTTGCACTATTTCTGACTGACTAAATACTTTTTTTCCCCACTGTACATAATCTGGGGCAGGTATATAATGTAGAGTGCGGGCTCAGGAGCTGAGCTCAATCCATACATTGTGAATGCTAGAAGCTCCAGTTAGCTACAAATTTGCTGCTGTTTAACCACTTTAAGGGTTATTCCCATCTTCATTGTTGGAAATTTTTGGATAGTGCTATAAAAAACAAACCTTTTTGCAATTTATTGCTTATTAAAATTTTCATCCATTCTTGAGATAGCAACACTTTTCCTTTTGTGTATAACTTGTTGCCTAGGAGACCAACCACCGCTGCTGTCTTGCCTGTCAGCAGTGCGCTGACGTTTTCCTGGGAAATAGCTGGTTATCCGCTCTTCAGTGATTCTGTCCGGCTTCAAAACGGTGTATTCAAGCTCAATAGAAAAGAGCTTGTAAGCACTGTGCATGTTCTGCTGTCTAAGGGTGTGTTCACACTGGGTGTTTTTGCTGCTTTTTTTTCTGCAGCAAAACCTGATTTCTTGGCAGGAAAGAAGCTGCAGCAAAAACACAGGTTTAGGTGCATTTTTGGTGTGGTGGGTGCATTTTTTTCATGCGTTTTTGGGGCTAACTTGTGTCTTTGTGTATGCTAATAAAGTTGAGTACCCCCAGAGAAAAAAAAACTACTTCCTGTAGAAGCGCACCTCCTTTGAAAAGTCAGCAATTCAAGTGCTGCTACAGTAAAATCACACTGACCGGTTAGAATAGAATATACACACACACACGTATACAGCTCTGGCAAAAAATTAAGAGACCACTTCCAAATGTTCAGTTTGTCTGATTTTTCTCTTTATGGTGTATTTTTGAGTAAAATGTAAATTGTTCTTTTAGTCTACAAACTTTTGACAATATGTCTCCAAATTTCCAAGCAATACATTTTGTAATTTTTTTTTTCTGACAAAGAAAAATGGTCAAATCTTAAAAATAAAAACAAAAAAAAAAAACCCCAGTGCTTTCAGACCTCAAATAATGCAAAGAAAACAAGTTCATAATCATTTAGAAACAACAATACTAATGTTTTAACTCAGGAAGCGTTCAGAAATCAATATTTTGTGGAATAACCATGATTTTTAAAAACAGCTTTCGTGCGCCTTGGCATGTTTTCCACCAGTCTTCCACTCTGCTTCTGGTACAAAAATGTAAGCAGTTCCTCTTTGTTTGGGTTGTGACTATCCATCATCCTCTTGATTACATTCCAGGGGTTTTCAATGGGGTTCAGGTCTGGAGATTGGGCTGCCCATGGCAGGTATTTGATGTGGCGGTCTCTTAATTTTTGCCAGAGCTTTATGTGTGTGTGTGTGTGTGTGTGTATATATATATATATATATATATATATATATATATATATATATATAATAGAAGAAAAGCCGGTAATTCAGCAGCTATACAGTGTGTGTGTGCAGCTTACTGTACATGTATTTAGTTAATTTAAAGATCATTTTTCGGGAAAAAATGGCGTGGGCGCCACGTAATTTTCAAAACCAGCAGAGGGAAAGCCGATGGCTGAGGGCCAATGTTTATAGCCAGGGAAGGGGGTAATACCCATGGAGCTTCCCAGGCTATTAATATTAGCTCACAACTTTATAATTAGCCTTTACTGGCTATTAAAATGACTTGGGGTCCCCCTGTAGTTAATAGCCAACAAAGGCTATGCAGACAGCTGTGGGCTGGTATTACTAGCATAGGAAAGGGCCATGGATACTGACCCTCCCCGGCTAAAAAACATCAGCTCTCAGCCGCCCCAGAAAAGACGCATCTCTAAGATGCGCCAATTCTGGCACTTAGCCTCGTTCTTCCCACTTGCCCTGTAGTGGTGGCAAGTGGGGTAATAGTTGGGGGGGTTGATATCACTGTCAGGTGACCTCAAGCCCCAAGGTTAGTAATGCAGAGGCGTCAATAAGTCTCCCCCCCCCCCCCCCCCATTACTAACCCCATAGTCACATTGTAAGAAAACACAGACATCTAGAATAAAGTCCTTTATTTGAAATAAAGACACAGACTCCTTTTTATATTCTTAATTAAACCATACTTGCGACCTCACCTAATTCCTGCGAAGCCCTCGATCTCCTGTAATAAAAGTAAAATAAAAAATCAATAATATACCATACCTCCCCGTCGTTTTGTCCCATGCCGTAATCCATATCTGGGGGATATACAGTTTTCAACCTGGAAGGTGCTAAGATGTAACCGTCCCAGCTGAAAACCACTGGGGAATGAGGAGATGCTGCGGGCGCAGCTTCAGTGACTAGCACTGATGTCACTGAGTCTGCGCTCCCTGCCAGCTTGAACTGCGATGACCTCTTCACTGGCATTTTCCCATAGTCCATCTCTGACCAGTGGGGAGGATTTCCCCGCCGATCAGAAGCGGTGTTTGCTGCGCTGTCATGCATATGACAGCGTGTCAAACCTGTATTGTCGGGTCCCCCATTCAAGTGAATGGGGTTTGGGTCCACTCTCGGGATGACAGGCAATATGGACACATCATGCAGCCTGCCATCTAATGTAGCAGAGCTGACTGTGAGGTCACATCCGGCTGTCCTTGACTTTTCTGCAGCAAATAAGCTGCAAAAATAATCAACCTGCGTATTTGCAGAGATATTTTCACCATCCATTCAAGTCAATGGGTGAAAAACGCTGCAAAAATACTGAAAGTGACATGCTGTATGCCTAAAAAACGCTGCAAAGCACAAAATCCTGATGACAAAAAAAAAAAGCAAGTGTGGGTATGAGATTTCTGAAATCTCATAGGCTTTGCTGGTACTGTAAAAAACAGCTGAAAATTAGCATAACAAAAATGCTGCAAAAATACCCAGTGTAAACTACCCTAAAAGTGGTGGTCGGTCTCCAAGGTAACAAGCTATAAGTAAAAGAAAAGTGTTAATATCTCAAGAATGGTTAAACATTTTAATAAGCAGTAAATTGCAAAATTGCTTGTATTTACAAGCTCTATCTGACAAGATCCATTTATGAAATAACCCTTTAAAGTCTTAGGTGATTAAGTGGAGCAATCCCTCCATATGATCATTTCCGGCGCCCATCACTCCCTCTCTAGTGATGCAGTTACCACTGGGTACCAGTTACTTTCCATGGCAGCCAGGGGCCTACTAAAGGCACACTTTCCCGTTATATTTGTACTCTAATAAGACAATGTACAGTATATAGTACATTGGGATCAAACTATTGCAGGTTCAACTCCCCTAAAAGCCGGGTTCCCCAACTCCTGTCCTCAAGGCCCACCAACAGATCATGTTTTCAGGATTTCCTGAGTATTGCCCAGGTGATAATTGCATCACCTGTACAATACAAGGGAAATCCTGAAAACATGACCTGTTGGTGGGCCTTGAGGACTGGAGTTGGGAAACCCTGGTACAGACAATGAATGGAGTGGATATGATGTGCATGCTTGACCTCCACTCCAGTCCTGCCTAAAAGGACTAAAAATGGAGTCATAATTAAGAAAAAAAGTTGTTTTTTTTTTTTAAGTATATACATGTATATTAACGGTTGAATTATATCCCACTTTTTTCTAAGTTAAATAAAGAAATAAAAAATTCAGCTTATTTGCTATTGGCGTATATATAATGGTCTAAGCTATAAAATAAATTAAACATTATAGTAAATGTCGTAAAAGGGGAAAAAAAATATATCTTAAATAAATAAAAAGCTATGACTCTTGGAAGAAGGGGGAGGAAAAAACAAATGCGCAAAAAAGGAAAAATCACCTGTTCAAAAAGGGAATAAAGAGCTTGAGCACCTGAATTTCCCTTCGTGGTGTGCAGGAGGGGGCAGTGATATGGAGCAGACCTGCCAGTGCCATCCTGTACACAGCACTGCCATAAAATGATTTGCCTATTTATATTTTATACCTTTTGTCCCTTTCCATTTGCATGTGTTGCTGAGTTCCAACGGGCTCGGAGAAAGAAGGAAAATAACTCAATGACTGCTCCAGAGGTTTGAGAAATAAAGGACTTGCCAGGAAGTTTGGGCGAGCTACGACCCGTAGCGTCTCTCCACCAGATCCGGCTCAATTTCCCAGTGCAGGCTGAGATGCAATGAAAGGGTTTTCCCATCTCATAAAATATAGCATATGTCATTGCCTAATATATATCAATAGGGGCCCTATCTCCACGATCCAGAGACTGAAGGGGTCACAGTGCTAGTTTAAGCTCGGTTCATACTTGTTGCGATCTGTCGTTTTCACCAGAAGAAATATTCTATTACTGGGCAATTACAAAAAAAAGCCAACGGCTGCAACAACGTTTCTTTGGCTTTTGAGTTTCCCTTTTTAAGATTTGTTCTGCAAACACTAAATGAAAACCATCAAACTAATTTATGAAGGATTTCGGAACACAGACAGTTCTTTCCTTCTGTCTCCTCTGTGTCACATGGACGGATTTAAGAGCCGGACAATACAAAGTGGAACACGTTGTACTTCTCGCCAGCCCGGCTCTGACGTCCGCACCTGAATGCACAAGCGCCACGCTTCTCTTTGAATCACATTGTATGTGACTAAGGGGGGCAGGTTATCGCACGGACGCGGGGCTCGGGCTGACTCATTTTAGGTTTATTATATGAAGTAATGAACTCTACCCCCGAAAACATGAACAGAATGTGAATGCAAATGCCATACTTCACGAGGACAATTTGCATTGCACTGCCTCCAGAGCTGCTGTTTTCTTCAGCTGCCGCAGGAGGCGCTCTAGTGCCATTTCCAGGTATCACTGAGTATGGAGCAAAGTAAAAAATTAACTTTTGCTGAAAAGGCCAATAAGAAAATATTAAATGTCTTAAAAGGGGTAGTCCGAACATAGACAATTCTGATATAGTCCAGCTGTCTAATAGATGAGAAGAGGAATGGGTGCTAGTAGAGATAAGCAGATTGATTTGTGCTGCCCGGATCCGGTGTCTGGTCTGGTCCTCTGTGGCAGCCGGTCTTAATTTCCGCACCCGGCATCCTGGGTGCCTCCATCACTTTTTAGGCCAACAACGCCATCACATCGCTTGAGGCCCAGATACATCAAAGGTGCCCAGGGAGCCTGGCATAGAAGTGAAGACCGGCTACCATGTATGACCGTACCTGGATCAGGGCAACGCAATCTTTCGGAGTTGCTCAAATGTGTGCTGGAGGCGTCCATTATAGTTTGAGATATTGATCCAAAAGAACTGATGACCCCTTGTTTTAGTAATTATGGGGTCCATCCAGTATATTTCAACTGATTAAAACTCACTGCTTTTCCTTTTAAGGCCACGTTCAGTGTTTGGTCAGTATTTGTAAGCCAAAACCAGGAGTGGGTGATAAGTCCAGAAGTGGTGACGTGTTTCTATGAGACTTTTCCCCTGATTGTTCCTCTCCTGGTTTTGGTTTACAAATATAAATATAAAATACTGACCAAATACTGAAACGTGTAAAGATAGAATACCTCCTTAATTGTTAAACGGGTTGTCCAGGATCACAACTACTTTTTTTTTCTTATTATTTTATCTTCGTGAAACAGCATCTCATGTGTTCACAGGTTGTGCATGGTATTACAGCTTAGCCCTGCTCAATTCTATAAAGCTTAGCTGTAATACAAGACACATCTTATGGATATGTTTGGGGCTGGGAGAAAGCAGCCATGTGTTTTTGTTTTGTTTTTTTGTTTTGTTTCTAATGATCCTGGTCAATCTTGTAAGTGAAGATTTGCTTGATTAGCAATTCATCCTATTTGCTGGGAATTGCTCTTTAAGCAATTGCCTCTATCTATTTTATCAGTTATTCTGTGAGACTTTGGGCTGCGTGTCTTGTCGTCACATATGCCGGCACACATGACTGCTCATTTCTGCATTGTGTGGGCAGCCATACCCTATACATAGAACAATGAGCACTTGTATCAAAACCCACTTGGAAGGAACAGACAACGGCATGTAAGCGTCCTCCCTGGTTTTCTTTTACATACTTTGCATTTTATCTGGAAAGTCTCCGCTGTAACTCTCAAGGACAGCTCGGCTGGGGCCGCACCGCGACTTTGGCTGCAAATCGCTGTACGCCGCTGCTGCATCGCAGCAGAATGCAGGCAACCTGGAAAAACTGCAACCGATTCTGACTTTCTGCGTCTTGCTTTTGCATTGTGACCCCATTCACTTTCATTACGCAGAGATGCGATAGTGTGATACAACCATCTTTGGCACGACCAAAGTCGTCGTGCAGCCCCGGCTAAATAGTCAGCTCAGACTTGTATTTCGGGAAGGCAGCAGTGTTTCTCAATGTATAGGCATGCAGTGGGGTACGTCGCTAATAGGCTGATACCCCTCTAAGGGGAACAATATGCAATACTGGTGCGACAGAAGGCAAACTGGACACTCTCTCATGGCCTGCAACCGGTAAGGCTTGTTTCGTACAACAACAATTCTTGCGACAAAATATTTCCGTACGATTTGTTGCCGCGTGACAAATTTTTGTAGAGCTGAGATTTTAAAGTAAAAAAACAAAGTCGCAACCAACGACAGATAATCCAACATATTTGGAAATATTTATAGGAAATCATTGGATGCAATGTTGCAATGCGACAGTACAATTTTGGCTGCACACAAGACGTGTACTCCTAGCCGCCTAAATGGAGGCTGATGAATATTTTTAGCGTATACCGCAAACGTAAGCTCAAACTGTAATGTGTGTGTATTTGTGCAACAATCCAGAATTATTTTTTGTCTTTTATATTTTATTTACCGCCAAAGGTAAGCGGGCGCTGTGAACAAAGGTTACTACGATTATAAGTACCGTATCATAAATGATATAAGTGATATTAGTCCTTGAGTCTCATTCCTGCTGACGTCTCTGCTGCCTGCAGATTGTTTTTCTGTCCTCGGCTCTTTCTCACACAGTGATGTTTGTTTTCCTTGCAGTGCTGCGGATGATGAGGGTGATGATGCGCCTATGAGAAGAAGTAAGGGTGCTGCTGGATCCAGAGACAGAGGCGGCTCTCCTCCCCTCCACCTCCTGCTGAGCCGGTAGAGGAGGAGTCTTTAGCAGCTCAGTGCTGAGTTCAGATTCCTGCCATCACTGGCTGAACCTCCACAGCCTCAGGAGGAACGAGCAGCGAGCTCTCCCTGCCACCAAAGTGCACGTTCTATTGAAGTGAAGCTACATATTGATTTTGCACCCTCTTGTCTGCAGAGGCCACCAGGAAGAAACCTCGTTCCCCTCCGAGAACGACAGAGGGAAGAAATTTCAAGGGACCCCCTTCTCTGCAGGTTTGGAGTTTGCGGGTCCAGTCCTACCACCCCTGGAGATGCTCCAAAGACCATTCCTCTTCTCAGTCAGTTCTTGGGGCATCCATTCCCGAAGAAGGGCCGGACACCCCAATCGCAGATACATAGAAGTTGACGGGCGATAATAGACTTTGAAGCTTTCTCTTTTCTGCAAGAAACAAGGGGAAAAAAATTCCTTCCTAACCCATCCTCCTCCTTCCCTAAATCTTCCATCTGCTTTCTCTTAACCTAAGACTTTCCTGGTCTCGAAGGGGTCACTCATGGCTTTCCTGACCAAGAAGAAAAAGTTTAAGTTCCAGACAATCTTCACCCTGGAGGAGCTGACTGCTGTGCCATTCGTGAATGGGGTCCTCTTTTGTAAGGTCAGGCTGCTTGATGGAGGGGACTTTGTCAACTTGTCTAGCAGGTAAGTGCACGGAAAGTGACCGGGGACAATAGCCAGAAACTGAGCCTTCAATGCTCTCGTTAGTGTCTTTTGTTAGCGATGTGTTTAGCACATTTATAGGGTTTTAGTGGGTCCTAGATTCCTGCTGACACCTTTGTGATGCAGATCAAATACTAATTACCTGGGATACAAAGGCTAAAGGCATGTGACCCCCCTCATGTAAGGGGTTAAGCCTATATAAGGTGCACACATATGGGAGTGAGATCCAACACTGGGGGGTAATAATGAGAGCTGCCACACTATGGGGTAATAATGGGAGCTGTCCCACTAGGGGTAATAAAGAGAGCTGCCACACTGTAATAATGAGAGCTGCCGCACTAGGGGGTAATAATGAGAGCTGCCGCACTAGGGGGTAATAATGAGAGCTGCCGCACTAGGGGGTAATAATGAGAGCTGCCACACTAGGGGGTAATAATGAGAGCTGCCGCACTAGGGGGTAATAATGAGAGCTGCCACACTAGGGGGTAATAATGAAAGCTGCCGCACTAGGGGGTAATAATGAGAGCTGCCGCACTAGGGGGTAATAATGAGAGCTGCCGCACTAGGGGGTAATAATGAGAGCTGCCGCACTAGGGGGTAATAATGAGAGCTGCCGCACTAGGGGGTAATAATGAGAGCTGCCGCACTAGGGGGTAATAATGAGAGCTGCCGCACTAGGGGGTAATAATGAGAGCTGCCGCACTAGGGGGTAATAATGAGAGCTGCCGCACTAGGGGGTAATAATGAGAGCTGCCGCACTAGGGGGTAATAATGAGAGCTGCCGCACTAGGGGGTAATAATGAGAGCTGCCGCGCTTGGGGGTAATAATGAGAGCTGCCGCGCTTGGGGGTAATAATGAGAGCTGCCGCGCTTGGGGGTAATAATGAGAGCTGCCGCGCTTGGGGGTAATAATGAGAGCTGCCGCGCTTGGGGGTAATAATGAGAGCTGCCGCGCTTGGGGGTAATAATGAGAGCTGCCGCGCTTGGGGGTAATAATGAGAGCTGCCGCGCTTGGGGGTAATAATGAGAGCTGCCGCGCTTGGGGGTAATAATGAGAGCTGCCGCGCTTGGGGGTAATAATGAGAGCTCCTGCACTAGGGGGTAATAATGAGAGCTGCCGCGCTTGGGGGTAATAATGAGAGCTGCCGCGCTTGGGGGTAATAATGAGAGCTCCTGCACTAGGGGGTAATAATGAGAGCTGCCGCACTAGGGGGTAATAATGAGAGCTGCCACACTAGGGGGTAATAATGAGAGCTGCCACACTAGGGGGTAATAATGAGAGCTGCCGCACTTGGGGGTTAATAATGAGAGCTGCCGCACTAGGGGATAACCAATGAATGATGTACGGTACTCTAGTGGTGTTCTTCTGAGCAATACATAGGTTGATCCTCTTGAACCTTTGACAGTCATGTGAATTTATATTCGTGATGGTCCTAACACCCCAAAAAGACACTGTATGGTTAAGACCACGTTCACACTATCAGTATTTGGTCAGTATTTTACATCAGTATTTGTAGCCAAAACCAGGAGTGGGTGATAAATACAGAAGTGTTGACGTGTTACTATTATACTTTTCCTCTGATTGTTCCTCTCCTGATTTTGGCTACAAATACTGAGGTAAAAAACTGACCAAATATTGATCGTATGGACGTGGCCTAAGAGTTAATGTGGCAGAGCTGAATTTACGTTTTGACCTCCAGCTTTCTGAGACTCCTGAATGTTAGGTATGCCCTCACAGGTGGCAATATGGAAGTGCAGGATGCATCGCAGTATAGCAAGGCAGACATGGTGTTCCGGAGCCTGGGAAACATGGGGTGATGCCCCGAGGGAGCTGTAATGACAGCCTGTTGTCACTTTCAGAAAAGGAAAGAAACAGAGTAATGAGAAATGGCTGAATAGAATTGTAAAGACTTGACAGAAGAGCACCAATCGGGGATTTCTGTTTACAGGGATTGCCTTTTATTTGTAGGTAGAGATACCCCAATAATTGTGCAAAATGGGACTTATTAAATATTATAGTATCATGTACTGCTTAACTATTTCCTGGTCATATAGGAAATAAATAGTATGTATCCCTTTAAGGCTGTCATATCCTAGGATGATGACACAAATTGCTGCGGGTTTGGTCACGACATGTTACTTGCGGTTTTCACCCTACTCCCTCACTAATCCTCGAATAGGGTAAAATCTGCAATGAAAAGAATTAGTACTCTGCAGATTGGAAATCCGCTCCATGCTTTCATTTTCATGCGTTTTTTTCCCTCAATTTGTGGATAAGAGTTACAGAAAAAAAACATTTACTTATGCTCTACTGTAAATTGCTGCAAATTTGCGATGCAACAAAACCGCTACATGTAAACTTGGTCTTGGGAATACACTGGTGCAGGGGGACCTGTAGGCACTTTGGAGTCAATTTCCTGGACTACTCTTTGCATATACTTCCAATGTGCCTGAAAAATGAGCTGAGAACCTTGTATAAATTTTTTTTCATTTTTTTTTTATTATTGCTGTAGCTTTCCATGACGCAGCTCTTCTCAGGTAGGAACCTCACACGTGCTCACAAGGCTGAGCCCTATCTGTGATTGTACAGGTGAGGCTGGTACCTGCTGGTCCCAACCTGCCCTTCACACTTGTTACATAATCCCTGCCTGTACAGGTCCTGGGTGGCAACGCATGAAACACTTAGGTCCTATCAGAATTTCACCGACACATCCCAGCCCGCCATGCTCCGTGGAGGGGCGTCCTGGAACTTGCAGTGCTTTGCCACTTTTCAGGTATAGTGATAAATAGTGGCAGGCTTGCACAAATGATGCTGCAGGTTTTCTACCAGAATTTACAAGATGGAAAATCCACGGTGTATTACAGTGCAAGTGCCGTGAATTAGGTTTTATAAACCCTCATCCATTTACACGAAAAATAAAAAATCTGTGTAAATTGACCTGCGGTGCAGATTTTTCATCAATCCTACATAGCAGTTTGCTATATAGAGAATGAACGTATAACTCCCACGTGGACTTACCCTCGGGGTAGAAGCTGGGAAAGTGCTGGGCCGCTGCCAGATGACGCCCCCACTCCGCACTAGATCCCAAAATAAGACATAGGTTCAGGAAATTAAAAAAACAACAACTTCTTTCTCTTGGCACACAGGGTACACTCCAGCTTGTTAGGTAGGACGTTGTATGCACTGCAGCACGCAACGTCCTGGCTAGTGTGAGCACCAGAAACCGGACTGGGGCCTGGGCAACCACTGCAATTCGTACCCCCTTCCCATGCCATTTTGAGAACCGCTGTCCCTTTATGTGGCACGGCGGCTAGAGGAGCTCCCTAGGCACCAGGACCCAGGTGTGACTGCAGCCCCTGCCCCCCCCATAGCTCTGGTACTCCACTTGCATTGAGGTCATTAACATGTGAATGTCGGTTCATCTACATAACCGCTTTTCCCTCTCCAGCATTCCTCTCTTGTGCATCTGGTCACAGGACCCCGTCTTTCGGCCTGGCACACACCGTACCATACAGACAGATGATATAATCGCAGCTTCACTGTGGAATCTGACCTGCGAGTTAGTCGCCGACCATGGAACACATGATCTGGAATGTGACTCTTGTACTTGTCGGTGTTTCCTAAATGATTGATAGACCTGTCACTTTAAATTCTAGATAACTCTTTATCCACCCAAAGTCACGTGGAACCGTCGGCGTCTAAACGATCAGATTTGGCTATTTCTGACTATGTATAATTTATCAGGTTCGGGGATTAGACAGCGTCATGCTTTTAGCTTGGAGCAGCGAGTCTGTTCATGCACTATTTAGCTATCAGGGTGCCTGCGGGTGCTCCTTCTTTACCCTGTTCCCCATAGAGGAGTCGTGGCAGTGTAGGAGTTAATCTTTCATTTTATCCTTTGACCCATAGTTACACCTGCAGGTGAAACTGTAACCCTTTGCATTGCAAACAGCGATATCGGGGTTTTTGTGAATGTAATCAAGAGATAATTCTGGATAAGGCAAATACCCGGTGACGTCAGGAGGCGTAAGGGCATGGGAAACGCTAAACCGTAATATTAAGGGAAATTCCTGGGAATTAACAAATATCATGCACAAGTTTATTGACCCTTTCCATGTAAAAGACACGCAAGGAAATGTTACCCGTCACTGGCTGCAATTTTTTGGGAGCCTGTATACTATAGTGATTCTTTTATTTGTAGATGTAGCAGAGCTGAGGTTGTCACTGGCTTCAATTTTTGGTTGGCCTGTGTATTACAGTGGTTCTGCAGTTTGGAAATATAGCAGAGCTGAGGTTGTCATTTGGCCGTATTCATCACAAGCTTAGTTTTTTTTTTTTATCACACTGCAGAAAACTCTTCGGCTCTGCTTATCCCAGAGTTTTGCGTTTAGGCCGGGGTCAGACTAGCAAGAAACTCGCATGAGTCTCGCATCTTAATACCCGGCACTGCTGCTGGCACTTGGGACCGAAGCGCTCAGCTGCATAGAAATACATGGAAGTGCGTATTCCGGTCCCAAATTCCGGTGGCAATGCCGGGTATTGAGATGCGAGACTCATGCGAGTTTCTCGCAAGTCTGACCCCGGCCTTAGGGGCGTAATACAGATCCTTTAGGATTGGACCCGGCATTACAGATTTGCACTGCAGAACCCACCATTAGAATCCGCTTAAATTTAGGCTAAAATCACAAATCTGTGTCTGTATCCATGAGATACAGATCATTATCTGCATTTAGCATTCTTTTTTTCCCATCCGTTCTTAAAGACTGAAGCAGGGAGACTGAATTTTTAAGTCATTGTCTCTTAGCAACAGGTCAATTAAAAAACTGATAGAACTCGGAACTTTGAAGTACAAAGTCTGTGTTCCATGTTCCATCCATTTGATAGGGATCTCCATAGACTTTAATGGATGACTCTGATCCGGAAAACGGATGAGAACAGGACATGCTCCAATTCTCCCTGATCGCACACATCAGTGTTGTGTGTATGGATCAATGAAACTATATGGGTCCGTGTCAAGAAAACTAAAGAAGGGGCAGTATTGGGACATGTCCTACGGATGTGTTACTGTAGCCTTAGGCTATGATCATATAGCATATTTTGAGAGTTGACAAATCTGATGAGTTTTCAAGCAGAATTTGACATCTTTTAGCTCTCCTCTCATTGGGATCCCTTCCTGGATTCCTCTACTACGTCATTCTGATTGCAGAATGCCCTATTATTCCATTCTTGGACAGTAGGATCACCGCTCCTGTCCACGCCTTTGCCCTTCTGATCTGCTCTTCGTTATGTTTTGTTCCATTATATCTCTTGCTAAATTTGAAAGAATTTGACATCTGGCCACCTTGAGCGGGGACTGCTGCCAGCGCTCACAGAAGATTGTCCTATTAGAGCTAGTCATTGATTTATTGGGTTTAGATGTACAGTTGTGCATGTAGTATCGTGCCACAGTCCCAGCTGTGGATCTCTAAAATCTAAGGATAACTTCACCTGTAGAAGAAATCCCACCGACGTACGGTTTTTCCACAAATCAACATCTTTCAACATTTTCATATTGAATAATAGTGTAATGGTTTAAGTGGTAAAACAACTGTTGAAAGCCTTACCACGGTTTGGTAAAACCGCATGGTGGCATGGTTTGTGTGGGCTTACTCTAAGGGTGTCATTGCTTGTGCATCAGAGCAACGGGTACTACAGATGCACTTTACTGCCGGTTCCACCGCTGCTACAGATACTGTATGCACTTTAGCAGCGGTGCAACCGGCAGTACAGATACTGTATGCACTTTACTGCCTGTTGCAACGCTGTTACAATTACTGTATGCACTTTACTGCCGGTTCCACCGCTGCTACAGATACTGTATGCACTTTACTGCCGGTTGCACCGCTGCTACAGATACTGTATGCACTTTACTGCCTGTTGCAACGCTGTTACAATTACTGTATGCACTTTACTGCCGGTTCCACTGCTGCTACAGATACTGTATGCATGTTACCTCCGGTTCCACCGCTGCTACAGATACTGTATGCACTTTACCTCCGGTTCCACTGCTGTTACTGATATACTGTATGCACTTTACTGCTGGTTCCACCGCTGTTACAGATACTATTTGCGCTTTACCTCCGGTTCGACCGCTGCTACAGATACTGTATGCACTTTACCTCCGGTTTCACCGCTGTTACAGATACTGTATGCACTTTACTGCCGGTTCCACCGCTGCTACAGATACTGTATGCACTTTACTGCTGGTTCCACCGCTGTTACAGATACTATTTGCGCTTTACCTCCGGTTCGACCGCTGCTACAGATACTGTATGCACTTTACCTCCGGTTTCACCGCTGTTACAGATACTGTATGCACTTTACTGCCGGTTCCACCGCTGCTACAGATACTGTATGCACTTTACTGCCGGTTCCACTGCTGCTACAGATACTGTATGCACTTTACTGCTGGTTCCACCACTGTTACAGATACTATTTGCGCTTTACCTCCGGTTCGACCGCTGCTACAGATACTGTATGCACTTTACCTCCGTTTCCATTGCTGCTACAGATACTGTTTGCGCTTTACCTTCGGTTCGACCGCTGCTACAGATACTGTATGCACTTTACTGCCGGACCGCTGCTACAGATACTGTATACACTTTACCACCGGTTCCGCCGCTGTTACAGATACTGACTGTATGCACTTTACTGCCGGTTCCACTGTTGTTACAGATACTATTTGCACTTTTCTGCCGGTTCCACCGCTGCTACAGATGCTGTATGCATTTTACTGCCGGGTTCCACCGCTGCTACAGTTACTATTTGCACTTTGCTGCCAGTTCGCCTGTTGCAGCAATAGTTGCAGGTAGAGGACAGCACCTAAACTGTGGACTTGTGATAGGACCCTAATATATCTTCACTGATGACACAGTGGTAATAAGTGACAATTGGCCTTGTGTTCATCTATCATTCTAGGATAGACAATTGCGGAGTTGTAATGGTAGTAACATGGAACTCATAGAAGTATATGGACCAGTCTGTACCTCTCTATGCCCTTTTGTTACATTCAGAGATACTGGATATGTTGCCTCTGTAATAGGGTGTTGTATATATGAGTTCTATAACACGCTGGTAGGATTACTGGCATGATGTAAATTACCCGGGATCTGAGTTCTGTTGGGCTGTTTTCGGACAATCGGGGATATTTACTTTCTTGGAGTCAGTGGAATTTCTCCATTGAGCATTAGTACAGTGGCTGACATGTCATACACAGTCATAGACATTATGTGACTTGCAGTATGTGTTACATCTGAACTTGGCGTCCTAAAGGTAGCACTTTGCCTTTTAGGTTCCGACCAAAATTTTAAAACGTGGTTTGTTATCACTATCTTTAGTCTTGTCTTTTAACAACTCTTGATCTGCAGTTGTTTGCAGTCTTTGTTTCGTTCAGCCCCATAATGCATCAAAGTAATATTGTGATCAAAACACATTAATAATGAAATGCTGATATATGGGATGGACGTCCCTGATAAGACGGCTGAGACCATCCCGAAAAAGCGTGACAGGCTAGAATAAAGTGGTCGTATAACTCATTATTCGGTGTGGTCAGATTATAATTATTTATCTTCTCATCAAAGCGAGTGCTGATTCTGAGAATCCTTGAGAAATAAAGGCTTTTTTCATATTGCTATATGATAATAATAATAATAATAATAATCTTTATATAGCGCCAACATATTCCGCAGCGCTTTACAGTTTTAACAGTTTCAAAACCCAAGTCATAAGTAACAACGTTAACACTACAATAATTAACGCAAAAAAAAACCCTGTTTGGGAGAGAAGAACAGACAAATCGCGGCGCCCTAAGTGCGTAAACACAATATTGTAGTCTTTAAAGGGTGCACAATTTTATGCACTCACCTGATAGAAGACTAATTATAGCTTTAGATTGTGTATCCTCAAAAATCCTTCCTTTTGGGATACTTCTCAGTAGACAGGGCTTGCAGCTTGCCTCGGGTGGATCCAAGTGAAAGAGCCAGGTTCAGGCTCACACAGGATGAGTAAATCAAGAAAGGCACATCCAGCCCATAAACTGCAGCGCTTCCCAGGACTCACATCCAAAGATGATATTTCACATTTTTTTTATTTCATAGGTTAAAAAAAAGAGACAACGCGTTTCGGATACAGTGTATATCCTTCATCAGGTATCATAAAAACACAGTACAAATTCTAATAGTATAAAATTCAGTTACACTTATATATAGTAGCAACCTTTTATCCCAGTCTCAGAAACTTAATTTAGGGTGTGGACTACAATAATTAAAGCAAAATAAGACGACCCTGCGAGAGCTTACAATCTACAATGAGGCTGGGTTCACACGTAGCGGAACTCTCGCGGAAATTACTGCAAGAGTTCCGGAATTCCATTCCGCGGTAAAATCGCATTTTAAATTCCCGTGATTTTCCCACGGAAAAACTAGCATTTTGCAAGAGTAATTAGCTTGCAGAATTGCTAGCGTTTTCCAAACGATCTGTAGCATCGCTTGGAGAACTGATTGACAGGTTGGTCACACTCAATATGCAGCAAAGAGCAGCCGACAGCACAGCGGAAAAGTGGATGCAGGTTCAAAGGTTCATGGACCCAAATGAACAATTGTCCATATAAGAAAAAGGAACAGCATCCAATCCAGGTGAAAAATCGTATCAAAGATTTATTCTGCCAATATAAAATACAACGTTTCGGCCATATTGAAAAAGGCCACAATATGGCCGAAACTTATTTTATATTGGCAGAATAAATCTTTGATACGATTTTTCACCTGGATTGGATGCTGTTCCTTTTTCTTATATAGGTTGGTCACACTCGTCAAACATAGTGTTTGACTAGTGTGACCAACTTTTTACTATTGAGGCTGCCTATGCGGCATCAATAGTAAAAGAATGTAAATAATAAAATAAAAAATATTGTTATTCTCGCCTTCCGACGTCCCGCGCAGCCTTCCCGCCTCTCTCCACGCTCCCGATTCCAGTAATCCTTTGCGACAATTACCGCGATAACGTGTGTTCTCGCGGGATCGCAACGTCTCGCGGTCATTCGCAATGACCGCGAGACTTCGCGATCCCGCGAGAACGGTCGTCATCGCTCGCAAAGGCTTACTGGGACCGGGAGCGTGGAGAGAGGCGGGAAGGCAGCGCGTGACGTCGGAAGGTGAGAATAACAATATTTTTTATTTTAAATTCTATTTTTTACCGGGATATGGTACCCAAAGCCCGGAGGACAGTCTCCTCTCCTCCAGACCGTGGTTACCATCCGCAAATGTTCTGCTTACTTTTCGCATGGTGTGCACAGCCACATGCGGAAAGTAAGCAGAACAATGCATTCCTATGGGTGCGGGATCGCCTCAATTCCGCGAAATTAATGAGCATGCTGCTTTTTTTTACCGCGAAGCAATTCCGCTGCGGTAAAAAACCGCAGCATTAGCACAGCATTGCGGAATCCCATAGGAATGCATGGGATGCTTATTTTTCGCGTTTTTGTGGTAAAATCACGCTGTAAAAACCGCCGCGGAAACGCGAATAAAAAAACGCCACATGTGAACCCAGCCTGAGGTGGGGGAGATACAGAGTACAGGGGTGTATTTACAATGATGTATTTACAATGATGGTCCAGCCATCTTGAGGGAGTGAGGGATGGATGGAGATAGTGAATGGACTACACATGCACACTTACACATAGAATGACTTTGATTAGTGAACATGATAGGCCGCTCTGAACAAATGTGTTTTGAGGGAGCGCCTGAAACTATGCAAATTGTGGATAGTCCTGATGTCTTGGGGTAGAGCATTCCAGAAGATAGGAGCAGCACGGGAGAAGTCTTGGAGCCGGGAGTGTTGAGGTACGGATTAGTGCAGAGGTTAGTCGAAAGTCGTTTGCAGAGCGGTCGGTTAGGCCGATGGCCAGAAATGAGGGAGGAGATGTAGGGGGATGCTGCACTGTGGAGAGCTTTGTGGGTGAGAACAAGTACTTTGAATTGGATCCTATAATGAATGGGCAGCCAGTGTAAGGACTGGCGAAGAGCGGACGCGTCCGAGTATCGATTAGTCAGATAGATGACCCTGGCTGCTGCATTAAGTATGGATGGGAGAGGGGATAGTCGAGTGACGGGGAGGCCAATTAATAGAGCGTTGCAGTAATCCAGGCGGGAGTGGATCAATGCTACAGTGAGGGTTTTTGTTGTTTCCATGGTGAGAAAAGGGCGGATTCTAGAGATGTTCTTTAGGTGTAAGCGGCAAGAGCGGGCAAGAGATTGTATATGGGATGTTAAATCATATAAAGCTGAGCTCTGGCACAAGTCATCCTCTATCACTGATGTTTTGCGTTCTGCAATTTTGGATGCGCAAAACATAAGTAATCCAAGCCATATAATTGGTCTCTCTCATTTGTAAGGGTCACCAGGCTTTATGTAGATTTTTCTGGTGTGTGGATCCATCAGCAAGTGGCATTACAGGAATAGGAATATATCGCTATAGGGTCAATACTTGGAGCAGGTGCAGATCATGTTCTGCATGATAGAAACTGCAGAGGTACTGTATCATGCAGAGGTATGATCGGCCGCGTCCCTCCTGGAGCGGTGACCTCTGCCCAGCGTGCAGGGAGTTGGCACCGTGACGGCACGTTGTGTGTGTGCTGAGCTAACTGGGTGTGTTGACGACTGCATAGAAACGCACAATAGGTGCTATGCTCCCGAATCGCAGCTCTGAATGCCTGACGTTCTTCATGACATGTTTGTCACTCCCCTGGAATTGTTTTAGTTTGTCTTGTAAAATATCAGGCTCTTGCAGAATGACACCAGATAGCCTTATATTATTTATTTATTTTTTACACCTACATGATCCCTGCATTTTAGTGGAGGATGTAGCTGGTACAATTCATTCACCTTTGTGATTGAAGTAGTATATCGGGTTATTTTGTCTCCAAATTTCTATCTGTCGTAGTCTCTGCCTGGAGCCGTTGATCTAGGATGATTCAGGCAGGTTCCTAGTATTGTCGGTATAAGTGAATGTTGTGTCACCCAGAAATACACAAAGGTGGTAAACATGCAACTAAGTATAGAAAAGGTCAGGGATGATAATCCTGTAAAGGTAAGTGGCTGCCGAAATGCATCAGCTTTGTATTCAGCAAAATTTCCATTCTCATCTGTGATACTTTTGCTACCAGCAGCATCGGACTGGAGTTTCTTGAGTTCACTATACCACCCTCTAGCCATATGAAACATTTACGAGGTCAAAAATGTACCTTTTTAAAATAAAATTTGACATGTTAGAAGCTTTAGTAAGCAGGAATTCGGTTGCTGAGACCCCCTGATCACTAAAACGACAGGTCAGAAACACTCTTGTCAGGCACTGAGCCAAGAGCTGGACTTTTCAGCCAAGAGCCGCTTTTCAGCTACCCCCTTTTATGAGAAAACAAATGGTTAGCTGATCGTTTCTGCCCCTTAGTTTCAGCGATATGTGGTGTTCTCCTCACTTGATGCCTATCAGACCAGTTACAGGTGCTCACCTCATGATGCAGAAGTGAGTGGCCCCAGAGAATCCCTTTAAACTGTATTGTAATTTTGACTGATATACTTTATTTAAGAAGTAGACCCCAGTGGTAATTAAGTGGTCCAAATTAGGTTGTCTTCTGCCGAGCTTTGTCTTTGTCTGGGCCCATGAGCTCGTACCCTAATGGGTCTGTCCTCTGAACTGGTGGCCCATAATAGGATACCTCCAGAAAATTTCACATACTGATGGCATATATTGCATTTATGACACATGGTTTATGTAAGTTGTCCACATGACCAGATATTATCCTGACCATCACGGTGTTTGATGGGTCCAAAACAAACATCCAAGACAACTCCATCTAATAACCATTAACCACAGAAGCTCGTGCGTGCATTAAGTGACTGCCAGGTACCGTCGGCTCCTCGACTATTACTTACACCATACACTGTTGGAATATTTGCACATTTATTTATTCAGTCATTCTGCCAAATATTCAGATTGTCAAAAAATACCACAGTGACATCCTTATTCTTACCACATCACTGACGGAGGGCAACATACCGACCTATTGGGCAATTTAAAACACTCTAAATTTGGGTTGGGTCTTTTGTTCATGATCCTCATCAAGCTGACATCACCGCCATGCGGAGCCTTTGTTCTGTGTACAACTGGCTTATATCTTAATGGCACCTTCATGTTACTGAATAACCGCCCACACCTGCTCTACTAAAAAAAATGGTATTATCTAATTTTATTACCTAGGTAAATACCCTGCAGTTCCCATCTGTCCATCAGTACAATGCTACAGTTCAAAGTAGTGTTATCTATCATTCTACATATAGCCCAACCTTGATCAAGCAGTCTCTTTTTCCTTATTTTTTTTCCTCTAAACTTTACTTCGGTTCAGAAATAAATGAAGGTATTTAAGACACCCTTCACTGAAGGGAGGATTGCCTCCGGCACCCTCGACGCCCTGAGGGATTGCCTCCGGCACCCTCGACGCCCTGAGGGATTGCCGCCGGCACCCTCGACGCCCTGAGGGATTGCCGCCGGCACCCTCGACGCCCTGAGGGATTGCCGCCGGCACCCTCGACGCCCTGAGGGATTGCCGCCGGCACCCTCGACGCCCTGAGGGATTGCCGCCGGCACCCTCGACGCCCTGAGGGATTGCCGCCGGCACCCTCGACGCCCTGAGGGATTGCCGCCGGCACCCTCGACGCCCTGAGGGATTGCCGCCGGCACCCTCGACGCCCTGAGGGATTGCCGCCGGCACCCTCGACGCCCTGAGGGATTGCCGCCGGCACCCTCGACGCCCTGAGGGATTGCCGCCGGCACCCTCGACGCCCTGAGGGATTGCCGCCGGCACCCTCGACGCCCTGAGGGATTGCCGCCGGCACCCTCGACGCCCTGAGGGATTGCCGCCGGCACCCTCGACGCCCTGAGATTTTGTATCATCACCCTTCATACATATAGATATTCCCACCTGCACACATCACAGAAAAAGACCCGTTTCTATAATGAGACAGATTACATGGGTTCAATTAAACTCTCTGATTGTGATGACATGAGATGCAATTTATGCCCCGTAGAACGAGTAATGTAACACTTGCATGGTCTTGAATTGAGCACATACAGTTGTGGCCAAAAGTATTGACACCCCTGCAATTCTGTCAGATAATACTCAGTTTCTTCCTGAAAATGATTGCAAACACAAATTCTTTAGTATTATTATCTTCATTTAATTTGTCTTAAATGAAAAAAACCACAAAAGAGAATGAAGCAAAAAGCAAAACATTGATCATTTCACACAAAACTCCAAATATGGGCCAGACAAAAGTATTGGCACCCTCAGCCTAATACTTGGTTGCACAACCTTTAGCCAAAATAACTGCGACCAACCTCTTCCGGTAACCATCAATGAGTTTCTTACAATGCTCTGCTGGAATTTTAGACCATTCTTATTTGGCAAACTGCTCCAGGTCCCTGATATTAGAAGGGTGCCTTCTCCAAACTGCCATTTTTAGATCTCTCCACAGGTGTTCTATGGGATTCAGGTCTGGACTCATTGCTGGCCACCTGTATTGGAATAGTCTGATATAATCAAGTACCTTTTAATGGACCGTACGGGTATCCTGATGTAGGCATGCACTATATAGCGGATATATGGATGGGGACTTGCAGTGTGTTGTGTATCTTCTGTATTATTGCACAAGTATCATATCCACTGGGAACATGTCCATAACATCTCTGTCCTAATGTCCTTCCTCTCAAATCCTGTTGTTTAGGAAGTTACAAGTTTATCATAAAAAAAATCCTTCCTGCTCCACAGCCTGGGGTCCCAGGCCCTGCTGCCGCTTATCTGCGGAATGCATGGGTCATATCAGCCGGACTCACCCTTTAACTGCTTACAAACCAGTCTCTGACAAGTAGTATATCACCCATGCTTCTCTGACATGCCAGGATAAGGAAAGAGTATTCAGATTGCAACATGAAGCCCCCATACACCTGGTCAAAAGCCAAGCCTATGCCATGATCAGGTTGGAAGCCAAGCCTATACCATGATTGGGTTACAAACCAAGCTTATACCCATAATCAGTTTACAAGCTTAGCCTATTTTATGGCCATGTCGCAAGCCTTTACCATGATTGGATCAGTAGCCAAACCTATACTATGAGGCTGTGTGCACACGCTGCGGATTCCGCTGCGTTTCCGCAGCGGTTTTGGCCGCTGCGGACACGCAGCAGTTTTAGCTGCAGTGTACAGTACCATTCATTTGAATGGGAAAAAAAAAAATGCTGTGCCGACGCTGCGGAAAAAACCGCGCGGATTTGCTGCGGTTTTGAATCCGCAGAAAGAATTGCATGTCAATTCTTTCTGCGGAAACCGCTGCGGGTTCCTATCTCCACCATTGTGGAGATAGTGAATCCGCAGGACCAAACCGCAGGCAAAACCGCAGATAATCCGCAGGTCTTTGGACCTGCGGATTATCTGCGGTTTTTGCAAAATCCGTGCGGATTAATCCGCAGCGGATTCCGCAGCGTGTGCACGTACCCTCAGGCTACTTTCACAAATCCGATGCGGCGAAAATGTAAAAAACCTGATCCGGCACCGGATCCGTTTTTTTCCTCATTGACTGTCATTATCGCCGCATCGTGCCGGATGGGCATGCGGCATGTCAGGTTTCTGCCGGAGACGGCAAAAATGCGCCGTCCGGCGTCTGCAAAAAACGTTCCCTGTAACGTTTTTTGACAGCGCCGGAACGGTTTTCAGAACAGCGCATGCCCGGACACTTTGTGTTTTAACCCCATAAGTGACTGCCATCTATAGCTAAAATCTGTCCCTCTCTCTCGTCCCTCTCTCTCTCGTCCCTCTCTCTCTCGTCCCTCTCTCTCTCGTCCCTCTCTCTCTCGTCCCTCTCTCTCTCGTCCCTCTCTCTCTCGTCCCTCTCTCTCTCGTCCCTCTCTCTCTCGTCCCTCTCTCTCTCGTCCCTCTCTCTCTCGTCCCTCTCTCTCTCGTCCCTCTGATCATCATACCTGTCTGCTCGCCCTCTTTGCTCTCTGGCTCCTTTAAATGTTCACGACACCGTATCCAGCTGTACACATACAACCGGTGTCTGCGCTCCACGCCGCATCCGGCAGTACGGCTTTTCACCGCAAGGCGCCGGAACACTAAAGACGGATGTCTGAAAGAAGCCTTAGAGTCTCCAGCCAAGCCAATGCCATGACTGGGTTACAAACTAAGCCTATGCACTGAACAGGTTACAAGTTAAGCCTATTCGACTGGGTTAGAAGCCAACCCTAGATCATGACCGGTTTACAAGCTAAGACTATTTTAAGACCAGGTTACAAGCTAAGCCTATACCATGACCAGATTGAAAGCTGAGCCTATACCATAATTGAAATACAAATCAAACCTTTAGACCAAGTTACGCTATAGGCTTGGCTTGTAACCCAGTCATGCTATATGCACTTGACATGTAACCCAATCGTGGTATAAGGTTAGCTTATAACCCAGTCATAGTATATGCTTGGCTTGTGACCCGGTCATGGTATAGGCTTGGTTTGTGACTCGGTCATGGTATATATTTGCCTTATGACTCGGTCATGGTATCACTTTGGCTTGTAACCCAGACATTGCATAGGCTTGATTAAGTACCTGTGATATCAAAGAGATCCACCAGCCATTGCTGAATGTGCAGGATATCGTTTTTTTGGTGTCATCTTTGCTCCTGCCCTTAAATAACTTCCGTCAAAGGTCATCTATCCAAAGTCTGACCAAAACATAAACACTTGTGGGTGTAGGAGTTTCATTGTGGTTAAATTGTGACTTCCAGTGCTGGAAGAAGAACTGTCTGAGGTTTCACAACAGTAATAATTATTCTGATAGCCCGAGCCCACAGCTTTATAATCTTTATTATTAAACACCGTGCCCTTTAGTAAAACTATAGTTCCCAGCATACCGCAAGATGCCTGTTTCCTAAATCGTAGAGGATGTTCGTCTAATCAGGACCCTGCCTCCGCTAAAGCTGAGAGCCACAGATCTCCAGTGACCTCTATTGATTTTCACAGGTCACCTTGTAATATCTGTAGGTGACACACGTCAGCCAAATCTCCACTGATTTTGTAAAGATCAGCCAACCATCTGTTGTGTATGGGGTTCTTGCCTTCTTTCTGATTGTGCATGCCTGTCTCAACATAGATACGTTGCTGCCAGTGGTCTTGGGTTTGATTCATTGGCCGGATTTGTTCCAAGGACCCCATATCAATAGTTAACTCTTTTGTCTTTCAGTGCTGAGGTCCTGGGTTCGAATTTGACAAAGGACAACTTCTTCATGAAGTTTGCATGTTTTTCTCGTGTTTGCAGGTCTTTTTTTTTTTTTTTTTTGTTAAGCGGTTTTGAACCTTTGATACAACACCATTCATTGCAGGCGGTAGACCATCCAAACATTACATCTCTGCAAGTTGGGGCCCATTTACTCCCAAGATTGGCTTATGAGGGAAGCACGCTGGCTCAGTGGATAGCACTGCAAGGAGTATATATGTTCTCCTCGTGTTTGCGTGGGTTTCCTCTGGGTTCTCTGGTTTCCTCCCACATTCCAAAGACATACTGATAGGGAATCTAGATTGTGAGCCCCAATGGGGACAGTGCTAATAATGTCTGTAGAAGAATATTTAGTGGTTGATACCTTTTAATGTCTAACTGAAAAGATGGTAACACATTGCAAGCTTTCGAGACTACTCCGGTCTCTTCATCAGGCTAGACTAATACAAAATATGAAGAATAATGTCTGTAAAGTGTTGTGGAATTAATGGCGCTATCTAAGGGAGTAATGAGGATGGGCCATAGGACATGCAGGTAAAGGAGAAAGAGAATTGCTGTGATTAGTATATGTGAGCGATCACTACTCGAGTTGCCTTAGATGTTGTTTAGAGTCTATACTAATGTGTTCTAAGTTTTAAATAGCTTTTATATGTCCCTCGTCGTCTTGAAAACTGTGGCATAACTGAATCACAGAGTATTTCCAGCGCTCGGAGAAAGTTTCTTCGGAGTGAACTAATTTGTCCAGAATTTTAGATTGGCCCACAACATGGTGGCAGTATAGAGAAATGATCAGTATAAAACCTAAACGGTGTGTTTACATGGAGCTTTTTTGCAAAGTATTTATGCAGCATATTTGGCATTTTACAGTACCGGCATAATCAATGAGATTTCTGAAATCTCATGCCTACTCTGCTTTTTTTTTTTTTTTTTTTTTTAAATCTTCTTACATATTTTGATATTTTGAGCTCTAGAGCGTTTTTGCCAAGATGCAGCATGCCGATTCTTTAAATGTTTTTGCAGCGTTTTCCAATGAATGGGTGAAAAACTAAGTAAAACTGCTTAAAAATGGGCATTGTTTCTGCCACCACTCTGATTTTTGGTGCAGAAAAAAAGACTGAAAATACACGTGATCATGCCCTGACACAACCTCAATTTGTGTTAGCTTTGTATTAATCTATATTATATAATGCATTTTACTGCAGGTTGCAACTTGGTAATATGAGAAATCGGAGTCAGTGATTTAAGGGTGTTGCATCACTGACCTGAACTAAACAATCAGGGCATTTTTAATTATAGGATTCCTGTTCTAAATTACAATCCTCATCTGCATACCAATGAGTGCGTAGAACTGAGCAGAGCAACCTCTTTATGGATGAGATCCAGTATAATGAGAATATAGCATGAAAAGTGCATTTAAAGGGCAGCTCCACTTTCTGCCGCAGATCCACAGGAAAATCATTTGCACCTTTGGTTTGGATTTCTTACAGTGGGTTTTCCTTTCCCATTGTGAACAGAAGGGGAAAGCCATTGGATTTAAAACCACAATCGCAGATTTTGCCACTGAATAATTAACATCAAAATCCTCAACAGTACCTTTCGTTGCAGATTTTGAGTTGCCCATTGAAATAAATACGAAAAATTTGCCAGCAATTCATGACAAAAGTAAAAATTAGCACCACAGATCAATTTCCGCAAGTACTTCACTGCTTTTTTTTTTTATGTATTCCCTTACAAATTTTCTATCCTTAGTGTAAGTTCACACAGTGTTTTTACAGAGTTTTTTCTTTTTTTTTGAGGTGGACAAATCGCAACATGGTTTTCAACAAAAATCCACACCAGGAATTCATCTAGTTTATTTAAGGTTTTCAGATCACGTGTGGTTTTTTTTGAAGTTTAACTCTCCCCCTCACCTTCCTATTTTTGTTAGTGTTTTTTTTTTTTTTTTTCAGCTTTTTCACTTGCAGGTGTCAAGTTTGGAACAGATTCCATGAGGAATCCTCATCAAAGAGGCGACATGTCACTTTTTTTTTCTTTCACACCTAGATGGAAAAAAAAACAGGCTGTATGAACAGCAATGTGGATTTTCCCACTGAAATTAAGGAGTAGTTGTGGTGTTTTTTATGGCGGTTTTGAAACCGATCATACCCTTAGTGTGATGGAGAAAAAAAATCTGTTTTGGGTTTTTGTGATTGTTGTACTAAAGGTAGCTTTGCATACAATTAATTAAATAAAATTGCACCTCAATTTCTTTCCTAGATATTTTTTGGCAGCACTTTCCTGCCTGGGCTGAAATTTTGCAGCATATCCACCAAGTGTGAACAGACACTTGCGTTTTCTACCTGCAAATAATGTCTAATAGCTAAAGTTTTGAGTCTGTACTGTTATAAAAAGGGAACGGGGCTGAACTGTATTCATAGACAGGTAATAAAGGAGATCTTTGTTACTTAAAGGCATTGGTTCCTGCTTATAAAAGGAGCCCTTTGTCTGCATCATGTGGGCTGCCCTCTCTGTTCTCATACAACATGCGAAAGGTACTGCTGGTGAATAGCAAGTGTGATCATAACCATTCATGTCATGTCTGGGACTAGACCAGAGTGGATAGTGGCTAAACAAACACGCATGAGCCTGGCAGAGAGAAGGGTGGGCTAGCAAATCCCCCCCCCCAAATGTAAAAGCGAGCAACAACAGTAAAGTGTTTGCTAAATTCTTCCATTGTGTCCGCTGAAATCTGATGCTAGCCATTTGGGGGTCTTGTAGGGGAAAATGTTAGGCTGGAGGTAGAACAGAACATCTGAATGCAATTAAGGCAGACTGCCCTGCACCTTGTAAACCTCAGCTCCTTCCAAATTTTAATTTTTTTTTTTTTTTTTTTCTATCGGGAACACCATGCAAGATATCCAATCCCCACTCCCATAGCGTGGGCTCGATGCATTGTTCTTTTCAGCTATTTTGGTTCCAGTCAATCAAAGAAAAAGTTAACTACACGGCACGGTTCCACTACATCCCGCATTGCCTTGGAAACGGGAAAATCCGATCTTGATCGCCCCCCCCTTTAACACCTTCCTAGTCGGGAAAACCAAAGGGACTCTGTAATTGAAAAACAAAGTCTAAAGAGTTAAGTTGGCCGAGTCCTGTACTTGTGCTATTGCGTTACAGCACGGTAATCTCTAATTCTTCAAATGTAAGAACATCCCTTTGCATTCATGGCGTTCCTTTGTGCCCATCTGTCACCTCTTTGTGATTACGGCCGGTGCCCGCGCTGTTCTGTATCTGAGCACTTTAGTATTATGGGTATACAGGTGGGCTGTGAGGACGTGCTGAAGAGGCAGCAGGAGTAGAGTGTGATTATTATGTCTCAGGTGATACAGTAATGCTTTTCTGTTCATCCAACAGGAAGAATCGTGTCAAATCTTCTTTTTGTGACAACATCAACTTGTCCCCGTGGCTTAGCAATTACAACCCTGACCCAGCCTTTGGCACAAACTCGTCATTCTCTCCATGCCTTTGTCAGTAATGAACTAAACCTATTATATCCTGTTGCCTCCGAAGTTCTTGTTTTCTTACATAAGCTATGTGACAAGACAAAAGGAGATGCTGTATCAGTTACGTACACTGCTCCCTACAAGCTGAGGTTCCCACACCGGTGGCAGGAAAACAGAATCCTACTTTAATAAGATTTTCTCCATTTGTACCTGTCGCGTACATGCAGTGGTGGCAAGCAATTTCTGGACTGTCACCATATGTTACATTGTAAATCGTATGGGCAAACGCAGTATACGGTAACTTTCCCAGAGCCCTTAGAAGACACATGCAAATATTATATTGACCTGATCTCACGCGAACCTAAAGCACCTAAGATTGTAGCGTATCAAGTCAAGAGTGCCAAATTGTGCTGTGCAGATTGGCAGATAAATTTTGTATTTGTCACAAATTTTGGATAACATTTCCTTGGGGTTGTATGTTTCTCAGTTTATCCATACAGGACAAATGGATATCGCACAGTAGTTCATTTTATTAGGTGAATCCCTGAGCAGACATTTTTTTTTCTTTTTTTTTTCTATCTTTAAGGATTTTTTTTTTTTTGCGTCCTCCCTTGCCCAGATCCATTTCCGCATTTACAGAAATTACTTTGGGCAAGCTGTAATTTATAGGAAATGTTTCATGTGCCTGTAACACATACGATGAAGGTGCACCTGCTGCGGTATAAGGTATAGAAAGTGGTTTCCCGCAGCCGTCTGTCTGCAGGTGCTGCAGGCCCCCTCTTTCGCTGCTCCCTTTGGTTCAGTACCAGGCAGCTGACCCACCAAAGGGTTTGTGGCAATGTCTTATTGTGCTTTTGTGCCTTTTTAGGGGGGGAGGAGGGCACAGGCATTGTTATGTCAGAGGTTGGAGAAATTCCATCCCTGCTGCTCTATAATGTGTCTTTGTTTTTACAAACAAGCCGAAGAAATAACCCCCAGCACAGGCGCTGCTGTACAGATGGCTGGGGAGAGTGAACTCTCTGACATGGGAATGCTCTTGAAATCCGCTATCATGGCGTGGGGTTTATTAATCCAAATAAATAAATGGGATAAAGTATCAGAAAACCATTTTTGCATTGTAAAATATAACCTGCAGAAATAGGATACACAAATGTTGGGATGGACCGGCTCTATGATCCCTTATATATGAGCGAAAATGAAATAAAGTTGTTCTTAAACATAGTAAACCAATTTATTTTTCTCGGATAGTTGTCCATTAGGTGGCACTGTTCTAGTCTTCTCTTCCATGTTGTTTAGGCGTTGAAAAATCATTGAAATTCCATTAAATACAAGGATAGGTTTCAGCTGTAAACAACTCATGAGATGCGGTATAATCATAGTAGTGTTATTCTCTGCTAAAAGCCATTACATGGTGTACAGCAGGGATGAGACCAGTTCTGGTGTTTTTCCCTTACTAGAAAGTGTGCCTCATGTGTCAAATTCTTGGTGGGTCTCCTTACTACCTTCTCTCGTGCTGTGAGGTTGGACTTTGACCTTCCATGATCCCTGAAGAATTTTAGGAATGTGTTGATTGGAAAACTTGTTCCTGCTTGCAGGCCCAGGAATCTGGTTGATCCACCGATGGTGTACATCAGACTAGTTGCCTTATGTTCATCACTAGAGATAAGACTGGCAATTCAAGTTTTGTTTTGTTTTTTTCTACCCCTTGATGGTATTCTGGAATATTGTGAAATCCTGGCTTTGATATATTCCAGAAACCGTTATCACACATTGTATCCCTATAGATAACAACATGGAAATTGCTTGTTCTTGCTGACACTTTGTTGAGCTTCAAAGAATATTTCCTGCCATACCCATTATTGAAAAATCCATTAGATAGCAGAGGAGGGGGTCAGACTGCTGATGACAACGTCTCCTGGTCCTTGTCATTAATGTCATGCTTCTCTGTTATTGGGTCTGTAAAGTGATGACATATCGCTAGGATATGCCATCACTTTTTAATTGGTGGTGATCCAATCTTTGAGAACACACCGATCTTGAGCATAAACTGGTTGCATCGCTAAATGTACGTAAATGTGGCCAGCTGCAGTTCCCTGCACAGCGAGGTCTCCAGGGCACCAATTTGCAAGGAAAACTGCTAAATTGTCCACTTCATCTTCAGGATTGGTGAGGGTCCCAAAGGGCAAATGTGACATGTCACATCTAGAGTTGAGCAAAAAGATTCTTAAAGGCTCTGGTCCATTGGCCTTGTCAGTAGTCTATGGCTACCGGACAAGGGAATTATTATTATTAAATTTTATAGCGCCATTTATTCCGTGGCGCTTTACATGTGAAAAAGGGGCATAAATAGACAAGTGCAATAAACATGAGCAATACAAGGCACACACAAGTACAGAAGGAATGAGGATGCTGCTGAATTGCGGACCCTCTTCCTTCCTGCGGCATTCTCAGTGCTTCTTCAGATAAGCAGGCTCTGCAGCATCACTTAGTTACGTTGTGGCACAACGGTAGTCCATGGCCACTAGACCAGGGCTCTGCTAATCTTTTTACTTATGTTTAGCTTGTCTATTTGAATTGCCATTAACTTATAAGATTGGAAATCCCTTTAAAGTAAATTAAAAATATGGAGACATCCAAGGACATGTCGAATGGTTTGTCGATGGCGGTCCTACCAAGCTTATGAAACCATGGACTTTAGATCATGCTGTGAAAAAAAAAAGTACATAATTGCCCCAAAAATGTAGGCATAACAGTGAGTGGTGGAGAAAAACATTACAGTGAGTCCAACCAATACAGAAAAGTGTTGAGCTTCTCCTACCGGCCATTGAATCATGACCATGATTGCTGTAATCTTCAGGACTTTCTTTATGTGATACTTTCGAGAAGTTCCCCCCTAATGGTTTCTTTTTATTATTCCACTATAATACTCGAAAAAAATATTTTGAAGTATCCTTAAGCCAAAGACGACTGAAGTCCAAGAACTGTATAGTGTCAACATCGGCAGCTAAACCTGTAACGTCATTCATAATTGTGAGTTATGAGGCCAACTTGTTCCAATTTTTGAGGCATTAGTAATCTTTTTGGCTTTATTTGGTTTTTCAACAAATTGTGAAGGTCTTAGATGTGTTCACAATTAAAATTATATTTACACAAACCATTAACATCTAGGATTTTTAGTTCACCTGGTATTTTTTATTTTACTTAGGCTTGCGTGGCAATTGTGTGGCAAAGCCTAGTTCTGTTTATAGGACCCCTTTTCCGAGACCTGTTATAATGCACTCATCCCAACCTGGTAAGCGATCTCAAGAGAGTAAAACTGGACCTAAATTTGATTTTCACACTGAACAATTAACACAAATTTTCACTAAAGTTTAAGGTTTTCAGAGGCAATTAATGTAGTGTTATGAACCTGAGCTAGGGCAAAGCATGTACCATTAATGTCCACCAGAAGAGTCCTGGGTGGTAAGGGATTGAGTAAAGGCTCCTGGTCTTTTCTCAGAATTGTCTCAATGCCAGTGCAAGCCTGGTTGCTAGGGACTCTGTCCTTAACAACCCCAATAATTTAGCTGTCAGACATCATTATAGTCTGTTCTTGAGAAAATGAACACTTCCATTCCGAGATTAAGGCCGAGTTCACGCAAGCGTGTTTCATGGTCTGTATACTGAATCCAGTGCCTGGACTAGCCGCAGGTCTCCAGACCATAATTTATAGCCTCAGATACATTTGAGGCTTTAAGTTCGGGTCGGGAGACCTGGTACCAAAACAGACGGACCGTGAAATACATTTGCGTTAACCAGGGCTAAGATTTCCTGAGCGAGTACCATAGGATGTCCATCAGAAAAGGTGGCAAAAAAACGATAACGCAAAGTTTCCTTGCTTCCTGCCCATGTAGGCCTGAAGTTAAAGACCTGTTTTATCTGAGACATATTGGTTACTATGGACACTCTCTCCTTGACAACCACACTACTTTTTAGCCATCAAACCTCATTCTACACACATGTTGAGAAAACTAATGTGTCCATGCCACTGTATACAATAATTTAAGAGCTTGAAGATCTGCTTGTGTGAGACAGACTGGTTGCTAGGGACATTCGCTCCTTCACAACCCCAGTAAGGCTGAGTTCACACGTGGCGTTTTTTTCGCGTTTCCGCGGCGGGTTTAACCGCGATTTTGCCGCGAAAACGCGAAAAATAAGCATCCCATGCATTCCTATGGGATTACGCAATGCTGTGCTAATGCTGCGGTTTTTACCGCGGCGGAATTGCTTTGCGGTAAAAACCGCAGCATGCTCATTAATTTGCGGAATCGCGGCGATCCCGCACCCATAGGAATGCATTGTTCCGCTTACTTCCCGCATGTGGCTGTGCACACCATGCGGAAAGTAAGCAGAACAATTGCGGATGGTACCCACGGTCCGGAGGAGAGGAGACTGTCCTCTGGGCTTTGGGTACCATATCCCTGTAAAAAATAGAATTTAAAATAAAAAATATTGTTATTCTCACCTTCCGGCGTCCCGCGCAGTCTTCCCGCTTCTCTTCACGCTTTCGTTACCAGTAGTCCTTTGCGAAAATGCCCGCGATGGCGTCCGTTCTCGCGGGATCGCGAAGTCTCGCGGTCATTCGCGCGACGTCATCGCGAATTACCCGAGAACGGATGTCATCGCTGGCATTTTCGCAAAGGATTACTGGGAACGGCTGCGCGGGACGTCGGAGGGTAAGAATAAAACCATTTTTTATTTTTTTTTTACATTTTATCTTTTACTACTGATGCTGCATAGGCGGCCTCAATAGTAAAAAGTTGGTCACACTTGTCAAACACTATGTTTGATGAGTGTGACCAGCGTCGGACTGGCCCACCGGGGAACCGGAGGATTCTCCGGTGGGCCCTGGCATCTGGTGGGCCCTGGCACCTGCTGGCATACAGGGCCAGCAGTTGCCTAGGGCCCCCGCTGCTCCAGGGGCCCCCAGCCAGTGGTGTGTCGCACACCATGCAGCTGCTATGGGGGCCCCTGCCAGCGGAGCAGCAGCGGGTGTCAGGACGCAGGAGCCCCTGTCCCCGCTGCTAAAGAGAAATGAATATTCACCGCGAAGCAGTGAATATCATTTCAGGTCTCCACCCCCAGAGGCCCCGCCCCCAGCCCAGTAAGCCGCTCTGCAGACTACAGCTGTAAGGCGCTGCCCTCAGTCCTCTCTGCTCCTGGCTCACAGCCAGTGCGCGATGACGTCACTACATCGCGCACCCGCTGTGTGTCTGGCAGAGGGGGCAGCTCCTGACACTGAAGCCGGGATCAGCGTGGGAGCGAGGAGGAGAGGTGAGTATTGTGTTTTGTTTTTTTTTTATATCTCTCTCGCTCTCTCTATCTCTCTTATATCTATCTATCTTTCTATCTCTATCTATTATCTATATCTATCTATTTCTATATCTATCTCTATCGCTCTATCTTTATATCTATCTTTCTATCTCTACATCTATCTCTATATCTATCTATCTATCTCTATATCTATCTATCTTACTCTATCTATCTCTATATCTATTATCTCTATATTATCTATCTAGCTACCATCTATATCTATCTATCTTTATCTATATATATCTCTATCTAATATATATATCTATCTATCTCTATACCTATCTATCTATTTATCTATCTGTTATCTATCTCTATATCTTTTCTCTGTATCTATCTATTTCTATATCTATATCTCTCGCTATCTATCGCTCTATCTCTATATCTATCTCTATATCTATCTTTATATCTATATCTATATATCTATCTCTATCTATCTCTATATCTATCTCTATTTCTCTCTATATCTATCTATATCTCTATAGCTATCTATCTATATATCTCTATCTATCTCTATATCTATCTCTCTGTATATCTATCGCTCTATCTCTATATCTATCTTTCTATCTCTATATCTATATATCTATCTATCTTTATCTATTTATCTCTATATCTTTTCTCTGTATCTATCTCTCTATATCTATCTATCTCTATATATATATATTATCTCTAGATCTATTTCTCTCTATATCTCTCTATATCTATCTATTTATCTCTATCTCTATATCTATCTCTCTGTATATCTATCTATCTTTCTATCTCTATATCTATCTATCTTTCTCTATCTATTTATCTATCTCTATCTATTATCTATATCTATCTCTATCGCTCTATCTCTATATCTATCTTTCTATCTCTACATCTATCTCTATATCTATCTTTCTATCTATATCTATCTATCTATATCTATCTATTATGTTTCTATATTTCTATTATATCTATCTTTCTCTATCTATCTATCTATTTATCTCTATTATCTATATCTATCTCTATCTCTATATCTATCTTTCTATCTCTACATCTATCTCTATATCTATCTTTCTATCTATATCTATCTATATCTATATCTATCTATTATGTCTATCTATCTAGCTATCTCTATTATCTATATATACCTATCTCTATATCTTTCTATCTTACTCTATCTCTATATCTATCTGTTATCTCTATATTTATTATCTATCTTTATCTATCTCTATCTATTATCTATATCTATATCTATCTCTCTATCTATTTATCGATCTCTGTATCTATCTCTCTCTCTATCTATCTCTCTCTCTATCTACCGCTCTCTCTATCTATCTTTATATCTATATCTATCATCTCTATATCTATCTACCTATCTGTCTCTATATCTATCTCTATATATATATCTGTTTCTCTCTATATCTATCTCTATATCTCTCTCTCTATAGCTATCTATATATTATCTCTATATCTATCTATCTATATATATATTATCTCTATATCTATCTATCTATCTCTATATCTATCTATCTATCACTATATCTGTTATCTCTATATCCATATCTATCTCTATATCTATCTATCTCTATATCTATCTTTCTATCACTATATCTCTATATCTATCTCTATATCTCATTATCTATCAATCTATATCTCTATCTCTCTCTCTTTATCTATCTATCTATTGATCTATCCATCTATCTCTATATCTATCTCTATATCTATCTATTATATATATCTATTATCTCTATTATCTATATCTATCTATCTAGCTATCTCTATCTATCTCTATATCTCTCTATATCTATCTTTCTAACTCTATATCTATCTATCTCTATACATATCTCTATATCTAGCTATTATCTCTATATCTATCTCTATATCTATCTTTCTATATCTATCTGTCTCTATATCTATCTCTATATCTATTCTCTCTATATCTATCTATCTCTATCTCTATATCTATTTTTATTTATAGCCATCTATCTTTATATATTTATCTCTATATCTATGTCTATATTATTATTATTATTATTATTATTATTATTATTATTATTATTATTATTATTATTATTATATCTGTATATCTCTATCTATTATCTATCTCTATCTATTATCTATCTCTATCTATTATCTATCTCTATCTATTATCTATCTCTATCTATTATCTATCTATCTATCTCTATATCTTTCTATCTATAGCTATCTATCTATCTATCTATCCATTATCTATTTTCTATCTATCCATTATCTATCTACCTATCGATCTATCGATCTATATTTCTTTCTATATCTATCTTTATATCTATCTCTATCTATCTCTATCAATCTCTATCTATCTCTATGAATCTTTCTATCTATATCTATCCATTATCTACTTTCTATCCATTATCTACTATCTATCTCTATATCTATCTATTTCTACATCTATCTTTCTATCTAACTCTATATCTATATATCTATATAGCATTATACCCTATGAGGGGGTGCATTATTCCCTATGAGGGGGGCAGTATTATACCCTATGAGGGGGGCAGTATTATACCCTATGAGGGGGGCAGTATTATACCCTATGAGGGGGGCAGTATTATACCCTATGAGGGGGGCAGTATTATACCCTATGAGGGGGGCAGTATTATACCCTATGAGGGGGGCAGTATTATATTCTATGAGATGGCTGCATTATATTCTATGAGATGGCTGCATTATACTATGTGAGGGGGCTGCTTTATATTCTATGAGGGGGCTACCCCAACTCCTGCTACATAATTAAGACATGTACAACCTTATATTATACCCGGATATTAGCGTGTTTTACCGCATAATTGGTGGTCTGGCATTTAACTCTATGCAGCTACATAGTGGGCCCCAAGAATGATTTTCTCTGGTGGGCCCAAGGTGTTCCAGTCCGACGCTGAGTGTGACCAACCTGTCAGTCAGTTCTCCAAGCGATGCTACAGATCGCTTGGAAAACGCTAGCATTTTGCAAGCTAATTACGCTTGCAAAATGCTAGTTTTTCCGCGGGAAAATCGCGGGAATTTAAAATGCGATTTTCCCGCGGACTGGAATTCCGGAATTCTCGCGGTAATTTCCGCGAGAGTTCCGGTACGTGTGCACTTAGCCTAATGAAGCGGTGAAACATGATTATAAACTCTTGTTGAGAATCGTATTGCTGCCATCCCACTGGTTATAACAGATTAAGAGTTCCTGTGTTCTCTTAATCACTTACGTCCCCTCCACCCACTGTTATAAGAACATTTATTTTTGTAAAAAGCCATTTCCTTCTGCCATACCTTGTTAAGACCGCAACAGTTTTGCACATGTTTTATTTTTTTTGCAGGAAATGTGACCTTACCATAGTACAGATGATCTCCTGTCCCCGCTGTGCAGAGGGAGGTTCTTACAGTCGTGTTAACTGGTGTTTTCGGCTTCACCGGGTCCCCAGCCTCACCGGGTTCCCAAGCCGCCAATTGCATCAGTTTGTTATCTCTGTATCATGAGCTGCGCCAGATATCCCTCTCCCTAGTGTCTGATAAGGGAGTAAAGCAAGATTACTACTAATGTTCTTCCTCTTAGCAGGGAGATAACAGGCTGTCCTTCCATGTTTCCCTCAATGGTGTTGAGATTGTGAATTTGGGTCTTGCTATATATGATACTGAATTCATACCGTATATTCAACTACTCCTATATACTATATATACCGTACTTAAAAGTACTAAAAATATATATATATATATATATATATATATATATATATTTCAAGATTTCATTTGGCCAGTTAAACAGGCCTTACCCCTAAAAGGACCGACAGGGTGCATGTGTTCTCAATTAAAGTAACCAGCTGCTAGACACCTGGCAGCAGCTTATCTACCTTTTAAGGCTGTGTGCACACGATGCAGATTTGCAGCGGATGCGCAGCGGATTTTACCGCGCAGAGACGTTGCATATCTGCATTGTGATGTACAGTAGCCTTAAAATCAATGAAAAAAAAAAAACCGCTGTACAGACACTGCGGATTTTTCCGCGCGGTTTTCCTGCGGTACAAAATCCGCAGCATGTCACTTGTTTTGTGCGGTTTTCCACCTCCCCTGTCTCCAAATCCGCAGGGGGGAGTCCGCAGTGGAAAACCGCACAAAAACCTCAAGGAAACCGCAGGAAAAATGGAAGAAATCCGCAGGAAAAATGCAGGTCATTTGACCTGCGGATTTCTTCCATTCTGCACGGAAAAATCCGCAGGGCTAAAAACTCCGTCTGCACTCAGCCTTAAAGAGTGTTTCACCAATTCAACACAGATTCCAAGTGGCCCTATGGTGGTGGGACAAAAAACAAACCCTGATACTCACCTATAGGACCAGCGCCACTCCTCTGTACTCTCTGCACCGTGTCCCCCCCAGTCTTGTAGCTTCTGGCAGGGGTAGAAGAGTATAATGTGACCGCTGCTGCTGGCTTTGATCGGCTGCAGCCTTCATAATCAATTTTCGCCTGACAAAAACAATTTCTCTTCTGGTTTTGATGGAATGTGAAGGCTGCAGTGCTCAAGTGATGCCACTCGCTGCCACGACACTGGACACAGAGGATTAATTCCAGTCTGGTAGGTGAGGTTTTTTTTTCCTCCACCATGAATTCATTAATTCAAGATTAAAAGGAATGATCATCTTAAAATCCAACATGCCCAAACCTTATTTCCCTGACGTATGCCATTTGGAGACATTACATACATCCTCATGCATTCTAGAAGGTCTGCAAGTTTGTGAAACTTCTACTTTCTGGGAGACAACCAATATGGCCTCCCTCCCATTCCCTAATAGATTGAGGGTATGTGCGGATCTGCAGCGTTTCTGCAGCTGCGGGTCCGCAGCAGATTTAGGTGCGTTGTACAGTACCATTGTTTTCAATGGTAAACTGGAAAACGCAGTGCACATGCTGCGGATTTTTCCGCGCGGTTTACAATCCACAGCATGTCAATTCTTTTGTGCAGAAACGCTGCGGTTTCACACCTCATCCGTTAGGTGTAAAACCACAGATAAACCGCAGGACTTTAGTCCTGCGGATTTATCTGTGGTTTTTACTACAAAATCCGCAGAGCCAAAAAACTCCGTGTGCACATAGCCTGAGTGTATTACTTGGATATGCTGCCAGAGTTCCAGGTATAATCATAGGAAAATGAGGCGCCATGATGTGTTTTAATGGCAAATATACCTAATTACAATTAATTATATTCAGTTTTGGATATTAATATTCATTAGTTTTGTCGATTCTGCAACAGACGTGAAATCCCCCAACTGCAGGCTTGTCCAGAGGACTCCCAGATACACTGTGGGCCTGCATTCACCTGCCAAAGAGAATCACTTGGATGATTTGACAGAAGGTTATCATCTGCTGAAAAGGAATAGCAATTACTGAGCCTGCTCCTAGGCCGGAGGCTGCCGTCTCTCCCCTCCCTGCTCTTCGCTTCTGGGCTCATTCTAATGGGTCTCATCGCTTTTTTATTTATTTTTTTTTTTATCTCGGCCTGTGCAGCCGGCTGTGAAGTAAAGGAAGTTCTGCTAGATATGGCAGCTTGGCCGCCCATCAGCTGCAATCACACATCGCTGGGTTTCAAATCAGTATAATTGCTGCAATGTTTTTACCTGCATGGTTGTCAGATTTGTCAAGATGCTCAAAGCGAAGTCTGGGCCCAGAATAACTCGCAGCAGATCATTGCCTATTAACTTTATTTTCAGTCTCATATTAGTTGTTGCACCTTGGGCCAATCTCGGGGGGGGGGGGGGGGGGACTGATTCCTGCACAAAATGGGGTTGTATAGCTTACAAATCAGTATTGTTCCGCAGCCATACTGCACCGTACCAGCTCCTTCGAGGCTTAGGCCATGAAAAGAAAAATTCTGACATTATTTGCATGAACCAGGAAGCGCAGGATGAACAATGATTATAGATCCTTGACGCGATGCATATAATTGGGAGATGACGGCTCCTTGAAATAGATAATTTGATGTTTTGGTTTTTTGTTTTTTTTTTGTTTTTTTTTGAGCCCTGGTGATAATAAATGATTTAAAGCCGAGCGTAGTTCTGTGCCATGACGGCTCATTTGCAGGGTAATCTGATTGATGCTTCCGCTCAGTGTGGGTGCAGGTTCTGCAAAGGAAACCGCTGAGGTGCTCGTAAGATGAAAGAACAGACTTCTCACACTTGTCAGACAGTTGTGGCTTTGGCTGCGGAAGTGAGAAGCCGACAGCAGCGATGAGTGAGCACCGTTCCCCTAAAAAGCAAAAATCCACAGTGTTCAGTGGTATCGGGTGTTTATTGCAAATTGAAGATTTCCTATTCAAAAAGTTGGGGACCCATATCATGCTTTGCTTTTTAGGAGCCCCCCATACATGCCTGACAATTATGAGAACTCCCATACAAATTGGTGCAGAGAGCCGCGCACTAACGCGGGTGCAGAACCCATACTCTCTTCCATGATGGATGCGGGTTCCGCCGTATCGATCATCCATTTATTATATCCTTTGCTCGCTTCAATAGCAAAGTCAATATATATATATATATATATATATATATTTATTATACACTGATATTTAGAATATGTTGAATTGGTGGTTATGGTAGCTAAAGTAAAATTTTCAGTGTCACCCTGAAATTGAGATGCTACAGTAATTTTTTTTTTTTTTCCACTTTAAATATTTATTATTTTGGCATTTTACTAATTTGTCGTAACATTGATGTGAACAACAGCTTTTTTTTTTTTTAAATTTCAACATTTTTATGGATATTACATATTCAATACTTATTATGTAGCATAAACTATTACAACTGTTCATCCTTTTGTTCAGATGTTTCCATATTCCTTGCTTCAGCCTGCCTTATCTGATTCTTGTGACAACGACATTCCTGTTGCTCTGATGTCTCAGCTGCCTTACATTTAGCCTGTCCCATCCGTTTCTTTTCAAGCCGCGAGTCACGTTCACTTGCCTCAGCTCTTTGACACAATTTTGCTTTCTTAGCTTTTGGATGAACTTGCCCAATAGATGGTCGTTTTTTGGGCGGCATTTTAAAAAACCGTCCTTAGCATTATGACCCTTTAGTATTCACCTGACACTGATAAGAGATGTAATAGGATGAATAGTAAATACACAGCAGCCCTCATACAATATTACCATGACCTGAAGGAGCTCACCTCTCATTAATGAAAACCGCCTCGCAGGCAGACTTGTCTAGTTGCCCATAGCAACCAATCAGAGCTCAGCTTTCACTTTACCTCTGCAGCTTCAGTGATGAAAGCTCCCTGTATAGTAAGCAATAATGACAATCTTACTATGAGGCATTTTTTGCCTGACCAATATTGCTGCTCAGTAATGTTCATCCATATGCATAGGGTGCATCCATCTGAGTGTGTTTGCATGCGTGTGTGGTCCTTGCGTGCGTGCGTGTGTGTGTGTGCGTGAGGTGTGCATGTGGTATTTAAGGGGTGGTGTTGTGGTATTTGTGGGGTGGTGTTTGTGTTGTGTGTGTCTAGAGTGGTCTGGTATTTGTGTGGTGTTGTGCTTGTGGGTTGGTGTATGTGTGCTGTCTGTGTGATGTTTGTTTGGTGTTTGTGAAATAGTTGTGTGTGTGGTGGTGCGGCCCCTTTAGCAGCGACTTTGGCGCCGTCGCTATACTCTGCCCCTGTCAGTCACAACTGTTGTTTTCCCCTCAGCACTTTTTCCTTCACATTTCTCCATTATATGTATAGGGCCTAACTTAGGGGGCCCCAATCTCATGACGGGGGGGGGGAACGCTAGCGAGATTTAACGTGCGCAGTATTATGCTCCTGTGGGTGGAGAGGGGGCTTGCCAAATTTCACCCAAATCGGGCGCGAACTGTGTATTTATATAGAGCGGGCTACTACAGATTTTGAGTGTGTGTGTGTATGTGTGTGTGTGTGTGTGTGTATGTGTATGTGTATATATATATATATATATATATATATATATATATATATATATTGATGTGACCTGGATTGTGTCTTTTTCTGCCTTGTGAGGCCTCGTCCATAGTTTTTGGCTAAATGTGTCACCTTCTGTCTCTTATCACAGGGAGGAGGTACAAGAAAACTGTGTTCGCTGGAAGAAAAAGATGACCTTTGTCTGTAAAATGAGTGCCAACCCTGCAACTGGCGTGCTGGACCCGTGTATCTGCAGAGTCTCCGTCCGGAAAGTAAGCAGATGACGTTTGTGACATAAATTGGGATTTGGTGTTTGGGGGGGTTAGGTGGCTTTTGCTTAAAGAGACTATTATGTCTGCTAAGCCTGATAATCTGAGCGTGCAGCCTATGGATTTAGTACGATGCTGAGACCGTGTAATTATGCACGGAGGGGATGTGGGATTGAATTGGCAGAATGATCTCATCGGAAGATATACAGTTGGAATAACATGCAGTTTTACTGGAAGCAGGTCCATCACCTGCAAACACCATTTTGTGCGGATAAAAGGGGCCAGTATTTTGATACTTTTGAGGTCAGCCTTTGTCTACAGTTTAAGAGGATACTCTTAGATGTCACTGACTAAGAGCCAGGAGACTCTCAAATTTTCTACATTAGATGGTTGGTTGGTGTGTTTATCCGGCATGAACGAGTATAGCGACCTTAAAGGGGTTGTCAGGGCTTTTCACATAATCTCAGTACATATCTGGGCTGCAGAATTATGACAATAAGTAATTTACTTTCTGTCACTAGTTTGCACGGTTTTCTAGATTTTCTGAACAGAATGTCCAAGGGGGGGTGTGTTATGGCATTGAAATGAGAACTAGTCGTAACATCCTACTCTACTCCAAACATGCCCTCTATAGCAACAACCCCACCCTCCATAGCAACAGGCCCTCCCCGTCCACATGAAGCAGCCCTCATCACACAGTAACAAATTTTTCCCCTCCAGCAGCCTCAGTGCAGAGAGCTGCTCCTCCCACAGACACACGCTGAACAGTTATCTATGGAAAGTGAATCTAGTGAGGAGTGAAAATCGTCCTGTATTCTGGGCCACTCCATGATTACAATACATAATCTGCTGCTGTGTGAAGATATCAGTGACACAGAGCTGTCTCATTCACTCAGCAGAGGCTTTGTCACAGAACAGATTACATCAGTGACTGCCATCCCCTGTGCAGATTAGAAGCTGCAGACCCCCATCACTGGCCATCACACAGTCTGTTCTCACTGCTGCCAGCAGCCTGGGACAGTGAGGGAAGGAATTACTGATAATGAGTTATGTATTGTAATCATGGAGTGGCCCAGAATACAGGATGATCTTCCCTCCTCACTAGATTCACTTTCCATAGATAACTGTTCAGCGTGTGTCTGGGGGAGGAGCAGCTCTCTGCACTGAGGCTGCTGGAGGGGAAGAATTCGTTACTGTGTGATGAGGGCTTCTTCATGTGGTCGGGGAGGGCCTGTAGCTATGGAGGGTGGGTGTTATGAATGAGTCACCGTAGGAGGCAAAAACAGAAATGCTAGCTAAGTCCAGAAAACCAGAGAAGTTGGCAGCTATCGGATTGCAGACCCCTGAACCTATCAACAACAACTATCAGTAGCCGTGGGGGGTTCCTACGATGCCCTAGACCCCTCGATCACAGCCGGAGAACTGCCTAGCCTAAAGACAGAAAGGGAAATCTAAACTGCCCCAGAGCGGACCCCAAAGCAATAGGCAGCTTCCAACATATAATGACGGTGAAGCAAGAAGAAAAAACACTAACACAGATAGAAAGATAGACTGAGCAAATGATGGGACCCAAGCTAACTAGACAGGACAGGATAGGCAAGCTGCTGTCTGCAATCCGCGAAAAACCCTATGAAAATAAGAGCCAACAGACTGACAGGGAAAAAGGTCCTGAAGACGCTAGGCTTCAAAAAGACTATGTCAGTACTCAGGTATTTTCTGAAGACAGCGCAACCGACAAAAAAGGAATTCAGCTCACCCCAGCAGGGAATGGCAGAATCCAGAAAAGCAAGGCAGACTAAAACCAAAACACAAATGCAAAAAGGCAAAGCAGAAAACTTAGCTTTTGAGGAGCAGGAATCAGACTGGTCTCCTAGAATTCCACAGAGAAATCACCAGCGAGGAGGAAGGGCGTCTGCTGCCTTATATTCAGTCAGAGAAACCCGTCGCCCAGTCATCCTCTCCCAGCTCAGGTGCTTGGTAATCAGCCTCACTACCTTCCTTCACCAGAAGAGGGAGTTCATCAGACCTCAATGGTGAAGGGGAAAATGAACTGATAACAGGTGGGGTTGTTACTATAGAGGGCATGTTTGGAGTAGAGTAGGAGGTTACGACTAGTTCTCATTTCAATGCCATAACACCCCCCCCTTGGACGTTCTGTTCAAAAAATATCTAGAAAAAAGTGCAAACTAGTGACAGAAAGTAAATTACTTATTGTCATAATTCTGCAGCCCAGATATGTACTGAGATTATGTGAAAAGCCCGGACAACCCCTTTAAGGTTTTCAACCAAGCAACTCTGTACTGAACGCTAATGCAAGCATTAAAGGCATATTCCAGTATAATTAAAATATTACTTATTCACTTTATGGATGAAAATTCAAACTATGCGACTCCCACCGACCGCCAGGACAGGGGTTCAATGTCATTTGTTTTTCCCCAGCTGCAAGACCGCAGCCCAGTGGATTGCATAAAACTCTAGTTTTGCATGCTCCCTACTGCACCATTCAACCCCCATGCATATGCATGCTCGATCCAGCAGAGCATACCTGTGTTTTCAGTGTGAAGACTAGAATCCCCCGTTTCCTTCCCAGACAACAGGGGTTGAATACATCATTCGGTCTGCATGCACCCTACTGCTCCATTCAAAGCTGGTCACTGGTCCCAGCAGTCAGACTCGCACTGATCTTGTAATTATCTCCATCCAGTGGACACAAAATAATTGTTTGCATCGGAATACCCTTTTGATGCTGGGAAAACTAAATGTGTGGAAAAGAAACTGCCCCTAGTGGCCAATATATCTGGGGGGGGGGGATATGGAGATCTGCATTTTTAATTTTTAAAGGTAATAGTCTGTAATATACATTATTAGTAAATCACATATAGAAAGTATTTTGCATTCCTTTGGCTTTTACCTTTGTGCAAAATGGCTGTGACTCTATTTGTGGCACAGTGTAACCATGTAGATGGTTCAATTCTACATTGTTATCCGCTCCGAAACTCCATATGTTCCTTTGCTAGGTGAAGAGAATGAGGCATCAGACTGCGCTGCTCGCCTGTCAGGATGATGTACCAGAGGAGTCCTGATGAAGTGGTGTGATCACCACGAAACACGTAGAAATAAAGTCTATTTGCTATTACATCCACTTGGACTCCTCTGGTACATCATCCTGACAGGCGAGCAGCGCAGTCTGATGCCCCATTCTCTTCACCTAGCAAAGGATCATCCCATCGGGGCTTGCAGCAGCCACCAATGCTAAGTGCATTGGTTGTGTCTCACACAACCATAATAGGTGAGTGAATTTGATTATCCCACATGAATATTCCTTTTATCTCAGATAAGACCCTATGTGCGCTCTATATTCCTTCTAGGTACATTGAAGCGCCATATGTGGCGCTCTGCATGTAAGATGTGGGATTTACTTTAATCCTCTGTGACATTATAACCCTCCTATACAGTGGGTATGGAAAGTATTCAGACCCCTTTTAAATTTTTCACTTTGTTTCATAGCGGCCATTTGGTAAATTCAAAAAAGTTAATTTTTTTTTCTCATTAATGTACGCGCTGCACCCCATCTTGACTGAAAAATAAGTATTTTGGGTTCTTACCGTAAAATCTCTTTCTTGGAGCCTTCATTGGGGGACACAGATTACCATGGGTGTATGCTGCTGCTGCTGCTAGGAGGCTGACACTATGCAAAACAAAAATCTTAGCTCCTCCCCGGCAGTATACACCCACCGACAGGCACCAAGTTCCTCAGTTGGTGAGAAAGCAGTAGGAGAAGCAACCAAAAAACAATCAACATATGTACCAACCCAACAAGGGACTCGAAGACCCAACACGGTACAACTTAAACAGGGAGGGTGCTGTGTCCCCCAATGAAGGCTCCAAGAAAGAGATTTTACGGTAAGAACCCAAAATCCTTCTTTCTTTATCGCCTCATTGGGGGACACAGATTACCATGGGACGTTCCAAAGCAGTCCCGAGGGTGGGAACAGCCAGAAAGGAACGAAAGAAGGAAGGGCTTAGGTCGGCCGATGTGCAACCGCCGCATGCAGAACCTTCCTACCAAGAGCTGCATCAGAGGAGGCCTGGGTATGAACCCTGTAGAACCTTGCAAAGGTGTGCAAAGACGACCAGGTCGCGGCTCTGCAAAGTTGTAAGGCCGAAGCCTGGTGTCGCACAGCCCAAGAAGCCCCTACAGCCCGGGTGGAGTGGGCCGTTTTTCCTGAAGTCGGTAGGCTTCCAGAATGGTAGAACGAATCCAGCGAGCAATTGTGGATTTGGATGCCGGAAGCCGTTTCCGACGACCTTCAGAGATGACAAGCAGGGAATCGTATTGGCGAAAAAAAGCGGTCCTGGCAAGGTAGACACGCAAGGCTCTCGCTACATCCAGTCCAGTTTGTGGAGCGACTTCTCCAGAGGATGAGCAGGCGCAGGACAAAACGATGGAAGGACGATATCTTCGTTAATGTGAAAGGGGGAGACCACCTTTGGAAGGAAGGAAGGACCTGGCCTAAGAACGACCTTTGCTGGTGGAGGATTAGGTACGGGGAACGACAGGATAAAGCCGCCAGCTCAGAAACTCTCCTGATGGATGTAATGGCGATTAGGAAAGCCACTTTCCATAAGAGAAGGGACAGAGGAATGTCCTGAATAGGTTCGAACGGCGCCTTTTGGAGAGCGCCAAGAACGAGATTGAGATCCCACGGATCTATTGGAGAATGATGAGGAGGAGCCACATGAGCGACGCCTTGGAGAAAAGTCCTTACCTGTGGTAAGGAGGCCAGATCCTTCTGGAAGAGGATCGCCAGAGCAGATACCTGGCCTTTGAGGGTACTAAGGGACAGGCCCGCATCCAAACCGGACTGGAGAAAGCCAAGTACGGATGGAATAGAGAATGACAATGGAAAAATATCGTTATCGCACCAACGGAAAAAGGCCTTCCAGTACCTATGGTAAATGCGGGAGGAGACTGGCTTCCTGGCTCTGATCATGGTTTGAATGACCTGGCTGGAAAAACCTGATTCTCTCAGAATCGTGGCCTCAACGGCCATGCCGTTGAACTCAGAGACTGAGAATTCTGGTGGTATAGGGGGCCTTGTGAGAGAAGATCTGGACGGTCTGGAAGCCTCCAGGGGACGTCCGCGAGCATGTTCACCAACTCCGCGTACCAGGGTCGTCTTGGCCAGTCTGGAGCCACCAGAATTACGGGGATGCCTTCTGACTTTATCTTTTTGACCACCCTTGGGATCAGGGCAAGGGGAGGAAACGGGTAAGGCAGTTGGAACTGGGACCACGGAATTACCAGGGCGTTGCAACCGACGGCTAGAGGATCCCTGGACCTGGCTACAAAGTGAGGAACTTTGTTGTTCATCTGAGATGCCATGAGATCAACGTCCGGGGTGCCCCAACGCTGGCATATCTGAAGACCGTGGGATGAAGGGACCATTCGCCTGACGCTAGACCCTGACGACTTAAGAAGTCGTCTGCCCAATTTTCCACCCCTGGAATGTGAATGGCAGAGATCGCCGAAACGTGACGCTCTGCCCAACGCAGAATCTTTGGCACTTTCGACATTACCTGCCTGCTATGCGTACCGCCCTGGTGGTTTATGTACGCCACGGCCGTGGCATTGTCTGATTGAATGCGGACTGGTTTGCCTACGAGGAGAGGCTGCCAATGAAGGAGAGCAAGGAAGATTGCCCTGATCTCCAGAAGGTTGATGGGAAGAAGAGTCTCCTGGGAGTTCTAGACATCTTGGGCCATTTTCCGATGGAAAACCGCCCCCATCCTAGGAGACTGGCATCTGTGGTGATGACTTGCCACTGAGGCGGAAGAAAAGACCTTCCCTGGAGAACTGACACCGGCAATGTCCACCAAGTCAGCGATTGTCTTACTTTGAGCGGAAGGAGAATGGGACGGTCCAGAGAAAACGAGGTCTTGTCCCAGACTGAAAGGAGGAACAGCTGGAGGGGGCGAGTGTGAAATTGTGCGAAAGGCACTGCTTCCATGGAAGCTATCATCTTCCTCAGGACCCTCATGCAGGACTGAAGAGGGATGGTCCTCGAGAGCTTTAGGGATCGGATCCCCTTTCAAAGGGCTGAAATTTTTTCCTTCAGTAGAAACACTCGTGCTAGATTCGTGTCGAATTCCATGCCCTAAAAGGTCAGATGCTGGGTAGGGTGGAGGAAGGACTTCTCCTTGTTGACAATCCATCCGAGGCGGCCGAGAGCATCCAGGGTTATCTGAAGACTTTGAAGACAGTCTTGGCGGGACGAGCCCTTGATCAGGAGATCGTCCAGATAAGGGATAATGAGAATCCCCCTGGATCGAAGGATGGCCATGACTGTTGCCATCACCTTCGTAAAGACAAGGGGAGCGTAGGCCAGGCCGAAGGGAAGGGCCGTGAACTGATAGTGATTGTCCTGAATCGCAAAGCGGAGAAATCTCTGATGTTGCCGACAAATAGGGGTGTGGAGGTAGGCATCCTGTATGTCCACAGAGCAGAGGAACTCTTCGGGTTCCATTGAGGCTATTACCGAGCACAGGGACTCCATCTTGAAGTGCAGGACCCTCACATGGCGGTTGAGCAACTTGATTTCCAAAATTGGACGAAGAGAGCCATCTTTTTTCGGGACTACGAAGAGATTTGAGTAGAACCCTGAAAACCGTTCGTTTGAAGGAACGGGAACGACAACCCCGGCAGAAAGAAGGTAAGAGACTGCCTGAAGGAACCCTGGACTCTGGAACCGCTGTCTTGAGGGTCGAGACAGGAAGAAGCGACTGTTTGGGGGGGAAGAGAATTTGATTTTGTAACCGGAAGTGATGATTTCCCTGACCCAAGCGTCGTCGACAACAGACAGCCAAGCGTCCTTGAAAGAGGAAAGTCTGCCTCCCACCCTGGAAGAACTTCCAGGTGGGGGTGACCCGTCACTTAGAGGAAATTCTGCCGGACTGGGAGCCTGAAGACCTGGAGGGCTGACCTCTTGACTTCCAGCGGGGAGATGGTTTATATGATGGTTTCCTCTGGTCCCTGGAAGCGGAGGGCCGGTCCTGCTGGCAAGAACCTTCTGTGGAAGAGAAGGGGCGAAAGGACCTAAACGGCCGAGCAGTCTTTCTGTTGAAAAACCTTCTAGGCCGGGACTGAGGAAGGGAGGTACTTTTACCACCAGTGGCATCCGAAATTATCTTATCCAGCTTGGCGCCAAAGAGCCTAGAGCCGTGAAAAGCCAGGTTGGTGAGCGACTTTTTAGAGGTGGTGTCCGCACTCCACGACTTCAAACAAAAGGATGCGGCGTATGGCTACTATGTTGCTGTTAGCTCTTGCTTCCACACCCGGCCGCGTCTAAGGAGGCGGCCAAAAGGTATTTACCCGCATGATTAATTTGGTCTGCCAAATCTGCCAGCTCGTCCTGAGGTGCTGCCGCTAAAATGCCCTTGCGAAGAATTTTTACCCAAGCTGAAATGACCTTGGCCACCCAAGCGGAGGTGAAAATAGGACATAGGGAGGCACCGGATGCCTCAAAAATTGACTTAGCCAGAGATTCTATTTGCAGCTCCGTCTGGGAGGGATAGAACCGTCTTAGAGGAAAGACGGGAAACTGGACGATCTACCTCAGGAGCTTTGGTCCATTTCGTGACTAGATCCGCATCGAAGGGATATAGCACATCCAAATACTAGCGGCCTGAAAAACGTTTCTCAGGGTGTTCCCAGTGATTGGCTAAAGAAGTGTCGAACTCCTTGTGATTAGGAAAGGTTCGAGAGGGAAGCCTTGCTCGCTTAAAAGAAACAGAGCATTCCTGAGGGCGTGCCTTATCCTCCTTTATTTTGAGGGTTTGGAAGATAGCCGATATGATACTATCCACCATGTCCCGTGTTCTAGCCATGTTGTCCGCCTCTGAGTCAGATCCGGATTGGGAATCATCGTCTGACCTATGGTCGTCTGCTGATGAGGGAGACGAGGAGCGTAGCCTGGGTGAAGCGGAAGGACCTTGCGAGCTGGAAGAAGAGCCAGACAGCGCCCGCTTCCTAGAATCTCTACCCGGCCTGTCTGCTTGAAGGTCAGGTGCAGGCGACTCACCGTGAGGGGTGGTCTGCGCACAGGTGGCTGTAGATAGCTGAGGTAACCGTTCTAAGACCTGGACCAGAGACTGAGAAACTTTAGTTAAATCAGAGACTGACTGAGACATTGCAACGGCCCACTCGGGGTGGCGTGCTCTCATTTCGGGGATCTGCTCCTGGGGGGAAGACATGGTGGAAGCAGTGGGTGATTAAGTGGACTATGGGCCCGGGGCTGTTCATAAAACCTGGGCCCCTGTACCCCCCTTCCCACCTGAGCGCTGCGGTCCCCGTGCGGGAATTGACAGCCGTACGGACCGCAGCACTTGGTTTGCTGCGGGTCCATACGGAAAACCCGCCACCATTCCACCACGTGTGGACATGGCCTAAAAAGACGTTGCACATAAGCTGTAGGCCTACGGCCAATACGCACAAAATCGCCCAACGTGATCCTGGCCATAGGGGATCCACTTTAATGTCCCCACTTTAATTTGAAGTCCCCTTACTTCATCCATTGCAGTCCCCTATCACCCACTCACTTCATCTGCAGTGCCGCTTCATCACTTGCAGCCCCTTATCCCCCCTTCCATTTTATCATGTGCAGTCCCCTTCCCCCCCAACTTCATGTGCAGCCCCACTACCCCATCATCATGTGCAGTTAATTTTACCCCCACATCATGTGCAGTCCCCCTTACCCCCAATTCATCATGTGCAGCCCCACTCACCCCCCCTTCATCATATGCAGCCCCACTCACCCCCCCTTCATCATGTGCAGCCCCACTCACCCCCTTCATCATGTGCAGCCCCACTCACCCCCTTCATCATGTGCAGCCCCACTCACCCCCCTTCATCATGTGAAGCCCCCACTCATCCCCCCTTCATCCTGTGAAGCCCCCGTCACCCCCCCTTCATCATATACAGGCCCCAGTCACCCCCCCTTCATCATATACAGGCCCCAGTCACCCCCCCTTCATCATATACAGGCCCCAGTCACCCCCCCTTCATCATATACAGGCCCCAGTCACCCCCCCCTTCATCATATACAGCCCCCAGTCACCCCCCCTTCATCATATACAGCCCCCAGTCACCCCCCCTTCATCATATACAGCCCCCAGTCACCCCCCCTTCATCATATACAGGCCCCCAGTCACCCCCCCCTTCATCATATACAGGCCCCCAGTCACCCCCCCCCTTCATCATATACAGGCCCCAGTCACCCCCCCTTCATCATATACAGGCCCCAGTCACCCCCCCTTCATCATATACAGGCCCCAGTCACCTCCCCCCCTTCATCATATACAGGCCCCAGTCACCCCCCCTTCATTGTGTACAGCCCCCACTCACCCCCTCCCCCATTTAATTCATTTTATAAATAAAAAAAAATAAAAAAAGTTCCCCATACTTACCTCACAGGCGGCTCGCTCCCCAGCAGCGCCTCTGCTTTCAGCATCCTCCGGGACATGTCGGCGCGTGCACGATGACGTCATCGCGCACGCCCGACATCTGACCCGGAAGTACAGCCGGAGCTGAGCAGCCGTCAAGGTGACGGCCGTGCACAGCTCCCGGCCCCTCATAGAATGTGACGCGGGCGGCTGTCTGCTGCCGGCGGCGTCACAGCACAGGGCACGGCCGGCCCTGTACAGGTGCTGGGGGAGCGGTCCGGGGGGCATTTGCCTCTCTGCCACCTGGCCCAGCCCGCCCCTGCCCCTGGGCCAGAGGCGTATCTAGGCTTTCTGGCACCCGGGGCAAGAATTTGGTTCGGCGGCGCCCCCCCCCCCCCCCCCCCAAGTACATATGCGACTTGCACAGTTAGTCATGTACCCACGAGCTGCTCTCCCTAATGCTCTCAATGTTCAGTAAAAAACTGAAAGCAGGAAGAGAAGCTCGTTGTCACAGGACCATAACTATGAAAATCGCATATGAGTGAGGTGTCCCTGTGATGAGTACTGGAACCTGCAGAGCTGAATCCTGACATTGCAGCTTCTGAATTCTCACAACGAATGCACTGCACACATTTAGGATTCTCCCTTGCCGATATACAGTCAAGTCAACACAAGTATGTGATTTGTATACTTCTGGCCACATTCCAACTAGACGTGCCCGGCCTCGCTCCGTTCACTTTCATTGAGTGAGGCCACACATGTCTAGTCAGCATGTGACCGCATGTATGTAAATTACCAGCACGAGAGAATCCTGACAGCATTCAGTGAGCACTGTGAGAATTCAGAAGTCTGCAGTCACATAGAATGTCTGCAGACTCAGCACAGACCTGGACAACCCCTGTAATGCTCCTGACATAAATAAAAAACATGAGAATTAGTCAATATCACAAATAATATGTACATCCAGGTACCTTTATAGATGACGTCATCTCTGGAGTCGTTCTCCTTTTCTTCTTCTTGTCCAGACCCCATGATGAGTTTGCTCATCCACATCTCGTCTCTGCAGACTTCCATCTTCTACGGTCTTCTGCAGCAAATCTCCACACGATCCCCTTAAAGATAGAAGTGTCATTATAATGCCCCTAAATACAAATATCTGCAATATACTGTCTCCTCACACTATTCCCCTCCCTCCTCATACTGTCTCCTCATATATTTACCCCCTCACTCTCTATACTGTCTGCTCACACATATCCCCGACTCCCCATACTGTGTCCACATGCATTCACCCGTTCGCACCCCTTACTGTCTGCACCCATCCCCCATACTGTTTCCTCATACATGCCCTCATACATACTCTTCATTTTGTGTCCTCAAATCTCCCCACATACATTAAATACCATCCCCACTCCAAATCCCCCCCATCCCCAATCCCCCACACACATTAAGTACCCCCCATCCCCACTCAATAACCCCTCGTCCCTACTCCCAAATCCCCCCCACACATTATGTACCCCCACTCCAAATCCCCCCACACATTATGTACCCCCACTCCAAATCCCCCCCACACATTAACCCCCATCCCCACTCATTAACCCCTCCACACATTAACCCCCATCTCCACTCATTAATCCCCCATCTCCACTCATTAACCCCCATCTCCACTCATTAACCCCAATCCCCACATTAACCCCCCACATTAACCCCCATCTCCACTCATTAACCCCCATCTCCACTCATTAACCCCCATCTCCACTCATTAACCCCCATCCCCACATTAATCCCATCTCCACTCATTAACCCCCGCACATTAATCCCCATCTCCACTCATTAACCCCCGCACATTAACCCCCATCTCCACTCATTAACCCCCATCTCCACTCATTAACCCCCATCTCCGCTCATTAACCCCCACACATTAACCCCCATCTCCACTCATTAACCCCCCCACTCATTAACCCCCATCCCCACATTAATCCCATCTCCACTCATTAACCCCCGCACATTAATCCCCATCTCCACTCATTAACCCCCCTCTCCACTCATTAACCCCCCTCTCCACTCATTAACCCCCATCTCCACTCATTAACCCCCGCACATTAATCCCCATCTCCACTCATTAACCCCCCTCTCCACTCATTAACCCCCCTCTCCACTCATTAACCCCCCTCTCCACTCATTAACCCCCCTCTCCACTCATTAACCCCCCTCTCCACTCATTAACCCCCACCCCCACATTAACCCCCCTCTCCACTCATTAACCCCCATCTCCGCTCATTAACCCCCATCCCCATCTTCGGTGGTTCTTCAGCTCCACAGAGGAGCACACTTACCACCAGCGTTCGCTCTGGGCGCCGGGAGTGACGTCAGCAGCGTGATCACATGACCTGATCACGCTGCTGACGTCGCTCTGACCCGGCGGTCAGAGCTTCAATTGTACTGGCGTCTATAGACGCCAAGTACAATTGCTGCCTGGGAGTCGGAGCGGCCTCCTTCTCTGCGTCGGCTGTCAGCTTTACAGCCGACACAGAGAACCGCCGACTCCCAGGACTGGTAGCGGCATAACACAGCCGCCGGGGGGGGGATACTGGCATACTGCGGACCGCTGCATTAGGCGGCCGGGCGGCTCGACTGCTCCCCCCTGCTGCCTGCCCCCCCCTGGATACGCCACTGCCCTGGGCCCCCAAAAAACCTTGGGCCCGGGGCGACCGCCCCATCCGCCCCTATTAAGATCCGCCATTGGTGCCCGGCCTCGCTCCGTTCACTTTCATTGAGTGAGGCCACACATGTCTAGTCAGCATGTGACCGCATGTATGTAAATTACCAGCACGAGAGAATCCTGACAGCATTCAGTGAGCACTGTGAGAATTCAGAAGTCTGCAGTCACATAGAATGTCTGCAGACTCAGCACAGACCTGGACAACCCCTGTAATGCTCCTGACATAAATAAAAAACATGAGAATTAGTCAATATCACAAATAATATTTACATCCAGGTACCTTATAGATGACGTCATCTCTGGAGTCGTTCTCCTTTTCTTCTTCTTGTCCAGACCCCATGATGAGTTTGCTCATCCACATCTCGTCTCTGCAGACTTCCATCTTCTACGGTCTTCTGCAGCAAATCTCCACACGATCCCCTTAAAGATAGAAGTGTCATTATAATGCCCCTAAATACAAATATCTGCAATATACTGTCTCCTCACACTATTCCCCTCCCTCCTCATACTGTCTCCTCATATATTTACCCCCTCACTCTCTATACTGTCTGCTCACACATATCCCCGACTCCCATACTGTGTCCACATGCATTCACCCGTTCGCACCCCTTACTGTCTGCACCCATCCCCCATACTGTTTCCTCATACATGCCCTCATACATACTCTTCATTTTGTGTCCTCAAATCTCCCCACATACATTAAATACCATCCCCACTCCAAATCCCCCCCATCCCCAATCCCCCACACACATTAAGTACCCCCCATCCCCACTCAATAACCCCTCGTCCCTACTCCCAAATCCCCCCACACATTATGTACCCCCACTCCAAATCTCCCCACACATTATGTACCCCCACTCCAAATCCCCCCCCACACATTAACCCCCATCCCCACTCATTAACCCCTCCACACATTAACCCCCATCTCCACTCATTAATCCCCCATCTCCACTCATTAACCCCCATCTCCACTCATTAACCCCCAATCCCCACATTAACCCACCACATTAATCCCATCTCCACTCATTAACCCCCATCTCCACATTAACCCCCATCTCCACTCATTAACCCCCGCACATTAATCCCCATCTCCACTCATTAACCCCCGCACATTAACCCCCATCTCCGCACATTAACCCCCATCTCCACTCATTAACCCCCATCTCCACTCATTAACCCCCATCTCCACTCATTAACCCCCCCTCTCCACTCATTAACCCCCATCTCCGCTCATTAACCCCCCCACTCATTAACCCCCATCTCCACTCATTAACCCCCATCTCCACTCATTAACCCCCACACATAACCCCCATCTCCACTCATTAACCCCCATCCCCACATTAATCCCATCTCCACTCATTAACCCCCGCACATTAACCCCCCTCTCCACTCATTAACCCCCCCTCTCCACTCATTAACCCCCCCTCTCCACTCATTAACCCCCCCTCTCCACTCATTAACCCCCCCTCTCCACTCATTAACCCCCATCTCCGCTCATTAACCCCCATCCCCATCTTCGGTGGTTCTTCAGCTCCACAGAGGAGCACACTTACCACCAGCGTTCGCTCTGGGCGCCGGGAGTGACGTCAGCAGCGTGATCACATGACCTGATCACGCTGCTGACGTCGCTCTGACCCGGCGGTCAGAGCTTCAATTGTACTGGCGTCTGCCAGGACTGGTAGCGGCAGAACACAGCCGCCGGGGGGGGGGATACTGGCATACTGCGGACCGCTGCATTAGGCGGCCGGGCGGCTCGACTGCGCCCCCCTGCTGCCTGCCCCCCCCTGGATACGCCACTGCCCTGGGCCCCCAAAAAACCTTGGGCCCGGGGCGACCGCCCCATCCGCCCCTATTAAGATCCGCCATTGGGTGGAAGGGCTGCAGGACGGGCAGAAAGGAGACTGACCTGATGCCCACTTCTTTTTACAGCGCGTGTAGGCGTAGTGAATAGCGGTGGGTCTAGAACAGAGAGTCCTTGCAGGGTTGGGCATAAGTCTATGCGGCAGTAGCACTAAGCTGATAGGGAACTGCCGTGGTAAGTGTAGCGTCAAACTATAGCAGCGCCGAGCCTACCGAGGTTCAGATGCGGAGCCAACACCTTGTGTCCCCCAAGAAGAGATCCGGTGAAGGGAGAGAGAGTGATCTCACAGAAATGACAGGCAAACCGCTAGCAGTGGGCGGAGCTTAACAGCCGCGCCGCGTGATTTGCTGAAGACCGAGGGGGGGGGGGGCACGGCTAGAGGGGGAGACTGACGGCGCTGAGGAGAAAGCAGCCCCGTGATGGGCTAAAAAAGGCGCGAATAAAGCGCGCGCAGAGAGGAGGAAGGCGCTTGCAAAATGAAAGTTAAAGCGCGTCTCCCCCCGGGACTATTGTTGGACGGCGTAACCGGCGCTGTGAGGCCGCAGACATGTGAAAGAACAAGGTAACTGCTGCTCGCAAAGAAAAACACCGGTGAACTCCCCCAGAGCTAAGCGATGGCAGGTGAGGCGCGCTGCGGGAGAAAGGGGGTGGGAAATTCAAACTAGCTATTATAGGAGCCAGTCCTGATAACTGCCCTGTGAACAGAATGCAGGGTGGGAGATTCAAACAGGGGCCAGCTCTCCCAGTGAACTGCTACTAGAGGTGCCTGTGGGACGCTGCAGGACTGAAGGGGTCAGCATAGGTCCTTTTGAAGGGAACATTCAGACAGCTTACCTGATGTCCCTGAAGAGGATGACCGCAGGGGCCCACGAATAGAGAGCAGGCCGCTAGGAACGAAAGTCCTCTGTACCCGCACCATGTCCCTATAGTGCAGAAGACGGCGCAATTATTTGCTGGAAGGAGGAACGTCACCACTGGTGACCGCCGTTTCCCTCTCAGCCCTGTCCCGGGAGAGGGGTGAGGAGGGGGAATTGGCTAGGACCGGCCACCGTCATCAGCCCATAGCACCCGAGGGTGATGGGGGGAAGAGTCCTGCCTGCAGACCTGAGAGGTGCGATGTGGGCACTACCACATTGCTCGCTCAGCCGCTTGATATGGGAAAGCAGGGTGAACTTACACCCTGTTTCCTGCTGGTGAATCTGCAAAACAAAAGGAAAAGATTAATACACACACAACTAAGCCTAAAAAGAAATCGTTAAATGCGGATCTGGGAGATCCCGGTCCGCTTCCTACAGACACTAAGCACAAACTGAGGTACTTGGTGCCTGTCGGTGGGTGTATACTGCCGGGGAGGAGCTAAGTTTTTTTGTTTTGCATAGTGTCAGCCTCCTAGCAGCAGCATACACCCATGGTAATCTATGTCCCCCAATGAGGCGATAAAGAAAATAACAAATGTAAACATTTTTGGAAATTTATTAAAGGAAAACTGAAATATCACATGGTCATAAGTATTCAGATCCTTTGCTCAGTATTGTGTAGATGCTCCCTTTTGAGCTAGTACAGCCATGAGTCTTCTTGAGAATGATTCAGCAAGTTTTTCACACCTGGATTTGGGGATCCTCTGCCATTCTTCCTTGCAGATCCTCTCCAGTTCTGTCAGGTTGGATGTGAACACTGGTGGACAGCCATTTTCAGGTCTCTACAGAGATGCTCAATTGGGTTTAGGTCAGGGCTCTGGCTGGGCCAGTCAAGAATGGTCACAGAGTTGTTCTGAAGCCACTCCTTTGTTATTTTAGCTGTGTGCTTAGGGTCATTGTCTTGTTGGACGGTGAACCTTCGGCCAAGTCTGAGGTCCAGAGCACTCTGGAAGAGGTTTTCATCCAGGATATCTCTGTACTTGGCCGCATTCATATTTCCTTCAATTGCAACTAGTCGTCCTGTCCCTGCATCTGAAAAATACCCCCATAGCATGTTGCTGCCACCACCATGTTTCACTGTTGGGATTGTATTGGGCAGGTGATGACCAGTGCATGGTTTTCTCCACACATAGCGTTTAGAATTATCACCAAAAAGTTCCATCTTCCTCTCATCAGACCAAAGAATCTTATTTCCCATCGTCTGGGAGTCCTTCATGTGTTTTTTAACAAACTCCATGCCGGCTTTCATATGTCTTGCACTGAGGAGATGCTTCCTTCGGGCCACCCTGCCATAAAGGCCTAACTGGTGGAGTTTTCTCCCATCTCCTCACTGCATCTGTGGAGCTCAGCCACAGTGATCTTGGGGTTCTTCTTTACCTCTCTCACCAAGGCTCTTCTCCCACGATTGCTCAGTTTGGCTGGACAGCCAGGTCTAGGAAGATTTCTTCCATTTAAGGATTATAGAGGCCACGGTGCTCTTGGGAACCTTGAGTACTGCAGAAATTCTTTTGTAACCTTGGCCAGATGTGTGCCTTGCCACAGTTCTGTCTCTGAGCTTCTTGGCCAGTTCCTTTGACCTCATGATTCTCATTTGGTCTGACATGCACTGTGAGCTTATATAGACAGGTGTGTGCCTTTACAAATCAAGTCCTATCAGATTAATTAAAAACAGCTGGACTCCAATGAAGGAGTAGAACCATCTCAAGGAGGATCACAAGGAAATGGACAGCATGTGAATTAAATATGAGTGTCTGACTGAGCAAAGGGTCTGAATACTTATGACCATGTGATATTTCAGTTTTTCTTTTTTAATACATTTGCAAAAATTTCTACATTTCTGTTTTTTTTCAGTCAAGATGGGGTGCAGAGTGTACATTTAATGAGGAAAAAATGAACTTTTTTGAATTTACCAAATAGCTGCAATGAACCCAAAGAGTGAAAAATTTAAAGGGGTCTGAATACTTTCCATACCCACTGTATGTTGTTACTGCAGATCTGGGCTTGGACTATCACGCTAGTGCAGTCGATTCTCACGTGCCGGTTATGTGGTTTGTTGATAGTGTCACACTGGAAATAATAATCTGTCTTTTCCTGTTACAGGAACTAAAGGGTGGAAAAACATTTTCAAAGGTAAGACGGAGGACATAATTCAGTCATCATACAACCATTCCTCTCACACCAGTTCTGATCACAGTGTCTTTCAAGGGCTGCAAATTAAAGAAAAAAGAGAGCATGGTATCATAAAAATAGGGCTGAAAGAAAAAGAATAAAGCATATTGATAGCATATCCTCTTGATATATAATTGGTGATAAGTATAAAAGGCAATGGACACCTTTGTTTGTTTTTTTAGGAGGGTATGGAGACAGGTGGAAGAGGTGCTGACTTAAAGAAAAGTGCAATAGGGTTTTGGAAATTTGGAAAAGAGACTGAGACAACAGGGAGCCCAGTTATCAGTATTGACACTGAACAGCATTGATTAGCTTGCAATGAATTCTAATACATGCAAGCATCAGAAGCTAATCAGTTCCTATTTTTAATGACAACCAATTGCAGAAATGTGTGTGTGTGTGTGTGTGTATGTGTATATATATGAGAGAGGAATGATACAAAGATGTTCATAACAAAGATACAAAGATGTCCATAACATACAATTCGTAGGAAAATTCCCTGTGTACATTTATAGAAGCATCCTGAACATTTTTAGTATGTGTGATGGGTGCCATGAATGTGACATCACTGGATGTTGTTTATAATTACAGAATTAGTCACAGATTTTCAGGTAAGGCGTAGCACCATGGGGATTAGCAATGTATATGGATTTTGCTAGAGAAGCCAAGCAGGGAGGATTACTGTTTCAAATTCCTACGGACGCACACGTGACAATTAGCTGGGACATCAATCAGGTTAATATCACATTGTCATTTCACTTAATGGCAAAGATCTGGAGTGTTCGTACGAATAGCGTGGTCAGCAGTGCTAGGAGGAAGCCAATGAGGGGTCTCTTTGGGCTGAGCATCCTTTCATTCGGAGCCCCTTCCTCTACGGGTTTCCTGCCATGATGGTGGGATGTTGGGACCCCCTGCCAATAACGGTGCGTGACGCACACTAGATGCTGTAAGGGAGTACGACAAACACGAATCTCAGGATAAAGGACTTTCAACTCTGACTGTGAGGGGGATAAGCAGCTGGTGATTTGTAGGGATAAGTGGAAGAGTGTGGGATGCTTGCAATGTGTCTTTACAATATATAGTCTGCAGATCTGGAAGCGACTTCTAGCCCTTGCTTTAAACCCTATACTTGATAGTCCTACATCCAATTTTGGGATCTAATCAAGAAAACTCCTTTTATTGGAATGGAGAGCAGCTAAAAAGAGCATCTCTCTGGAGGGCCTGTCCTGTCCTGCATTACACAACCAGTCCGTTGATATGAATAGACGTGTAATACCTAATTTTCCCTGTGGAGGTGCTACGGGGAAATTATGCACTTACTGCCAGGTTTCATCTGATCACTTGGATCCCAATAGGAGGACATTTGTGATCAGCGTATTTACCCCTCCAACAGATGGATAGGGATTGTCCAAACACTTTAAGCAGACTTAGGAGCAACCCCAAAATCACATTATCCACTCTGAGCTTATATTTAAGACCTTTAAATGTCTGGAGGGAATCCAGTAGGACGGGTCTAGCCTGTCGTACATATATGCCAATTTTCTTGTCAAACATAACTGGCATGACTGGATGATGCATATGTTGCGGTATAGTCTCAGATGTACCCTTCCTAACCACCTTTCCTTTTTGGCTTAACACATCCCCAGATGACTGGCAGTGAGGACCATAAAAAGAAAAACTAATAGCTTGGTCTTGTAACAAAGTAACATAGTATTTAAGGTTGAAGGGAGAGTTTAAGTCCATCTAGTTCAACCCATATCCTAACATGTTGATCCAGAGGAAGGCAAAAAAAAAAAACATGCGGCAAACAGTAAGCTTCACATTGGGGAAAAAAATTCCTTCCCGACTCCACATACGGCAATCAGACTAGCTCCCTGGATCAACATCCTATCAAGGAATCTAGTATATATACCCTGTAACATTATGATGCTCTGTTGCTAGATGTTTGTTATGTAGCTCCGTGTCGCGACCCAATGGTTGTGATGTGAAGTGCAGCTTGCCAGGGACTTTCCGAGCAAGTCCGATAATGGGTTATCTACCTGTGAGGACAATTTTATTTTATTTTTTTTCGTAAAGGCATGTGTTTGGGGCTAAACATTTTGCAATTGGGTTTCATTCAAAGTGTTGCAGCATTTGGCATTTACATTGTTTGTTTCCCTGCATATTCAACTTTGATGTGGGGTCATAAATCAGCTGAGAGGAGCTATAAAAAAAAAACTGAGAAAATAGTGAGAGACTCTGTCATTGGACCGTCACAACAAGCTCACTAATGGTTTCTCAGTTAGCTCATTATGCAGCCAACAATAGTCAGTGCAACACAGAGGTATAGCAGGCAAATTGTGCAAAATTTGTAAGTAAACTAAATTGCAAAAATTATTTTTTTCCCCCAAACTATGTGCATTCAAGTAAGAAAAAAGATAGACAAACCCTTAACCAATCAAGCTAAGGTAAAGATGGACACATCTATATGTCTGTGCACATTTTCAACCCGAGTTTCATCTGTTTTCCAGCTGGGCTTTGCTGACCTGAACCTGGCCGAGTTTGCCGGTTCCGGATCCACAGTGCGCTGCTGTCTTCTGGAGGGATATGATACACGGAATACCAGGCAGGATAATTCTATCCTGAAGGTAATAGCATTCAGTATGTAACCCTGTTACAATCGTACGTAATCTACCTGAGTATTAATCTCATTTTCTCTTTCCTGTTTATTTCCCACTAATCAGTGATTACCAGTATTAAAGTCATTTACGATCTCCCATAATGATCAACCCAAGGAGACGTTCAGAATAGTTTCCTGTCACTATGATATTAGGTCACCAGGAAGTATTAACATTGTGGTATCATGGCCTTCAAGTTTTGATGGCCTTCAATTTTAATGAACCCGTTGGCTTGTCCAGAGTTTCAGCCTCCATTATACGGTCGTCCCATATTTCCTCTTTTCTGCAATGAAATTCACTCTCCTTTCACCCAATATAAAAAACAGATTGAATAAAACATTAAACTTTGATTCTTTTTTTCTATTGTTTTCTTTTATCAGCCTTTTTAGCCTGACTGTAATATTTTTGAACTTTGCTACTATGATGACTATTGTATCTAGACAGGACCTGTCACCAATCAGTTTTTGCGCTTATCACATTCCCATCACTTCCCTGAGTATTTTGTTTTTTTTCTTTTTAAAATCCGCCATACGTTTCCAAAGATATGAGCCTTTTTATTTAGTGCTAATATATGTGACCTTTAAGTGGGCGTGGCTCAATAGATTATCTGGGGGCGTGTCTTAGTATCACACACTGAGCCACCCCCCGCGTAGAGACAATAGAAATTAGCGCTAAATAAAAAGGCTTGTATCTCTGAAACCGCATGGTGAATTTTAAAAGAGTAAAAAAATAATTACTCAGAGGAGCACTGGAAATAATATAAGAACAAAAACAAGCCACATTTGACCTAACGACCAGTCCCCTTTAAAGTGTGTTTTTTTTTGTTTGTTTTTTTAATCGCCAAATGGAAGGAGTTTGCCGTAACAAAAATATAAATCTTACTGTTACTTATCACTCCAATCCGGTCTTTAACACAAAAAGTGATGACGTCCTGTTCATTGAATCACCTGACCGCTGCTTTCATCACTTCTGGTGAGAAGTATATCCCTATTTGCAATATTGATTCCTTAGATTGAAAATAAAGAAGCGTAAAAAATCTTGAAAAACTATTCTACCATTTTGTGTATACAGCCGCTTTGCAGGCCAGTGTGTTTCCATGGTTACAGATTACAAAGAAGCCTTGCGTTGTCTGATACTGGCAAGCAAGATGTATAACTGCAGCTTCACAGTTAAGTTAATACATAGGTTTGCAAAGGCACTGCATACAAGAAGAACAAAGGGTTTTATTGTTTTGTTTTTCTTTAGGTTTGATTCCTGGGTTAAAAGTGGACATTTCCTTTAAGCTTAGTGCTCAGCCAAACTTTTCTCCACAGATTGGGGTCTGTACGATTTTTTTGTTTTTATTAATCTACGTTAATCATTATAGTTCTATATCTTTTCTTGGCAGGTCACTATTGGAATGTCCCTCCTCTCTGGAGACCCGTGCTTCAAAACGTAGGTGTTGGTTATATATGTATTTATATGATGACAAGAACCATTTATAGGCTCAGGTCATATTTAGCAGAAAAATACTGGAGCATGCGATGTGCTTTTTTTATGGTAAAATGACAGACTCCATTTTAGTTAGTGGCTGGACACAATTGTTCGTGGTCATGTGATGAGTCCAGAACTGCTGTCCATTTTGTTTTTCTGCTACAATGACAGAGTAACATAGCGAAATTGACCAAAATGGATGTGAACAGAACCTAAAAGGGGTTTCTTTGGACTAGAAAAAAAGAGAGAAAATGTGATTATCACTAAAATATGAAATATCTTTTTAATTAGCAAATCACATTTTACTCTATGCAGGTAACCATTGTAGTATATGTAAAATGGCCGATGTCTTGTTATATTGACAGAACCCTGTCCTAAAATGTTACCAGAGCCTGTGAGCATGTGCAGTAGCGGCCATTCCTACTGCACATGCTCACACGCTCCGATCCTGGTAACCTTCTAGGATAGGCTTCCTTCCCTCCTCCCTCCATTCCTTCCTTCCTTTTCCTTTCTCACACAAGCACTTGATGAGCATGTGTACATAGCATTCAGGAGAGAAGCTGTGAGCCTAACTAATACATATTCGGCCGTCAGCTATCTCATGCCTGTGGCCAGCTTTGTGCTTATTACCTTGTTGTCACTGTGTTCATGTCTGACCTGATAACTGAAGTAAATGCTTAGGTTCTTCAAGTCTTGTGGGTATTTAGTGCCGGGGTAAGTAGCTTTGTGTTGCTCTTTCTCTTGCAGTCCTCCCTCCACCGCCAAGTCTGTCTCAGCCCCTGGACAGGATTCCTCTCTGCAGTTGACCTGTAAGGGCGAGGGGACTGTACGTTCCACCAGTGGCACAACAATACGCCAGAACCGCAGCAGACAGGCACTGCTTAGTTCAGGTACCAGAACCACATTGTACCTTCTGTGTATCTCCTACATTAACGTAATGTCTCCACACAGTGACTGCACCAGCAGAATAGTGAGTGCAGCTCTGGAGTATAATACAGGATGTAACTCAGGATCCATGCAGGATAAGTAATGTAATGTATGTACACAGTGACTGCACCAGCAGAATAGTGAGTGCAGCTCTGGAGTATAATACAGGATGTAACTCAGTATCAGTACAGGATCAGTAATGTAATGTATGTACACAGTGTCTGCACCAGCAGAATAGTGAGTGCAGCTCTGGGGTATAATACAGGATGTAACTCAGGATCAGTACAGGATAAGTACCTAATGTAATGTATGTACACAGTGACTGCACCAGCAGAATAGTGAGTGCAGCTCTGGGGTATAATACAGGATGTAACTCAGGATCAGTACAGGATAAGTAATGTATGTACACAGTGATTGCACCAACAGAATAGTGAGTGCAGCTCTGGAGTATAATACAGGATGTAACTCAGGATCAGTACAGGATCAGTAATGTAATGTATGTACACAGTGACTGCACCAGCAGAATAGTGAGTGCAGCTCTGGAGTATAATACAGGATGTAACTCAGTATCAGTACAGGATCAGTAATGTAATGTATGTACACAGTGTCTGCACCAGCAGAATAGTGAGTGCAGCTCTGGGGTATAATACAGGATGTAACTCAGGATCAATAAAGGATCAGTAATGTAATGTATGTACACAGTGACTGCACCAGCAGAATAGTGAGTGCAGCTATCGGGTATAATACAGGATGTAACTCAGGATCAATAGAGGATAAGTAATGTATGTACACAGTGATTGCACCAGCAGAATAGTGAGTGAAGCTCTGGGGTATAATACAGGATGTAACTCAGGATCAGTAATGTAATGTGTGTACACAGTGACAGCACCAGCAGAATAGTGAGTGCAGTTCTGGAGTATAATATAGGATGTAACTCAGGATCAGTATAGGATCAGTAATGTAATGTATGTACACAGTAACTGCACAAGCAGAATAGTGAGTGCAGCTCTGGAGTATAATATAGGATGTAACTCAGGATCAGTATAGGATCAGTAATGTAATGTATGTACACAGTAACCGCACCAGCAGAATAGTGAGTGCAGCTCTCAAGTATAATACAGGATGTAACTCAGGATCAGTAATGTAATGTATGTACACAGTAAGGATGTAACTCAGGATCAGTATAGGATCAGTAATGAAATGTATGTACACAGTGACTGCACCAGCAGAATAGTGAGTGCAGCTCTGGAGTATAATACAGGAGGTGACTCAGGATCAGTAATGTATGTACACAGTGACTGCACCAGCAGAATAGTGAGTGAAGCTCTGGAGTATAATACAGGATGTAACTCAGGATCAGTAATGTATGTACACAGTGACTGCACCAGCAGAATAGTGAGTGCAGCTCTGGAGTATAATACAGGATGTAACTCAGGATCAGCACAGGATTAGTAATGTAATGTATGTACACAGTGACTGCACCAGCAGAATAGTGAGTGCAGCTCTGGAGTATAATACAGGATGTAACTCAGGATCAGCACAGGATTAGTAATGTAATGTATGTACACAGTGACTGCAGCAGCAGAATAGTGAGTGCAGCTCTGGAGTATAATATAGGATGTAACTCAGGATCAGTAATGTAATGTGTGTACACAGTGACTGCACCAGCAGAATAGTGAGTGCAGCTCTGGAGTATAATACAGGATGTAACTCAGGATCAGTAATGTATGTACACAGTGACTGCACCAGCAGAATAGTGCGTGAAGCTCTGGAGTATAATATAGGATGTAACTCAGGATCAGTAATGTAATGTGTGTACACAGTGACTGCACCAGCAGAATAGTGAGTGCAGCTCTGGAGTATAACACATGATATAACTCAGGATCAGTAATGTAATGTATGTACACTGTGACTGCTCCAGCAGAATAGTGAGTGCAGCTCTGGAGTATAACACATGATGTATCTCAGGATCAGTATAGGATCAGTAACGCAACTTATGTAAAGGCTGTTATTTATCTGTGTCTGATTTACTAATCGCAGGCTATTTGGCCAGCCTGTTCTGTTCTTGTTAAACAAGACCCACTTGTGGTTGTGACATTTCTTATGTTGAAAGTGGTGGCAAGATCAGCAAACAGAAACACGCCTAGATAGGAGGATTACTGCATAAAGTAACTGGTGTAGCAAGAGATTTTGTAGACACTTGCTAGAATTGCATGACTAGTATCAGAGGGAAGGAGCACACGTCGCTCTATGTTACACACCTCGGCTATGGAGGTGAAGTACTCCAGCTGGCAGGGAAATATCCCGCTATCTGTTTTGGTTCTCATAGGAAGAGACAGTGGGATAGAAGCCAGATATAGCACCTGGTTTCCTTCTAGAACGGTTTACTTTCCCCGAAGGTCTTCTAAGCCTTTTCATTCTCCTAAACATTCCAGGGGTCTTCGAAGAAGCGGATCAAAATCTCTCAAGCCCTGAAGAAACTTCTCATTCGGGTCACTCGAGGAACTCCAGCCAAGCCAGCCAGCAGTCCAAAGCATCCGGTAAGCATTCATCCAGTATACCCATCTCTGAAGCTTTCACTATTCATGGGAACAAGTGATTGCGCTGAACACTTTAGAAAAACCTTTATGGAATATTCTCTTAGGAAATTCTGATTTAAAAAAAGAGCATCTTTGAGTCATGGCTCATTGCAGACATAAGCTAAAGGGCTTATGAGGACTCGTTCCTTGCATTACAAAAATAGCTGATTAATTAAATGGTCATGTTGTATTGCTTTAATTTCCCTATGTTTTTGTAGTGGCTGTTGTTGGTTTTACATCTAGAGTAGTCCTGTCCCATGCAAGTGAATGGGGTTGGGGCTGACCTGCAATACCAGACACAGCCACTACAAACTGTATGGCGCTGTGCCTGGTAAATACTGAAGGACGCACGGCCCTTACAATCATCTGATTGACAGAGAGCGAGGGTCAGACCGCCAGTAATCTGATATTTCTTCCCTATGCTAATGTGGGCCATGCATATTAGATAGCTGTCAGCTTAAATGATCACTTGGCAATTAGCGACCTCTCCCAACTACTCCATACACCAGAGTTTTTGGATCAGTGAGTCCTCCTGAATTCCCCACCCTACAGGAGTATAGGACAATTGTATTCGAACAGTCCCCTGACATAATCTGTTGGGAGGCCTCCATACACATTAGTTGGTCAACCAATTCCGCCAAATCGGAAGCTTCTGCCAAGATCTTATTTAATGGGTTAAAGGTGTTGTCCACCATTGGGGACGTTTTTTTTTTGTTTTTTTTTTTACTTAAATCCATGTATTTTCAGTTAAAATCATTTTTGCAACTGGGTTTTATTAAAAGTTTTGCGGTCTGTGTTTGACTGCACATTCAACCTTCATGTGGTCATAAATCAGCTGAAATGAGCTTACGAAAAACTCATTTAAAAGGGTTACAAATTCCCCATTAGACAGTCTTAGCGGGATTTACTGATGGATCCTCAGTTGGCTCATTCTCCAGCAGCATAACAGAGACTTTAGAAGACAAGCGGTGCAAAAGTTTTTATGAAACCCAATTACAAAAATACATGCATTTAAGTAAAAAAAAAAAAGTCCCCAAAGTGGACAGCTCCAATAAGGATATGTAATTGGTGTCAAAATTACCCAGAACCCGTTTATTGAATGTGGCTAGACAGACTTTCTCACATGATGGAAACCCCCTTGGCTACAGTGTAAGAGCAATAGTTTATTGTATGTCTTTACTTCTGGGCTACATGGCAACTTTGGTGGCATGAAGCCAGAAACATAACGTCTCCTTGCAGCATCTCAAATAATCAGAGCCAATGTGGTTGCGTTACTACACATGATGTCACTTGCGACACCATATTACCAAAAATGCAAATCCGGTCTTACACGTGGCATGTTTTTTGAAATGCAACATGTCACACGACCACAGTTGATGTGTGTGGCCTTTATTAGTGCAGTAAATTATTCCTTTCAACTTCTCTCTTGTTTTGTGCTTTTCATGTGCAGGTCACAGCTCCGAACACTCCCGATGTTCTAGCATGTCAGATCTGACACACAGACGCAACACATCCACCAGCAGCAGCGCCTCCGGGGGAATCAGCATTACTGCAGACACGCCCGATGCTGAAAAGGAGAGCAAACCAGAGAAGCCCCCAAGGCCAATCCGACCTCCCCTTCATCTGGAAAGACAGTCCAGGTAACGATAAAGCATCACGTAAGCCATACACAATGACTTTCGAGCAGGTGGACATGTGGGGAGGGGGTCCTGCTTAAATGACAGATGTCTCTGTTTAATTTTGGGAGAGTCCGAGCCGTACAATACAGATGTTCTTATTCAGTAGCTCGGAGAACAGACAACAAAACAAAAACACTTCTGTCTTGCAAATGTCAAATTTGTGACAGAGTTGTGAGTGTCTCTCTCCAATGTCGGGATGGAAGATGTGATGTGACTCAGCTGGGACTGACTCAGTCTGGAGCGTTGGCTCGGGTCTCTCCAGATTCCACAGCCAGCTCCTCTGACACACGCTGCACTCGTGATGTTCCTACTTGGGTTCTGCCAATGGATTTGTTTTGTTAATCTAAAGATGATTCCCATTTGTGACTGGACTATTCTTCCCCCTGTTATGAGGTTCTTTCAGTGAGATATAACATTAAGGCTGTGGATATTTGGCTACTGTAGCCATGACACCAAAAGATCAGTGTATGCCGCTGCTTCATTGCAGCATAATGCAGGTGAATCTGGTCGCAAATCACTTTAAGCTGCCTGTCCATCGCAGGACAATGGAGTCAACTTCCAACCCAGGCTGTATCGCAACCCCCGACAAGCATGTTTCAAATTTTCAGAAAGGCTGGGGTTACTTGTGACTTCACAGCACAGGTTGCACTGCCAAATATTTCTATGTGCCGCTGCCTCATCGCAGCAGAATACAGGCAAATGGGGTCACATTGCAACCCATGTTGTACCATAACCCCGACAAGCAAAAGAAATTACGAACCGATTGGATTTTTTTTCGACTTGACCTTGCAGCTCATGACGTGACTCTATTTACCTGCAGCAGCCAAAGTCACCATTAGTCCCCACTTAAAGTATACCTCCAGCTATGCAGGAAAAACAGTATAATGCAGGTGAGACTTTCTAAGTCACTTGCAATCCCGATTTTGCATCTGAATAGTAGAATGAAGCAGTCATGATCGCTGTAGGATCAGATACATGTTCCATCCCTTTCGCAACACAAGTAAATGGCACCTTAGTTATTTTGGCCAGAAATTATGTGAATTATTAAATCCAATCCTCGGGCCAATCTGCTGCACACCCACAATAGAAATCTAGAAGTCTAAGGCTATGTGCACACGTTGCTGATTCCGCTGCGGGTTTTTCCACGTGGAAACGCAGGTAAAACCGCAGGTAAAGTGACCTGCGGTTTTCCAGCGTTTTGGTCTGCGGTTTTGCCCTGCGGTTTCACACCTCTACTATGTTAAAGGTGTGAAACCGCTGCGGAAACCGCCCAAACAATTGACATGCTGCGGTTTGTAAACCGCAGCAAAACCGCGCGGAAAAAAACACAGCGTGAGCACAGCGTTTTCGAAAACCCATAGGATTTCATTGTACTGTACCATGTCAGTGGAACTGCTGCGTTTCTGCAGGGCCAAAACCGCTGCGGAAACGCAGCAGAATCCGCAACGTGTGCACATAGCCTTACTATGGATTTTCGCAGTGGAACTTCATGTCTGATTTTGGACTGACACCTGCAATATACACTTAAGTGTAATTGTGCTTCAATGCCTGGGTTTTTCACAGCTCCTCCAAGTTGATGTCTTACCCCCTTCCCTTTCCTTCCAGGAGAAAGAAGGACTGCGTGGAAAGTCATCCCACTTGGGTGGACGACACCAGGATCGATGCTGGTGATATCGTGGAGAAGATTATGCAGAGCCAAGACTTCACGGACGTCAGTAACAATGAAGGTAAAGGAGAGGAATGTACCCAGCGAGGAGAGACGTATGATATACAAGTGTGTACTAGTCTATGAACTCCAGGAATGCTGCATACAATGCTGGCTTCCACCTCCACACTGTATTTCTACTTGCTCTGTGACGTTCAACACTTTTCCTTTACCTCTCATTTTCCTATGCTTATATAACCAGGTGTATATGCAAAAAAATCTTCCTTAGAATACAAATGTAATCATTTGTTTTTTGTATTACATATTAATTAATGTCGTACACGGATAACCCAGTTTAGACCTAAGGATCCGGCCCTGCAGATGCAGGCAGTGCTTACGTGCATATTCCACACTAGTGGTGGTGTGGGATTAAGCATGGCCATGATTTTACCTTCAGGTCAGAATATAAATCCCGTGATAAGTTTTCTCCTCACCTAATCCCCTCTACATTCCCCAGGCATACATTTCTCTCATTATGTACTGCGTCATCTATCCCTGCGCTCCTATAGATGTCACGCCAAATAATGCTCTTTTATCTGTCTATTTGCAGACAGTCACCTGAGGCTGTTCGTCAGCAGAGATGGCTCAACTACTCTCAGCGGAATACAGATGGCTAACAGGTATCCATGATTTTATATCTGTGTATTTTTATATCTTACATCTATTCTTATTCGTAATATGTATGTAATGACTCCTTTACAAGGGCCGATCCTAGCATTTAACCCCTTCCTTACCAATAAAGGAATAGTACGTCATCGGTAAGGATCCCCTGCTTTGAGGTGGGCTTCTGCGGTGAGCCCACCTCAAAGCCGCGACATGTCAGCTGTTTATAACCATCTGCCCGCGCCTATTAACTAGTTAAATTCTGCTGTCAAAGCTGACAGCGGGCATTTAAATAGCACTTCCGGACGCCGGGCCGGAAGTGAGCTAATTGCCGACCCCCGATCACGTGACAACCTGAGGTCTCATAGACCTCTATGTTTGTTGCAGGCAGATCGCTTTGAGCGCCGCCCGGTGGCTGGCACTCAAAGCACTGCAGTAAATCTGCTACATATGGGCGATCTGCAGAGCCGATTGAGTTGTGCATGCTTCAAGCGCTATTGAAGCATGCCAAAAGTAAAAAAAAAAAAAATGATTAAAAATAAAAAAAAAACATAAAAGTTCAAATCACCCCCCTTTTACCCCAATCAAAACAATAAAAGAAATCACACACACACACATATTAGGTATCGCTGCGTTCAGAATCGCCCGATCTATCAATAAAAAAAAAAGCATTAACCTGATCGCTAAACGGCGTAGCGAGGAAAAAAATTAAAAACGCCAGAATTACGTTTTTTTGGTCGCCACGACATTGCATTAAAATGCAATAACGGGCGATCAAAAGAATGCGTCTGCACAAAAGCGGTATGGTATCATTAAAAGCGTTAGCGCGGCATGCAAAAAATAAGCCCTCACCCGACCCCAGATCATGAAAAATGGAGACACTACGGGTCTCAGAAAATTGCGCAATTTTTTTTTAGCAAATTTTGGAATTTTTTTTCACCACTTAGGTAAAAGAGAACCTAGACATGTTTGGTGTCTATGAACTTGTAATGACCTGGAGAATCATACTGGCAGGTTAGATTTAGCATTTAGTGAACCTAGCAAAAAAGCCAAGCAAAAAACAAGTGTGGGATTGCCCTTTTTTTGCAATTTCACGCCCTTGGAATTTTTTTCTCGTGTTTGAGTACACAACATGGTAAAACCAATGGTGTCGTTTAAAATTACAACTCGTCCCGCAAAAAATAAGCCCTCACACGGCCATATTGACGGAAATATGAAAGTTATGGCTCTGGAAAGAAGAGGAGTGAAAAACGAAAAATCAAAAAGCTCTGGGAGTTAAGGGGTTAAATGACCACCCATCTGCTGTATGCAAGCGGGCAAGCTGTCTTTTACTGCTCTTATATCGACCGACGAGCATTCTACGTGCACAGATTGATCGTAAACACGATCCTTCTGTGTCCACCAAATATCATGTTATCGGCAGCAGATCACACATTTACATGGGGTGATGTACTGTCTATAGCTAAAGCCCTCTGTGGGAAACGTCAGCATGTCCTTATCCAGCACCCTGATATATTCTGAGCGTTTTTGTTTTTTTTTAATGTGAAATATCGTTAGTAAACACCGATCTTCTCTACCATATCCCATATATTTAAGGATTTTTTTTTTGTGGGGGATATTTTGCATTGTATTGCCCTGTTCACATCATGGTGGAATTTTCCTTCAGACTTTGTAATGTCCAACTCTCAACTCTGACAGAAGGCTTGGGGGTACAGCACTACGCAGACAAACCTCAACATACACCACCACCACCCAAGCTATAAGAAAAAAAAAAATCCACTCCTTGTATTTTTTTTGGGGGGTGAGGGATATAAATATTTAGCATTTGTACACTACATAAAAGGAGGTATATTGACATTTACCGGTCCAACAAAGGCCTTATGGCAAGTGGAACCTTATATTTGGCGTATATGCTAGAAACCTTCCTCCAAGCCGAAGTCTCTCCCATTGATGAATGTAATATGATGTTCTCGGTTATCAGCCATCACCAGATGCGCATATATATATATATATATATATATATATATATATATATATATATATATATATATATATATATATATATATATATATATATATATAATGCAATTGATAGTGGCTGCTATTTTTATAAGCTGTATTGACCCCATATAGCATCAGCGACCTTGCGTTTTTTAGCCTGAGTCATCTTTTCGTGACTCTCCCTGTAGATGACATTACATAATTGTATTTCTTTCTCCTTCTCAGGGTCTCTGCGGGAGTGTTTGAGCCAGTGGTCATTGAAATCCACTAAATGCACAAGAGTTAGGAGCCAATCCATTCCAGGCTACAAGGCTGAGACCTTCCCCACGTGAGGGGAAGCAGGCAGTGCCGGTCTGGAAGCCCTCATCAGACTTCTCTCCTGGTCCCCTCCGTTCTTGAGTCATCCTGGCACGTGTCCAGTTGTCGTGTGCACACACCCATCGTGTTTGAGCGCTCCAGCATGTGACAGTGTTTTCTTCTGCTTCCCATCACTCAGAATCTGACCAGGCTTCTGGCGAGGACGGTCCAGACTCTCGGCATTCCAACGATGTGACAGTGGGGAAGGAGACGCAACATCCTTCTTATCATGTGATAACTGCAGCCATATTCTTTATTTGCATGTTCCTTGTCTGTGTAATCTCCGCGTCGACCACGTCTGTGCTGTAAGGGTCTAACATTCAGCGGCCATATCTGCTTTGTGAGGCTGTAATCCTGGGACACAGTCCTGGGCAAAGTCCGAGCTAAGGACTGATCTTGTTTTTCTGCATAAGGAGAAAATTTAAAGAGAACCTGGCACCAGCTTAATGCATTTACTACCTATCCATAAATGCTAGATTGTGGGGGTCTGACAAGTGGTCTCTAGAATGGGGCACTGATACCCTATTTTTCTTCCCAGCTACAAAACCAAATCCTGCGCTGTGCTGCTCTAGTCATCGCCAAGTGCTGGAAAGAATGAAGAACCAGGGTCCACTGTTGTGACTATTGGTGGGGATCCCAATGGTAGACCCGCATTTATCCAATTGATAGGTGATAAATGCATATGGCTTTATTACTCTTTTAGGTTTAGATTAGCTTCTTGAAATATGGAGGGTCTTTTTACAGTCCTTAACAATGAAGACATGAGTTGGGGGGGATATGCTGCAAGCTACTTTCTAGCCTTCAATAGCAGGTTCCCTTTAATGAGATGGTGTTGTGTGCCTGTACTAAATATCGTGGCGGGGTTACACTTAGATATCTACGATTTGTTTAGTATGCAGGAAATGGGAAGGAAACTACATTATATGTCATCAAATGTATTAATGCTGCAAAAATCCCAGACTTCAACCTCACAGGCAGGTGATATTAACATCCTCCACCTTTACTACTATGGTACTGTTATTGTCATGTGAAGCTATGTGATTTCCTCCTGGGTTATTCTCCATCTTCTCCCTCCTCGAGAGAAAGGTGTCTGTGCAGAACAGTGGCCTGTCCTCCTCCCACGCGAGGTCATATAAAACAGCTGGACTGTAATGGGGCACCCTCAGGAAGGGGCCATGCAATGCAGCTGGACTGTAGACACCCTCTGGCAGGGGTCATGGCACACAGCTGGTCTGTAATGAGGACTCCTCGGGTAGGAGTCACAACCGCAGCTGAGCTGTGGAAATACTTGAAGACGTACGTGTAAGCAGCAGGGCTGTAAAGATGCGCACAGGAAACAATTTTTTTAGGGGAGACACAGCTGGATGGTGAATCCCTTAAAAAGTTTGGGGGGGGGGGGGTGCTGTATTCTGCTCTGACACCTTTCTTCTAAACATTCCAATAAATGAGATACCCATGAGCCAGATGTCACCAGGGGGCAGCTGTGCGGGCCGCAGCTCCCTTCCCTCTCCCGAGCGCCTGTCCTGGTCAGTTTCCGCTTGTACTCACTGTCGCATGGTGCAGATGGCACAATGATCTCTGGACCAGCAGCCTGGTGTTTCATTTCATTCCTGTAGCTAATTTGGATTTTCCAATGTGAAATTTTTCTTCTTTGGAGTCATCTGGTGCTCAGGGCAGTGTTTTGTTGTGTTTTTTTGTTTTTTTTTCTTGTATTTTTTTAATTTCATATTTTATTTTAAATTTTTTTTTTTTTTTTACTCCGTCACCTCCGACATCTCGAATGCCACATTAGTCTTCTTCGAAATCATCCCGTTCTTTATCTTTTTCTGATTGTGACTTTTTAAAAAGAAAATCAACACACGAGTCGTTATGGAACGTTCCGCAGAAGTGGCGCCCTCTGCTGCTAACGCCGTCGTGACTGTTCTGCACAAGCGACCGCTGAAGTTTCGGGCACTTTAATGATTGGTTTGGACATGGTGCAGGGAATATAAATGTCAGTGTTTAATTAACTCCCTTTTCATCCAGGGGGTCATAGAAAAAAAATCTACTTTTTTTTTTTTTTTTTTTATTTCTTTTACAGAACAGAAATTTTGTAGAATTTCCAAATGCATGTAACTTTTTTATTTTATTTTTTTTTCCAAATTAAATGCAATTTATTCCTTAATTGAATCCTAAGTGCGTGAAGGGTTAAATCACTAACCATCATTTTCTCAATACTACTACTACTCCGTGACAGGCAGAAGGATTAATGTTCAGATTTGGTATTGGATTACTGAGTCATTTATCAATCTCTCCTGCGATAAAAATAGTATAATTATTAGGGTGTGGTGATTTGCAGTTACTCCACCACCAGTTTTCCTAGTGACAGGGGTTAGGCCGCCTGTGGCTCACTCCAACCGAGCTATGATTTCATTAATGTATACCTGTTCCCTGCATGCTTTTTGGGGAGAAATGCTTCAAAAATTAATGTGCCAAAGTAGTACTTCTGATTTACATTCTGATTTACATGCAGTGCGGTCTGAGCCGCGGGCACCCGATGTCGAGTCGTGGGCCCGGCCCCTGTTTGCAGTGGAGCTAGACATCTTGTATAGGACTAATATGGCTTTCTACTACACAAAATTAGTCTCAGGACTTCCTGCCAGGATGAGGGTTTGGGGCAGAGCCAACATTGACATATTAGTGGTTGCATCTAACAGTGTCAGCATTTTTTTTTTTTTACCTATTATGAGTTGAAAAAAAAAATCCAACAATGATATTGTGACATTTGACCACTTGGACAGTTTAACTAGAGGACCCCTTTAAGTGGAATCTGTCCACCAATCAGGTGATATAAATAATTTTACTTGCTGTCTGATTGGTTATAAAGGTTCACATGACTATCCACCTGTGGGACTGAGCAGATTTCTGTCCAATCACTCCTATACAAATAAAACTATAGCGCCTGTTCAAGCATATATATATTTTCTTAGATGCATGTATTTAGGGCTAAAAAAAATTTTTTGCAATTGAGTTTAATTAAACATTTTGCTCCGTTTGCCTTCTGTAGCCTCTGTGTTGCACTATTGCAGAATGAGTTGACTGAGAAATCCATCAGTGAGCTCATTCTGACAGGACGTGCAGTAGTTGTTTTTTCCAAAATTATTTTTAACCCGAAATACATCTATTTATGTAGAAAAAATGTTTGCAAAGGTGGACAACCACTTTAACAACAGGTAAAGTAGTGCTCTAAGGGAACCTATTTATTTCCATAGAGGAAAACGTTACTCTATAAGCCTGAAGAAAGCCGTGTAACATTGTGGAATGAACAATCTATATCCTGCTGAGCTACAGCGCTACAAGTTGAACTGGTTAAAAAAAAAGTACTGCACCCTCTCACATTAAAAAAGGAGCTTCTAAATAAATTAAACATATTTTATATATATATATATGTATTATCAAAATGCAAAGTCCATATTTTTTGGAGAATGAGCTATTTTTTTTACATTAATATTAATAAAATATATATATATATATATATATATTTATATATATATATTTATATATATATTTATATATATATATATATATATATATATGAAACTCCCTATAATCTAGATATTAATGTTGGCTTACCCCACACCACTCCTGAATGCTATTTCTTACCACTAAATAATATAACCACTATTTATAGTACTTTTTTTCAAATTTAATTCGGATAATGAGAAATTCTAAGACTATTTTGTTTTGTACTCAGATAATAAAGTTATAATGCAGAGATATATAAAACAAAGGCTAAAGCTATTTTTGCTAAGAAAAGGTCCAAGGGCACACATAATTCAGAATCTATTGGCCTGGAGAAAGTATATAGTTTTCTGTAAAGTAAAAAGGTGATAATTTCTGCTTCTATTTTTTTCTTTTGTTTTCTAGAGTATGAGCTAAAACTCTGCACATTTCATTGTTTTTACATCTCACCTGTTTCGATTGTTAAATTGTAACTGCTCTTCTGAATCCAGTGGTAAAACCCTGTGATCGGGGTAATTCGGGAGAGAATTGGGTAAAATAAAGTTCTGTTTGGTTAACGCATTTCTTGTATTGTATTATTGTGTTTTCTTTTTGTTTTGTTTTTTTAAAAAGGCTTAGGGTCCCGTTTCACTTAGCGACGCACCAGCGATCCCGACACCGATACGACCTGGTAAGGATCGCTGGTGCGTCGCTAAATGGTCACTAGTAAGCTGCCAAATGGGCAGATCTCTTCAGCGACGCAGCAACGACCCAGAGATCAAACACAGCAATACATGCTGCCAGCGGGACGCCGACGACGAAAAAATGGCCCAGGACATTCCTGCACGATCAGCGATATCCAGCAAGGGGGGCGGTCGCCGCTACGTGTCACATGTAGCGAGATCGCAGGCGAGATCGTTGTTTCGTCACAAAATCGGTGACGCATTCGCGATCTCGCTATGTGAGACGGGGCCTTTAGATTGGTTAAAAAAAAGTAGTGATGCTCAAATGATAAAAAAAAAAAAAAAGTCATGTTCTGGGCAGCTTAGAGGGGTTGTCTGTTTATATGAAGATATAATTATGGTGGGGCAGAAAGTGATAAGGGTAACTAATTGCCTTTTATACAGCACTGTAAAAAGTTTTAGGCAGGTGTGGGAAAAAATGCAAAAATAGAAGCAAGTGGTGTTTAATAGTACATTTTTATCAGTTAACAAAAAGCAAAATGAATGAACAACAGATAAATCTAAATCACATCAATATTTGGTAACCGCCCTTTGCCTTCATCAATTCGTCTATGAACCCTTAACCCCCAAGGGTGGTTTGCACGTTAATGACTGGGCCAATTTTTACAATTCTGACCACTGTCCCTTTATGAGGTAATAACTCTGGAACGCTTCCATGGATCCCGGTGATTCTGACAATGTTTTCTCGTGACATATTGTACTTCATGTTAGTGGTAAAATTTCATTGATATAACTTGCGTTTATTTGTGGAAAAAAAGGAAATTTGGCGAAAATTTTGAAAATTTCGCCATTTTCCAACTTTGAATTTTTATGCCCTTAAATCACAGAGATACGGCACACAAAATACTTCATAAATAATATTTCCCACATGTTTACTTTACATCAGCACAATTTGGGAACCAAAATTTTTTTTCGTTAGGAAGTTATAAGGGTTAAAAGTTGACCAGCGATTTCTCATTTTTACAACACCATTTTATTTTTAGGGACCACATCACATTTGAAGTCACTTTGAGGAGTCTATATGATAGAAAATACCCAAAAGTGACACCATTCTAAAAACTGCACCCCTCAAGGTGCTCAAAACAACATTCAAGAAGTTTAAAACCCTCTAGGTGCTTCACAGGAATTTTTTGAATGTTTAAAAAAAAAAATGAGCATTTAACTTTTTTCACAAAAAAAATTACTTCAGGTCCAATTTTTTTTATTTTACCAAGGGTAACAGGAGAAATTGGACTGCAAAAGTTATTGTGCAATTTGTCCTGAGTACGCTGATACCTGATATGTGGGGGGGACCACTGTTTCGGCGCATGGCAGAGCTCAGAAGGGAAGGAGCGCCGTTTGATTTTTTTCAACACAAAATTGGCTGGAATTCAGATTGGATGCCATGTCACGTTTGGAGAGCCCCTGATGTGCCAAAACAGTGGAAACCCTCCACAAATGACACCATTTTAAAAACTAGACCCCCTCAAGGAACTTATTTAGATATGTGGTGAGAACTTTGAACCCCCAAGGGCTTCACAGAAGTTTAAAACCTACAGCCGTACAATTAAAAAATCATATTTTTTTCACAAAAATGATCTTTTCACCCCCAATTTTTATTTTCCCAAGGGTAACAGGACCCCAAAAGTTATTGTGCAATTTGTGCTGAGTACGTTGATACCTCATTTGTGGGGTAAACGACTATTTGGGCGCATGGTATGGAAGGGAAGCAGCGACATGACTTTTTTGGCTGGAATTGAGATCGGATACCATGTCGCGTTTGGAAAGCCCCTGATGCGCCAAAACTGTGGAAACTCCCCACAAATGACACCATTTTTGGAAAATAGACCCCCCCCCCCCCAAGGAACTTATCTAGATGTGTGGTGAGAACTTTGAACCCCCTAAGGGCTTCACAGAAGTTTGTAACGCCCGGGCCTGAAAATAAAAAAAAAAAATCATATTTTTTAGTCCCCTTTTTTTTATTATTTTCCTAAAGGTAAGAGGAGAAATTGGACCCCAAAAGTTGTTGCCCAATTTGTCCTGAGTACGCTAATATCCCATATATGGGAGAAAACTACTGTATGGGCACACATCGCAGCTCGGAAGGGTAGTGATGTTTTGGAATGCAGACTTTGATGGAATGGTCAGCAGGTGTCATGTCGCATTTGGAGAGCCTCTGATGTGCCTAAACTGTAGGATCCCCCCACAAGTGACCTCATTTTGGAAACTAGACCCCCCCCAGGGAACTTATCTAGATGTGTGCTGAGCACTTTGAACCCCCAAGTGCTTCACAGAAGTTTATAACGTAGAGCCATAAAAATAAAAAAAATCATTTTTTTTCCACAAAAATTATATTTTTGCCTCCAATTTTTTATTTTCTCAAGGGTAACAGGAGAAATTGGACCCCAAAAGTTGTCCAATTTGTCCTAAGTAGGCTGATACCCCATATGTGGGGGTAAACCACTGTTTGGGCGCATGGCAGAGCTTGGAAGGGAAGGAGCACCGTTTGACTTTTTCAACGCAGAGTTGGCTGGAATTGAGATCAGACGCCATGTTGCGTTTGGAGAGCCCCTGATGTGCCTAAACAGTGGAAACCCCACAATTCTAACCCTAAGCACAACACACCCCTAACCCTAATCTCAGCCCTTACCCTTATGGGAAAATGGAAATAAATACATTTTTTTTTATTTTATTATTTTTCCCTAACTAAGGGGGTGATAACGGGGGGTTTGATTTACTATTTATGGCGGTTTTTATGTTTGGCAGCTGTCACACGCTAAAAGACACTTTTTATTGTAAAAATAGTTTTTTGCATCACCACATTTTGAGAGCTATAATTTTGCCATATTTTGACCCACCGTGTCATGTGAGGTCTTATTTTTTGCGGGACGAGTTGACGTTTTTATTGGTACAATTTTCGGGCACGTGACCTTTTTTGATCGCTTTTTATTCCGCTTTTTGGGACGCAGAATGAACAAAAACCAGCATTTCATGAATTTCATTTGGGGGGTGCGTTTACACCGTTCCTCTTGTGGTAAAATTGATAAAGTGGTTTTATTCTTCGGGTCAGTACAGTTACAGCAATACCTCATTTATGTCTTTTTATGTTTTGGCGCTTTTATGCATTGAAAACAATTTTATATAAAAAATAATTATTTTTGTGTCGCTTGATTCTGCGAGCTATAACTTTTTAATTTTTTCGCTGATGATGCTGTATGGTGGCTCATTTTTTGTGGGACAAGATGACGTTTTCAGCGGTACCATGATTATTTATATCCATCTTTTTGATCGCACGTTATTGCACTTTTTGTTCGGTGGTATGATGATAAAGCATTATTTTTTGCTTTGTTTTTTTATTTTTTAAGGGGTTCACTAAAGGGGTTAACTATTGGGACAGTTTTATAGGGCAGGTCGTTACGGATGCAGCGATACTAAATATGTGTACTTTTGTGGGGGGGGTTTATTTCCAAAAAATGAATTTATTAGGGATTTTTTTTTTAATTTTAGTGATTTTATTAAATTATTTTTACACTTTTTTTTTTTTACTTTGTTCCCAGGGGGGACATTACTGTGAAGTGTCAGATCGCCTCCCTGTAGGCCTCCGCGGCCATCTTTGATGGGGGCCTGCAGGGAAGGAGACCCTCCGAGTAGCGCAGCACTGCTCGGGGGGCTCAGGGAAGCACGGAGGGAGCTCCCTCCCTGCCGATGCTTCCCTATTCCCCCGGTACACTGTGATCATGTTTGAATGCAGTGTGCCGGGGGCGGTCCGTGACTTCCCCTGACACATAGTGCCGGGTGTGAGCTGTGATAATCAGCTGACACCCAGCCGCGATCGGTGTCGCTCCCCCCGGGGCGCCGCTGATCACGATGACGTACTATCCTGTCCCCGGTCAGGCATTTTGTAGGATTATAGTCAGGTTTATGAGTAACTAATTATACCAAACATACAAACCCAAAAAATTAAACCAAACATAAGTAGTATTAAACACTGTCATTAATTTGAAATATGCCATAAGTTGCTGTGTAGGAAGCTTAAAACTGTGAGGAAAAACAAAAGACTGCTACAAAGGTGAGGTTGTGAAAGACAGGATCATGTCACAGGTGTACATAAACCATGGCAAGACTGAGGACATAAACAAGATACAAGGTAGTTACACAGCATCAGCAAGGTATATCCAAGGCAAAAACTTCAAAGCAGACTGGGGTTTCGAGAGGTGATGTTTAACCCCTTCACTACCTTTGACGTATAGTTACGTCAAAGGTCACGTCCCTGCCCTTGATGTGGCATTCGCGCTGAGCCCACATTGTACCGTGATTGAGAGCGGGATTCAACACTCGCTGGCTGGAAGCACATCATTTATCTCGCCAATCGGCTCCCTTGTCACGTGATCGTGGGGTGCCGTTGGGTTTTCATGGCAGTTGGAGGTCTGCTGAAGACCCCCGTAATTGTCATTCAAATCTTCCTGTGCACGCCAATCGGTAATCAGCGTAAAGAGAAAATAAAAACACCAGAATTACGTTTTTTGGCCTCTGCAGCAAAATGCAATAAGAGCCAATCAAAACATTGTATCTACCTCAAAATGATAACGATAGCTAAGGGCACAAAAAATAAAAAACCCTCACACAGCCCCATGTCCTAAAAAATGAAAATGCTACGGCTATCAGAAAATGTCGAAATTTTATTTTTCTTACAAATTTCTGATAACTTTTTTCCCACTTAGTAAAAAAAACCTATACATGTTTGGTATCTGCGTACTCGTACTGACCTGGAGAATCATATTAGTTTTACCATATAGTGGACATGGTAAATAACAACTGTAGAAGTACACTTTTTTTTGCAATTTTTATCCTGCTTTTCAGTTCATCACATGATAAAATTAATGGTGTCATTCAAAAGTACAACTTACCCCACAAAACAACAAGCCCTCATACGGCTATGGGGATGGAAAAATAAAAAAGTTATGGCTCTTGAAATAAGGGGAGGAAAAACAGAAAATTATGAGGTTGTGAAGAGGGTTAAACTGTTTTGAAGAAGCACCAAGAAAAGGCGACTTTGAAGACTATAGATGCAGTGGTCAGCCAAGGAAACTTAGTGCAACAGATGAAAGACAAATTAGGCTTGCTTTCCCTACAAAATCGGAAGATGTCCAGCAGTGCCATCAGCTCATAGTCATCCATGTTGTCTCCAGATTCTATGCAAGTGTCCTACTGTCAGCCATATTGTGGCATAAGCCAAATACAATTTGACAGTGTCAGCACCAACCATGTAATTATTCTATGTTTAGAGTACGGTATATGGCATTGAGTGCTAAACGAGGCTTGGCCTGAGTTATATAACACTTTGTCAAATACCTGGCATGCTTTGTAAAGTTCTCATGATTTGAGGTCTGTTACAATTTAATCTCCACCCAAAGTGTGTTCAGAAGCAAATCAAGGTCTCCAGTACTCCCATGGGCGATCTGCAACTCTGTATGCTGTATAAATAATCAGGGGGCATTGCTATATGTAGGTACAAACATAAAGGAATCAACATATCCATTTTTACTCATTTTGATTAGTTCATTTCCAGCTCCATTGTGAGGGATAGCTCTGAGTAAAGGAACCTTGGAGAGAAGTCTAAATAAACCATTGACCATGCAATGTGTATGGGGGGGAAACCAACTCTCCTCCAACAGAAGAATTGATCTGGCTAAAAAGTTGTCTGGCAGCGGTTTACTCCACTCTCCTTATTGAAACCACACGCAAGCTCTGACAAACCAAGCATGCATGAGTATGGGGGAGTTTGGAGAGATCGCTCTTGGCCAAAAGTTATATAATGTGTATGGGCAGCTGTAGGAATTGGGACAGATCCTACTTTTGGATATTTTTCAGTATCGACCAGGAGAAATAACTCTGCCACCTACCCCTCCTCAGACCACCCAAGCACTTCTTCCACTGCCTGTGTGTTTTAATGAGAAAATGGAACAGAAGGAGTGGAGTAAAATGACTTTTGAATCAGAGTACACTACACTAATGTGCAGCCATGGAAATACATAGATCTGCATAGGCGCTGAATACCCAAAATAATTGCAGAGATGTGCATGCACGACCATTCACAAAACAGAAGACAGGAAGCTTCCCCTAGAGACAGGTCCGAGTCGCAGAGGTGGGATATGCTTCAATCATCAGAATAAGGGTCCTTGTTTTTCATCTAGAAGACACTTTGGATTATTAAGTGGAGGCGCATGATTGGCCTTTTTTTTTTTACTCTTGTGGTAATAGGAAAAAAAAAAGATGCGCATGCGCGACCACATCTCCTTTCACACTAAAACATGTCAGGGGACCCTGTTCTTAATAGACAGATCCCAGGGGTGGGAACCACATTTATTAGTCATGAAATACCCCTTTAAGAAAACTCCCAGCATGGAAAACTACAGCCTTTAAGGCTGAGTGCACATGTCCTTTTTTGCCCTGCGGATTTATCCACGCAGAATTGAAGAAATCCGCAGGTCAAATGACCTGCATTTTTCCTACGGATTTCTTCCATTTTTACTGCGGTTTTTGTGCGGTTTTCCCCCTGCGGATTTGGAGACAGGGGAGATGGAAAACCACACAAAAGAAGTGACATGCTGCGGATTTTGTACCGCAGGAAAACCGCGCGGAAAAAAACGCAGCGTCTGCACAGCGGTTTGTTTTTTTCATTGATTTACATGCTACTGTAAATCACACTGCGGATCCACAGCGTTTCTGCTCGGTAAAATCCATTGCGGATCCGCAGGAATTCTGCATCGTGTGCACACAGCCTAAGTTAGGCAGGGTTTTGCAGCTTTAAAAAAAAAAAAAGCTGGAGGATCACCGCTATTTAAGATAAAAATGCTTAATCCCAGAGGTACGTGTCCATCTCTAAGCACCATTTATTCTTTTCACCCTCCAGAACAGCACCCTTTATGTAAACCCGCCATGTGTGTTGTGCTAATATTGTACCATGGGCTGTTCTGATCTTTTCGCTTTCATGCCCTAATGTTGTTAGCAACTGCAGACGACAGCAGCGATAACATGCCGATCACACACCCCGCCCATGGGAGAACAGGTACAAAGTGATCCTAAATAGCTGCCGGTAATGCACATCCCCGGGCCATGAACCTACTCTGTTAGCACAACAGCAGTGCCCCTGTAATCGCCGTAATTTAAGGGTCATCACGATCACATTTGTAAAAGGAGTTATCAATAAGGTTTAAAGGAAGTCAGTCGCCAATGACTGGAGGGCTGTAATTATCAGAAAGACCTGTCTTGTCTGGGTCAAATGATACCTGGGGTTATAATGGAGGAAATCCAAGATGGCCAAAGAATCCAACACACACTTTATTTCAATTACCATAACAATCACTATTTGCCAGCAATCCAGTAATTATTTCTTATATAACAGTATAAACAGCGCCACTCTGTTCTGTAGGCCGCATTTGGTATTGCAGCTGTAATTAAAAAAAATATTTAAAGTTTTATTTATACATCTATGGAGTCGTCTTCATGACAACTGTCTGTCAAGATGGTTTCCTGCTTTCTCCTAGACCAGCAGCAAATCCCACACCAGATCCGAGGTTCAGGGGTGATTTGACTTCCTTCTTGTGTTTGCATGGAGCGCAGGGAAGAAGCACCTACAGAGAGAAATTATCAATAGACATTTGTAGAGAGTGGGGGGAGCAGGACATGTGCCCATCAGCTGATCCATATAAGCAGTCTTACAATGCATGCAAAAATATAAAGGGGTTGTCCAGGATAAGAAAAAAAAAGTCTACTGTTTTCCAGTAACAGCACAATGCTTGTTTGATTGTTGGATTTGTCTCCTGTAACTTGTGGCCCAAATTCCCAGAAGGTGAGCTGCTACTTGCACTACTTTTTACACTACTGATCTGGACATCCAAGTGAATGTGGCAAAGGTTGCAATACTAGAAGCAGTCAATAAACAAATGAGGCGCTCTTAGTGAAGAAAAAAAAAATCTAAGCATGGACAACCCCTTTAATTCTAACCTGGCCTGAGCCAAAAGCTGGAAATATCTATTTTGACACTAGGCAAGTTAATATTCCCTGGCTAGACTCAGATGGTCGCCTATTACGGTTTGTATGACACTGTATACTCACCAAACAAGAAGTATGATATTAGTGACACAGCAAACATGATGAGGATGATGTTCCCCGGACCTACATCTTCAGCCTGGCAACTGCTCGGACAGGCACATGGACTCTGCACAGAGATCTCCAGAACCTCAGTAGTGTCCTCCACCAGGGGGAAGGTGACCAAAGTAACCGGGCTGCAGTTATAGTGGACAACAGCTCTCAAAGGACTCTCTGGTGAGGCTGAGGAAGAGGATTGTTATATGTTACATTGTGACATCTTCAGCTTATTTGTATCGGGTGACCCTATTATTCATAGTTCTCCTAAAGCCGGGGTCACACTTGGGAGTGCAATGCGAGAAACTCGCACGAATCTCTCGCATCAATACCCGGCACTGCCGCCGGCACTCGGGACCGGAGTGTGCGGCTGCATGTCTTTCTATACAGCTGAATGCTCCGGTCCGAACCGACTGTGGCAGTGCCAGGTATTGATGTGAGTTTCTCGCATTGCACTCGCAAGTGTGACCCCGGCCTAAAGCTATTACTAGTTTTGTGGTTTTACAACACCTTGGGGAATATCCTCTTGCATAAAATTCAGCAGAGTTTGGATATGGCTTTACCCTTTTCTTTGCATCGTCACTAACATTGTTCTTTTATCAATCATTAGCAGTGAGAATATGAAACTTTATAGGATATCTTCTAAGAGAAATCCACCTCTTTCTCCTCCGGGACTTATATTTAGTTCTCAAAGTTCTAAATTCAATCTGTCTTCAGTGAATACAATTGTTTCCATTACTGAGATACGAGATGACAATTGGCGCTCATGAAATTCTATGTAGAGGGGCAGGAGCTGGAGGCAAGACACAGATATTCTGCAAGTTCTCCTGAAATGACAGTTAGGCCGGGGTCACGCTTGCGAATGCAATGCCAGAAACTCGCACCTCAATACCTGGCGACGGTTCAGACCGAAGCGCTCAGATGCATAGAAATACATGCAGCCGCACACTCCGGTCCCGAGTGCCGGCGGCAGTGCCAGGTATTCATGCGAGAGACTCGCATTGCAGTTGCAAGTGTGACCTGTCCTGTTGTTTCAGGAGAACGTGCAGCATAATGTCTGTCGCGGCCACTAGCTCCTCCCTCCTGCATAGAATTTTAGTAATGAGAAAATTTGTCTTCACTGAGTACAGATTTTACCCCTGAATTGAGAGTGAAAGATCAGTCTAGGAGGAGAAAAAAATGGATTTCTCCAATTAAATATATTGCAAAATTTTTTATTTTCATGGCGCTATTGATTTTTTAAATACAAATGAACACGGCCGTTTCTCTTTAACCTAATAAAAAAAACCCATGGGAGGTGCTTTGGGCAAAGCAAAAAAAAGTATTTTTTTCCCCTGCTATTGAACAGACTATAGTATTAGCCAAGAAGCAACCAATTTTTCACTTCAAAGGCACATGGACTATTGCATGACTAATAAGAAGCTAACTGTCTTGTGGCAGGGCACACTTAACTGCTTCTAAAAAAATGTGGGAGTCCTGTAGGACAGATGTCTTTCCATTTATTGACTCATTCAAATGTGTTAGCTGTTCTGCAGGTGTGTCTTGAGCACATTACACATAGCTCCCCACCATCTCGGATCTGGAAGGACAGTCCTGTTTTTGACTGCCTGTCCCGCTGTCCCGGGCGGGAGCTTATTTTTCCTGCACTTCACTGATAAGCCGAAAGCCACCCCATGCACCGACCCCATCCTCACCTTCCCAGAGACCCACCATAGCCTGCGATGACGTCACTATTCTGTTCTCTTCTGTGTGCACAGGACCTGTGATGAGGTCACAGGAGGGGAGGAGTCAGGGGTCACATGATCAGAAGCTTCGGTGTATGCAGGACTCTGCTGTGCTGGTCGTCATGGTGCTGGATGGGGGAAGTTTCTGTGTGGGGTCAGGAGGGGTTTACAGGGTGGATGTAGCAGAGCCGTGTGTGTATGAGGTGTACGGAGCGGAGCCGCATGTGTACGAGGTGTACGGAGGGGAGCCGTGTGTGCACGAGGTGTACAGAGCAGAGTCGCATGTGTTAGAGGTGTACAGAGAGGAGCTGCGTGTGTTAGAGGTGTACGGAGCGGAGCCGAGTGTGTACGAGGTGTACAGAGCGGAACCGCGTGTGTACGATATGTACGGAGCGGAGCCGCGTGTGTACGAGGTGTACGGAGCGGAGCCACGTGTGTACGAGGTGTACGGAGCGGAGCCGCGTGTGTACGAGGTGTACGGAACGGAGCCCTGTGTGTACAAAGTGTACGGAGCTGAGCCGTGTGTTTACGGAGCGCAGCAGAGCAGTATGTGTACGGGGTGTACGGAGCAGAACCGCGTGTGTATGAGTTGTATGGAGCAAAGCCGAATGTGTACAAGGTTTATGGAGTGGAGCCATGAGTGTACAAAGTGTACAGAGCGTGGTCACGTGTGTACAAGGTGTATGGAACAAAGCCGCATATGTACGAGGTTTATGGAGTGGAGCCATGTGTGTTCTGAGTGGAGCTGTGTGTGTGCGAGGTGTACGGAGCGGAGCCGTGTGTTCGAGGCATACAAAGCGGAACTGTGTCTGTATGAGGTGTGCAGAGCCATGCATGTACAAGGTGTACAGTGGGGAGCATTCATACCTCCCAACCATCCCGGATCCAGGGGGACAGTCCCGATTTTGAAAGTGTCTGCCCCACTGTCCCGGCCGGGAGCTTACTTTTCCAGCGGAGCCCTGAGGAGCACTTTAAAATTCGCACGTGACATTCCACCGGAAGTGACGTGCTAGAAGCTGACCGGAAATGAAGCAATTTCGGGAAGAGATTGTGACGGAACCATGGAGGCACTTCAGGGAATGCTTCAGATCCATCACTGTATCCTCCTCCGACAGCGTGGACAGCAGGATCGCTTTGGAATCAGGGATGCCGGCCATGTGAGCGGATCATGATATGTCCTGCACTGGGAGGCTCGGGTGGGCATTACAATGGGAGCCGGGCTGCTATAGTATCCTTATAGAATCTTTCTCTCTTTGTTTCTTTCTCTTTCTCTGTTCTTTCTTTCTTTCTCTCTCTAATCTTTCTTTTTTTCTTTCTCTCTGTTCTTTCTTTCCCCTCTTCCTTTCTCTCTCTAATCTTTTTCTTTCTTTCTTTTTCTTTCTTTCTTTCTTTCCTTCTTTCTCTCTCTGTTCTTCCCTGCTCTCTCTTTGTTCTCTCTTTCTCTCTCTGTTCTCTTTACCCTCTTTCTTTCTCTCTGTTCTTTCTCTCTCTCTCTGTTCTTTCTCTCTCTGTTCTTTTTTCCCATCTTTCTTTCTTTCCCATCTTTCTTTCTCTATCTGTTCTTTCTTTTTTTCTTTCCCCTTTTTCCTTCTTTCTTTCTTTCTTTCTTTCTTTCTTTATTTCTCTGTTCTTTATTTCTTTTCCCCTCTTTCTCTCTCCCTCTCTGTTCTTTCTTTCCCCTATTTTTTCTGTCTGTTCTTTTTTCTGTCCACTCTTTCTTTCTCTCTCTGTTCTTTTTCTTTCTCTCTCTGTTTCTTTCTTTCTTTCTCTCTGTTCTTTCTTTCCCCTCTTTCTTTCACTATCTCTGTTCTTTCTTTCTTTCCCCTCTTTCTTTCATTCTCTCTGTTCTTTCTTTCCCATCTTTCTCTCTGTTCTTTCTTTCTTTCCCCTCTTTCTTTCTCTCTCTCTTTGTTCTTTCTTTCTTTCCCATCTTTCTTTTGATCTATCTCTCTGTTCTTTCTTTCCCCTGTTTCTTTCTTTCTGTTCTTTCTTCCCCTTCTTTCTTTCTCTCTCCCTCTCTGTTCTTTCTTTCTTCCCCCTCTTTCTTTTTTCTCTCTCTCTGTTCTTTTTTATGTCCCCTTTCTTTCCCCTTTCTTTCTCTCTCCCCCTCTGTTCTTTCTTTCCCCTTTCTTTTTTCCTCTCTCTGATCTTTTTTTCTGTCCCCTCTTTTTTCCTCTCTCTGTTCCTTCTTTCTCTCACTGTTTCTTTCTTTCTTTCTTTCTCTCTCTCCTTTTTTTCTCTCGTTCTCTCTGTTCTTTCTTTCACCTCTTTCTTTCTCTTTTCTTTCTTTATTTCTCTCAATCTGTTTTCCTTTTTTCTCTCTCTCTCTGTTCTTTTTTTTCCTCAGTACCAGTCAGTATGCCCACAGTACCAGCCACTGTGCCCATAATGCCAGCCTCTGTGCCCTCAGTACCAGTGTGATCAGCAGAACTAAATGGGTGTGGTTGGGGCGTGGACATAGGTGTGAATAGTTGTGAAATAGGTGTGGTCTGGGCGTGGCCTAAAAATCTCCGTGGCGCGCTGCGCGCGCCTCACATTTTTCCCTCTTTCCCTTCTTCAAAAGTTGGGAGGTATGCATTACATCCATGGGTCTTCCATGTCTCCCCTGCATTAGGCTAGGTTCAGACTGCCATTCCAAAACTCGTGCTAGTCATGTCTGCAAATGGTTGGTGTAGATAAGCACACTTGGTATTTCTAATGGTCCCCAGTTTATGACCCCTATTTGCATTATTGACCCCAATCTTTTTTTTTTTTTCATTGCCTCTAGACTCTGCCCTGGAGCAGACACACACAAGTACAAAATATTATATGGGAGGACACCAAAGATCATGCAGAGGAGAAGCCAGTCATGATCCTTTCTTCCCAGTGATCTTGAGATTGTGCCTCTGGAACCTGGAAAATGCGCTCTGCAGAGCCCCATCTTGAATAGAGGAGACATACATGTGGGACTGCCAGACATAAATAACTGGCTGGAGTGGAGGTAAAGCATGCACGTCTTATCTGCTCCATTCACTGTCTATGGGACTACCGGACATAAATAAGCACAAGGAGTGTAGGTCAAACATGCACATCATAACCGCTCCATTCATTATCTATGGGACTGCTGGACAAAAATAACCAGCTGGAATGGAGGTCAAGCATGCATATATCCGCTCCATTCATCGTCTATGGGACTGCCGGACATAAATAACCACCTGGAGTGGAGGTTAAGCATGCACATCATATCCGCTCCATTCATTGTCTGTACCAGGGTTTCCCAACTCCAGTCCTCAAGGCCCACCAACAGGTCATGTTTTCAGGATTTCCCTTGTATTGTACAGGTGATGCAATTATCACCTGGGCAATACTCAGGAAATCCTGAAAACATGATCTGTTGGTGGGCCTTGAGGCCTGGAGTTGGGGAACCCTGGTCTGTACGACTGACAGACATGAATAACTGCCTGGAGTGGAGGTCAAGCATGCACATCTCCGCTCCATTCAAGGTGAGGATTTGCAAAGCCTGATTTCTGGATTCCAGAATCTCAGTCTAGGGGTCACGGTGGGTTCCAATGATTAGATCCCCTGTGATAAGTTAACCCTTTAAGAGCCTACATTTAAAAACCTCCTATCAGGTATGCAAAACGAATCCCAACAAACACCAAAAGAGTGTCCTTTCAACCTATGCCAGGTGAACATATGTTAGTCTATCTTTATTTTTATACTATCAAATTCCTTACAAAGGCATACAGTAGCTAAAAACAGGGGCGTAATGATCGCAGTTGTAGAGGGTGCGACTGACACTGAGGCCTATGCGAGAGGGGACCTGAGGACGTACATTCAGCTGAAATGGATTGGGGCACAGAGACCCATTGGGTCCCTGCGCTGCAGAACAGGCTGCCGGCCAATCAGAGGCCAGCAACTGATGTCGGTGTGTCCATGACTGGGGGTGCATGACAGTGACCTCATGTGCTGCCCGTCACTAGCATGCTGAAGTTATCAGCCGGCTACAAAAGACAACGCCGTGCGGTGTTGGAGTGTGGGCAAGGTGAGTAGGATTGCTTTTTTTAGGTGATAAAGAACAGTGGAAGACCAGGTGAAAAGTATACCAGGATTGGGGACATATATACCAGGATGGGGTTTATATATACCAGAACGGGAGAAATATGTATACCAGGATTGGGGACATATATACCAGGATGAGGGACATATATACCAGGGTGGGGGATATATATACCAGGATGGGGGACATTACTACATAATGGGGGAGGGAGTCAACAAGTATGTCCTTCTAGGACTTAGAATGCTACAAGAACCTATACATCTGACCAATATGTGAGTGAGGTGGGGGGCCCAGGTGCAAATTTTGAATCATGGCCAACCAGACTCTAGTTACGCCACTGATTGCCTGGTCATAGAGCCTAGTACAGTCTTGAACAGATAGCGAGCTGCAGATTGGTATATCTACAGTGAGTGTATTGCACATTATTGGAGATAATATGGTGGTACTAGCTATACACAGCTGATCAGTGTAATGTAGTCAGAGTGACCTTTACTGGGAATCTCATTATTGTGTTAGTGGCACAGCACAACGCTGCAATCTGTGTCTAGACTTCATCATCACTCCGTTATCCTGCTAAATTGGGCTAAGTAGCTATTAAAATGGAGAAAGCAGACCAAACCATTAATGCATTCTGGCGAGCCAGCTATTCTTGTTGCCAGGCCTGTCGTTTTGCCAAGCAATCTGCAATAAAAAAGTAAATGGGACAGAGACCAGGTACTTATTGCCTTATTATTTATACTGCAGCATCAGGACATTACTATAAATGGACTTGGGATTTCACATTTAATATCGCAGCACAAGCAGAGGTTTTTTTTTTAAGATTCCACAATGGATTCATGTTTTTACAGGAAGAGACACAATCACAATGTTCAGGAGTGGATTTAGATTAATTTGTATTTCTTGATCTCTCAGTTTATCGCATGCAAAAGACAATACATATGAATGAGTCTTCGTTGTCTAGAAAAGTGAAAGTTAAACAGTAACCGTCATTTTCATTCCCCCCCCCCCCCCATAAATCAATATTACACATGAAAATAAGATTCTTTGCAATATATCTTATCAGAGAAATCTGGTTCTTTCACATCCTGGAGTGATCTTTTATTCCGAAAACTCTAAATTCATGGGTAAAATGTGTCTTGAATGAATACAGACTTTCCCATTACTAAGAGAGGAGATGACAGTTGGTGCTCATGAAGTCCTATGAGAAACTGTAACTGTCATTTCAGGAGAACTTGCAGCACAGTGTCTATATATGCTTTTTATAAAGCTCCTCCTCTCCCTTCATAGAACTTTATAAGCACCAACTGTCATCTCCCATCTCAGTAAGGCCGGGGTCACACTAACCGACGCAAAATACGGTCCGTAGTTTACATGCGTAATACGGATGAATGACCCCTAAATAGTGCTCCGTATGTCACCTGTAAGCAAGGTGTGGTCGCGTATTTTGCGCATGTAAGCATCCGTATGTAATCCGTATGCCATCCGTATGCTGAGATTTTCTCACCGGCTTGCGATATGGACATATAATGGAGCCCTATGACAGGGTTTATAACACAAACGAAAGAATAGATATAGACACATAGAATACATATATATATATATATATATATATATATATATATACATATGTCATTGAGACACACATATATATATATTTATATTTCCCAGAGTTCTTCATAGCAGAATAGCCGCTAATTCAATTGCCGGCTTTTGTAAAATCATTCCCCAACCCGACATGAAATGACACATGGTTTACATACAGTAAACCATTTCATTTCATGTTTTGTTTTGTATGTCTTTCATTAGTAATTAGATGAGGGTTGATGTGTAAAATTTGGGAGGTGTAGCTGTTCATTTAAAGGGTTAATTCGTTGTTAAAAAATGTGTGGGCTCCCACGGTAATTTGTCAATGCGGGAGCCCACACATTTTTTAACAACTAATTAACCCCTTAAATTAACACCTACACCTCCCAAATTTTACACATCAACCCTCATCTAATTACTAATGAAAGACATACAAAAGAAAACATGAAATGAAATGCTATACTGTATGTAAACCATGTGTCATTTCATGTCGGGTCGGGGAATGATATCACAAAAGCCGGCAATTGAATTAGCGGCTATTCTGCTATGAAGAACTCTGTGAAGTATAAATATATATATATATATATATATATATATATATATATATATATATATATATATGTATGTATTATATGTGTTTATATCTATTCTTTCGTTTGTGTTATAAAACCTGTCAGTGTGATTTTACTGTATCGCGCACTGAATTGCCGGCTTTTCTAAAGGACACTGGGTGCGTATTTCTCGCAGGTCACACATCTGGTCCGTGTGTAATGCGTATTTTTAGCGCACCCATAGACTCGCATTGGCGTACTACGGCCGTAGTACGCTGATAATCGCAGCATGACCATAGAATGCAGACGAGAAATATACGGCTGGTGCGAGGGACCCCATAGAGAATCATTTGTCCGTGTCTAATGCGTGCTTTTAACGTCTCTCACTCGTCCGTATTCCTCGCCAGTGTGACCCTGGCCTAAGGCCGGGGTCACACTGGCGAGGAATACGGACAAGTGAGAGGCGCTAAAAGCACGCATTACACATGGACCAATGATTCTCTATGGGGTCCCTCGCACCAGCCGTATATTTCTCATCCGTATTCTACGGTCCGTGCCAATCGCAGCATGCTGCGATTGTCAGCGTACTACGGCCGTAATACGCCAATGCAAGTCTATGGGTGCGCAAAAAATACGGATTACACACGGACCACACATGTGACCTGCGAGAAATACGCAGGTCTTTTGGCTGCTGCCAGGAAATGGCCCAATCCATCATCAGGAAGCCTAGACATGCAAATCACCTCAAATAGCGCTCCAGACATCCAGGAAGTCAGCCTCCACGGAGTACAGCAGCGTCATGGAGACATTTTTTCTGAATGTGGAAATGCTATTTGTCCTGGTGCAGGAACGGCCCGAACTATGGGACCAACGTGATGCCCATTATGCCAACCGGGCAAGAAAGGAGGCGTCATGGAGGCGCATATGTAGGCAGATGTTCCATGACTTTGGTGATCGGCCACGTGAGGAGCAGCAGAAACTGAGTAAGTACAAGCCAAAAAATTAGTAAAATTACCGCACAAAAAAAATGCATACAGAATCAGCCCCCCCCCTCCTGTGCTTGTACTTTTTTCCTCATGAGGCCGTTAGATTTTGATGTGACACGTGGTTTGACACTGCCATAATTTGGGCCAGGCCACAAGCTCCTCATCCTCCTAGCCAAACAAGTTATTAAGTGTAGTTACTTGATACATCAACTAATGTGACCCTGTGTATCTGGCCTGTATGCCCCAATTAGATATGCCACCATGGGTAGAAAGGACACCCCAGAAGGCCCCATGCCTAGACAACTGGTAGCAAATGTGACCTATCAAATATGTGAATTTGACAATATTTCCTGTCACATTGCAGTGGAAGATGTGATGAGACGCTGGCGAAGCATCCGGGGCCAATACCGCCGGGAACGTCAGCAGCGGTCCAGGAGTGGTGATGCGGGCTACGTCAAGAGAAAGTACATATACTATGACCGCCTCTTCTTCCTCGCCCCAATTCTGGATCTCAGACCGTAAGTAGATACCTCACACCACATTGCACAGATACTTTACAGGGCCAAAAATATTTAGTTATTTTTGGCTCTGTTCTATTTCATAACAGAACTCAGTCCAACCTTATGGACAGAGGAACTGGCTCCGAAACCAACCCCATCATCGATCCTGTGTCTGCAGGGGAAGAGGTGGCTGGCCCATCTCCCCCTACTAGGAGCATGGCTGAAGATTCTAGTCAGGAAGTGCCATTGCCTGCGCCCCAAAGCCCACCACCAGGACCATCTGGTGCTGCTGCAGCATCAGCAAGAGCAGAGGAGCAGGGCAACATCAGCAGCAGCCCAACTGGCCACATCCGGGGCTCCCCACAGCCTGCTGGCACATCCCGGTGAGGAAGAAGCCGAAGGCGGCAAATACCTGCCACTGATACCCGCACTAATGTGGACACTGGGGTCCTAAATTATTTATCCAGAGTAAATAGTGATGATGGGGAGGAGGCATACTCACGCAGCCTGGCCCTTTATCTCCGTGCCCTTTCCCATGAGGTCAGGCTCTGTATTCGAGGATGTTTTCAGATAATGCTTGATGCGTGCACATACCCCAATATCCCCTATGAATTATTTGAATATATTGAGAGGTGGCAGCTTTCCCCAAGAAATCTCATGCGCCTTAGGCACCCCCCCACAAATGCATGCTCAAGCAGGATCTGAGCTCAAGCAGGATCTGAGGATCCTCAAATACGTGGGCCTACACCTCACCCCCTTCCTCCCACTACCCAACCTTCAATACAGCAGCCACAAATGTCTGCCTCTAGCCAACCACACCAATATGGCCACTTGTTCCCACCCAGTGTTGGAGGCTGGTCCCAACCTGGTTGGGGACGATATGGCTATCTTGGTGGGTATGAGACATGTGCCTACCACAGCCAACAAGATGCCCCTCCTCATTATTACTCTGGCCAATACCCCCAACAATCACAGGAAGCAGGACACTACCCACATCATGGGCAACAGTATGGCCCCACACAGGGCGATGTTGGGCAGAGTAGCCAGCAGTAACCACAGGCTGCTCTTCCGCTTTCTCCTTCCCCAACGTATGAGAATTTATAATTCTGTGTCCACAATCAGTCTGATGCCAGGAGATGTCCAGTGCGGTTTCACTGGTGCTATAAATACCAATCCAAAGAAAAAACAGGTGGTCTCCATCACCAAACTTTGTGCAAAAAGTGAAAACTCACATTTTTTCAGAATGTTTTCCAATCATATTAACCCCTTCACTACCAAGGGTGGTTTGCACGTTAACTCCCGGGCCAATTATTACAATTCTGACCACTGTACCTTTATGAGGTCATAACTCTGGAACGCTTTCATGGATCCCGGTGATTCTGACACTGTTTTCTCGTGACATATTGTACTTCATGGTAGTGGTAAAATTGCATTCAAATAACTTGCGTTTATTTGTGAAAAAAATGGAAATTTGGCGAAAATTTTGAAAATTTCGCAATTTTCAAACTTTGAATTTTTATGCCCTTAAATCACAGCGATACGGCACACAAAAAACTTAATACATAACATTTCCCACATGTTTACTTTACATCAGCACAATTTTGGAACCAAAATTTTTTTTTGTTAGGAAGTTATAAGGGTTAAAAATTGACCAGCGATTTCTCATTTTTGCAACACCATTTTATTTTTAGGGACCACTTCACATTTGAAGCCACTTTGAGGGGTCTATATGATAGAAAATACCCAAAAGTGACACCATTCTAAAAACTGCACCCCTTAAGGTGCTTAAAACCACATTCAAGAAGTTTATTAACCCTTTAGGTGCATCACAGGAATTTTTTGAATATTAAAAAAAAAATGAACATTTAACTTTTTTTTCACAAAAAAAATACTTCAGGTTCAGTTTTCTTTATTTTACCAAGGGTAACAGGAGAAATTGGACTGCAAAAGTTATTGTGCAATTTGTCCTGAGTACGCTGATACCTGATATGTGGGGAGGAACCATTGTTTCGGCGCATGGCAGACCTCAGTAGGGAAGGAGCGCTGTTTGACTTTTTCAATGCAAAATTGGCTGGAATTCAGATCGGACGCCATGTCGCGTTTGGAGAGCCCCTGATGTACCTAAACAGTGGAAACCCCCCAAGTGACCCCATTTTGGAAACTAGACAAAAATGATCTTTTCACCCCCAATTTTTATTTTTCCAAGGGTAACAGGACCCTAAAAGTTATTGTGCAATTTGTCCTGAGTACGCTGATACCCCATATGTGGGTGTAAATGACTATTTGGGCGCATAGCAGAGCTCAGAAGGGAAGCAGCGCCATTTGACGTTTTTGGCTAGAATTGAGATCGGACACCATGTCGCGATTGGAAAACCCCTGATGTACCAAAACAGTGGAAACCCCCCACAAATGACACCATTTTGGAATCTAGACCCCCCAAGGAACTTATCTAGATGTGTGGTGAGAACTTTGAACCCCCAAGGGCTTCACAGAAGTTTATAACGTACAGCAGTACAATTAAAAAATCATATTTTTTCCACAAAAATGATCTTTTCACCCTCAATTCTTATTTTTCCAAAAGTAACAGGACCCTAAAAGATATTGTGCAATTTATCCTGAGTACGCTGATACCCCACATGTGGGTGTAAACCACTATTTGGGCGCATGGCAGAGCTCGGAAGGGAAGCAGCGCCATTTGACGTTTTTGGCTGAAATTGAGATCGGACACCATGTCGCGTTAGGAAAGCCCCTGATGTACCAAAACAGTAGAAACCCCCCACAAATGACACCATTTTGGAAACTAGACCCCCCAAGGAACTTATCTAGATGTGTGGTGAGCACTTTGAACCCCCCACTGCTTCACTGAAGTTTATAACGTCCGGGCGTGAAAATAAAAAAATCGTATTTTTTCCACAAACATGATCCTTTAGTCCCCGTTTTGTTATTTTCCCAAGGGTAACAGGAGAAATTGGACCCCAAAAGTTGTTGTCCAATTTGTCCTGAGTACGCTGATACCTCATATGTGGGAGAAAACTACTGTATGGGCACACGTCGGGGCTCGGAAGGGAAGTAGTGACGTTTTGGAATGCAGACTTTGATGGATTGGTCTGCGGGTGTCATGTGCGTTTGGAGCGCCCCTGATGTACCTAAACAGTGGAAACCCCCCACAAGTGACCCCATTTTGGAAACTAGACCCCCTAATGAACTTATCTAGATGTGTGGTGAGCACTTTGAACCCCCCAGTGCTTCACAGAAGTTTATAACGACCGGGCGTGAAAATAAAAATATCGTATTTTTTCAACAAACATCATCTTTTAGTCCCCATTTTTTTTATTTTCCCAAGGGTAACAGGAGAAATTGGACCCCAAAAGTTGTTGTCCAATTTGTCCTGAGTACGCTGATACCTCATATGTGTGAGAAAACTACTGTATGGGCACACGTCGGGGCTCGGAAGGGAAGTAGTGACGTTTTGGAATGCAGACTTTGATGGATTGGTATGCGGGTGTCATGTGCGTTTGGAGAGCCCCTGATGTACCTAAACTATTGAAACTCCCCACAAGTGACCCCATTTTGGAAACTAGACCCCCCACGGAGCTTATCTAGATGTGTGGAGAGCACTTTGAACCCCCAAGTGCTTCACAGAAGTTTATAATGCCTGGGCGTGAAAATAAAAAAAACATTTTTTTCCGTAAAATTATATTTTTGCCCCCAATTTTTTATTTTCCTAAGGGTAACAGGAGAAATTGGACCCCAAAAGTTGTTTTGTAATTTGTCCTGAGTAGGCTGATACCCTACATGTGGGGGTAAAACACTGTTTGGGCACATGGCAGAGCTTGGAAGGGAAGGAGCACCATTTGACTTTTTCAACGCAGAATTGGCTGGAATTGAGATCAGACGCCATGTTGCCTTTGGAGAGCACCTGATGTGCCCAAACAGTGGAAACCCCCAATTATAACTCCAACCCTAACCTCAACACACCCCTAACCCTAATCTGAGCCCTAGCCCTAACCCTAGCCCTAACCCTAGCCCTAACCCTAACCCTAGCCCTAACCCTAGCCCTAACCCTAGCCCTAACCCTAACCCTAGCCCTAACCCTAACCCTAACCCTACCCTAACCCTAACCCTAGCGGGAAAATGGAAATAAATACATTTTCTTTTAGTTTTTTTATTTTTCCCTAACTAAGGGGGTGATAATGGGGGGTTTGATTTACGATTTATGGCGGTTTTTATGTTTGGCGGCTGTCGCACGCTAAAAGACGCTTTTTATTGTAAAAATAGTTTTTGCATCACCACATATTGTGAGCTATAATTTTTCCGTATTTTGACCCACCGAGTCATGTCAGGTCTTATTTTTTGCGGGACGAATTGACGTTTTTATTGGTACCATTTTCGGGCACGTGACATTTTTTGATCGCTTTTTATTCCGATTTTTGGGGCGCAGAATGAACAAAAACCAGCGTTTCATGAATTTCTTTTGGGGGGGTGCGTTTACACCGTTCCGCGTGCGGTAAAATTGATAACGCGTTTTTATTCTTCGGGTCAGTACGGTTACAGCGATACCTCATTTAGGTCTTTTTTTATGTTTTGTCAGTTTTTTGCAATGAAAACAATTTTATATAAAAAATAATTAATTTTGTATCGCTTTATTCTGCGAGCTATAACTTTTTTATTTTTTTGCGGATGATGCTGTATGGCAGCTCGTTTTTTGCGGGACAAGATGATGTTTTCAGCGGTACCATGCATGTTTATATGCGTCTTTTTGATCGCGCGTTATTGCACTTTTTGTTCGGTGGTATGATAATAAATCATTATTTCTTGCTTCGTTTTTTATTTTTATTTTTTAAGGGGTTCGCTAAAGGGGTTAACTAATGGGACAGTTTTATAGGGCAGGTCATTACGGACGCGGTGATACCAAATATGTGTACTTTTATTGTTTTTGTTTTTTTTTATTTTGAAAAAATGGATTTATTGGGGAATATTTTTTTTTTTTTTTACTAATTTATTTAGCGATTTTTTTTTAATTATTTTTAACACTTTTTTTTTTTTTACTTTATTACCTTGTCCCAGGTGGGACATCACTGTCCTGTGACAGATCGCTGATCTGTCACATCACAGATCACTGTGACAGATCAGCGATCTGACACAGGCACTGCTGAAGGCTTCCTCATGCCTGCGCTTTGCAGGCACTGAGGAAGCCAGCTTCCTCAGGCCCCCGAAGGCCCCCGTCGCCATCTTGGATTCGGGGGCCTGGAGGAAAGGAGCCTCCCGCAGCAGCGCTGCACATTGCGCTGCCGTGGGGGGCTCAGGGAAGCACGGGGGGGGCCCCCGCCCTGCCGATGCTTCCCTTTAACCCCCCGGTACACCGCGATCGCGTTTGATCCCGGTGTGCAAGGGGTTAACGTGTCGGGGGCGGTCCGTGACCGCCCCTGACACATTGTGCCGGGTGTCAGCTATGATAATTAGCTGACAATCGGCCGCGATCAGCGGCGCTCACCACGTGGGCGCCGCTGATCGCGATGACGTAATATTCCGTCCATGGTAATTAGGTCCATGGTCACATGGACGGAATATTACGTCAATTGTAGGTAAGGGGTTAATAATCCACCATGACAGGCAAGGCTACCTTACGCCTTTCAGACAGATATTACATTTCTGTAGAACAGAAAATATTTAACCATGCTATACTGGTCAAGTGAAAGGATGAAAATACACTACTCACTTGTTAAGACATAGAGAGATGTGATGTTCTTAAGGCTGGTCGCCTTGATTTGTGACTATAGATAGCTGGCAAAAAAGTGAGAACTTCACTAAGGCCAGCACGCCTTTTCTAGACATTAGCAAGTGAGTAGTGTATTTTCATCCTTTGACTTTACAGTATAGCGCGGTGAAATATTCTCTTTTGTACAGACATGTAATATCTGTCTGAAAGGCGTAAGGTAGCCTTGCCTGTCATGGTGGAATATTAATATGATTGGAAAACATTCAGAAGAAATGTGAGTGTTATCTTTTATCAATAATTTTGGTGCTGGAGACCACCTCTTTTTTCCTTTGGATTGAAAATTTCTAATGTAGCAATGTTGTTATTGCATAATGTTATTTTGTGTTCTGCTTGAAAATGTTACTTTTCAAAAAAGGGCAATTTGGCCCATTGCCACAGTTTTCATATGGCAATAATATGTTTGCCTTTGAAAAAACAAACAAAAAAAGGCAAAAGTAAAAATTTGTCTACTACAGCTTACGTATCTGTGTGATTTCTCAAAAACAGTGTCAGCATACTAACATACGCTTAGCAATGCAATGAAACAGTCATAGAATCAGAAGGGGTAGAAATATATATATTTAGACACACATAAAACCAAAAATTATAACATAGACACAGCATGCTCTTGCCAAGAAGTTTCCCCCTCAGGTGAGATAAAGTAATTAGTGAAAATATCACGCACTTTGAGGCCAGAGAGCGGTCTACGTTGAGGGTTGATAGGTGGTCTCACCCTGCGCACATTGTCCGGCCTACGCACAACAAGCAGCAGAGGAGGAACAATCATGTATCCTGGTGAAGTTATGAAGAACTGTCAAGGTGAAAATATATTTTCTTATATAACTTTTATACTTTTATACTGTGAAACAATAAGTTTTTCCTAATTGCTTGCTAATGCAAATGTAACTGTATTAAAGATGGCTGCCAGTGTTCACTTTCACTTAAATTCAGTGTCTAAAGAGTTAAGTTAAGTTTCATTTCTCCTAAAAAAGATAACTCAGGAATGTGAAGAAGAAGTAACCATCGGGAGACATTTTGACGAATCAGAGAGAGACTGGACACTAGATGTATACTGCATAAACCCCGCCTAATGCACGCCTTCCCCTAACACTCAATATAGTATTGTGTATTTGTAAATAAAGCCAGTTGTTGTACTGCTCCTGACAGGTGTGGATGCGGGACATTAGCTAAGACTGAATCAGCTGCGTGTCTGAGTCATTCTTAATTGGTACCAGATGTTTTGCGCTCGCACAATGATTTGGAATGACTGGTGAATGAGGATTTATTATCGTTTACGACCCCGACAATTTGGCGCCCAACGTGGGGCGTGGACAGTGATCCGAGGCTCCTCTGGACCCATGCCTGGATGTCTGTGGATGATACCTGTAGTGGCTGACCTCGAGGACTGATCACCCTCCAAAACACGGTAAGTGAGATCATATACACTGTATGTGTCACACTTGCTAGTGTCTCAGCCGTTATTGGTTTGTCTGTGGTCTCCTTGGGTCTGAGGGGTGACCGGTCGAGTGGTGAGACTGAGTGCGATCCTGTGCCACGCTCTGAACCAGCAACTGAGAGACGTCGCATTCTGCGCGTCCTCGTGTACACCACACCTCCTCCACCGGTCATTGTACTCCATTCAACCACCCTACCCGTGACTATTGTCTAGTAGTGAAGTGGAGTGATAAATTGAGCTAGTTGCAGATTGTGGGGCAACTTAGAGGAAGGGATAGGAGACGCAGCCTCTGTGATATTGTACCAGCTAGGTAATTAAGACGTCCCGAGAAGGGACCACCTGTATTTCTGTGGAGGGCTCTCACTAGGAGACCGCCTCCCGACTGTTGGAATATCGTGGCAGGATAATCTGTTAATCACTGCTGTTCAAGGTTAGGGAAAGGAAATATTGAGCGCGAGGCTCTTTTCCTAGTACGTCGAACGTGAGGCTCCGTACTGTGGAACATCAGTGTTGATATCGCTACCAGTGGTTTTTCTGCAGAGAACCATAGTATTCTGTAAGAGTCATGCTGCGTATCTTAAAGCAGAAGAAGTCTGTGCCCCACAAGTTAGATGAGGATGCTGTGGAGGTCAAGGCAATAGTAGCGTCACGGGAAGGCAAGAAGGCAGTCAAGAATGTTGAGAGATTGTATAAGCATGTAGGATTGCCCTCGTCAGGGAGATTACAGCCGGCTATGTGGCATAATCTCATAGAGAACAAACGAGGCATGTTGAAAGATAAAGGATTGTTAGAACAAGCACAAGCTCATCTGCGAGTTGCGCGAGGCTTGAAGAATGAAGGATGGAAAGAGATTGATGGGGAAGGAGGATCAGACAATGCGGAACCTGTGTTTGGTTATAAAATGCCTTTGAACTGTGATCTTATAGATTGTAAAATGGCCGCCGTGCCACTGATGATGAAAATGCAGTCCCAACCACCGCCCTATAATGGCGACAAGACGAGCTCTCCAGAAGCGTGGGTGTGTCCTGTTTGTGGCGTGCAGAATCCAACCTGGGTGGAAACCTGCCGTGTGTGTGGGGCGGGCCGTCCTTGGGGTTCCGCCCAGACCATGGACGGAAGTGGGGCATGCCACGCCTCCACTGGCAGCCATCTTGGTGCACCCGGAATTCCTCCCCAGCCACTATGTCCGCTGGTAACACTTTCCGGCGAGTACTATCAGGGACCACCACTTCCTGAGAAACCTCCGGCACCGACCGATGCTGTTCCCACCTCTAATGTTCCTGTTTCTGTTCCGGCCTCTGGGCCTAGTCTCCCGGTGCAACCCACTGTGATATTTGTAAATACACCTGGTCAAGGTCCCTTCACTCTTGATGCCCTGACCGGCAGTACGGCTTTCCGGTCCGTAATGCGTATGAGGCGCCAAGCTATCGGAGATGATGAGGGATCAGAAGATTCTGACAATCAGGTTGCTACAATTCCCCCTGCCCCGCCACTGCTATTAGGTCCGTTCGAATCCCCCCGGCCCGGAAGGAGCCCACTACCTACCCCTCTCAACAAATCCTCTAGGTTGCCCCATGACCCTGAAATCTGGTTCCCCTGTCATTCACGCTATTACATCACACCTCAGGGCTCCCAGGTTCTTTTCTCAGTGGGGTATGGGGACATAGTTACCCACCAGGTAGGAGCCATAGTGAACCCAGCTAACTCTACCCTGTCGCATAGAGGTGGTTTGGCCCAACAGATAGCTAAAAAGGGAGGCCCAGCCATAACCCAAGAGTGTCAGGCCTACCTTACCAATTATGGCCCCTTGCATCCAGGAGACGCTATGTCCACCCAGGGAGGGAATTTGCCCTGTGATATAGTGTTACACACTGCAGGCCCTATATATGATTACAGGACACCCGAGCATTGCCGTACAATATTGCAGACCGCCTTACAGACAGTGCTTATCTTTGCAGGACGGCTAGGGAGAGATACACTTCCTCGTAGAACTTTGGCTATACCATTGATATCTTCAGGACTCTTTGGATACCCACTGGGCCCCTATATGAAGGAACACGTTGAAGTCATCAAGAATTGTCTCCAATCAACCCCAGATCTCGATTTACAAGAAGTTAGGATCGTCTGTTACCATGAATCCGGATTAGAGGGCATCATGCCCTTGGTAGCTGAATACATGATACCACTGATGCACACAGGTATAAAGCCCCTGGATGAGGTAATACCCACAGCACCCCCAACTGCCCCGAAGGATGAGGCAGTGACACATGACGAAGAAGAAGAAGGGCTGAAGCTGAAATACAAACCCTTCACTCCGGTACAAATTGATGCTATTGTTAACAAGTTACCTGACCCGGACAAATTTCCCATGCTGTATGTAAGGAAACTGGAACAGACTAGGAGCATCTACGGGGCTACATGGTCTGATCTATCAGGCATCACCTCAATCAAAGCCTCCGAATATTTTCTCCCCACCATCATGAAGGAATTGGACCCCACTAAAGCAGGACCTCTCAACAAGTTCAAGTCTGGAAAGGAGTTTATCGCTCAACTCACAAAGTGGGCCCAGGATCGTCTCTGTGACGAAGCAGGATCAATACAGGATATACAACAAGAATCTGGTGAAGCTGTGGAGAAATACGCTGCCAGACTAACTATGCAGTTTGAAGACTTGGGTTATTCAACTCATGTGAAGACGCAGGCAGCCTTGTTGGTCCATGCTTTTATTGATGGTCTGGAAGATCCACTGAAGGATAAGGTCATGAAGCTTCGTCCCGAATTACCTGATGGTCCCCTAAAACAGGCCCTCACTGTTGTGAAGAGTTATCAGAAAATGCTTCAAAGGGAAGAAAAAGAAGCAGAAAAGGAAGCAGAGAAGGAAGCACAGAAGGACAAAGGCAAGAAGAAACCAGCCATGTATATGGCAGAAGCCTCAGAAGTACCTGTTATGGTGTATCAGGCTCAGGATCGGTATGGATCACCACGCTTGAGGCCGAGAGGGTCCCAGGGCCAAAACTACAGGGACAGACCAGTTCGTGATGACCAAGGGAGACCTCTGTGTTGGGAGTGTGCCAGCCCTGGTCATATGAGAAGAAGTTGTCCTCGCAGGGGGCACCCTCAGAGACCTCTTCCTCCTCCACACTCATGAAGTTCAGGCCAACCGGTGCCCACTTTTCCCGCCACCTGTACTTCCTCGTCTTGTGGTACAGTGACCCTGGAAGTGGACAATCAACCTCTCAAGTTCTTAGTGGACACTGGGGCGGCCACCTCTGTTATCTCTTCATCTCAGCTGCCTCCTACAATCTCCCTGTCTTCAGATTTCCTCACATGTATTGCAGTTGAAGGTCAACAAACCTCATCACCACTCACTGTTCCCGTCCCAGCTGGCCCATTCTCTGGTGTCTTTGCCAAATTTCTGGTGTCTGAAACCTGCCCCGTCAACCTTCTAGGAGCTGACCTCCTTCAAAGGCTTCACGCTACCATCATCTTCGGTGATCAAGGGATGGAATTGCAATTACAAGATCCTGCCTCACAACAAGGCACTGAAGATCGTTGTGTCCTTAAGGCTTTCCCTCTGATGATGATGACTCTGCAAACGACACCTTCCCCGGATTTGCCCAATCTACCTACCACTCTGTGGTCAACTGGACCTGAGGATGTGGGTCTGCTCAAAGTGCCTCCAGTAAAAGTCCACCTCAAACCTGGGCACCCATACCCCAGACTACCTCAGTATCCGCTTAAGGCTGCCCAAGAGCGGAGCCTTGGAGTTCAGATTACCTCCCTCTTACATTCTGGAGTGCTAATCAGATGTGTTTCACCCTGTAACACACCCCTGTTTCCAGTGAAGAAGAAGACAGCTCCTGGAGACCCTCCGAAGTACTGACTTGTACAGGACCTCAGAGCAGTCAATTCAGCCACCATCTTGGAAACTCCTGTGGTACCCAACCCAAACACCTTGCTTTCTCAAGTGCCTACTTCAGCAACACTCTTCACCGTTATTGACCTGGCTAATGCTTTCTTCAGTGTCCCGCTTCATGAAGACTCACAGTTTTTATTTGCCTTCACGTTTCAAGGATCTCAGCTGACCTGGACCAGGACACCACAGGGTGCCCAGAACTCCCCTAACCAGTTCACTCATGCTATGAAGATGACCCTGGATCCGTGGGTGTTACAGAATCTTCATGTCACGCTTCTCCAGTATGTTGATGACCTACTCCTCTGTGGAACTGAAGAGAATCTGTTTGCTGCTTCTGAGTCCTTGCTCCTTTTTCTTCATTCTGCCAACTGCAAAGTCTCAAAGGCCAAGGTCCAGTGGTGCAAAGAGAAAGTCGTCTTCCTCGGACACTGCATCTCTCAAGGCTCGAGACACCTCACCGAGGACAGAAAACATGCAATCGAGGATATCCCTTATCCAAAGACATACTCTGCTATGCAGTCTTTCTTAGGACTCATTACCTACTGCAGACAGTGGATTCCGGATGCTTCAAGACTCATGCAACCTTTGTATGATTGCCTCAAGACTGGAGGACCGGACTGGGATCATGCTGAAAATCCGTATATCTATGCTCAGCAAAAGGACTGTTTCCTGGCTCTCAAGGAAGCTGTTGTCAGCGCCCCTGCTCTGGGTCTCCCTGACTACACTCAGCCGTTTCATCTCTTTGTTTCAGAATCTGAAGGACATGCCTCTGGTGTGCTGGCACAGAAACATGCTGATCGTTTCCGTCCTCTGGCCTACTACTCAGCCAGGCTAGACCCTGTTGCCAGAACTGCTCCTTCCTGCCTCAAGGCTGTGCATGCAGCCCATGTTCTTCTGGATAAGTCTGCTGACATAGCACTTGGTCATGACTTGGTCATTCAAGCTGGACATGATCTCTCTGCTGTCCTCCAACAAACATCTCCTAAGCATCTAACGAGCCAAAGACATCTCAGACTTCAGTGCTCTCTACTTCTGCCCTCCAACATCACCTTCCAGAAATGTACTACCATCAACCCAGCCACTTTGCTTCCACATTCTAGGGGGGAGTTCCCTGACGGGTATAAGGACTTACCAGACGGGAGGTCACCTGATGACCCGCATGACTGTGTAAAAGCACTGGAACAAGAAGCCTCTGCACCACAAAATGTGGTAACTCAAGAACTTCTCAACCCTGATTTGCAACTATGGACTGATGGATCTCGATTTGCAGACTCTTATGGCAAGTTCCACACTGGATATGCGGTCACCACTGAAACAGAAGTCCTTCTGGCTGAAGCCTTGCCACCTCACCTTTCGGCTCAAGAAGCCGAACTTGTGGCCCTACAACAAGCATGTTATCTAGCAGAAGGGAAGACGGCCAATGTCTACACTGACTCAAGATACGGCTATGGAATCTGTCACGATTTTGGATTCCTGTGGAAGTCCCGAGGGTTCATTACGGCTACAGGAACCCCTGTTAAACATGCACTAAGGATTAAAGCCCTGATGAAGGCATTGGAGCTACCTGTACAAATTGCGGTGATCAAGGTCAAAGCTCACGGGAAAGTCAATTCGAAGGAGACTAGAGGAAACCATTTAGCAGATCAAGCTGCCAAAGCTGCTGCCATAAAGAATGTCTCAGCAAAGTGGGAAGAAGAAGAAACAGCACCAGAAAAACCCTGTTGGGAAGGCACTGATACACCTGTGATGCCTGTGCTTACCAGAGCACAAACAAGAGAACAGGCAACCAAAGAAGCTACCCAAGCCGAAGGAGAACGAGACTTTGAGAAGTCCGAAGCCCGAAGAAAGAAGAGGGAGTTGATAGAAGACATGGAAATGGAATACCCTGCCACCGGATCTGTCTGGAAGCCAGCCCGACCACCTGAAGAGAGATTGTGGGAAGAACAAAAGTTGACCTCTAAAGAAGAAAAGAAGCAGTGGGAAGCTGCAGGAGCCATTCATGGGAATCGTAGTTCTGCCGGACAATACCAATTTCCTAGACTCTATAAGGTGGATGGGAAACCCTGTCTACCCAAAAGAATGTATCCAGCCGTTGCAGCATGGGCTCATGGATCAACTCATCGAGGAAAGAACCAAGCTCTGGCCTGTATCAAGAAGCTCTACTGGGCCCCAGGAATCTCTACCACTGTCACAGCCTACTCAAGAGCCTGCCCAGTCTGTGCCATCTGTAACCCAACAGCCACCGCCAAGGTTCCACTTCAGCATCTTGCCAAACCAGACTACCCTTGGCAGAGAATCCAGGTTGATCATATTCAGATGCCCAAGTCAGGAAAGTATGAGTATGTCCTAGTGGCTGTGGATATGTTCTCAGGATGGCCCGAAGCCTACTCAGTGACCAACATGACTGCCAAAACTACAGCTAAGAAGCTCATCACTGAAATTTCGTGCAGATTTGGAATTCCCGAAGTTGTTGAATCAGATCAAGGCCCAGCCTTCACTGCCAATGTCTACGAGGAATTGTGGCACATGTTAGGGACAGATTTGGGTCTGCACACCCCCTATCACCCCTCCAGTTCAGCCAAAGTTGAGAGAATGAACTCCACAATTAAGACCCAGTTGCTTAAAATGAGCCAGGACCACCCACTCCCATGGCCAGATTTGCTCCCCGTGGTCCTATACCATATCAGACACACCCCACAGGGAAAACACGGCCTGACTCCCTTTGAGATTCTTTTTGGTGCTCCACCTAAAATAGGAGACATTAGGCCACAAGAGTTGTCTGAGACAAATGATAAAGTTGTACAATTTGTGATTGCATTGTCTAAGGAACTGTCTAACACCCACTCTACAGTTTCTGCTTCTCTTCCAGAATCCACAGGTGACGTGGTCCATGACTTTGTGCCAGGAGACCTGGTGTATGTGAAAAAGTTTGTGCGCAGAGATTGTCTCCAGCCGAGATTTGAAGGACCCCACACGGTGATCCTGGTCACCCCCACTGCAGTAAAACTTGAAGGAAAGAGCACCTGGATTCATGCTTCACACTGTAAAAGAGACCGAACCAGTGTTTAGTCACAGTAGTGACTGAAGGGAAATGTTGCTGTTGTTTTTGACCTTGGGACTGGGGGCCATCCTCGCCCCTACCTCTTCGGCCCCTATTGTAAATAAGAATTCTGGTCCCTTTATTCTCTGGGTAAACCTGACAGCCCCGGTGAATATCTGGCGATTTGATTTCTGTGATGTAGTCAAGTGCCTTGAGACTGAACGGGTGGTAGAGGGGATCATCCAGTTCTATATGTGTGTTACCAGACAAGACAACAATAATTGTCATTATTGGACAGATGCTGCCTGGAGTACGGGGAATGATTGGGGATATAAACCTAGCGAAGCCATGTTCCCCAAGGATGGGACGGGTAGGAGTCTTCGTGAGAGAATGCATCTAACAGCCCTTCTGCAACCATTTAGGGGCTGTAAATGGGGTAGAAGCTGTCACCCCCTTCTCCTAAATCTTGAAAGTCCTCAATCTGCTGATCTGCAGACGTTCGTACTAGGAAGGCATTATAATTATGTATTTAGTGCTGGACCTTATGCGTATTTAGGCCATATACGGCTTCAGGATATTAGCTTCAGACCAACCAAGGCCCCCGTTACCAGTACACCTAAAATAGGCCCAGGTGAGCGTTTGCAAAATGTAGTTAATGAAGTGATCCCCATTCCAGGTCTCAGTTGGCAAGAGGTTTTCTCCATAGAAACACAAACAGCCCCAAGGAAAAATTTGTGGTTAGAATGGGTGAGGTACAATGTAAAAGTCCAGAATATCTCTGTAGGATGTATTGCTTGTGCTGCTGCGAATACACACCTATACACACATGCATTGCTTTTCCCTGATGACAACACCACTGCCTGTGTCATGAATTTGTTGAAAGGTTTGAAGCCCACTGATTGCCCAGATTACGTCCCACTAATTCATAAGGAACCCAAACTAAAGGTCCCAGGAGAAGTAACTGTATTAGCTGACAATTACACCTGCTATAATTCCCACGACACCACAGGTACACCAGTAGGGATCTTCGAGACAGGTTTCTGCAAAGAGAATAGTTCTCTAGATACTGACTTGTTAATCAAACATACACAATATATGTATGACATTTATTGGTTATGTGGAGACGGTAAGCTCCGTCCTAGGTTGCCAAATGCCTGGACAGGCCAATGCACCCTTGTTAAACTAGCTATGCAGTTCAAGATTCTACCCTGGGATCCAAAGATACCTGATGAACCTACCAGGAAAAGGAGAAGCCTCGATCAGCTCCATATGAGTTATGAAGAAGATCCACTAGTATATATTGATGCTATTGGAGTGCCAAGGGGGGTGCCTGACCAATTTAAAGCCCAGAACCAGATCTATGCTGGCTTTGCTTCTATAATCCCACAGGTGCAGATTAATAAAAATGTTGAATGGATCAATTACATATATTACAGTGAACAAAGGTTTGTCAATTTCAGCCAAGATGCCTTCCAAGGTATAGTTGAAGAATTGGGCCCTAACACTAGAATGACACTCCAAAATCGACTAGCCCTTGATATGATATTAGCTGAGAAAGGAGGAGTTTGTGGGATGGTGGGAGAGGAGTGTTGTACCTATATCCCTCAGAACTCTGGAGTGAATGGAAAAACCATGATAGCCCTTAAAAAGATAACTGGGTTAGCAGCAGAATTGAAAACTAATGCTGGAGTAGACACATCTTTCTTTTCCAGCTGGTTGGGTGGACTCAAGGGATTCCTTCAACAAGCTTGTATAGTACTGATTGCCCTCCTTGTAATTGGATCGATAACTCTTTGTTGTGTTATTCCCTTGTATAAAAAGGTTATTGCCAAAGCAACTCCGATTGGCACCTTCCTCAATCAAGAAGTAGACCCACCAGAGTACGATGGTACTGATCTAGGGGAGATCCCTAAGTATATTCCCCTCAAGAGAGTAGACAAAACCCCCCATTCTCAGATGATGTTAAGAGACTTAGTTTAGGGACAGCGGGAGAACTCCATGTGAGGTTAGTGAAGGGTTCAGCTGCCTGGAGGCCTCTCGCTAGGGGAGAGCTTCTGAGGTGTCTGGATGAAGAAATCCACCTCCCCTTTTCCCATCGCATGGACAGTCTCGAAGGATCTTTCATTAAGGGATAAACTTAGTGTTTAGGGGGGATTGTCAAGGTGAAAATATATTTTCTTATATAACTTTTATACTTTTATACTGTGAAACAATAAGTTTTTCCTAATTGCTTGCTAATGCAAATGTAACTGTATTAAAGATGGCTGCCAGTGTTCACTTTCACTTAAATTCAGTGTCTATAGAGTTAAGTTAAGTTTCATTTCTCCTAAAAAAGATAACTCAGGAATGTGAAGAAGAAGTAACCATCGGGAGACGTTTTGACGAATCAGAGAGAGACTGGACACTAGATGTATACTGCATAAACCCCGCCTAATGCACGCCTTCCCCTAACACTCAATATAGTATTGTGTATTTGTAAATAAAGCCAGTTGTTGTACTGATCCTGACAGGTGTGGATGCGGGACATTAGCTAAGACTGAATCAGCTGCGTGTCTGAGTCATTCTTAATTGGTACCAGATGTTTTGCGCTCGCACAATGATTTGGAATGACTGGTGAATGAGGATTTATTGTCGTTTACGACCCCGACAGAACCACACAGGCTTTAACAACCTCATTAACATTTTTTTCACTCAGCTGAATGGCAGACTGGAGTACCCGCCATTTGGCACAAAGAATGCCAATGGAACACTCCACCAGTCGCCTAGCACGTGATAGGCGCAAGTTAAAAATTCTGCGCCTGTGGTCAAGGTTGCGCCGGGGATATGGCCTCATGACATTGCGTGTTAACTGAAACGCCTCATCTGCCACAAGGACATAAGGGACTGATTCTTCAGTAGAGCCTGGTAGCTGGCATGGTGGTGGTAGATCCAACTGGTTGGTGCGTAGCCGCCGAGCCATTATGGAAGTATTGAAGACTCTAGAGTCTCCCGTCCTTCCATAGGCCCCAATGTCAACAATTATAAACTTGTATTGAGGGTCTGCCAGAGCCAACAATACAACAGAAAAGTATTGTTTATAATTGAAGAATTGGGAGCCAGAGTTTGGCGGCTTACGCACCCGGATATGTTTTCCATCAAGGGCCCCAATACAATTAGGAAACTGGCATTTCTCCTCAAAGTCCCTTGATATCCTCAACCAGTCTTCCATCCTGGGCTCGGGCATGACGACTTGATGGAGTCTTGTCCAGATTTCTATACATGTTAACCTGACTATGCCAGAAATGGTAGATCTTCCAATGAGAAACTCATGGTGGAGGGCTGCATAAGACAGGCCAGTGGACAGGAAGCTGAAGAATAACAGAAATGGATAATTTTAGAATGCAGAAAGTCCAAAAAATCAGTTACATGCCGACCAAACTTGGTAGGAATTGAGATAGACTAACACACACATATTTGGTTGCACAATGACTAAGTGATATTCAGTACATATTAGACTTAACATTCTGGTCTGTAAGTTGAAACATATGTGGACTAAGATGAGGGCATTAAACTTAGTCCAATAAGCCAAAAATACATACTTTGGCCCACACATTATGAACATGGAGAATGTGGTTTTGTAGTACATACCGTATTGTGAGTAGAAGTCGCTCCTCTGCAGATATATCTTTGTGTATCCTTGTGTCCTGAAAGGTTATCCCAGGGCGCACTGTCTCCAAGAGTCGATCAAATGTGGCAATGCTCATGTGACAGTATTGGTAAAATTTAACAGGATGCTCCCGCAGAGAAGAATAGAGGCGGTGAAAATGACCTCTTGTGAGTCGTTGCCTCAAAAGTGGATGGACCCACATGCGTCTCCTCCTCCGCGGATCCACTATCACTGGGTATGGGTGACCAAAGCGGCGTGACAAAAGCCAGTTGAAGAGAACCTGCTCAGTTGTGTTGAAACTTAGACCCTCTGCCATGTTGCACATACAACACCAACACATCTAGTGAAGGCAAGGTCACAAATGGACAGAATGGAGGCAGCCACCTGTTCCTGAGGCAATAAATAGGGTGCAGGCTAATTATTTAAATAGTTAGCAGGCCTCAAAACCGTTAAATGTCCATTTTGCAAGGCTGCGAGAAAATCTCAGCATACGGATTGCATATGGATGCCAGATTACATACAGATGCTGACATGCGCAAAATACGCGACCACACCTTGCTTATGGATGACATACGGAGCACTATTTAGGGATCATTCATCCGTATTACGCATGTAAACTATGGACCGTATTTTGCGTCGGTTAGTGTGACCCCGGCCTTATGGGGAAATCGGTCTTCACTGAATACAGATTTCACCCATGAATTGAGAGCGAAAGATAAATCCAGGAGGTCATAGAAGTAAGTTTCCTGAATAAGTTGTATTACAAAGTTCCTTAAGTTCATGTCTACTATTGATTTATGAGATGAAAATTAAACCAACGGTTAACGCCTGTTTCACACATCAGCTTTTTCCCGTCAGTCAAGATCCGCCAATTTTTTTAAAAAACGGATCCGCCAAAAAAGGGGCGGATCCGTTTTTTACACCCATAGACATACATTATTGGCGGATCTTGACTGACGGTCGTCCGTCATACACGTTATTGTACAGATCCGCCAAGATTTTAGCGGCTCCCAGGCGGATGAGACGGACCCTGCAACTTTTTTTGCGGTGACGGTCCGCTATTTTCACTCCGGGAAGCATTTTAACCCTGAAGTACTGTCCCGGGAGCCGCTAAAATCTCTCTCTCTCTCATCACCGCGAGATGCCCGCTCTCTTCTCTCGGCTCCTTATCCTCTCTTCTCATGGCTCCCGGATCATGCCCGCGAGTTCCCCGCTCACTTCTCGTGGCTCATACCCGCTCTCTTCTCTCGGCTTCCGATCCTCTCTTCTCGCGACTGGATCATGCCCGCTCTCTTCTCGCAGCTCCCAGATCATGCCCGCGAGTTCCCCGCTCACTTCTCGCGGCTCATATCCGCTCTCTTCTCGCGGCCCTGCTACATCGGCGGTACTTTTTTTCATAACTGCGGTTCCTTTAACACTCCTAGATCGGCGGATCCTGTCAAACCAACGGTCCGGTGGCTCCCGTTGGTGTTTCGACAGACACGGATCCGTTCTCCGCCTTTTTGGCGGCTGGCAACTGACTGTAAAAACGTAAGTGTGAAACAGGCCTAATACTTTAATATTAGGTGTGAATGTAAGGTAAGTAACCCTGGCAGTAATTTTAAAGAGAATTTGTCACCATGCTATAAGTTACCATTTTTAACTCTTATTTAATTTCCCTGAGTTTTTTGTTATTTTTCTTTTTTGAATCAACCATACAGCTTCAGAGATATGAGGTTTTTTTTTTTACAATAATTTTTATGATCGTGACCAGAGGGTGTGGCTCACAGGGTAAATATACAGAGTATCCTAAAGACATGCCCCAGAGGATTTTTGAAAGACTACAAAAATAAATACGAAGTAAAAAGGCCCATAACTCTGGAACTGTATGGCAAATATAATATAATATATATATATATATATATATATATATATATATATATATTACAGTAGGGGAGCAGCAGGAATAAAATAAGAGCAACAAGTGACCACTTTTAATCTGGTGACGTGTCCTCTTTAACGGGTAAGTAAGCTTTACAATTTTTTTTTACATGTAGCTGCCCCTAGTGTTGATCAGTGGGGGCTTGGGTCCCGACACCCCCACTGATTGCTCAAACCAAGGGCTGAAAAGGATGATGTAATGTCCGCCATGTCTGTCATGTCTGCCATGTCTGTTTTGTCTCAAGAACTCCTGGAGCGATGTGCATGCGCATATCTTGTCTGCTATCCTGCTTGTTCCCTAGAGCAGTGTGCACACTCACGTCATGTCTGCTGAGCTGCAAGATGCCTGCGTTTCTGCTTTGCCTTCTGTGATCTTCTCGTCATGTCTAGAATCCCTGATCATGTGTCCTTCCTAGGATCCTGCACTGTCTGGTTCTGCAATCATCTCGTCATGTCTGAAACTCTGATCATGTGACCTTTCCTAGGATCCTGCACTGTCTGGTTCGGTGATCATCTCGTCATGTCTAGAATCCCTGATCATGTGACTGCGCTCTGTGATCCTGGAGCATCTGAACTAGGAAGTTCTACCCTGGTCCTGACCCGGAAGAGGAGGTGCTATGCCCTATATCAGACCGCCCCTTCCTATGCTCAGGGCCTGAGTATTGTGTCCCTGCATGGCTGCTTGGTCTGTGGGGCGCTCCCTCTATTCTGTGCCCTTGCACCTAGCTCTGTAGTGCGTCTCTGCACACGCTCCATGCTTGTATTCCGTCTCTTGTCTCGTGTCTTGTCTAGTGTTTGTCCTTCGTGCCATGTTTCGTCTCTGCTCTGCTTTGTCTTGTAGTCCTTGTTTGCTCTGATTCTGTTCCGTGTTTCTTTCCATGTTTCCTGTCTCGCTTTGCTTTGTGGCTTCAGGTTACCCTGCCTCTGTGCCCTGTCCCTGACGTGTCTCCTTATACGTGCAGGCCCCCGTCTCTGTGCCCTGTCCCTGACGTGTCTCCTTATACGTGCAGGCCCCCGTCTCTGTACCCTGTCCCTGACGTGTTTCCTTACACGTGCAGGCCCCCGTCTCCGTACCCTGTCGCTGGCGTGTCTCCTACACGTGCAGGCTCCGCTCTGTACCCTGTCTAGTCCCAAGGTTCTCCCTTGGCCCGGCCCTGGGCTTCGGCCTACGCTCTGCTGCTAGACTCTGTCCCTGTCCCTGGCGTTTTTCTACACGTGCAGGCCTCCGCTCTGAACCTCTCCCTGGCGTGTCTCTACACGTGCAGGGCTCCGCTCTGAACCTCTCCCTGGCATGTCTCTACACGTGCAGGCCTCGCTCTGTACTCTGTCTAGTCCCAAGTCCCTGCCTTGGCCCGGCTCTGGGCTTCGGCCTACGCTCCGCTGCTAGACTGTCCCTGGCATGCTCTCTGCATGCGCAGGTCTCTGCCTCATTCTTTGTCTTGTCCCTGATGCTTCGTGCGCTCTTGCACTTTTCGTACTAGGCTTTGCCATGCTGTTTCGCATGTGGCTCTGTCCTGTACCCTTTGCCTAGCCCTGCCTTGTGGCTCCGTGCATATGCCTGGTCGCCTGTGCCTGCCTGGTGTGCCTCAGCCGTGCCGCCTCTAGCTGTGCTCGCCAGTGTGCCTCAGCCGTGCCCCCGTCCAGTGCTAAAGTGGTTCCCGGCTGTGTGGCCCCGCAGCGGTGCCTCCTCTAGTCGTGCCCACCTGCAACTGCCATCGTCGGTACCACCTGCCAGTGCCCCCGCCGTGGTCTCCGTGCTTTCTTGCATGCACGCTGGTTCTCGCACTGTGCCTTTTCGTGCTACTCTTGCACAAAGCCTTTTGCCTCTTTTGCTCTGCTCTTAACCCTAGTGTGCCTGCTGGATTCCATAACCTGCCGACCGCTGCCAGAGGTCCGGACCTAGATGACTGCGGCCTGATGTCCGGAGCTGATGTCTGTAGCCAGATACCTGGACCCTGTCGGTCGATGCCATTGTACCTGTCCCTGGCGTGCCCTCGCATGTGCAGGCCACCATCCTTGTCTCTCCCCGGCATGCCCCTTGGCATGCGCAGGTCTCGTCCTGTGAACCTGAACCTGGCGTGTCCGTTGACACGCATCATGTCGTTAAACCTGTCTTGTTTCCTTGCATGGAACCCTGGCTGACTTTCGGATGTCTGGATCCTGATGATTGCCTACAGAGCTTCAGAACCTGATGTCCCGGTTGATGTTCGCTTGCTGTCCGGAGTCTGATGTCATCGTGCCTCCGCCTACCATCTGCACATACCATGCTTGGACCTTGGCGTGCCCTTGCACGCACCTTGCTATGTTGTCCCTGTTCTGATTATGCTTGTACCTGATGTTATCCCTGAAGCCTTCCTTAAATGAAGTTTCTTTGAACTAACGTCTCATCTCGCCTTGTCTTGTTTCCCTGAGCCGGCCGTCTGGTCCAGCTGCTGTGGTGGCTAACCCCCTTGGTCTTGCCCCTGACACTCCCTGTATAGGGGGTGGTTCTCACTAGGTTAGCTCGCCCTAGGTGGATGGGTGCCACGGTCCAGAGGGTCCACTCATTCAAAGAAGAAACGACTCAGCGTAAGCTGACGCTCGTCACAGAATACTCAGGCCATGGACTCCGCTGGTACCTCTGCTACCCGTCTGATGAAGAACCTGATCTGGTCTATGTCTCCTGAACTCGCTTGAAAATGGCGGTACCCCATCCACTCTTCTGATGTAAATGAGACCCTGCTCTTGACCTCTGAACTTGTTTGGAAATGATGGCAGCCAGAGTAAGAAGACTTGCTTGTCTACCCGCAGTCCTCCCCACTGGATCCCCGTGTCTCGTTCGCGGCTCCCGTGTCTTGACCGGTGTAGGTGTCCGTTTCAGATGTCGGATCAATGTTGTTGGAGTGGTTTGTACTAAACTCTGGTTTCTGCCGAAGAATTTTTTTTTTTTTTTCTTCTTTCCAGCCCCGGTAAGAGAGGGCTTAAGGAGGGGGGTACTGTCATGTCCGCCATGTCTGTTTTGCCTCAAGAACTCCTGGAGCGGTGTGCATGCACATATCTTGTCTGCTATTCTGCTTGTTCCCTAGAGCAGTGTGCACACTCAGCTCTTGTCTGCTGAGCTGCAAGATGCCTGCGTTTCTGCTTTGCCTTCTGTGATCTTCTCGTCATGTCTAGAATCCCTGATCATGTGTCCTTCCTAGGATCCTGCAATGTCTGGTTCTGCAATCATCTCGTCATGTCTAGAATCCCTGATCATGTGTCCTTCCTAGGATCCTGCACTGTCTTGTTCGGTGATCATCTCGTCATGTCTGAAACCCTGATCATGTGACTGCGCTCTGTGATCCTGGGGCATCTGAACTAGGAAGTTCTACCCTGGTCCTGACCCGGAAGAGGAGGTGCTATGCCCTATATCAGACCGCCCCTTCCTATGCTCAGGGCCTGAGTATTGTGTTGTGTCCCTGCATGGCTGCTTGGTCTGTGGGGCGCTCCCTCTATTCTGTGCCCTTGCACCTAGCTCTGTAGTGCGTCTCTGCACACGCTCCGTGCTCGTATTCCGTCTCTTGTCTTGTCTAGTGTTTGTCCTTCGTGCCATGTTTCGTCTCTGCTCTGCTTTGTCTTGTTGTCCTTGTTTGCTCCGATTCTGTTCTGTGTTTCTTTCCATGTTTCCTGTCTCGCTTTGCTTTGTGGCTTCAGGTACCCTGTCCCTGTCGTGTCTCCTTACACGTGCAGGCCCCCGTCTCTGTACCCTGTCCCAGACGTGACTCCTTACACGTGCAGGCCCCCGTCTCTGTACCCTGTCCCTGGTGTGTCTCCTACACATGCAGGCTCCGCTCTGTACCCTCTCTAGTCCCAAGGTGCTCCCTTGGCCCAGCTCTGGGCTTCGGCCTACGCTCCGCTGCTAGACTTTGTCCCTGTCGTGTCTGTACACGTGCAGGCCTCCGTCCTTGTCTCTCCCTGGCATGCCCCTTGGCACGCGTAGGTCTCGTCCTGTGAACCCGAACCTGGCGTGTCCGTTGACACGCATCATGTCATTAACCCTGTCTTGTTTCCTTGCATGGAACCCTGGCTGACTTTCGGATGTCCGGATCCTGATGATTGCCTACAGAGCTTCAGAACCTGATGTCCCGGTTGATGTTCGCTTGCTGTCCGGAGTCTGATGTCATCGTGCCTCCGCCTACCATCTGCACGTACCATATTTGGACCTTGGCGTGCCCTTGCACGCACCTTGCTATGTTGTCCCTGTTCTGGTTATGTTTGTACCTGATGTTATCCCTGAAGCCTTCCTTAAATGAAGTTTCTTTGAACTAACGTCTCGTCTCACCTTGTCTTGTTTCCCTGAGCTGGCGGTCTGGTCCAGCTGCCGTGGTGGCTCACCCCCTTGGTCTTGCCCCTGACACTCCCTGTATAGGGGGTGGTTCTCACTAGGTTAGCTCGCCCTAGGAGGATGGGTGCCACGGTTCAGAGGGTCCACTCATTCAAAGAAGAAATGACTCAGCGTAAGCTGACCCTCATCACAGATGAACTGAACAGTTTTAATAGAAAGTTAGGGATGTAAGTTCCTTTGCTTCAGGCAGAGAGGGTCTAATTAGCCCCCATCAATTAATACTATTGAATAGCAGCTATAAAATATAAAAAATTTAAAAGTTTAACTTAAAATACAGACAGGTATGAGATAGACTACTGTGCACTAAGAACTTCCATAATGTAGCTCCCAACGCAAGAGTTTGTAAACTATGCGGTATGGCATTCCTCCAAAAAGGAAAGTTATAGAGATTACTGTGCAAACATTATTGAGGACAAATCTGATTGGCTGAATGGTAGTGACTAACAAACAGCAGTTTACATGTCTCTTTCCATATGTGCTTTTCAGCAGGATGCTAGCCAGACTAAAATCCACAGCCTCTTTTTCTGTGATGGTTGACCTAGAACATAATAGCAACTTTAGATGTGGCCCTTAACTTAATCAGGGAGCCGCACATTACAATCAATGTCCTGTATCTATGAGTGTGCACCGGAAAAGTATCTGCAATTTTGGGATACTGTAAGGGTCTGTGCACACGTTTGCGGATTGCTGTGCGGATTTTTTCGCGTGGAATCTGCATCTCTTGACAGAATCCGCCGGTCAAAATCTGCGCTTTTTTTTATGCAGATTTCCTGCAGATTTTGTGCCGATTTGGCATGCGTTTTTACACCTGCAGATTTCCATAATGGAATGGATGTAAAAACGCTGTGGAATCTGCACCGAGAATTGACATGCTGCGGAAAGTGAACCGCTGCGGATTCCGTGCGTAATTTTCCGCAGCATGTGCACAGCAAATTTTTTTTCACATAGGTTATCATTGTACTGTAAATCTCTTGAGGATCCGCAGCAAATCCGCAACATGTGCACATACCCTAAAAATCTGTGGTGTATAAAGTGTGTATGAACATCCCCTTAAAGTTCATGAAGTCGTAGCCATGACAAATGCCATTGAGTTGGCCTAAATATTTTTTCTGAAACATTTATCTAGACATTCTTGAGACATTTTGATTGACTTTCTTTGTGGCAATATGGGCACAATATCCCTTCTTGTTTCTAGCATGGATAATAGGATAAGCTCCTTTAAATACCAGACAGGCGGGCATTGTTTTAACTTACCGCCTTACAACAGAAAATACTTAAGAAAAAAAAATCCTCATAATCATGTCTTAACCTGCATTATGGCATCTGAAGGAATTACAAGGCACAGATGATCTCTGGAACTTAGGCCTCTTTCACACTTCAGTTTTTTGTCAGTTAAAATCCGCCAAAAAGGCGGAAAAGCGGATCCGTTCCTAACTGATGTGAACGGATGCCACAGGATCCCGTTTTTTGATGGATCCGCAGAATTTTAAAGGAACCGCTGGCCGGGAAGGAGAGAGAGAGAGAGAGTGTGAGTGAGAGAATTTTTTTCGTCCGCCAGAAAGGATTTCAGGGTTAATTTTTTCCCTGACTTCCTTTCTTCGGGCATGTGCACTGGAAAATGCGGATCCTACAACAAAAAAAACGTTGCAAGGTCCGTCCACGCAGAAAGTTTGGCGGATCCGCAAAAAACGGTTCCAACGGATGGCCATCTGTCAAGATCCACCAGTAATGCAACTCAATGGGGGAAAAAACGGATCCGCCAAAAAAACGGCGGATATTGACTGATGGTCAAACACGGAAGTGTGAAAGAGGCCTTAGGAAAATTCTGTACAGTTTACCACCCTGTCTGGCTGTCAGGACGTCATCCACCCCCATCAAGTGTAATAAATGAGGTCTGATGACTCAAAAAATGAAATTTTGGAAAATCTACACTGTCAAATTGTACTGAGGCGGGCACAGAATTGGCCGTTTATTCATTGTCTAAGGATGGCATCATGATAGCCCCACCCATTTAAGATTTGACTGAACTCATGTACTAGGTATGAACGCAGAAAAGTGCTGCCATATAAGTGGAGCTCTCTAAAGCCTCCTGTAGAGACACAGCACCCTCTACTGTATCTTCAGTGAGAAGCTTAGTTATTTAAATTCAGCTACATTGTCTATTGGGATTGTTACAATTGCTCTTGCCTGTTCCCCCATATTTTATACTGGAGCACTGCCTTAGTGAGTGTAAGGATATGTAATTTCCACTACTGTAAGGATAGAATTATTACAGATTACAAGCATGAAATACATTATCAGGTGAATCCTCACATAAAGAGGGGATATGGAGTTCCACTTTCACCCCTTCCTCAAACCCACCATACATGCACGGTGATGTTCGGTAGTACTTTCCACAGCTGTAACATATGGCTAATGGTCTGGATTGTACTGTAGATAAAATTGAGACCTGCCTCCCCTAGAAGTCATAGTCAAAAACAGCCGTGGTATCTCAGGCGTTGGACAAAGGGAGATGACTGTCAGCCCAAACGCCTCTCCGCAACGTGATCACAGGGAGCCATTTAGTCGCTATGGAAGTTAAAGGCTTAAAGGAAATATTTCAGTAAGTTTTTGCTTTGTAATCTGATGTAGGGGCTGAGACCATGATTCCAGAGATGTGTCACTTACTGTGCTTTGTTTTGCTGCTTCAATAGCAGGAGCATATGATTACATGACTATGTGTCTCATGCCTCCTGGTCAACTGCTTTGCATAGCCTCACCCTCACCACCAATTAGTAGCTGTCAATGTACAGTGTACACCGAAAGCAGCCAATCAGTGGTGTGGGTGGGGTTATGTACAGCTCAACATTCCAAGCTCTGCTAGATCTGAAGCAGAGAAAACTGTGATTGTATCACAACTGTTGCAGCTTGTAAACTGAGAGATACAGCTTTGGAATCAGGATCTCTGTCCCTACATCATGCTGCTGTCAGATTAATTAGGAAAAGCCTAGTGATAGATTCACTTTAAGGCCGGGGTCACACTGGCGAGGAATACAGCCGAGTGAGAGGCGCTAAAAGCACGCATTAGACACGGACCAATGATTCTCTATGGGGTCCCTCGCACCAGCCGTATATTTCTCATCCGTATTCTATGCTCCGTGCCAATCGCAGCATGCTGCGATTGTCAGCGTACTACGCCCGTAGTACGCCAATGCAAGTCTATGGGTGTGCAAAAAATACGGATTACACACGGACCACACATGTGACCTGCGAGAAATACGCACCAGGTGTCTTTTAGCAAAGCCGGCAATTCAGTGCGCTATACAGTAAACTCACACTGACAGGTTTAATAAAGAAAGAATAGATATAGACACATAGAATACATATATACAGTATATATATATATATATATATGTATATACATATATATATATATATATATATATATATATATATGCATTCTATGTGTCTATATCTATTCTTTGGTTTCTGTTAGAAACCCTGTCATAGAGCTCCATTATATGTCCATTTTGCAAGCCTGCGAGAAAATCTCGCCATACGGATTACATACAAATGCTTACATGCGCAAAATACGCGACCACACCTTGCTTACGGATGACATACGTTGCACTGTTTAGGGGACATTCATCCGTATTACGCATGTAAACTACGGACCGTATTTTGCGCTGGTTAGTGTGACCCCGGCCTAACAATGACCTCCAGGTCTACCATTTTAGCATAACTGTTAGGCCCGGCAGTATATTGTACCATCAGTCACATACAATGGCTTAACTGGCAACTCATTGGCCCCAATCCAAAAGCTCCAACAGAGTCCCCAAATATCATAGTTTTATAAGTATTGGTCTCATATGTACTAAAGAGACCTTTACGGCCCCCTGAAGCTGCAGTGCTCGAGTGCAACTTCAACTAATGCACCAGCTATAGTTACTCTCCTGATCTCATCAAGTCTCCTAGTGGAATTAAAAAAAAAAGTTTAAAAGGAAGTTTAATAATATGTTAAAAAATGCCTAGAAATAAAATTGTTATATCTCAAAAAATCTGAAAAAAAAAAAAAATAGAAGTTCTAGTTATCACCAAATGGATCAACCAAATGTCGCTAATAAAAACTACAGCTCATTTAAAGAAATGACTTAGTTGAAAAATAAATTGTAATAACACTTGGAAGTACTGTTAAAAAAAAAAATGAAAAAAAAAAAATTTTATCATAAGGACTAAAATTGACTGTGGTGAGGAGTTAAATGTTCACTTCAGTAATTACAATATTTTTCTAAAAATCTGCAGTTCCCACATTTTTCCATAGATGACTTACATCTGTAGGTGACTGACAAAATTTTGCTCTCGTTACTGTAAGTGAACTCATTGTCGTCATGCTTCCCAAATCCCATATACTGGGGGGCGCCTCCTTTTGCCTCTGGATCTCTACAAAGAAAAATCAAGAATGATAGTTCCATGGGCTTCACCCATATTAGTGCATTGTTATGTGAGAAAAGAGTCATCATTTCATAATTAATGATTTTCAAGATCTCTACTTGCTGTGAAGGAACGTATCAGCTCTGCAATGAACGACACATAAGATGGTGACTTGTCCTTCAAGTCTGATACAATGTATCAGGGCAGGTGAAGTATAACAAACTAGCAGGACAGAGATTAGCAAGGTTAAATATAAATTATAGCCTTCCCCCCACATCCCCTTTTGCATTATATTACCTGGACACAACACACACGGCCACATAGGAGCAGTTCATAAGGGCCATGGGTTCACTGAAGGGATGACAAGGACTGAAGGTCACCGACTGTTCCATCATTTTCCCCTCCACTTCGCGTTGAACCTTCCTGTCCTGTATCAGAAAACCCTCCAAATTTCCTAATGCGGCCAGGTTGACAACCCCCGAGCCATCCTTCATTAGACATTTACAGGGGTTCACTTTCATGCAGCCGGTCGAGTCCCCCAAAACTAATCCCAAGCAAAAGAGAAGCAAAATGTATCTAGCAGCCATAATGGAGGATCAAGGCAGCAGCACGTAGTGCAAATCTATAGCACGTAGGTGGCAAATAGTACAAGTGATCCAAGCACATATTAACACTTCACTGTCAGGGAGGATGACTCGGTGCAATTTTGCATTTATTTAGATCATTGTTATGCACAGTTTTGATAGTTTTCACCTGTGGCTGACACTAAATAGGGACTTCTGTTGCAGGCAATTTTCAATGGTGGTAACAAAATCTTCTGTGGGTGAACAAGTGCTGGATGCAGGACATTTCTACTCCCTGGCTGAAGTGAATGTCGGGAGAGGCCAGACTCTCTTATTGTAGTGATATTCTCTTGCTTGACTATCCCACTCACACAGAAAACAGCAGTACTTTGTGTATCCACCCTGAAGACCAAGTAAGAGGGCAACCTTGTTTTCAATCAGATAATTTTTTATTGTGAAAAATATTAAGATATATTCACATTTTGATTTTGTTTTTTGAAACAATCAAAACTAAATGGAACAAACACAGTAATAAAAAAACATATACAACATTACAAACCAAATACGAAACGGTTCACATTAACATTCATCGTAGTTCCCAATGTTTACACCCTCCCACATTATGTGCATTAGGTGAGCGTCATTTTTTCCAAATCTTGGACACATGTGCACTCTTCTGACAATTTTAAATAGGATACTGGGGTCTTATATACTCTATGAATAAGAAAGATTTGGGACAGTCTTTGTGATTCAGACAAGGATAATTTAGGAATTAGATCCAGCACCTCTTTCCATTGTTCCTCAGATAGGTATTCAGTCTGTGCAATATTAGCAGACTGAAGAGACTGGTGGTGAAAATACAAGTCATGTGTTTTTGACTACACATATCTCCAAGACTGACACAAGAAACATGTGTCAGTAATGGAGCTATGTGGTGTCAAAAACGCAAAGTGTACAGCGCCGTGTGTGTACGGCGCAGTGTGTGTAGGCGGCGAAAGACACATTAATCCAGGGTTCCCCAACGCTAGTCCTCAAGGCCCACCAACAGGTCATGTTTTCAGGATATTGCACAGGTGAAGCAATTATCACCTGAGCAATACAAAGGAAATCCTGAAAACATTATCTGTTGGTGCCCGGTGGGCCTTGAGGACTGGAGTTGGGGAACCCAGAATTAGGGGACCCACATCTCTTTCCCACTTTACTTTCGCTGTGATAGGATACTTTTATAATTGAACAGCCATAAGCTGCTTATATATATGGGAAATTAAACCCTTTGTGTCTATTCGGCAACCACCTTTAAGTCACCAGAGTGGAACCACAAATGTTGGTCATAGTTCAGGCACCTCAGCACCTGTTTCATGTTGTCATAGGTTTCTTTCATGTGGACTGCATAACCAACTGGAATTGAAGGTAGTGCATTGCCATTATGCAGTATGAATGCTTTTAGGCTTAGAATCATAGAATGTTAGAGTTGGAATGGACCTCAAGGGTCATTATGTCCAAACCTCTGCTCAATGCAGGATTTACAAAACCATCTCAGGCATAGTTAGGTCCACATATATTTGGACAGAGATTTAATTTTGGTTCTAGACATTACCACAATGAATTTTAAACAAAACAATTCAGATGCAGTTGAAGTTCAGACTTTCAGCTTTCATTTGAGGGTATCCACATTAAAATTGGATGAAGGGTTTAGGAGTTTCAGCTCCTTAACATGTGCCACCCTGTTTTTAAAGCAGCCTCTATTTCAACTCTTCCATTGAAGGAGAACTCACCACCTCTTGTGGCAGCCTGATCCACTCATTGATCACCCTCATTGTCAAAAAGTTTTTTTTCAATATCTAATTTGTATCTTTTCCCTTTCAGTTTCATCCCATTGCTTCTCATGTTTTCATGTGCAAATGAGAATAAACATGATCTCTCTGCACTGTGACATCTCTTCAGATATTTGTAGACAGCTATTAAGTCTCCTCTTAGCCTTCTTTTTTTCAAGCTAAACATTCCCAGATCCTTTAACTGTTCCTCATAGGACATACTTTGCAGTGCGCTCACTATTCTGCCACCGATGTACGTGGGTGAGATGTGTCTGAAGGGTGTGAACACCGTTCTCTATATAAGCAATAGCAGATAGCGTCAACTCACTAACTTGTGCTAATATTCTTGATGAGCTGCACGTGATTAGTCCGGAAGGATGATGCAGTGATGAATTCAACAGGTTTCATTCACAGTACCTTGATGAGATGAAGTGAGATACCAGAGATGATGAAGGGATGAAGATGAGGTAGAAGTTAGTACTGCAGGTTAGAAGCACAAAGTTAGAGGTAACAAGAGAATCCTTTCTCCAATCCTGAAGCATGGTGCTGTCCAAGATGGCACTGACAAAGAAGGAAGTGAGATACAGATAGGAGGAGTTGCAGAGAGAAAGGTATTATGGGTAAAGCTTAGTAATACATGAAGAACATAATATAACAATGGCCAGTAGATGGCAGCAAAGTACAACAAATACAATAGATGGAATTAAACCATATAGCTAACAGCACACTCCCCAGCTGAAATCCTTGGATTTCACTATTTAACAGTCTTGAAGTGGAGGTATTTCCTTGAGGACACTGAGGGATACCTCCCTGAAAGACAAAGCAGTGATGCAATGCAAAAATAACAATAACATATAAACGATGTAGATGAATGTCTATAACCAGTTCTTGAAGTAATCCAATGGTTCAAGTTCCAGTACAATCAGAAGAGAAAAGGGGGAGACAGGGTGCTTCCAATGCGTAGGTCTGTATGGAAAGTAGATGAGTGCACAGCAAATGTTAGGCTCACCTCGCATAAAACAGCTGCAGCAGTCTGCACGAGGTCCAAGGACTTCGTACAAAGAGAAGGCTGGTAGTGCAATAAGAGACTGCGCTGCTGTGGTAGAATTCAAGATATCTTTATTGCCAACGCATTTCCTGAGCCAGTCCCAGCTCACTTCATCAGGGCAACTGATGAAGTAAGCTGGGACTGGCTCAGGAAACGCGTTGGCAATAAAGATATCTTGAATTCTACCACAGCAGCGCAGTCTCTTATTGCACTACCAGCCTTCTCTTAGTACAATCAGAAGAACATTTTAAATAGTCCAAAAGTTCCTTCTGGTTGGATGGATAATCAATTCTCAACCAGTATGAGTACGATAACCTCTGCTATAGGCCTAATGAAAGATTTGTGGTCACCTTGCAATGGCGCGAACAAGCCTTGTCCATCTGGAAAACCGACCATATCGCTGACAGTCAAACCAACCTTCTCTTTGGAATTGGTGATGAGGGTGTTGACATCAGGACCGATCTCTGGGTGAATGTCTGGATCCTGAAGGCTGAGGTTGTCTTCAATGGCAGTCTCTCCACACTGGTCGCAAAGGAACTCCGGTCCTGTTAACCAAGAACAGTTTGCGAAACCGTCAACAGACACAGGCCTAGTAGCAAGGTGTAGTGTGAATATAAAAATGGCTATTTTGAGACCATATTGAAATATACAGAATGAATACAGACCATTACATAGCTGCATTTCCGGTCACACAGTTCAGACAGACAGACACAATCTTGAGAACTGTTTGTTTATTAGCTGAAACCCTTTCATACACAAACAGTTCTAGTTTCTATATGTTTGACAATGCTCATAGTAATGCAATCTTGAGAACTGTTTATTACCTGAAACCCTCTCACCTTACAAACAGTTCTAAGTTTCTATATGTTTGTTGTTTGTTATTGTTGTTTCATCTAAATCCATGTGTGCTATTCTCATCATTTGATCTTTGCCTGGTATCTCAGCTTCTTTAAAGCTGGCCACTGGAAGGGCAGGGTGAAACTAGAGTTATTACATAGTGTAAATCACTATATAAGGCCAGAGAAGCATGACTAAGACAGAAGCAAAAACTTGGATACCTGTACGTGTACAATGTTGATACCTGCATAACTGGGGACGCCCATGCAGTGTTGTGAATTTCCCAGGGGATCTGTCTTGGTGTTGCTTCTCTGAATTTCCAGATGGATTATGTTTAAAAGCCTCTTGGTGATGGATGATGTAAGTATATGTACTTAATCATTATATGTATTTAATCTTTATATGTACTTAACCTTTGTATGTTAAAATATACAAAAGTATACGCAATCATACTATTCAATCATATTATTCCTTTAATTTCGTACTTTGAAATAAAATTGTGTTGTATCGCAAGTAGTAGCCTTCTTTAAAGCCGTATCCAAATCTTAGTGTTAAAAACCTGGCAATACACAAGGTCAGCAGGGTCTTCTAATCCTTTTAATGAGGTTACTGATATACACGTTGAAGCGTTTTGTCTGGTTGTATATGTAGCTCAGAACAACTTTGCTGTCTGTGTAGAATCTTGTGTCATCCACGTGAATAGCTAGTTCGCTCTGTATGAAATCTGCAATCTCTATGGCTAGTACAGCCCCACAGAGTTCAAGTCTGGGTATGGCGTGCTCGGGTTTAGGATCTAATTTTGCCTTTCCAAATAGAAATCCAACATAAGCTTCATTGTTAGAGTCTATAATCTTCAAATAGGCAACAGCTGCAATAGCTTCAGTAGAGGCATCAGAGAATGTATGGATCTCTTTCCTTTGACTTGTAGCAAGGGATGCTGGAGCTTAACAATGTGATATGTGGATTTTATCCAGGGCACAAAGAGATTCCCTCCATGACTTCCACTTCAGTTGTTTGTCAGGAGGGAGTGGTACATCCCAGTCCTTAATAGACTCTGAGAGTTGTCTTAATAGAAGCTTGCCTTGTATAGTCAAAGGTGCAACAAACCCAAGTGGGTCATATAGACTGTCCACCACTGACAGAACCCCATGCTTAGTAAATGTTTTTTTTGCACCCTTAACCTGAAAGCTGAAGGAGTCCTTTAACAAGTTCCATCTCAAGCCCAGACTTCTCTGTACTGGTGGATTGTCTGAGCCTAGATCCAAGTCCCTGAATTCTGCGGCATGATCTTTAGGGTGAAAGGCCTTCTTGTCAGCAGCACTATTGGAGGCAATTTTATGCAATTTTAAACAAGCTTTAGAAAGCATACCTTGTGTCCATTTGAGCAGATCTATGGCTTCTTCCAGTATGGGGAGGAATTTGAGACCGTCGTCCAAAAAGAAGTCCTTTTCAACGAACTCTTGGGCATCCTTCCCAAACTCTCATTCGCCTTCAGAGGCAGTCCTACACAGGCCGTATGTAGCAACTGCAGAAGGACTGTTTCCGAACACGTATACCGTCATGCGGTATTCAACCATATCCTTGTCGGTGTCGTTGTCTCGGTACCATAGAAAATGGAGATGATTTCTTTGATCTTGCCGCACGATGAAACAATGGAACATTTGTTCAATGTCAGCAGTAATAGCAACTGGCTCTCTTTTGAATCCCATGAGTACTCCCACTAGGTTATTAGTCAAGTTGGAACCAGTGAAGAGAACGTCGTTCATAGATACAACATGATGCTTGGCGCTTGAATCGAATTCCACTCTGATTTGTTTAGGTTTTCTCGGATGATAAACTTCAAAACAAGATAAATACCAGCATTCTTCATTCTCTTGCAAGGGTGGAGCTGGCACTGCATGGTCGTTGCAAAATATCTTGTCCATAAAGGCCCTTCATTTCAGGCTTGTTTCTCAATGTTCTCTTCAATGAGGTGAACCTGGATAAGGCCTGTTCTAGGTGGTTAGGAAGCTTGTTCCTTGTAACCTTGAATTGTAAGGGAGCAACCAAGCGGTCAATTTCATTCTTGAAGAATCCACTGTCCATTATTTGAATAAATTTCTTGTCTTCTATGGATAAGGCAATTTTGTTGTCCTCTTGTGTTGTGTGAAAAACTGTTCTTCCTAAGTCATCACCATAGGAAGTAGAAATGATGTCAGGCTCTTGGATGAAGTCTGTGAAATTTTCTTTCACCTCGTAGTGATAAGAGCATGGTATGAAGTGAGTTGAGCGACCATTTTGGAGTACATCCGTTTTAAAGGAGTTTACTTCGGATAGCTTGTGACTCTTATCCAGACATACATCGCCCACGATTACCCAGCCTAGATCGAGTCTTTGGGTGTATGGAGCATTATCTGGGCCGTTGCATTTTTGACACACCTTGTGGACCTTCAGAATTTCTCTCCCGAGTAGGATTAGAATTTCAGCATTTGTGTCCAGAGGAGAAATCTGGTTAGTTAGGTGCCTCAAGTGGGGATGATGAAGTGTGGCTTCCGGAGTGGGAATTTCTTCCCTGTTATCAGGTATCTGGTCACATTCAATTAAAGTTGGCAAGGGTATGTGCACGTTCCCTTTCATTGAAGAGACAATGTACCCAGAGGCTCTTCCGCCAGGAGTCTCAATACAACCAGAGCAGGTGTTGAGGGTGTATGGAGCCGTTTGTCACTTTATGTTGAAGATCTCAAAGAGTTTTGGCTTTGCTAGAGACCTGTTGCTCTGCTCATCTATTATGGCATACATTCTGGAGGCCTTGTCGGGTTGTCCTTCTGGATAGACCTCGACCAGACATACCTTGGCACAGCATTTAGGTCGAGTTCCTTCTCCAAATACTTCAGTACATGAGGAGGAAACAGCAGTAGCAGTAGGATTAGGAATAGTGATGAGCGAGTATACTTGTGTAAGAGGAAGAACGAGATGAGGGGTATCTCTCTCATTTCGGTTCCGGAACTGCCGGAACTGTCACCAATGTTGCAGATGGGAAGACTTCCTGAGAGGGACCATATCTTACATGTGACTGAGGTAGGCGGGGCACGGTTAAAAAAGCACTGGGGTTAGAGGGCAGGCGGGAAACTGAGGCAGGCAGTCGGGTGCAGTGAAGGCAGAACACCACGTGAGCACAGGCCGACGTGACAGTTTACCTGCAATTAGTCTACGGACAGCCTGTTCCCCGCTATCCTCCATGCTGGGAGGTGACTCACAGATGAGACCAGAGACTAACTCTCTCGCCCCACTCCAAGCCGCAAGTGACATATGCCAGAGCCCTTCAGCCAAGGTCCTCATACACCGCGATGTGAAACCTCACACCGGCGGTGTTGGGCGTCGGGTTCCTGCAGCTGCACAGCAGGAATCCAGAGCCATGCAGCCAGCTGTCTCCCATTCCCCTCCGACCTCTCAGGGACCTGCACAGCAATCTCGGCGATCCAGACGCCCTGCTCAGACCAGTTCTCTGGGTCTGGTTGTTGCTGCCACCTCTGGACCAGCAATAGTAGCGCAGCCTACTCTGCAGCAAGCCACTCCAGAGGCTAAGTCCTCTCGCCGCGCTACTGGGCATGCTCACGAGACGATCTCCCAGTGGAGATCGGGAGTCACGTGCTCAGATCCTTCTCCTGATCTAATTGGTCCATCTCAGAGATCTGGAAGGTCCCGGAAGCGCACGGCTATAAAAGGCCCGTATGGCCGCTCGGCCATGCGCTAGTATAGACACTAGATGCTAACTGTGTGTATGATGATGTCCAGGCATTGTCGTATTGCGGCTAGTTTAGTCCCCGCGCTGCAGTCAGCAGCAGTTGGGGCGTTCGCGGTAGCGACGCCGTATGCACAGTAGGTCAAGATGGACTTTGACCCAGAGTCTAGGGCCTAGTCCTGTGAACGATTACCGTGTGTGCACACGGCCGAGTCCTGTGAGGTCAACAGGCTCGGTATTCACGTTTATGTTCTAAGCGTCTCTGTGGAGATAGCAGAGTACGCTCTGTGCACACCGGGTGACGTTCAACCCGTGTGCGATATACCGCCATATTGTGCATCTGCCATTATCTAGCAGCGGTGTAACACCTACTACACGGTGGACCCCGGACGGCGAACGCACTTATTATCATTTATTTATTAGTGCGTTCCGTCGTCCCTAACATACTAGCACCAGGGTCTGACTAGTAATGGCGGACCTGCAGCAGCTACAGCGGTACATTCGGCAGCTAGAGAGCAGGTTGGCGGCTGTTGAGAGCTCCACCTCAGCTGCGAATGCTATAGTGGCCGCTGCTCATGCAGTCACAGAGGCTGTCTCATGCATGTCCACGCCTATACCGACAATAACCCGCCTCCCGTTGCCCGATAAGTTTTCTGGTGACAGCACCACCTGCAGGTGTTTCGTGAGTCAGTGCTCTATCCAGCTTGAGTTACTGGCCACTCAATTTCCTACAGAGCGGGCTAAGGTGGGGTTTATTGTTTCTCTCCTATCAGGCAGGGTGTTAGAGTGGGCTACGCCATTGTGGGAGCGTGATGACTCCGTGGTTCAGGGCGCTGCTCAGTTCCTCACGGCCCTGAAGCAGGTCTTTTTGAGACCATGGATCACGCACGACACCTCTCTTCAATTATTGGCCCTAACACAGGGGTCTCTCTCGGTCAGCCATTATGCCATCCGATTCCGGACATTGACTTCCGAACTGGAGTGGCCTGATAAAGCACTCGTCCCTGTGTTTTGGAGAAGGTTAGCGGAGCATGTCAAAGATTCTCTAGCAACCAGGTCCCCACAAGTTTGGAGGAATTGATTACCATCTCCACCCACATTCATCTCCGGTTTACGGTGCGCGGGCTGGAACGTGCGCAATCCAGACGAAGGGTTAACTTGGCTCCCACCTCTCCGAGCCGCTAAGATTTCCCGCTCAGGAGCTTACACCTTCTGAACCTATGGACACGTCCGGTGCGAAGCTTCGCACGTTGTTACCAGTGCCGGCAGTTTGGTCACTCGGCTAGCACGTGTCCTCTGCGGTCGAAAAAATGATCATGTCCAGTGGTCGTAGGTGGTGGTCTAACTAATATGAAACCCCTTTCTCCCAAACCAGTATTCTGAGGGACCTTAGATAGCGGGGCTTCCACCTGGGAGGTAGAGGTCACGGTGGATTCTGGGGCAGAAGGGAACTTTATGTCCTCGACCTTTGCCCTAAAGCACGCTATTCCTCTGGTGTTACCATCAGGGTGGTTAATGGTGCACCTTTACCATCTCAGGTGACCCACCTGACAGCACCACTCGGTCTCTCAATCTCACCGTCCCACCGTGAGATTTTGTCCTTGTTCATTTTGCCTGATGGCATCGACAAGGTGCTTCTCGGAGTCCTCTGGCTCTGTTGCCATTCCCCTCATATTGATTGGGCTTCGGGGAATATACTGGGTTGGAGCAAGGACTGTGAGGGAAGGTGCCTGAGGGGTAGTGTTCAGGTAGCTTCCACTGAAGTACCCGCGGATTTCTCCGTGCTTCCCAAACCGTACCATCAGTACGCGGACGTCTTCTCTAAAAAATCTGTGGAGACGCTTCCGCCACACCGTCCTTACGATTGTCCGATAGATCTATTGCCAGGCACGGAACCGCCTAGAGGCTGTGTGTATCCGTTATCACTCCCCTAGACGGAGGCTATGTCTCAATATATCCGGGAGAACCTGGCAAGAGGTTTTATCAGAAAGTCGGTGTCGCCGGCTGGTGCAGGGTTCTTCTTTGTGCAGAAGAAGAGCGGAGAGTTACGTCCCTGCATTGACTACAGAGGTCTCAACGCCATAACAGTTAAAAATAAGTACCCTCTTCTGTTGATCTCTGAGTTATTTGACAGGTTGCGAGGGGCCCGGATCTTTACAAAATTAGATCTACGGGGGGCGTACAACCTGATCCGCATTTGCGAAGGAGACGAGTGGAAGACAGCATTTAACACCAGGGACAGCCATTATGAATATCTGGTCATGCCCTTCGGCCTCTGTAATGCACCTGCTGTCTTCCAGGATTTTGTTAACGACGTCTTCCGCGATATGCTCACTACCTCGGTGGTGGTCTATCTGGATGACATCCTCATCTTTTCGCCACCGGAGAGACGTCTGCAGGGTCTTCGACCGTCTGCGGGCGAACTCTCTTTTCGCCAAGCTGGAGAAGTGCCAGTTTGAGGAGTCCTTGCTGTTCCTGGGCTACATCATCTCGGCACAGGGGTTGGCTATGGATCCTGCCAAACTGCAAGCGGTAATGGACTGGCAGAAGCCACATTCACTCAAAGCGGTGCAGCGCTTTTTGGGGTTCGTCAACTATTATCGCCAGTTCATCCCCCACTTCTCCACACTGGTAGCTCCTCTGGTTGCTCTCACAAAGAAAGGAGCTAATATTAAGGCTTGGCCTGAACAAGTCTCCAAGGCCTTCACGTCTCTAAAATCCCATTTTGCTGGCGCTCCCATCTTACACCGTCCAGATGTGGATAAACCTTATATCCTAGAGGTAGATGCGTCTTCCGTCGGTGCAGGAGCAGTCCTTTTCCAGAAGGATGCTCAAGGTCGGAAGCATCCCTGCTTCTTCTTCTCTAAGACCTTCTCACCGGCGGAGAACTACTCTATCGGGGACAGGGAGCTGCTGGCAATGAAGTTTGCCTTTTCTGAGTGGAGACATCTCCTGGAGGGAGCCCGGTTTTCCTTCCAGGTTGTCACGCTAGCGCCTTGGCTGAGTGGCGCGAGCCAGGGGGTTGTGGCCCCACTGTCCCACAAACCAAACTACCCTGGAAGGGGCGTAACTACGGCAGCTACCTCGGTCTTCACTGGAGCCTCTGATGGTGAGGTCAGGCTTGTGCGGCAGGTAGTTGCCGGGTGCCATTCCAGGGTGGTGTCTGGCTGTGGCTGCTGATCCCACTCGGGAACAGGACACCTGGACAGGTGCGAGTGACAAGCAGGCTGAGACACAGGGCAAGCCGGCACGGCTTGGAGACACAGGACAGGCAGCACGGCTTGGAGACACAGGACAGGCGGGCATGGCTTGGAGACACAGGACAGGCGGGCACGGCTTGGAGACACAGGACAGGCGGGCACAGCTTGGAGACACAGGACAGGCGGGCACGGCTTGGAGACACAGGACAGGCGGGCACGGCTTGGAGACACAGGACAGACTGGCGTGGTATGAGAAGGGGCAGGTAGGGACCTGTTCACACAGCAGGTGCAGGCAGGAGGGATTGGTGTATGTTGGAACAAGATTTGGACCTGTTCACACAGGAGGTGCAGGTATGGATATAGGCAGGAGTGTGGAGTAGGCAGAGCTGCAGGAGTGTGGAGTAGGCTGGGCGGCAAGGGAGCCGGGCAGGCAGAGCGGCTAGGGAGCCGTGCAGGCAGAGCGGCTAGGGAGCCATGCAGGCAGAGCGGCTAGGGAGCCGTGCAGGCAGAGCGGCAAGGAAGCCGATGCACAGCTAGAGCTGCAAGGGTGCAGATTCACAGACAGAGCTGCAATGGTGCAGATTCACAGATAGAGCTGCAAGGGTGCAGATTCACAGACAGCTGCAAGGGTGCAGATTCACAGATAGAGCTGCAAGGGTGCAGATTCACAGATAGAGCTGCAAGGGTGCAGATTCACAGATAGAGCTGCAAGGGTGCAGATTCACAGATAGAGCTGCAAGGGTGCAGATTCACAGATAGAGCTGCAAGGGTGCAGATTCACAGATAGAGCTGCAAGGGTGCAGATTCACAGATAGAGCTGCAAGGGTGCAAATTCACAGATAGAGCTGCAAGGGTGCAGATTCACAGACAGGGAGGACACAAGGAAAGATACAGCAAGGAAGGAAGCCACAGACAAGGAGAAAGGAGACTAAGGTAGGACAGAGTACAGACAAGGTACTGGAACCAAGACTCAAGGGCCAGGATATTCAGCCTCCTGGCAGGCAGACAAGGCACAAGGCAAGACAAGAAGTATTCCTCCAGAGAAGGAGGAAATACACAGAACAGGGCCTGGCTTCCTCAGCAGCAAGATACTAACTGAGATTAAACATTGCTCAGGCAAAGGTCAGTGGGTGTGGCGAAACTAAATAGTGAAGGGCTCTAGGTGATTGGTAAGGGACATATTACACAGGTGCACCCTGACTGCATAAGAACCAGAGAGTTCAGGCGCCGCCCCCTATACACACAGTCAGGAAACATGGAGAGCAGAGGCACATAGCTGGCAACAGACAGAATTCACAGCATGGCTTGAAGCCGAAAGTAAGTTGGTGTGCGGGGGATGGGAGGCCATGCAGTGATGCCAGAAGGGTTGTTACACAGGTGTACACGGACCATAAAAATCTGGTCTATTTACAAACGGCCCAGCGCTTGAACTCTCGTCAAGCTAGGTGGTCGCTCTTCTTCGCCCGCTTCCGCTTCACCTTGCACTATCTCTCTGGAGAGAAGAACGTCCGTGCGGATGCTCTCGCGCTCAGTGGTTTCAGCGGAGGAAGAGGAGGCTGAGCCTCAGCTAATTCTCCCTACTGAGAGTTTTAGGACCGTGGCTCCAGTCAGTGCCACCGGGCAAGACCTTTGTCCCTCCTCAGCTACGGCCGGAGGTTCTCGCATGCAGGGTGGGTGGTCACTTCGGCAATAAGTTGACCACAGAACTCCTGGCAAGATCTTATTGGTGGCCCTACATGGCTCGAGACATGAAGGAATACATGCAGACATGCGTCTCGTGTGCGCGGAAAAGGTCCTCTAGACAGAGGCCGGCTGGGTTATTGTATCCTCTGCCGGTGGCAGACAGACCTTGGGAGATGGTTGGCATGGATTTTGTGGTTGGCCTGCCCAAGTCTGGTGGTAGTACGGTCACTGACAACAGAGTACGCTCTGTGCACACCGGGTGACAATCAACCCGTGTGCGATATACCGCCATATTGTGCATCTGCCATTATCTAGCAGCAGTGTAACACCTACTGCACTGTGGACCCCTGGCGGCGAACAAACTTATTATTATTTATTAGTGCGTTCCGCCATCCCTAACAGGCGGTTAACTGTACTGGAATAGCACAGCGTGTGGAGTTCCTGTGTACGGGAGCTTCCCGCGCCCATCAGAGACTGGTCTCCTGCTTCGTGGATTGGAACCCGGTTCTCTACAGACACCTCCGAGATGTCACGTGCCGCTGTTGCCGGTGCCACCAGGGGTGAATCTAGCCTCTCTACTGCCTGAGGCGAACAGCAAAATGATGCCCCCCGCACACAAAGTAAATTTTCATATCTATCCTGTAAACCTGAGTACAATAGTGGACATTTTGATTTAGATAAATAGAAAAAAAAGGTGTCCAAACACAAGGATGTCAGCGCCAACACAAGCACATACAAGAACAACACAGAAGTATCCAGAACAAGGGTCATTAATGGCAATGGTAGGCCTTGCACAGGGCCGGACTGGGACAAAAATGCAGCCCTGCCACACAAATTCCACCAGCCCACAAACTATAACACTCATCAGCCCCAATCAGTGAATTTTTGCTATACTTTGTCGTCCCTTCATCACTCTCTTAAAGGAGTTATTTGAAGAGCCACATGTGAATGGTACCACAGTGCGTATGATTGACCACAGCTCCATCTACATGGTGCTCTTCAAAGCTACATTTCCCAGGATCATGGGGGTGCCAGCGGTGAGATCCACAACAAACAGAAAGTCATCCCCTATCCCCACATAATGCTCCATACAGTATTATGGGCCCCATATATCACTACATACAGTATTATGGGCCCCATATAATGCTCCATACAGTATATTGGGCCCCATATATTACTTCATACAGCATAATGGGCCCCATATATTACTTCATAAAGCATAATGGGCCCCATATATTACTTCATACAGTATATTGGGCCCCATATATTACTTCATATAGCATAGTGAGCCTCATATAACATAACATAGTAACATAGTTTTGAAGGCTGAAGGAAGACCTTATGTCCATCTAGTTCAGCCTATTTTTAGTGCAGCTGTTCTGCATTGTTGATCCTGGGGAAGGCAAAAAACCCACAGAGTAGAAGCCCATTTTCTCCATAGGGAAAAAAATTCCTTCCCCTAAGCTTGGTCAACCATCTACCTATAATATTCTGTTATTCGTAACCTTCTATACTGTTACTCACAAGAAAAGCATCCATTCTTTTCGTAAATTCATTCAGTGAGTTGGCCATCACCACTTCCTCAGGAAGAGAATTCCAGAGCCTCACTGCTCTTACCGTGAAGAACCCTCTTCTATGCTGGTGCAGAAATTGTCTTTCCTCCAAACGAAGAGAATGCCCCCTTGTTCTTGTCACAGTCCTTGGTACAAACAGTTCATTGGATAGATCTCTGTATTGCCCTCTGATATACTTGTACATATATATTAGGTTTCCCCTAAGTCTTCTCTTTTCTAGAGTAAATAGACCTAATTTTGATAACCTTTCTGGGTATTGTAGTGAACCAACTCCATTTATATATTATATTACTTCATACAGCATAGTGGGCCTCATATATTACTTCATACAGTATAATGGGCACCATATATTACTTCATACAGCATATTTGTGCCCCATATAATTCTTCTCACCATAACCTGCTGCTCTGGTCACCTTAGTGTATTCTGATTCTCCACACTGCTTGGCACAGGGACATCATTAACTTTACCTATATAATTGTCCACTTGGACTGATAGTAATAGTGATTTGTTTGTACCCTGTTGTCTGGGGCTGGCCCACTTTATGGGGGTGCTCAGGGAATATGATTATACACCAGTAAAAAGTATGAAAGGATCAATGTGACCAGTGCCGCCTAGTTTCCTACCCCTCTTATTCTACTGGTTCTGTGGGCACACTGACTGGTACTGAGGAAAAGAAAGAAAGAACAGAGAGAGAGAAAAAAGAAAACAGAGAAAGAAAGAAGAGAGAGAATGAGGGGAAAGAAAGAACAGAGAGAAAGAAAGAAAGAAACAGAGAGAAAGAAAGAGGGGACAGAAAAAAAGAACACAGAGAGAGAAAGATGAGACAGAAAAAAAGAACAGAGAGAGAAAAAAGAAAGAGGGGAAAAAAGAAAGAACAGAGAGAGAAAGAAAGAAAGAGGAGAAAGAAAGAGCAGAGAGAGAAAGAAAGAGATAGAGGGGAAAGAAAGAACAGAAAGAAAGAGAGGAAAAAAAAGAAACAACAGAGAGAGAAAGGGGAAAGAAAGAAAGAACAGAGAGAAAGAAAGAGGGGACAGAAAAAATAACAGAGAGAGGAAAAAAAGAAAGAGGGGAAAGAAAGAACAGAGAGAGAAAGAAAGAGGGGAAAGAAAGAACAGAGTGAGAGAGAAAGAAAGAGAAATAAAGAAAGAACAGAGAGAGAAAGAACAGAGAGAGAAAGAAAGAATAGAAAAAAAGAGAGAAAGAGGAGAAAGAAAGAGAACAGAGAAAGAAAGAACAGAGAGAAAGAAAGGAAGAACAGAGAGAGAAAGAACAGAGAGAGAAAGAAAGATTAGAGAGAGAAAGAAAGAAAGATTACAGAGAGAAAAAAAGGGGATAGAAAGAGAAAGAAAGAACAGAGAGAATGAGGGAAAGAAAGAACAGAGAGAGTGAAAGAAAGAGTAGAGAGAAAGAAAAAGAACAGAGAGAGAAAGAAAGAGTGGACAGAAAAAAAGAACAGAGAGAGAGAAAAAAAGAAAGAGGAGAAAGAAAGAACAGAGAGGGAGAGAAAAAGAGGGGAAATAAATAAAAACAGAGAAAGAAAGAGGGGAAAGAAAGAACAGAGAGAGAGAAAGACATAGGGGAAAGAAAGAAATAGGGGAAAGAAAGAAAGAAAGAAAGAACAGATAAAGAGAAAGAAAGATGGGAAAGAAAGAACAGAGAGAGAGAGAAAGAACAGAAAGAGAAAGAGAGGAAAGAAAGAACAGAGAGAGAAAGAAATAATGAGGGGAAAGAAAGAGAACAGAGAGAGAAAGAAAGAACAGAGAGAGAGAAAGGAAGAACAGAGAGAGAAAGAAAAAGCAGAGAGAAAGAGAAAGAAAGATTAGAGAGAAAGAGGGGAAGGAAAGAACAGCGAAAGAGAGATAGAGGAAGAGGGGAAAGAAAGAAAGAAGAGAGAGAGAAAGAGAGGAAAGTAAGAACAGAGAGAGAAAGAAAAAAAGAAAGATTAGACTGAGAAATAAAGAACAGAGAGAGAAAGAAAGAAAGAAAGATTCTATAAAAATTCTATAAAGATACTATAGCAGCCCGGCTCCCATTTTAGTGCCCATGACAAAGCTCCAACCTGCAAAGCTGATCTCGCAACAGCAATCAGAGAAAGTTGGAGCCAGATTGATGAAGAGTACTGTTTGACATTCATTAAGTCCATGCCTCAGAGACTGCAAGCTGTTATAAAAGCCAGAGGTGTTGCAACAAAATATTACTGATGTGTTGGAGTGTTTTTTGTTGGTTTGTTTTTCATGATTCCATAATTTTTGTCTCACAATTTAGTGATTCCATATTTTTTTCCCTATGCTCCTATGCTTGGTTTAAAAAAGTAACCATTACTGACTACCACATTTTTTGTTCATGATTTCTTTTAGTGTTTCTTAAAGCCAGAAAATTGCCATTTGAAATGACTTTAGTATTGTGCCATGTCTGTGATCTGCTTTTTTTTCTACAAAATTAAACAACTGAACGAACATCCTCCAAGGTCGGTGATTCCATAATTTTTGACAGGGGTTGTACATACAGATGGAAGTTTGCATGTACTCGGAGCAGTACTGTCCCAGATTCAGAAGGGGGAAGAGCGAGTAATCGCTGTAACAACCCTGCCGGCATTACTGCATGGCCTCCCAACCCCCACACACCAACTTACCAACTTACTCACTGCTCCAGGCCATGCTGTGACTTCTGTCTGCAGCAGGCTCCATGCTGTGTGCCTCTTGCTTCCTGCTTGCTTGCTGAATGCTTCCTGGCTGTATGCATAGGGGGCGGCGCCAGAACTCTCTAGTTCTTATGGAATCAGGGTGCACCTGTCTAATGTGCCCCTTGCCAATTACCAAGAGGCCTCTAGTATTTAGTGCAGCTCCACCCAGTGGTAGCTGTCATGAACTCATTTTCTGCTCCACCAGTTGAGATTTCCCCTTCCGTTCTCGCTCTGGTGGTGACAGGAGGTAGTGCGGTTGGTTTAAGTGGTAGTGATCTGCCACCTGATGAGGAAGATAATGATTGGATCTCTGGAGTATCAGACTGGATATAAGACAGCCGACGCCCTATCCGGGTGCTGGTGATTCAGTCTGCTTCTCAGGTCCTGGACTTCAGCTCTCTTCCAGTCTTCTCAAGTAAAGTGTTATGAGTTCATTTTCTCCTTCACCTCTGATGTTTGATGAACTCCCTCTGCTGGTGAAAGGAGGTAGTGAAATTGATCTGGATGGGAAGAACCTGTCATCTGAACAGGTGGAGTTTAATTGGACATCCGGAATTTCTGAGTGGATATAAGGCAGCCGACGCCCTCCAGGGTTGCTGGTGATCCTTTCTGCTCTGAGCTCTGGCATCCAGTTTAGCTCCTGTCTACTAAAAGCTAAGTTTTTGCTCTGCTATTTTTCCATGAGATTTTGTCTGTTTACTTAGTGTTTGTGTTCAGCCTGCCCTGGTTGGGACGGGCTGAACTCCATTTTTGTCTCTGATCAGTTGATCTCTTTGCTCTGTCTTCAGAATATACCTGAGTGCTGATATAGTGATTTTAAAGTCTAGTGACTTCAGGGCCTTTTCTATCAGACGTGTTGGACATTATTTTTGGCAGGGTTTTTTGCGTGATTGCAGCCAGCATCTTTTCTGTCCTTTCCTATCTAGTTAGTTGGGCCCCATCATTTGCTCAGCCTGTCTTTCTGTCTGTGTTTGTGTTTTCTTCTGTTTTTCACCAACAATACATGTTGGGGGCTGTCTATTGCTTTGGGGTCTGCTCTGGGGCAGTTTAGATTTCCCCTTTCTTTCTTTAGGCTTATTTAGCTCTCCGGCTGTGACGAGGGGTCTAGGGCACCGTAGGAACCCCCCACGGCTACTGTTAGTTGTGGTGAACAGGATCAAGGGTCTGCAATCTGCTAGCTACCAACCTCTCCGGTTTTCTGGACTTAGCTTGTGTTTTTGTTTTTTTCCTCCTCCGGTGTCTCATTCATAACATAAAGTTTGTTTTTTGCTAATGTTCACACTTGCGCTTGTTGGTCAATTCAGTTTGTTGTGTAATCAGCCTGCCCCTGCTGGGGCTATGCTGTAATTCCACTCCTATTAATCAGTATTTTCCAATCTGCTTTTTGTCCCTTATTAGATTGGCCTCTTTTTTGCTCTGTCTCAGAATATTTCAGAGTGCTGATATAGGTTTAGAAGTCTAGTGACTTCAGGGTTAATTTTGCTATCAGAAGTGTTGGACAATATATTTGTAGGTTGTTTTTGGCAGATTGCAGACAGTGTCTTTCCTTTTCTGTCCTTTTTAGTTAGCCGGGCCCCATCGTTTGCTCAGCCTATTTTTCTGCCTTTGTTTGTATTTTCATCTTGTTTCACCGTCAAAACATGTGGGGGGCTGTCTTTCCTTTGGGGTCTGCTCTGGGGCAGTTAGTTTTCCTCTTTTCCTGCTTTAGGCTTATGTAGTTCTCTGGTTGTGACGAGGCGTCTAGGACCAACGTAGGAACGCTCCACGACTGCTGCTAGTTGTTGCGGTTAAGATCAGGGATCTGCAATCTGCATAGTTACCAACTTCTCTGGTTTTCTGAGACTTAGCTTGTTGTCTTGTTTTTCCTCCTCGGTTTCCCATTCATAACAGGTAGCGGCCTGAGCAATGTCTTAACTCAGTTAGTGTCTTGCTGCTGAGTTGCCAGGTCCTGTCCTGTGTTTCGCCTTCTCTGGAGGCTTGATTCCTAGTCCTGTGTCTGTGCCTGTCTTGCCACCCTCCAGGGGGCAGAATATCCTGGTCTCTGTGTCATTGTTCCTAGCCTTGTCTTGTACCTGCCCGTATGCCCTCCAGGAGGCAGTATATCATGGTCTCTGAGTCCTTGTTCCTAGCCTTGTCTTGTACCTGTCTGCTTCTGCTCTGCCCTCCAAGAGGCAGAATATCCTGGTCCCTGTGCTATTGTTCCTTGCCTTGTCTCGTACCTGTCCTGTCTGCCCTCCAGGAGACAGTATATCTGGCTCTCTGTGTCTTTGTTCCAGTACCTTGTCTCGCACCGTTACCTTGTCTGAACTATGTCCTATCTCTGTCTCTCGGTCTCCTTGTCTGTGGCTCCTTTCCCTGCTGTCTATCCTTGTGTCCTCTCCATCTGTCTTTGCTCCACACTCTTGTGGCTCTGCCTGTGCTCCACACTCTTGCAGCTCTGCTGGTGTTTCGCACTCCTGCGGTTCTGCTTTGTTCTGCTGCTGCTGAACCTCTTGCTACTAACTGCAGCTTCTCACCGCAGCCTTGCAGTTCTTCCCCAGTGGGACCAGGTCCAAACCTGTTCCTTCATACACCACTCCTTTCTGCCAGTATCGGTACCTGAACTTCCAGTGTGAACAGGTCTCTACCTAATCCATAAACTACTCCTTCCTGCCCGTGTCCTTGTGTCTCAGCCGTGCCCGCCTGCCAGTGTCTCTGCCGTGCACGCCTGCCAGTGTCATCCGTGCCTGCCGTGTTCTCCTGCCTGTTTGCCAGTCATGCCTGTCGCCCACACCTGTCACAGCGCCCTATTCCCCAGTGGGATCAGCAGCCACAGCCAGACACCACCCTGGAGTGGCACATGACAGCTATCTACCGCACAAATATAAAATAGAGAAGCCAGCGTTGCCTAAGGTTAGAACGCAATACATAAAGTGCATATACACATTCATTTCTAACTGTACTTTCAAATGAGACATTTAGCAAATAATTGATCAATTTTTTGAGCTACTGTCGCACAAGCCTGACATCACCATTAGAGGCTCCAGCGAAGACCGAGGTAGCTGTCCTAGTAACGCACCTTCAAGGGCTGTCTGGTTTGTGGCACAGTGGGGCCACAACCCCCTCGCTCGCGCCAACCTGCCAATGCGCCAGCGTGACAATCGCTTAAGCAAGTCAATCTCTTCATGACTCAGAAAAGAACCCAGATATTTACAGTTCTTTCAAGATGGAGTTGTTGGCGTTGGTATGGGCTATGACGGATAAATTTGCCGAATATCTGTCTGGTTCTGAGGTTCACGTGCGCACGGAAAACAATCCGTTAGCGCATTTGGAAAGCGCTGGAACAACATTGGGTAGCTTGGATGGCGAAGTTTCATTATAAGATCAACTATAAGAGACAAGAGAGGAGCAGAGAATACCCATGCCAATGCTTTGTCTCGAGTGAACTACGGGGAGTCAGGGCCTAACCGTGATGAGGAACTGGAGGCTGAAGAGGTACTTAGATTCCAAGATTCAGCCAGGACGGTGGCAGCCACGCTCGAGCAAGAACAGATGGTGTCTCGTACGTGTATACTGTGGCAACCATGTGATAAGTGGGTCAGAATACAACAGGAAGACAAAGAACTGGCTCAGCTAAGATGGCGGGTGACATCCAGACAACTGCCCAGCCAGCAAGAAAGAGATGCTCTGTCCCCTGGTGCTCTGCGGATGCTGCGGCAGTGGGAGAGACTGCATTTGCGTGAAGGAGTACTGTACCGAAAAGTTCTACTACCACGGGAGCTGGGCGTTACCTGGCAAATGGTGATCCCTGAAGCATTGCCGCCCCAGGTGGCTACAAAGGCCCATGAAAGAGAAGCTCACTTCGGACCGGAAAAAAACTTCCAGTGGTTGCAACGACTAATTTACCATCCCCAACTAAAAACTGTAGTGGAGGAAATCTGTCAACTATGTCGGAGCTGCGAGTTGGCCAAGCCCCTTGGACAAAGGGCCCCCATAAAGGCCATAGTAACATCTGCTCCCCTGGAGCTACTGATGATAGACTATCTGACCTTTGGCCCAGCACATCAGTGTTATGAACATTGCTTATTGATGACAGACCACTTCACAAAGTTTGCTGTTGTGACCCCAACGCGAGACCAGACGGCCAAGTACGCAGCATACGCTATCTGCAAGAACTTAATTCAGGTGTACGGGTGTCCGAAGCACATACATTCAGATCAAGGCGCCTGTTTCCTGGGAAAAGTGATGAAGGAGTTACATCGGTTGTATCAGATCGAGAAGTCTAGGACGACACCCTATCACCCCCAGGGAAATGGGGCCTGCAAGCAGTTCAACTGTACTTTGATTCAAAAGCTGAGGACCTTGGAAGAGGATAGGAATGCTCGGAGGCCTGAATATGTGGCTGAGTTGGTATGGGTGTATAACAATCGTAAACACAGTACCATGGGTTACACGCCTTATACCCTGCGTACAAGTCCGCTGCAATTAGTCTACGGACAGCCTGTGCCCCGCTATCCTCTGTGCCGGGAGGTGACTCACAGAAGAGACCAGAGACTGTAACGCTCTCGCCCCACTCCAAGTTGCAAGTGATTAGGCCAGAGCCCTTCAGCCAAGTTTCCCATACACCGCGGTGTGAAGCCTCACACCGGCGGTTACCTGTACTGGAATAGCACAGCGTGTGGTATTTCTGTGTATGTCAACTTCCCACTTCCATCAGAGACTGATCTCCTGCTCCGTGGATTGGAACCCAGTTCCCTACAGTCACCTCCGAGACGTCACATGTTGCCGGTGCCACCGTTGGAGAACCAAGACGCTGCAATCAAGAAGACTACAGACTGATAAGTTTTTCCCCTTTTCCTTCTGAACTATCGTTCGTCTCTGTCCTGCCCCATTTAAACACCCTTTCCCATCCTTTGTCCTATTATACTCCTCTGTCCCCTGCCACTCCCTGCATGGAGTGTATTTGTTGTTAATAAAATCCTGTTAACTCTTGATCTGTCTCCTGTCCATGACGACATCTCAAGTTCCTGCAGTTTCTACACTCATTGCTCGGGTGTTGTGAATTCTCTCTCTGGCTTCCCTCTGGTGATTATTGAAGATAGTGGAGCTGGTCAGATTGAGAGTTCTCTTTCTGGGCTCCCTCTGGTGGTTACTGGAGGTAGTGGTGCTGATCTGATTGACAGAGGCTTGCCACCTGATAATGAGGAAGACGATTGGAGATCTGGGGTTTCTGATTGGGATTTAAGACAGCTGACTCCCTCTATCCCTGCTGGTGATTTTTTTCCTGTGCCTCCTGAGGTCTGATGTCTCTTTGTTAGGCGTCAGGTTTCTGCGTCTGCTCTGCAGGAATCCAGAGCCTCACATTCTGCAGTCTCCTACTGTCTATCTACTGCAGAGAAGATTACTTTGCAGCAGACCGCTCCAAAGACTAAGTTCTTCTGTGCTCATGGGTCGCCCTCCCAGAGCCGTGGGGTACTCGGTACCGGGCCCGATGAGCTTCAATGGGAGATGTCACGGTAGCTGGGACCCGACCCGTGGCCCTGGGCGCCCATTGTAAAAGGGGGAAAATGTTCAGTGTGCTTATGATTACTTTAGAGTCATGATGCCACCTGTGGTGTTCGGCAATGAATGATGTTAAGCCGACGCTGCAGACAGATCCTCTGGGACAGATGGTGTGGTACAGCAATGATGTTATAGCCCTCCACAGCCAGGGCTGTAGTCCCAGGGCAGAGTAGGTGAAGTGACACTTAGATGGTGTAGTGTCAGGCGCAGGGGATGTAGCAGTGCCAGGCAGGTTGACGCAGGAATAAGTGGAAGACACCAGGGCATGTAGTTCCAAAGCTTTACTCACAGTCTGTTGTGGCACAAGAGCCCGCATCCGTGCCGTGTCCTCTGGGTCAGGAGCTCAGTCAACTTCCAGTGACAACTTCTATTCCTCCGGTGTCTGCTGCAGGACCATTAGTATCCATACAACCTCGGGGATCGGACCCTGGCCTTGCACTTAGAACTTGGGAAGGGTTCTCCTCTAACCCTGATCCTTAGTTCTCTTCTTCTCCTCACGTTCCGTACTAATTCTTTCCTTCTTATGGAGAGTCAGGCTTTCTATCAAAGTTCCTTTCCTGTGCCAGCGGACCCAGGTCACTGAGGTCGGCTGCAGCACTTCCTTCATCCATCCCACTCAGGGGATCTCCTTTCACAGACTGACCTCGTCAGACTCCTGTGACAAACTGACTAAATCCTACACTCTTCCTGCTCTTTTAGTGCAGAGTAAACTCCACCTGCCTCCCAGCACGCTTCGTGTTCCAAGCAGGGAGCCACCAAAGGGTGCTTTGCTACACTACTGTGTTGTGTGGGATGCAGGTGTTGGAGTGTGGTCAGGTGTCTCCACCTTACCTGAATGGTGGGGTACCACACCTCAGGAGGAGGTGCAGTACCTCTGTGGTGACTGGTCTCAGGGGCACCACATACCCCCCGTTAAACACAGCACGTCCCCGGGCTGAAAAAGAAGCAAAGATAGACAAACACAGGAACATACAAAATTTTTGTAATGCTAAATAAACAGTTCTTATCTAAACTTCCCAATGTGGGAGGCACTCATTTTTGAACGTTGCAAAAAATTTTAACTAACTATCTATGTTCTAATACAGTACCTAATTCAAAAGTGCTATTGGCAGTAACTCACTAACACTTCAAGTATTCTTCATCAACACATCTCTTCATCATCTCTTCTTTTACATTTTCTACTTCCTATTGTTAAACTTAAGTGACAACCGCTGATGCCTGGTTCGTCACCTGTCAATTTTAAATCTTTATTCACATATTAAGGCATTAGTCTAAACTCTATAAAGCATTCACTATTTACTTTTTCTTTTCTATCAAAAATACTAGACATTATCATAAGTGCAACATAGACATTGATCCAGCCAAGATGTCTTGAAATGTCCTTATTATCAATGAGGTAGTCCTTATTCTTAAAAGACTTATGTAAAACCAAGAAAGGGCACCTAAAGAGGTGCAACTATTTACATTACAGTTCTGGGTCATTCAGTGTCCATGATCTCCACAGTTCAGTAAGGAAAACGCTGCCAATATAACTGGGCAACAAAACTGGAATCACATGATGAATAAACAAAAATAACTTTAAGGCACAACGGTGCAAATACCCTCCTGGGTAATAAAGTTAGTTAGTTATCTTTAGTGTTGGTAGTCCCCTCCTGGGGTGCTGGAAGCTGTTGACTTGGGCTGCTTCCAGGGAAGAACTTCTGGACATCTTCTTCCTGCTTGTAGGTTTCCATAGGACAAGGTGGTGACAGCTGGGTGAATTGCTGCCTGAGGTACAGCGGGTGCAACTACCCAGTGGCGTAGGAAGGGGGGTGCGGGGGGGGGTGCGGGCCGCCCCAGGTGGCACGTGTGTGGGGGCGGCGCAGCACGGCAGGAGCAGAAATTCCTCCTCTCTGTGCTGTGGGAGAGAAGCGTGGAGGCGGCCGAGGTACAGTGACAGGAGAAGACTGTGTGTATAGCAGGAGATTTTGGCAGCGGCTAGCGCAGGTGGGTCACTCACCATTTGGGAGGAGGACGCTCTGCCTCTCCCCAGACTCCCTCCATGCTCAGTCAGCTGCTGAGCTCTCCCTGCGGGCAGCTTCCTTCGTCAGTGTCACACAGCCGCACACACAGCAGGCAGCCGCAGGCAGCCTGTGTAAGTGTAACTTATACTACGGCCAGGGGCAGAGGAGGCGGAGCTGAGCCTGCACATTACTGTCTGTGCTGCCTGGGAGCACTGTCGCAGGCAGTGTGTCAGAATGTCTGTGTGATTAATCATTAACATCCCTAACCAGTAACCGCCCAGGCCGGTACCCCCTCCCAAGCGCGGCCATTTTATTCCTTTCCAGACCCCGCATCCGAGCAGGCCATTCACCGCCCGGGGGGGGGCGCCAAATTCTGGAACAGCCCCGGGCGGCAAAAGCTCTAGCTGCGCCTCTGCAACTACCTGTACCATAGGGTGGCTGACAGGGGTGGATGTAACCTGTCTGACCTTGGCAGGTGTGATCACTACAGTTGGAGGTATTACTGCCGGTGGGACATAGGCCTTCTCTTTCTTATAGGCCGCAATAAAATCCTCAGGGATTAGGCGTATATTCATGGCGTACCAGCCACGCAACCCCTCATGCAGGGTAAAAGTGACGTACTCCCCCAGTTGCAAGTCTCTTGCAGGATGCCCCTTCCGGAGGTGTGACTCCACATCCCTCCTGCTGAAGAATAGGTCACTGATCTGCTTGGGGTTCGCGATGAAACCAAACCCCCGCTCATGATTTACATTGAGGACCTGTCCCCATCCAGCTGAGTCCCGGGGACCGTAATGACCAGCATGGACCTTTTCCTTCCGGTCCAGATCAGGGCCCTGCACAGCCAGCCTCCGCTGTTCCCGCTCTTTCTGCTCGGCTGCCAGCTGGCGGAGGGTCTACTGACAAAAGGACTCCTCCTCTTCCTCCTCCCGGGACCTGCTTTTACCCACCGTGGACAAGTGTACTACCGCTAGGGGTTCAGGTGTTTCCCCCCAGGGCTCAGAGTCCCGGTCCCAGACAAGGTCTAGCACGACCTGTCCGGACGCTGCAGCAGCTACACACCCCGAGGCCTTCCCAGGTGCAGGGACAGCGGACGTACCTGGGACCAGCTGACGATGCTCCGGTGCAGGGTTAGAGCGGTAATCAACGGCAGGAACATCCACCGGAATAGTCCAATTGAGTGTCGGAGGCGGTGGTGGAGCAGATGGCGGCTCCGGGTCCGCAGGGGTCTCCGGTGGGACCTGCGCAGCCACTCTAGGTCCAGGCGGGAGCACAGCTTCTTCCTCTTCAGCTCCCGGGCCCTCCGGTAACTCCTCCTGGCAGGCCGCGACCAACGGTAATTGTAGCGTGGAGGTGGAGACAGGCGCTGCCGGTGCCATTGCAGCAGCCGTCGGTTCCACCTGTGCGGTGGTGGCAGGTACAGCAGGTGAAGATTCCGGTATGGCAGCAGCGGCAGCGGGTACCAATGGTGAGGGTACCGGGAATGGAGGTGCCGATGGCGTAGGACCCTCCCGGGTGTGCTGCCAGTTCAACAACCAGAGCGCCTCCTGCCTCAGCTGTAAACGGTTTGTCAGCTGGGTGATCTCAGCCTCCAGCTGCTGGCGGTCCATCTTGGAAGTCGGATCGGATCCTTCAGCCAATGCGCCAGGGAGGTTCAGCTCAACCTCCTTGCGCTCTTCGGGCCTCCCTCCTTCTTCCATCATGGCGTTCTCTCTTCCTGTCTAGACTCTTTTCCCGCCACGGGCTCTCGCTCCTCCTTCTATGGGCGGCGTCTTCTTCCTATTCCTCCATACCAGGCCAGTATACGAACCCCTCAGGGGTTGGGCCATGTTGCAGTTGCATAGAAGTTCAGGCAGGGGAGGCCCAGGACAGTTTGCGGTCTTTTCTTAGGACCACCCATGTTGTCAAGCCCTTCTTCTCCGCGGCGGCGGCCATTTTTAGAGTCTATTTTACAGTCTATCAATTTGGTTATTCTGCACATTCTCAGCAATGTTTAAGTCCAATAAATCCTAGGCACACAGAACCCGGTGGCACCGGGCTTCGTCATCCTGTTCGTGACGCCAAAATGGGTCGCCCTCCCAGGGCCATGGGGTACTCGGCACCGGGCCCGATGAGCTTCAATGGGAGAAGTCACGGCAGCTGGGACCTGGCCCGTGGCCCTGGGCGCCCATTGTAAAAGGGGGAAAATGTTCAGTGTGCTTATGATGATTAGAGTCATGACGCCACCTGTGGTGTTCGGCAATGAATGATTTTAAGCCGACGCTGCAGACACATCCTCTGGGACACATGGTGTGGTGCAGCAATGATGTTATAGCCCTCCACAGGCGGGGCTGTAGTTCCAGGGCAGAATAGGTGAAGTGACACTTAGATGGTGTAGTGTCAGGCGCAGAGAATGTAGCAGTGCCGGGCAGGTTGACGCAGGAATACGTGGAAGACACCAGGGCATGTAGTTCCAAAGCTTTACTCACAGTCTGTTGTGGCACAAGAGCCTGCATCCGTGCCGTGTCCTCTGGGTCAGGAGCTCAGCCAACTTCCAGGCAAGATGAAGTACTCCTTTCCAACACTCCGCCAACATATGTGCCTTTTCTGAACGTCTCCCTCTTAGCGCCTTTAGTGAAGTACTCACAGTACTGAGTTACACTGGAGTTCCTCCTGTCAGATGTTCCTATGAACTCTACTTATATGGCAGACAGCTGTAGCCTGCTTCGGGGACACCTAACTACCTAGTCCCAGCTCACTATCGATGCTGTTGTGCCCCCAAGTCTTGTGTGGGAATAAAGTGGTGACAACTTCTATTCCTCCGGTGTCTGCTGCAGGACCATTAGTATCCATACAACCTCGGGGACCGGACCCCGGCTTTGCGCTTAGAACTTGGGAGGGGTTCCCCTCTAACCCTGATCCTTAGTTCTCTTCTTCTCCTCACGTTCCGTACTAATTCTTTCCTTCTTATGGAGAGTCAGGCTTTCTATCAAAGTTCCTTTCCTGTGCCAGTGAACCCAGGTCACTGAGGTTGGCTGTGATACAAACAGGCTCAGTGTTTTTGTATATTTATGTTGCGGTGCCTCTGTGTGTGAACAGAGCCCGCTTTGCACACTTCGGGTGAAGTCTAACCCGTGCGCATTATACCGCTATATTGCTTGTCTGTCATTACCTAGCAGCGGTGTAACATCTACTGCACGGTGGACCCCGAGCGGCGAACGCACTGTATTATTTATTTTTATTTAGTGCGTTCCGCCTTTCCTATCATTATACTAGCGCCAGGGTCTGGCTAGTGATGGCAGAACAGCAGCAACTCTTACAGTATAATCGGCAGCTGGAGAGCCGGTTGGCTACTCTTGAGAGTGCTATCTCAGTTGCGAAATCCACTGAAGCTGCTTTACAGGCAATCGCAGACGCGGTTTCACATATGTCCACGTCCTCCCACGCGCCGACAGTTACCCGCCTCCCGTTACCCGATAAATTTTCTGGCGATGGCGCCTCCTGTAGGGGTTTCGTCAGCCAGTGCTCTATCCAGCTGGAGTTACTGGCTGCGCTATTCCCTATGGCACGGGCCAAGGTGGGGTTTATTGTTTCCCTTCTGTCAGGCAAGGCGTTGGAGTGGGCTACGCCACTATGGGAGCGTGGTGACCTAGAGGTTCGGACCGCTGCTCAGCTTTTAACAGCTATTAAGCAGGTTTTCCTGGGACCATGGGTCACGCACGACACCTCTCTTAAGCTACTTGCTTTGACTCAGGGATCCCTCTCGGTTAGTCAGTATGCCGTTCGTTTTCGGACACTGGCTTCCGAGCTGGAGTGGTCTGACAAAGCCCTCATCCCTGTGTTTTGGAGAGGTTTGTCGGAGCATGTTAAGGATGCTCTCTCTACCAGAGAGCTTCCTGCAAGTTTGGAAGAGCTGATTGCCATTTCCACCCACATTGATCTCCGTTTTTTGGAGCGCAGCCTGGAGCATGCTCAATCCAAACGGAAGGTTACCTAGGCTCCCAACTTTTTTGAGCCTCTGGAACCACACGAGCCAGAGACTCCACTCCCAGAGCCCATGGAGGTGTCTCACGCCGTTCTCGAGGCGCGTCCGGCACAAAACTCCATGTGCGGTTACCATTGTCAACACGCTGTTCCCCAGGATATCGGGGCCCCTCAATGGCCAAACTCTGTGCCGCCAGGCAAGACCTTTGTCCCCCCTCACCTTCTGCCGAAGGTTCTCACGTGAGCACACGCGTCCAGGGCGGGTGGTCACTGTGGCTACATGCAGACCACAAAACTCCTGGCAGGGTCTTATTGGTGGCCGCACAGGGCTCGGGACATTAAAAAATATATTCAGGCATGCGCCTTATGAATTCGGGTTAGCCTCATTAAACAGAGAGTGGAGACGTCCGCCGACACACCGCGGCGTTCCACTTCAACTTATGCTCGTTCCGGGAGGTTTTGCCGCTCCCGTTTTCTCCCACATGTCCCTTCTTAAACCTGGCGATCTTGCCGCCTCTGATACCTTCCACGTGTCCCTGTTTTCTGTGTCACCTACCGGGACATCAGACTTGCCTTCGGACGAGTCTGAGGCCTATGGCTCTGATGGGCACAAGGTGGTGGATTGGAAGGCTCAGAGGGGAGGGGGCCCTAGGAGGGGGGTAATGTTAGGCATCAGGTTTCTGCGTCTGCTCTGCAGGAATCCAGAGCCTCACATTCTGCGGTCTCCTGCTGTCTACTGCAGAGAAGATTACTTTGCAGCAGACCACTCCAGAGACTAAGTTCCTCTTTGCTCATACTGGGCATGCTCATGAGACGATCTCCCATTGGAGATCGGGTGTCATGTGCCCAGGTCATGCTCCAGATCTCATTGGTCCATCTCGGAGATCTGAAAGGTCCCGCATGGCTATAAAAAGTGTGCATGACCATTCGGCCATGCGCTAGTATAGACTATACTTGCTATGTGTGAATGGTGACGGATGTATGATTCTGGTGACTGACTTATTAAGAAACCCCTTCCCTCTGATATTACGCATGTGGATAGGGAATTAGTTCAGCAGTCAGCGCCAGTCAGTGGCCAGCCTTAGGCCACTGTGCACACCGCATCTCTGCACTAGCGTCCGACATTGCGCCTGCTTTGTAGCTGTGTCGTCCTGCGGCAGTGTCCTACGCCGCGCTGCAGTTGCAGCCCCTTTTGGCTCTCAGTAGCGACGCCGCACACATGGTAGGTCTAGACGGACGCAGCTCCTCTGTCTTAGGTCCTGCTCCTGTGACCTGATACCGAGTGTGCATTTACCTGAGGCCTGTGATACTAACAGGCTCAGTGTTTTTGTATGTTTATGTTGCGGCGCCTCTGCGTGTCAACAGAGCCCGCTTTGCGCACTTCGGGTGAAGTCTAACCCGTGCGCATTATACCGCCATATTGCTTGTCTGTCATTACCTAGCAGCGGTGTAACATCTACTGCACGGTGGACCCCGAGCGGCGAACACACTTTATTGTTTATTTTTATTTAGTGCGTTCCACCGTTCCTAACACTCCTGCTCTTTCCCTGCATTTTTAGCTAAGTCGTTCATTTGCTATTCTGTTTGCATTTGATCTGGTTTTGTTTATCTCTGCTTTGTGCGGGTCAGCTAGCTTCTTGCTGGGGCTGTGCTGAATCACCGCCCATATGTTACTGCATGTGCCAGTTTGTTTTGTCCCCTTTTATATTGGTCTCTTTTTGCTTTGCTTTCAGAATATACCAGAGTGCTGATATAGTGGGGGGCGAAGTCGTGTGACTTCAGTGTTTTTTGCATCAGATGTGTTGGACTTTTGCAGGTTTTTTTGCATGATTGCAGACAGTGTCTTTCCTTTCCTGTCCTGTCTGGTCAGTGTGGGCCCCATCGTTTGTTCAGTCTATTTTTCTGCTTGCATTTGTGTTTTTATCTTGTCTCATCGACAATATATGTTTGGGGGCTATCTATTCCTTTGGGGTCTGCTCCGGGGCAGTTTAGATTTCCCCTTTCTTGCTTTAGGCTTAGTTAGCTCCCCGGCTGTGCCGAGGCGTCTAGCATCATCGTAGGTACGCTCCACGGATCAGGGGTCTGCATCCGCTTAGTTACCAACCTCTCTGGTTTTCTGTGGCTTAGCCTGGGCCTGCTATCCTCCTCGGTGACCCATTCATAACATCGGGTTTCCCCAAGCATGCTCAGGTGATCTCCGAATATTTTGTAGTGCTCGGAGATTTAATTTTCGTTGCCGCAGCTGCATGATCTCCAAGCACTACAAAATCCTCGGAGATCACACGAGTATGCTCGGGGAAACCCGAGCAACGAGTATACTTGCTCATCACTAATCAGGAGCTTGTGGCTCCCAGCCATGCTTTTGAGCAGTATTGGATGCTGCTGAAGTGTCACGGCACCGCCAGACTCAGGGCCTGCTGTCCCGGCCTCGGCCAGTAGGAGGCGCCGGACTATCACATCACCGTCAGACTCAGGGCCTGCTGTTCCGTCCTCAACCACTAGGAGGCGCCGGACTATCCTATCACCGTCTGACCCGTGGCCTGCAGTCTCGGCCTTGGTCTCTGGGAGGCGTTGTGCTTCAACCCCGAGTGGTGGCGGCGATAGTCATGAGGCTCCTGCGCAGGCGTCCGCTGGACGCAGGCTTCGCTCCTCGGTCAGTCATGAAGGGGCTGGTGCATTACCATCCAGCCTGGTCCTGGGGGTGGTCCGGATGACATCATCAGGCCACGGGCCTGTAAGGGATGACCTGATCCCTCAAATACCTTGGGACTGCTCTTGCAGGCCGCCGGATATATTCTTGGTTCCCCTGCGTGTTACTGTGTGAATTACTGTTGACTGACTCTGACTTTTGCCTGGACTTCTGACCCTTCTTCTGCCTAACGATTCTGTACCTCTGCGACTCTCCTGGTTTATGACACTGACTTCAGCCTGGATTCTGACTCTGCTTCTGCCTAACGATTCTGTACCTCTGCGACCCTCCTGGTTTATGACACTGACTTCGGCCTGGATTCTGACTCTGCTTCTGTCTAACGATTCGGTACCTCTGCGACTCTCCTGGTTTATGACTCTGGCTTCGACCTGGTATCTGTCTTTGCTTCTGTCTACAGTGCTTATACCATTTCTGCCTGACTGGTTTAGTCTCGGATATCATTGCCTCTGTGTCCTGTGTTGGAACACCTTTCTGGCGACCATCCTGCTCTGGTCTTTGCTCCTATTCAGACAGCACCTCCTGGGCTCTGCTATAAATCCAGATCCCTGTATAGGGGTAAAGGGTATCAGTGTTTCTCGGGGTGTTGTCCGGCTGCAGCCCAGACCGCAGGCAGACGTCACATTATAGCCGGCCCAAAAAATAAAACGGCTTTTTGTGTCTATACTTAACACAGATAAAAGCAGTTTTCCTCACCTTTTTTTTCCTTCCTCCTGACTGAGCTGATTCTTGGCCCAAACACCTGTTACATTGCACAGCCTGGGAAGTCACTCTCAGGCTCAAGCATGCTGCAGCCTGGAAGCTTCAAGGAAAATGCTGGCTGTTGGAAATCCACATTCCTGGACCATCACCCCCTGGACAGCTTTGGGGGTCAGGTATTGCCCGCAAATGCGGCCAAACTGTTGTTACCAGTTTCCCTTTCTTTTGCTAAGAAACGTCTGTGTGTGAAGGCTTATGTGGATTGTGGTGCTGCCGTCAACCTTATGGATTTTTTATTTGCTAAGAGCCTTGGTGTACCTCTGTCAAGGCTTAAAGCGCCTATTCAGACTACTGCGATTAATGGTACATCTATATTCCAAGGAGGCGTGGAATTCGTTACTGCCGAAATTTCTATGTCAGTGGGAACATTACATAACGAACAAATGTCATTTTTTGTTATATACAATTTATCAGATCCAGTTGTGTTAGGCATGCCATGGTTGCACCAACATAATCCGGTTATTGACTGGCGCATAGGTGACGTTGTGCGCTGGAGTCCATGGTGTCAGAGTAACTGTATGTCTTTTTCAGTAAACCAGATTAAAATTAAAACACCTTCTATTCCATATGCATTTAGGGATTATGAAGATGTTTTCTCTATAGTGGAGTCGGAGAAACTACCTCCTCACAGAGAATACGATTGTCCTATTGAATTGGTCCCTGGTGCCCGTCTCCCTAAGGGGAGAATATTCAACCTCTCTGGTCCTGAGCGTGTAGCCATGAAGGAATACATAGCAGACAGCCTTCGAAAAGGCTTCATTAGACCTTCCACCTCACCTGTAGGAGCTGGGTTTTTCTTTGTAGAGAAAAAAGATGGTGGACTCAGACCATGCATTGACTACCGTGAGCTGAACGCCATAACCGTAAAAAATCAATACCCGCTGCCACTCATTCCTGATCTGTTTAATCAGTTACTGGGAGCTCGCTGGTTTACTAAGCTTGACCTCCGGGGGGCATATAACCTGGTCCGCATAAGAGATGGGGACGAATGGAAAACGGCCTTTAATACACCCCTTGGCCATTTTGAGTACCTGGTAATGCCCTTCGGACTCAGTAACGCTCCTGCAGTATTCCAGCACTTCGTCAATGATATTTTCAGAGATATTTGTGGGGTGTATGTCGTCGTATATCTGGACGACATTTTGATTTATTCTGCTGACCCTGTGACTCATGCTCAACACGTCCGTTCAGTACTGCAAAGACTGCGCGAAAACTCTTTGTTCGCGAAATTTGAAAAATGTGTTTTTTTTGCCGAAGAGGTGCAGTTCTTAGGATACATGGTCTCAGGCAAGGGGTTCCGCATGGATCCCGCCAAGATTCAACCCATTAAGGATTGGGTACAACCCAAATCGCTGAAAGCACTCCAGCGATTTTTGGGATTTGCGAATTATTATCGCAAATTCATCAGGGGATTCACAGAGATTGCCAAGCCACTCACGGACCTTACCCGGAAAGGGGCGGACGTGACTAATTGGAATCCTGAGGCAACCAGGGCTTTTTCCACACTAAAAGAGTGCTTCGTGGCCAACCCGGTGTTGATTCAACCAAACTTGGACCACCCGTTTATTGTGGAAGTAGATGCCTCCGAAGTCGGAGTGGGAGCAGTGCTCTCACAAGGCTCTGCATCCCTCACTCAGCTTCGTCCATGTGCCTTTTTCTCCCGCAAATTCTCTGCCACGGAGAGAAACTATGACATCGGCAACCGAGAATTATTGGCAATTAAGTGGGCCTTCGAGGAATGGCGCCACTTCCTCGAAGGCGCCAAACACAAAATTACTGTTATTACCGATCACAAAAACCTAACCTACCTAGAGTCGGCTAAAAGACTAAACCCTAGGCAGGCCAGGTGGGCCTTGTTTTTCTCCAGGTTCGATTTTTTAATCACCTTTCGCCCCGGAACCAAAAATGTGAGGGCAGATGCCCTCTCCCGCAGCTTTTTGTCACACACACACCGAGGACTATGAACCAGCTCCCATATTGGCTAATGGCATTGTTGTGTCGGCAGTATCTCTGGACCTTCTGGAGGAGATCCGTAGGTCATCAGAACAAGTTCCTGACACTACGCCCCCCAAAAAATTATTCGTCCCAGCTACCTTTCGCTTACGAGTGTTAAAAGAATCTCACGACTCCGTCCTGGCAGGCCACCCTGGTCTCAATAATACCACTAGGCTGGTAACCAGGAACTTTTGGTGGCCAACGGTGGCCAAGGACTGTAAGGAGTACGTCTCAGCGTGTGAAGTCTGTGCCCGCGCCAAGTCCCCCCATAACCGTCCTGCCGGCTGGCTTCAGCCCTTGCCCACCCCTGAAAGTCCATGGACCCACATCTCCATGGACTTCATTACAGACCTGCCACCCTCCGAGGGGAAAACTTGTATTTGGGTGGTGGTGGACAGGTTCAGTAAACAGTCTCACTTTGTTCCCCTGTCCGGCTTACCCAACTCTGAAACCTTAAGTAAGTTGTTTGTTCTTCACGTTGTACGTTTGCACGGCGTTCCGGCAAATATCGTATCCGACAGGGGTACCCAGTTCGTCTCGAAGTTCTGGAGGGCGTTCTTTAGACGTATTGGTGTTGAGTTGTCTTTTTCCTCGGCATACCATCCCGAGACGAATGGTCAAACTGAGCGTGCCAACCAAACGCTGGAGCAATACCTCCGCTGCTATGTCTCAGCACATCAGTCAGATTGGGTGGAACATTTGCCATTGGCAGAGTTCGCTCTCAATAATAGATACCAAGACTCCATCAAAACCACCCCCTTCTTCTGTAACCTCGGACTACATCCGCGCTTTGGATCATTTTCGGCCAAGATGTCGGAAATCCCAGGGGTTGAGCAAAATATACATCGTCTAAAGACTATTTGGTCCGAAGTAAACTCTAATTTAAAAGGGGCTCAAATTAGACAGACTTCGGCAGCCAATAGACGACGATCCCAGGGGCCGCACCTGGGAGTTGGTGACAAGGTTTGGCTCTCTACAAGAAACATCAAACTTAAGGTACCGTCAGCCAAACTGGGTCCCAGGTTCATCGGACCATATGAAATATTAGAGGTAATTAACCCAGTAGCATTTCGGTTAAAGCTCCCGCAGTCTTTTAAAATTCCTAACGTTTTTCATAAGTCCCTCCTCAAGGTATACCGCTCCCCAATTCATCCCATCCGGTCCCCTCCTCCTCCAGTTTTGGTCAAGGGCGCCTTGGAGTACGAGGTCCAGGGCATATTTGATTCCCGTCTAGTGAGAAACTCGGTACAATATTTGGTGCATTGGAAGGGCTACGGCCCAGAGGAGAGGTCCTGGGTCCCCGCTAGTGACATTCGTGCAAAGCGGTTGATTAGCAGGTTTCACCTCCTCCACCCTGACAAACCGGGTTTTGAGGGTCCGGAGGCCCCTCTTAGAGGGGGGGGTACTGTCACGGCACCGCCAGACTCAGGGCCTGCTGTCCCGGCCTCGGCCAGTAGGAGGCGCCGGACTATCACATCACCGTCAGACTCAGAGCCTGCTGTTCCGGCCTCGACCACTAGGAGGCGCCGGACTATCCTATCACCGTCTGACCCGTGGCCTGCAGTCTCGGCCTTGGTCTCTGGGAGGCGTTGTGCTTCAACCCCGAGTGGTGGCGGCGATAGTCATGAGGCTCCTGCGCAGGCGTCCGCTGGACGCAGGCTTCGCTCCTCGGTCAGTCATGAAGGGGCTGGTGCATTACCATCCAGCCTGGTCCTGGGGGCGGTCCGGATGACATCATCAGGCCACGGGCCTGTAAGGGATGACCTGATCCCTCAAATACCTTGGGACTGCTCTTGCAGGCCGCCGGATATATTCTTGGTTCCCCTGCGTGTCACTGTGTGAATTACTGTTGACTGACTCTGACTTTTGCCTGGACTTCTGACCCTTCTTCTGCCTAACGATTCTGTACCTCTGCGACTCTCCTGGTTTATGACACTGACTTCGGCCTGGATTCTGACTCTGCTTCTGTCTAACGATTCGGTACCTCTGCGACTCTCCTGGTTTATGACTCTGGCTTCGACCTGGTATCTGTCTTTGCTTCTGTCTACCGTGCTTATACCATTTCTGCCTGACTGGTTTAGTCTCGGATATCATTTCCTCTGTGTCCTGTGTTGGAACACCTTTCTGGCGACCATCCTGCTCTGGTCTTTGCTCCTATTCAGACAGCACCTCCTGGGCTCTGCTATAAATCCAGATCCCTGTATAGGGGTAAAGGGTATCCGTGTTTCTCGGGGTGTTGTCCGGCTGCAGCCCAGACCGCAGTCAGACGTCACATGAAGGTTGTGGAGTGTGTGGAGCTGGTGTTGGATGCAGAGATGTAACGTGTTTGTCACTACTGCATTCGGTGCATTTAAAGGGAAGGTGCCATCAAAAAAATTTTTTCGGCAATTGAAGAAATATAAAGAATTAAAGTTTAAATTTTCTTAAAAAATATTATCATTTGTTTATAATTTAGTAAAATCTGAAAAATAATTAAAAAAGATTTGGTATTTCCACTTTTAAACACTAGGGGGAGCAGCTACTGAAATTTGACAAAAACCTGACAAAAAGAAACAGCCAACTGCTGTCTCCTATGCCCAGGGCAGCCATATTTTTAGAGTCTGTCTCTTACACTCCTGAAAAGCAAAATGGCAGCGCCCAGTGGCTGTAAAAATAATTAATAATAGAAAAAAAATTAAAGTTAAAAAAATTATTTTGTATTAAAATTAATTATTTATACAAATAATCATTTTTAATACAAACCACAAATTGCGGCACCTTCCCTTTAATGACTGCCTTACAGTCCTTAGCAAGGTAGTCTGAGGAGGTGCAACACTTATAACTAGAGTTGAGCGATACCGTCCGATACTTCAAAGTATCGTATCGGATGGTATCGGCCGATCTTTAAAAAAAGTATCGGTATCGCCGATTCCGATACCGGAAGTCCCATTCAAGTCTATGGGACTTCCGGTATCGGAATAAGAAAAACCCTTTCCTGCCCTTGTACAGCCTCTCTGGGGTCTGTACGGGCCTTTCGGGGGGCTGTGCCGGCCTGCCGGGGGGCTGTGCCGGCCTGCCGGGGGGCTGTGCCGGCCTGCCGGGGGGCTGTGCAGGCTCCGGGGGTCTGTGCAGGCATCGTCCGATGGGACTACAAGTCCCATCGGGCGATGCCTGCTACCATGACAGTGATTGACACATTAGCCAATGATGGGACAGTAGTAGTCCCATCATCCGGCTAATGTGTTAAATGTAAAAAAAAAAAAAAAAAAAAAAAATTACATGCTACATACATACAACATGCATACTACATACATGCTACATACATACTACATGCTACATACATGCTACATTCATACTACATAAATACTACATGCAACATACATACTACATATATACTACATGCATGCTACATACATACTGCATGCTACATACATACCACATATATACTACATACATACTACATGCATGCTACATACATAACACATATACTACATGCATGCTACATACATACTACATGCTACATACTACATATATACTACATGCATGCTACATACATACTACATGCTACATACTACATATATACTACATGCATGCTACATACATACTACATGCTACATACATACTACATATATACTACATGCATGCTACATATATACTACATACATACTACATACATACTACATGCATGCTACATACATACTACATGCTACATACATACTACATATATACTACATGCATGCTACATACATACCACATACATAACACATATATACTACATGCATGCTACATACATACTACATGCTACATACATACCATATACATACTACATGCATGCTACATACATACTACATGCATGCTACATACATACTACATGCTACATACATACTACATATATACTACATGCATGCTACATACATACTACATGCTACATACATACTACATATATACTACATGCATGCTACATGCTACATACATACTACATATATACTACATGCATGCTACATACATACTACATGCATGCTACATACATACTACATGCTACATACATACCACATACATACTACATATATACTACATGCATGCTACATACATACTGCATGCTACATACATACTACATACATACCACATACATACTACATATATACTACATGCATGCTACATACATACTGCATGCTACATACATACTACATACATACTACATACATACTACATATATACTACATGCATGCTACATACATACTACATGCATGCTACATACATACTACATACATACTACATGCTACATACATACCACATATATACTACATACATACAATACATTCATACAATACATACATAGACATACAGTACATATAACATAGAGTAACATACTTACCAATACTTGTCACAATTTCCCACGCAGCAATGGCATAAAGTGAGACTAGGGACTTTTTTTTTTTTAAGTGGCGGAGGAATACAGTGCGGAAGGATACCTACCTTCCGTCATTGGATTCCTGCAGCCCGTAGAGAACGGCAGCATCATCTGATGCTGCAGTTCTCTACCCAAGATCGTCGTGGGACACACTCGTGGACTGCTTCGGATCGTGGGTGAGTATTTTTGTGGTTTGTTATGTTAATATTTATTCCGGAAAAGACAATGGCTTCAGGGAACAATGTGACAAGTATTGGTAAGTATGTTACTCTATGTTATATGTACTGTATGTCTATGTATGTATTGTATGAATGTATTGTATGTATGTAGTATATATGTGGTATGTATGTATGTAGTATGTATGTAGCATGCATGTAGCATGTAGTATGTATGTAGCATGCATGTAGTATATATGTAGTATGTATGTAGCATGCATGTAGTATATATGTAGCATGTATGTAGTATGTATGTGGTATGTATGTAGTATGTATGTAGTATGTATGTAGTATGTATGTAGTATGTATGTAGTATGTATGTAGTATGTATGTGGTATGTATGTGGCATGTAGTATGTATGTAGCATGCATGTAGTATGTATGTAGTATGTAGCATGTATGTAGTATGTAGCATGCATGTAGTATGTATGTAGCATGCATGTAGTATGTATGTAGTATGTATGTAGCATGTATGTAGTATGTATGTAGCATGTAGTATGTATGTAGCATGCATGTAGTATGTATGTAGTATTTTTTTTTATTTTTTTTTTAACATTTAACACATTAGCCGGATGATGGGACTACTACTGTCCCATCATTGGCTAATGTGTCAATCACTGTCATGGTAGCAGGCATCGCCCGATGGGACTTGTAGTCCCATCGGACGATGCTTGCACAGACCCCCGGACATCAGCACAGCCCCCCGGCAGGCCGGCACAGCCCCCCGGCAGGCCGGTACAGACCCCCACAGGGTGCACAGACCACCGGCAGGCCGGCACAGCCCCCCGGCAGGCCGGTACAGACCCCCACAGGGTGCACAGACCACCGGCAGGCCGGCACAGACCCCCGGCAGGCCGGTACAGACCCCCACAGGGTGCACAGACCACCGGCAGGCCGGCACAGCCCCCCGGCAGGCCGGTACAGACCCCCGGCAGGCCGGCAGAGACCCCCGGAAGGCCCGAAATGACGGCGCATCATGATGCGCACACACCGCGCATCATGATGACGTCAGTCTGTCAATCAACTTTGAACTTCCGATTCCGATGCCGAATTCCGATATTGAAAAAATATCGGAAGTCGGTATCGGAATTCCGATACAGCAAGTATCGGCCGATACCCGATACTTGCGGTATCGGAATGCTCAACACTACTTATAACATATCCCAAGCTCCTTGAGACTATCTCTGCACTCCTGCAAAGTCTTTGCCCTAATGTCCTCGACTTAAGGCCCCGTCACACTAAGCGAGATCGCTAGCGAGATCACTGCTGAGTCACTAGAACAGTGACGTTATAGCGATCTTATCAGGGAGATCGCTGTGTGTGACAGAGACCTGCGACCAGGCCCCCTGCCGGGAATCGCTGATCGTGCCCGAAATGTCTGGACATTTCTTTGGTTGCTCATATCCCGCTGATTCGCTTGTATCGTCACGTTTGACACCAGCCTAACGACCTCATTAGCGACTCTCAAACAAGAAAAGGGGACGGGATTAGCGTTCCAATTTCCACGCCTACCTCAGCTCCGATTGGTGGTCACTACAGCGTCCTGATTGGAGAGCTTCCTTTAAAAGAAGCTAAACAAAGTAGCGCTTCACTTCTTTGTTCCTGACCCGGGTGTGTCCCAGTTGAGATCCTGTTTTTTGTCCGACGGCTGCGACTCCATTTTAGATCATCTGCTTTGCCATCTTCGTAGCTTCTCTACAGTTATCTCTACAGTTAACGGTAGGTATTTTTGGGGGTCTCAACAGCGATTCCACATATATATATATATATATTTTTTTTATATATATGTTTTAGGGGGTTTATTTTATTTTGTTGTTTTTTTGTTTATTTTCCTTGTGCGAACAAAGAGCCATATCTGGGTTGCCATTTTAGGCTATATGAAGTGAACACTCCCAAGACCCTGTATTTTATTTGTTATTTTTTTTGTGAAATACCTTAATGTTCCATTGGTGTTCATGGTTTGTAAACCGTATTTTCCTCTTTGCAGATGTCTTACAACAGCGAGGAGTTCATTCGGGAGATGATCGAGCTGTATAGATCTCTTCCTTGTCTTTGGAAGATAAAGTGCGCAGAGTACAGTAACAGGATTAAGAAAAGGGAGGCGTATGAAAAGATGATTTGCCTATTTAAGCGTCACAACCCGAGCGAGAAGGTGGACGAAACCGTAGTACGGAAAAAAATTCAGTCTCTCCGCACTGTATATAAAAAAGAGCTCAACAAGGTCGAGAAGTCGAGGAAGTCGGGTGCCGGCACAGATGAGGTTTGTGCCCACGCTCTGGTACTACGACCTACTCAGCTTCACCCGCGACCAAGAAATTCCAAGGAAAACAGTGTCTTCAATGCGGCCAAATGTGCACCTTGACACAGAGATCGTGAATGATCCAGACGCCCCAGTTGGAGATGTAAGTACCATATTGTTTTTAAAAAGTTAATGAATAATTTAATTGCATGTACATTCCGTATTTTTAGTGAAAAAAATGTTAACATTACCCTATGGTCCAGAAGTCATTGAAATTTGCTCCATATATGACAGTGTTTGTTAAACATCTAATGTTTTGTTTTCTTTGTTACCACAGCATCAGCGTGAACAAGATTCGTCGACGCAAGGGAGTGACGCCATAATGGTGTGTGATCGTAGTTTGGATGACGCATCGGAGGGCTCAAGTCAACAACCTGCTCCCCAATGCCAACGGCAAAAGACTCCCAAGAGGAATGAAACTTTGCCCACATCCCCAGACCTTATGTGTTTGGCCAAGCATATAATGGCAAGTTTGGCCATGGACACCTTTGCCCAATTCATGGCTGATCGCCTGGGAAAGCTGGATGCTAACCAGCGTAAACATGCTGAACGGGTAATATTTGAAACATTGAGTGAAGCTGATTCCGGTCGATTGGATGAAACCTCAACCGTAAAAAGATCGATCACCCGTGAGCCTTCTTGGCCAGAAGTTCAAGAGCCACTTCGGAGCACACCAGTGCGGAGGATTGGGCCACAGCTAAATCATCTGCAAACCCCACCCAACCACCATTTTCCTCAATACTCGCAGTCTTTTATCTCCCAACTTGCTTCTCCGCCAAGACGGTTTTTTTCAAATTCTGAAAATCAGTGTCAAGAATTGTAACTTTTTAAATTTTTGTTCCATAATCTGTGTAAAAATTATTTAATTGTTTAAAATTTTTTTATATAATCTAAGCAATGTTATTCTTTATTGGTTGTTGTGTTTTAATAAACTTTTCCTGTGTTTCTACTTTATTGGAATGAATTCTTCTTTTTACTTTGACGTTGATTAACAAAAATGTGTCGCAATAGGAATGAAAAGCGTTACCATGCATTACAGCGAGTGTTTTTTTTTTTTTATACAAAAAACGCAAACAAGTGTTGATGTTTGTAATTTTTTTTTTATCGCCGTCTTTTCGGCAACTGTAATGAAACAAGAACTTACATAAAAACAACAACAAAAAAATTATCGTCTTGCGCCACGTGCTTGGGCCGCCGCCGCCCTTAACAGCAGCTGTTTGTGGTCCTCCACTGCTTTTGTCACTCTCCTCAGTGACTGCAGGAGCTCTTCTGGTGTTGGGGTTCCTATGGTATGAAATTTTCTAACTTTACAATACAAAACATGATACAAATTATCGGTTAATTTATTTGTTTAATAAACTCTTACGGTTTCTCACTGCCTCCGATTCTTCAGAGGATGAGGGGCTAATGTTCCAACCGGATCCTCGTGCATCCTCTCCTCCGTTTTCCGGTGTGTCTGGCAGTGGCTCTGGCTCTTCATCTTCTGTTCCCACTTGGTTCGCGATATCTGGATGCAAAAAAGAAAAAAAATAAATTCAGGAACTATATTGGGGTTTTTGTGTCTGTGCTGGTAGTGTGCGGGTGTGTGCGAGTTCTGGGAGGGAGTTTTCAGCGACTATATTGGGGTCCGTGTGTCTGTGCTATTAGTGTGCGGGTGTGTGCGAGTTCTGGGAGGGAGTTTTCAGCGACTATATTGGGGTCCGTGTGTCTGTGCTGGTAGTGTGCAGGTGTCTGTACAATGTGCACTTACCACGCTGGGAGACCATCTGGGTACGAACACGGGCAATACGATTGCTTGAGCGGTAGCGCAGATCAGCAAGCTTTTTCCTGATTTGTGTGGTCGACCGATCCACTCCAAATTGTCTGGCCAAGCCCCGCCTAATGCAACGCAGTACTGCCTGCTTATGGAGTACAGGGCGTGGATGCAGCTGCGTGCATGCATAATCCTGCTCATTCACCTCCATGATTAGAAACCGCACCTCTGCATCACCCCAGTGACTTGAGCGCCGCCTGGTCGCCATGTCAAAAAGTCTAGGCCGCAGTTAGGTCATAACACACGCCCACGACGCTACAGCTCCACCCTGATTTATTGTTGCCATGCGGCGGTTTATAGGACGCTATAGCGACCTTAAAGTTTTTCTCCTCGCCATAAAACCCCAGAATGGGACTCTTTTGCGTTCCAAAATCAAACCACTTTTCACAGTTGCATGTACCTTAATCTGCTTTTAGAAGAAATATACACAGCAAACTAATATTGTTGAATACAAATTTATTGTGTTACGACAGAATGTATAAAAGAGTTTATTTAAAAACATGGTACAACAAACAATTTAAAACAATTCACTGCTGATGCTGCCAAGGAACAGCGCCAGGACCATTGAAATAATGGCAATACTGTTCACGGCAGGCCTTGGCATCCTGGGTGTATCTGCCTGGTCCAAGAGGTCTAAGGTCCGCTATTGCGGGTGTGTTCGAACGCCATTCACCCAGCTGAACTTCGCCATTTGTTGCGTCCACAGAGTCCATGAACCCTGGCGAGCAGTACGAACTGGAATCTCGCCGACGGAGAAAGTTGTGTAGCACACAGCAGGCCATGACCACAGAGTCAATTGAGTCTAGTTTCATGTTCATTGGCGTGTGCAATACACGGAACCGATTGGCCATGATCCCAAAGGCATTTTCAACCACTCGGCGTGCCCTTGACAAGCGGTAATTGAAAATACGTCTTTCTGGCGTTATAGTTTTTAGGGGGAACGGTTTCCGCAAATGTGGATTAAGTGGGAAGGCCTCATCGCCCACAAACACAAAGTTCATGTTTCCTCGAGTGTCCGAGTTTGAAGGCAACTGAAGGGCAGAGCCAAATAAACTTTCTCCGAAGTGGGTATGTTCCAAAACCCCCCCATCGGAAACCCTTCCGTTCATCCCCACGTCCACATAAATAAATTCATACTTTGCGTTTACAAGGGCCATCAAGATGATACTAAAGTAGCCCTTGTAATTGTAGAAGTATCACCCGCTGTTTGGTGGTTGGGTGATGCGGACATGTTTCCCGTCCAAGGCACCACCACAATTTGGAAACTGCCAGAGTTCCTCGAAATCGGAGGCTATCTGTTTCCAATCCTCGGCCGTTTTAGGAAATTCCATGAAGCTGCGTAGACACTCGAAAATCGCTCTGCATGTCTCCGGAATAAGAACACTGAGGAGGGGCCTTGAAATAGCGGCAGAGAAATGCAGGTCCTGAAATGAGCGCCCGGTGGCCAGGAATCTCAGCGTGACAGCCAATCTTTCATCTACGGGGATGGCAGAACGCATTCTTGTATCCCTCCTTTGAATAAGTGGAGAAATTAGCTCCGATAAATAGATAAACGTTTCCTCCGACATCCGCAGGAAGTTCCGGAAATCGTGTGGATTTTTGTCCTGCAGCTGTCTGACGAGCTGCATGTGTGAGAATTCGGACCTCCTCTGCAGCCACTCTCTGGTCCACATTCGACGTTTTCTTTCGGAACGCCTCTCCAGGGTCTGGGCCTCATCACGACGGCGAGCTTCCTCAGCCAGCAAGGCAGCCACCACTACCGAACACTGCGCCTTGTTCATGATGGAGCGAACTGCAAAAAATAAAGTTGAAATATGTTTACTATTTACACAGTAAAGAAGTTACAACAAGCTACGTGTAACCTTGCATAACACCCTATTACCCAGGTGTGGCTTTAACAACAAATGCAATTCTATACCATCGTATTACCGGGCATGGCAATATACGTGCTTTTACACAGATTGCTGATCATTCCATTGCATATGGGCGAGCCAGATATGAACCCACCAACTAAAATGGCTTTTATACGATAGGCGATTAAACAAAAGCCCACCCTCAAGTACAGCAAAATATACCCCAAAGATACATACCGTCAACACTGAGTGGACATCTGGTATCTATCTGGAATCACAGCCCGTGAACGCTATTTGGACAGTCGGTGAACGCTATTAGGCCAGGCGCTGAACGCAAATAGAACACTTCTGCTAACCAAAAAAAAAACGTGAACAATGAAATGAAGCGCTAGTACGTCACCTTCTTTTAAATGCACGGCCAATCAGGACGCGGTAGCGTCCACTATTCACAGCTGAGGGGGCGATGAGAAAGGGAGCGCATTCCATTGCATATGGGCGAGCCAGATATGAACCCACCAACTAAAATGGCTTTCATACGATAGGCGATTAAACAATAGCCCACCCTCAAGTACAGCAAAATATACCCCAAAGATACATACCGTCAACACTGAGTGGGCGTCTGGTATCTATCTGGAATCACAGCCCGTGAACGCTATTAGGCCAGGCGCTGAACGCAAATAGAACACTTCTGCTAATCCAAAAAAAACATGAACAATGAAATGAAGCACTAGTACGTCACCTTCTTTTAAATGCACGTCCAATCAGGACGCGGGAGCGTCCACCATTCACAGCTGAGGGGGTGGTGAGAAAGGGAGCGCAATCCACGCCTGTGTAAATATAGCGTCACACAGTACATCCCTCGTCGAGATGTGAATCGTCAATGGAACATGTAATGTGACAGAGTCCCAACGACCACCAACATCGTTACAAAGGTCGCTATGACACGCTAGATCGTTGCTCCACCGTTGGGTAGATTGGACTGTCTGACATCTCAATAGCGACCACATAGCGATGCGGCAACGATCCTTATCGTGTCGTATCGCTGTCGGGATCATTATAGCGTCGCTAGGTGTGACGGTACCTTAAGTCTACAACATTCCCTAAGTGGGTGAGTTTTTTTGTGGATAGGGCACATACGGTTACTGTCCATAATAAGATGATGCTGCAGGACTTTGGAGGTGGTCTGTGGATTGTCCTTGACTGTTCTCACCATTCTTCTTCTCTGCCTTTCTGATATTTTTCTTGGCCTGCCACTTCTGGGCTTAACAAGAACTGTACCTGTGTTCTTCCATTTCCTTAATATGTTCCTCACAGTGGAAACTGACAGGTTAAATCTCTGAGACAACTTTTTGTGTCCTTCCCCTGAAAAGCTATGTTGAATAATCTTTGTTTTCAGATCATTTGAGAGTTGTTTTGAGGAGCCCATGATGCCACTCTTCATAGGAAAATCAAATAGGAGAACTACTTGCAAGTGGCCACCTTAAATACCTTTTCTCATGATTTGATACACCTGGCTATGAAGTTCAAAGCTCAATGAGGTTACAAAACCAATTTAGTGCTTCAGGAAGTCAGTAAAAATTAGTTAGGAGTGTTCAAATCAAGAAAATGATAAGGGTGACCATACTTTTGCACCGGTCAAATTTTGTTTAAATGCAGAGTGCACATTTTATGTTAGTACAATAAACCTCATTTGAATCCAGAAATATAACTGAGTCCATCAGTTATTAGATATATGAAACTGAAATAGCTGCTCACGCTCTGACTGGTGGGTGTGAGCCAGGGGGTTGTGGCCCCACTATGACACAAACCAGACTACCCTGGAAGGGGCGTGACTAGGACAGCTGCCTTGGTTTTCACTAGAGCCTCTGATGGTGAGGTCAGGCTTATGCAGCAGGCAGCTGCCAGGTGCCACTCCAGGCTGAAGCCGTGCTCCCGCCTGGACCTGATGCGGCTGCGCAGGTCCCACCGGAGGCCCCTGCGGACCCAGAGTCACCATCTGCTCCACCACTGCCGCCACCCGGACGAGCCACTCCTGTGGACACCCCTGCAGCTGTCCACCGTCTCAGGCCTGCACCGGAACACCGCCAGGAGGCCCCAGGTACGTTTGCTGTCCCTGCACCTGGGAAGGCCCTGGGGTGTACGCCCGGGGCAGCGTCAGGACAGGTCATGCTGGACCTTGTGTGGGACCGGGACGCTGAACCCTGGGGGGAAACACCTGAACCCCCGGCAGTGGCACCCTTGTCCACAGTGGGTAGAGGCAGGTCACGGGAGGAGGAAGAGCCTTATTATCAACAGACCCTCCGCCAACTGGCAGCGAAGCAGAGGGAGAGGGAGCAGCGGAGACTGGCGGTGCTAGGTCCTGATCTGGACCGGAAGGAGAAGGTCCGTGCTGGTCACTACGGTCCCCAGGACTCAGCTGGATGGGGACAGGTTCTAAATGTGAACCATGAAAGAGGATTCGGGTTCATTGCAGACCCCAAAAGAATTAGTGACCTTTTCTTTAACCGGCGGGACGTAGAGTCACACCTGAGGAAGGGACACCCTGCTAGAGATCTGCAGCCAGGGGAGTATGTGACCTTCACCCGGCATGAGGGGTTAATAGGACGGTATGCCATGAACATCCGCCACATACCTGAAGAATTGCTGGCAACTTATAAAAAGGAGAAGGCGTATGTACCCCCAGAAGGAACACCCCCTGCAGTGGTGATCACCCCTGCAAAAGTACCCCAGGCAGCAATCCACCCAGCTGCCACCACCTCGTCCTATGTCAATCCGTCTGCAGGAAGAGGATGTCAAGAAATTCTTCCGTGGAAGCAGCAGCCAAGAAAACCAGCTTCCAGTACCCCAGGAGGGGACCCCCAATAAAGAAACATTCCATTAACTCTGTTACCCAGGAGGGTATAGGCACGGTTGTGCCTTATTTGTTTATCATGGTTCTTTGAAATGAAATGAAGATAATAACACCAAAGAATTTGTGTTTGCAATCATTTTCAGGAAGAAACTGAGTATTATCTGACAAAATTGCAGAGGTGTCAATACTTTTGGCCACAACTGTAGGTGGTGGACCAGGCATCGGCGGTTATCACTTAAGGTTAATGATGGAAAGTAGAAGATATGATGAAGAAGTGTGTTGATGCAGAATACTTGAAGTGGTAGTGAGTTATAGCCAAAAGCACTTTCTGAATTGGGACTTTAGATAGTTAATTAAGAATTGTTTGCAACGTTCAAGAATAATTGCCTCTCATATTGAGAAGATTAGATAAGAACTGATTATTAAGCAATGCAAAAAATTTTTCTATGTTCCTGTATTTGTCAACTTTTGTTTGCCTTGCAGCCCGCGGACGTGCTGTTTAACGGGGGGGGTATGTGGCACCCCTGAGGCTCAGTCGCTACAGAGGTACTGCACCTCCTCCTGAGGTGTGTATCCCACCATCCAGGTAAGGTGGAGACTCCCTACCACGCTCCAACACCTGCACCCCACACCACAAAGTAGTGTAGCAAAGGACCTTTGGCGGCTCCCTGCTTGGAGTATAGCAAAGCACCCATTGGTGGCTCGCTGCTTGGAACATGAAACGTGCTGGGAGGTGGGTGGAGTTAGATTACATTACAAGGAGCGGGAAGAGTTTAGGACAACAGTCAGTCAGTTGGTTAGAGGGTTGGAGAGAAGAAGATCCCTGGAGAGAGGGATAGATGGATGGAAGTGCTGCAGCAGATCCTAGTGACCTGGGTCTGCTGGCACGGGAAAGGAAGAGAGAGAGCAACATAGACTGAAAGCCTGATTCTCCATAGAAAGAAAGACTAGTACGGAACGTGAGGAGTAAAAGGGAACAGAGGACGTGGGTTAGAAGAGAGCCCTTCCTAGAAGTTCCAAGCGCAAGGCCGGGGCCCAGTCCCCGAGGTTGTATGGATACTAATGGTCCTGCAGCAGACACCGGAGGAATAGAAGTAGTGACCACTTTATTCCCACACAAGACTTGGGGGTACAACAGCAACTGGATAGTGAGCCGGGACTTAGTAGCAAGAAGTCCCCGAAGCAGGCTACAGCTGTCTGCCGTACAAGTAGAGTTCATAAGAACATCGGACAGGAGGAACTCCAGTGTAACTCAGTACTAGGAGTACTTCATTTAAAGGCGCTATAAGAGGAGGTGTTCAGAAAGGCACATGTTGGCGGAGTGTTGGAAAGGAGTATTCCATCTGGCCTGGAGGTTGACTGAGTCCCTGACCGGGAGGACACGGCACGGAGGCAGGCACCTGTTTGTACAACAGACTGTGAGTAAAGCTTTGGAACTACATGCCCTGGTGTCCTCCACTTATTCCTGCGCCAACCTGCCCAGCACTGCTACATCCCTTGCGCCTGACACTACACCATCTACGTGTCACTTCACCTACTCTGCCCTGGGACTACAGCCCTGCCTGTGGAAGGCTATAACATCACTGCTGCATCACACCATCTGTCCCAGAGGATCTGTCTGCAGCGTCGGCTTACATGTTTATTGCCGAACACCACAGGTGGCGTCATCACGACTTACACATTGACACTGAACATTTACAATGGGCGCCCAGGGCCACGGGCCGGGTTCCAGCTACCGTGACATCTCCCATTGAAGACCATCAGACCCGGTACCGAGTACCCCACTGCCCTGGGTGTGAGGGCGACCCACAGGCATGGCTGAGACACAGGTCAAGCTGGCACGGCTGAGACACAAGTCAAGCTGGCACGGCTGAGACACAGGGCAAGCAGGCACAGCTGAGACACTGGCGGGCAGGCACGGCTGAGACATTAGCAGGCAGGCACGGCTGAGACACTGGGCAGGTAGGCTCAGCTGAGACACAGGGCAGGCAGGTGTGGTGTATGAAGGAACAGGTAGAGACCTGTTCACAAAGCGGGTGCTAGTATTGGTACAGACAGGAAAGAGTGGAGTATGATGGAACAGGTTTGGACCTGTTCACACAGGAGGAGCAGGTACGAGTACTGGCAGGAAAGAGTGGAGTATGACGGAACAGGTTTGGACCTGTTCACACAGGAGGAGCTGGTACGGGTACTGACAGGAAAGAGTGGATTATGACGGAACAGGTTTGGGCCTGTTCACAGAGGGGGAGCAGGTACGGGTACTGACAGGAAAGAGTGGAGTATGACGAAACAGGTTTGGACCTGTTCACACAGGAGGAGCAGGTAAGGGGACTGACAGGAAAGAGTGGAGTATGACGGAACAGGTTTGGACCTGTTCACACAGGAGAAGAACCGCAAGGCTGCGGAGTAGAGTAGTAGAGCAGCAATAGGTTCTGCAGCAGCAGAACCAGAATCAAGCAGAACTGCAAGAGTATGGAGCACAGGCAGAGCCTAAAGAGTACAGAGCAGGCAGCGTTGCAAGAAAGCAGAGCATGAACAGAGCTGCAAGAGTGCGGAACACAAGCAGACAGGGAGGACACAAGGAATGACACAGCAGGGAAAGAAGCCAAAGACAGGGAGAGAGACAGACAGAGGTAGGACAGAGTTCAGACAAGGTAACAGTGCAAGACAAGGTACAGGACCAAGGACAATTTCGCGGTAATTTAGCGCTAAATAGCGCATGCGTTTTTTTTCCTATACTTTGCATGGGATGCGCTTATGTGCGCATACACATGCGTTTGTACGCGTTTTACCGCGCATGCGTTTTTTTGCGGTATGCGCTCGGGCGCACAAAATGCAACTTGTTGCATTTTTTGTGCGTCCGATTTGCCTCAAAAAAACGCATGCGCGCGCAATGCGTTTTTTTACAGCAAGACACCCAATATAAGTCTATGGGTGCGCATATGTGCGCATTGGCATGCTTATGTATGCGTTTTTTTGCACATGCGTTTTTTTTTGTTAACCATGGAATTTAGGGGTTTGGGTTAGAGTTAGGGTTAGTTAAGGGGGTTTAGGGTCAGGGTTAGGGTTAGGGTCAGGGTTAGGGTTAAGTAGGGTTAGGGTTAGGGTCAGGGTTAGGGTTAAGTATGGTTTGGTTAAGGGTTAGGGTTAGGGTTAAGGTTAGTTAGGGTTTGGGTTAGGGTTAAGTATGGCTTGGTTAAGGGTTAGGGTCAGGGTTAGGGTTAGGGTCAGGGTTAGGGTCAGGGTTAGGGTTAAGTATGGTTTGGTTAAGGGTTAGGGTCAGGGTTAGGGTTAGGGTTAGGGTCAGGGTTAGGGTTAAGTATGGTTTGGTTAAGGGTTAGGGTCAGGGTTAGGGTTAAGGTTAGTTAGGGTTTGGGTTAGGGTTAAGTATGGTTTGGTTAAGGGTTAGGGTCAAGTATGGTTTGGTTTAGGGTTAGGGTTAGGGTTAAGGTTAGTTAGGGTTTGGGTTAGGGTTAAGTATGGTTTGGTTAAGGGTTAGGGTCAGGGTTAGGGTTAAGTATGGTTTGGTTAAGGGTTAGGTTTAGGTTTAGGGTTAGGGTTAAGGTTAGTTAGGGTTTGGGTTAGGGTTAAGTATGGTTTGGTTAAGGGTTAGGGTCAGGGTTAGGGTTAAGTATGGTTTGGTTAAGGGTTAGAGTTAGGGTCAGGGTTAGGGTTAAGGTTAGTTAGGGTTTGGGTTAGGGTTAAGTATGGTTTGGTTAAGGGTTAGGGTCAGGGTTAGGGTTAAGTATGGTTTGGGTTAGGGTTAGGGTCAGGGTTAGGGTTAGGGTTAGTAAAGTCATGGTTTGGGTTAGTGTGAGGGGCCACCTAATGTTGGAAAAAAACGCAAACGCGGTAAAAACGCACTAAAAACGCATACAAACGCATAAAAACGCTGCGTTTTTTTCATGCATGCTCATAAAAATGCTTGAAAAAAACGCAGCAGTTGTATGCTTTTGTATGCGTTTTTCAGCGGGAAAAACGCGCTGCAAAAAAAAGCAAGTGTGAAACAGGCCTAAGCCTTGGAAGCATCTTATTCGTTTTCAGCACCACAAAATCAGTAAAGTTTAACTGTTTTCGTCTCTGAACTAATTTGGCTGTAGAATAAGTTGCCACATCTTACTCCAGCAGCTCTTCATTCAAGAGTGAAGTATAAAAATGCCAGTCTTGATAAATTGCCCCACTTATCAAATTTTCCACCAGAGGGTTGCTTGTCAATCCATGTGGTGTTACCGGTGAAAATGTATTGTGTAATCGTTGAGATACTGAGCCAGTATTGTATAGCCACCAAGAGGCCAAACCTGTATGGTATAACCACAAAGAGGCTGAACCTATACTGTATAACAGCCAAGAGGCTGAACCTGTATGGCAGTGGTCCCCAACCTTTCTGACCTTGAGAGCCACATTCAGCTTAGAGAGAGGGTCGCGAGCCACATTCAGCACTGAGAGAGGGTCGCGAGCCACAACCAGCTCCCACCCCCTTTTAAAGTAGTGTCAACCAAAGCACCCATTACAGGTATAATTGTCGGGGTCGTAAACGACAATAAATCCTCATTCACCAGTCATTCCAAATCATTGTGCGAGCGCAAAACATCTGGTACCAATTAAGAATGACTCAGACACGCAGCTGATTCAGTCTTAGCTAATGTCCCGCATCCACACCTGTCAGGAGCAGTACAACAACTGGCTTTATTTACAAATACACAATACTATATTGAGTGTTAGGGGAAGGCGTGCATTAGGCGGGGTTTATGCAGTATACATCTAGTGTCCAGTCTCTCTCTGATTCGTCAAAAAGTCTCCCGATGGTTACTTCTTCTTCACATTCCTGAGTTATCTTTTTTTAGGAGAAATGAAACTTAACTTAACTCTTTAGACACTGAATTTAAGTGAAAGTGAACACTGGCAGCCATCTTTAATACAGTTACATTTGCATTAGCAAGCAATTAGGAAAAACTTATTGTTTCACAGTATAAAAGTATAAAAGTTATATAAGAAAATATATTTTCACCTTGACAATCCCCCCTAAACACTAAGTTTTTCCCTTAATGAAAGATCCTTCGAGACTGTCCATGCGATGGGAAAAGGGGAGGTGGATTTCTTCATCCAGACACCTCAGAAGCTCTCCCCCAGCGAGAGGCCTCCAGGCAGCTGAACCCTTCACTAACCTCACATGGAGTTCTCCCGCTGTCCCTAAACTAAGTCTCTTAACATCATCTGAGAATCGGGGGTTTTGTCTACTCTCTTGAGGGGAATATACTTAGGGATCTCCCCTAGATCAGTACCATCGTACTCTGGTGGGTCTACTTCTTGATTGAGGAAGGTGCCAATCGGAGTTGCTTTGGCAATAACCTTTTTATACAAGGGAATAACACAACAAAGAGTTATCGATCCAATTACAAGGAGGGCAATCAGTACTATACAAGCTTGTTGAAGGAATCCCTTGAGTCCACCCAACCAGCCGGAAAAGAAAGATGTGTCTACTCCAGCATTAGTTTTCAATTCTGCTGCTAACCCAGTTATCTTTTTAAGGGCTATCATGGTTTTTCCATTCACTCCAGAGTTCTGAGGGATATAGGTACAACACTCCTCTCCCACCATCCCACAAACTCCTCCTTTCTCAGCTAATATCATATCAAGGGCTAGTCGATTTTGGAGTGTCATTCTAGTGTTAGGGCCCAATTCTTCAACTATACCTTGGAAGGCATCTTGGCTGAAATTGACAAACCTTTGTTCACTGTAATATATGTAATTGATCCATTCAACATTTTTATTAATCTGCACCTGTGGGATTATAGAAGCAAAGCCAGCATAGATCTGGTTCTGGGCTTTAAATTGGTCAGGCACCCCCCTTGGCACTCCAATAGCATCAATATATACTAGTGGATCTTCTTCATAACTCATATGGAGCTGATCGAGGCTTCTCCTTTTCCTGGTAGGTTCATCAGGTATCTTTGGATCCCAGGGTAGAATCTTGAACTGCATAGCTAGTTTAACAAGGGTGCATTGGCCTGTCCAGGCATTTGGCAACCTAGGACGGAGCTTACCATCTCCACATAACCAATAAATGTCATACATATATTGTGTATGTTTGATTAACAAGTCAGTATCTAGAGAACTATTCTCTTTGCAGAAACCTGTCTCGAAGATCCCTACTGGTGTACCTGTGGTGTCGTGGGAATTATAGCAGGTGTAATTGTCAGCTAATACAGTTACTTCTCCTGGGACCTTTAGTTTGGGTTCCTTATGAATTAGTGGGACGTAATCTGGGCAATCAGTGGGCTTCAAACCTTTCAACAAATTCATGACACAGGCAGTGGTGTTGTCATCAGGGAAAAGCAATGCATGTGTGTATAGGTGTGTATTCGCAGCAGCACAAGCAATACATCCTACAGAGATATTCTGGACTTTTACATTGTACCTCACCCATTCTAACCACAAATTTTTCCTTGGGGCTGTTTGTGTTTCTATGGAGAAAACCTCTTGCCAACTGAGACCTGGAATGGGGATCACTTCATTAACTACATTTTGCAAACGCTCACCTGGGCCTATTTTAGGTGTACTGGTAACGGGGGCCTTGGTTGGTCTGAAGCTAATATCCTGAAGCCGTATATGGCCTAAATACGCATAAGGTCCAGCACTAAATACATAATTATAATGCCTTCCTAGTACGAACGTCTGCAGATCAGCAGATTGAGGGCTTTCAAGATTTAGGAGAAGGGGGTGACAGCTTCTACCCCATTTACAGCCCCTAAATGGTTGCAGAAGGGCTGTTAGATGCATTCTCTCACGAAGACTCCTACCCGTCCCATCCTTGGGGAACATGGCTTCGCTAGGTTTATATCCCCAATCATTCCCCGTACTCCAGGCAGCATCTGTCCAATAATGACAATTATTGTTGTCTTGTCTGGTAACACACATATAGAACTGGATGATCCCCTCTACCACCCGTTCAGTCTCAAGGCACTTGACTACATCACAGAAATCAAATCGCCAGATATTCACCGGGGCTGTCAGGTTTACCCAGAGAATAAAGGGACCAGAATTCTTATTTACAATAGGGGCCGAAGAGGTAGGGGCGAGGATGGCCCCCAGTCCCAAGGTCAAAAACAACAGCAACATTTCCCTTCAGTCACTACTGTGACTAAACACTGGTTCGGTCTCTTTTACAGTGTGAAGCATGAATCCAGGTGCTCTTTCCTTCAAGTTTTACTGCAGTGGGGGTGACCAGGATCACCGTGTGGGGTCCTTCAAATCTCGGCTGGAGACAATCTCTGCGCACAAACTTTTTCACATACACCAGGTCTCCTGGCACAAAGTCATGGACCACGTCACCTGTGGATTCTGGAAGAGAAGCAGAAAATGTAGAGTGGGTGTTAGACAGTTCCTTAGACAATGCAATCACAAATTGTACAACTTTATCATTTGTCTCAGACAACTCTTGTGGCCTAATGTCTCCTATTTTAGGTGGAGCACCAAAAAGAATCTCAAAGGGAGTCAGGCCGTGTTTTCCCTGTGGGGTGTGTCTGATATGGTATAGGACCACGGGGAGCAAATCTGGCCATGGGAGTGGGTGGTCCTGGCTCATTTTAAGCAACTGGGTCTTAATTGTGGAGTTCATTCTCTCAACTTTGGCTGAACTGGAGGGGTGATAGGGGGTGTGCAGACCCAAATCTGTCCCTAACATGTGCCACAATTCCTCGTAGACATTGGCAGTGAAGGCTGGGCCTTGATCTGATTCAACAACTTCGGGAATTCCAAATCTGCACGAAATTTCAGTGATGAGCTTCTTGGCTGTAGTTTTGGCAGTCATGTTGGTCACTGAGTAGGCTTCGGGCCATCCTGAGAACATATCCACAGCCACTAGGACGTACTCATACTTTCCTGACTTGGGCATCTGAATATGATCAACCTGGATTCTCTGCCAAGGGTAGTCTGGTTTGGCAAGATGCTGAAGTGGAACCTTGGCGGTGGCTGTTGGGTTACAGATGGCACAGACTGGGCAGGCTCTTGAGTAGGCTGTGACAGTGGTAGAGATTCCTGGGGCCCAGTAGAGCTTCTTGATACAGGCCAGAGCTTGGTTCTTTCCTCGATGAGTTGATCCATGAGCCCATGCTGCAACGGCTGGATACATTCTTTTGGGTAGACAGGGTTTCCCATCCACCTTATAGAGTCTAGGAAATTGGTATTGTCCGGCAGAACTACGATTCCCATGAATGGCTCCTGCAGCTTCCCACTGCTTCTTTTCTTCTTTAGAGGTCAACTTTTGTTCTTCCCACAATCTCTCTTCAGGTGGTCGGGCTGGCTTCCAGACAGATCCGGTGGCAGGGTATTCCATTTCCATGTCTTTTATCAACTCCCTCTTCTTTCTTCGGGCTTCGGACTTCTCAAAGTCTCGTTCTTCTTCGGCTTGGGTAGCTTCTTTGGTTGCCTGTTCTCTTGTTTGTGCTCTGGTAAGCACAGGCATCACAGGTGTATCAGTGCCTTCCCAACAGGGTTTTTCTGGTGCTGTTTCTTCTTCTTCCCACTTTGCTGAGACATTCTTTATGGCAGCAGCTTTGGCAGCTTGATCTGCTAAATGGTTTCCTCTAGTCTCCTTCGAATTGACTTTCCCGTGAGCTTTGACCTTGATCACCGCAATTTGTACAGGTAGCTCCAATGCCTTCATCAGGGCTTTAATCCTTAGTGCATGTTTAACAGGGGTTCCTGTAGCCGTAATGAACCCTCGGGACTTCCACAGGAATCCAAAATCGTGACAGATTCCATAGCCGTATCTTGAGTCAGTGTAGACATTGGCCGTCTTCCCTTCTGCTAGATAACATGCTTGTTGTAGGGCCACAAGTTCGGCTTCTTGAGCCGAAAGGTGAGGTGGCAAGGCTTCAGCCAGAAGGACTTCTGTTTCAGTGGTGACCGCATATCCAGTGTGGAACTTGCCATAAGAGTCTGCAAATCGAGATCCATCAGTCCATAGTTGCAAATCAGGGTTGAGAAGTTCTTGAGTTACCACATTTTGTGGTGCAGAGGCTTCTTGTTCCAGTGCTTTTACACAGTCATGCGGGTCATCAGGTGACCTCCCGTCTGGTAAGTCCTTATACCCGTCAGGGAACTCCCCCCTAGAATGTGGAAGCAAAGTGGCTGGGTTGATGGTAGTACATTTCTGGAAGGTGATGTTGGAGGGCAGAAGTAGAGAGCACTGAAGTCTGAGATGTCTTTGGCTCGTTAGATGCTTAGGAGATGTTTGTTGGAGGACAGCAGAGAGACCATGTCCAGCTTGAATGACCAAGTCATGACCAAGTGCTATGTCAGCAGACTTATCCAGAAGAACATGGGCTGCATGCACAGCCTTGAGGCAGGAAGGAGCAGTTCTGGCAACAGGGTCTAGCCTGGCTGAGTAGTAGGCCAGAGGACGGAAACGATCAGCATGTTTCCGTGCCAGCACACCAGAGGCATGTCCTTCAGATTCTGAAACAAAGAGATGAAACGGCTGAGTGTAGTCAGGGAGACCCAGAGCAGGGGCGCTGACAACAGCTTCCTTGAGAGCCAGGAAACAGTCCTTTTGCTGAGCATAGATATACGGATTTTCAGCATGATCCCAGTCCGGTCCTCCAGTCTTGAGGCAATCATACAAAGGTTGCATGAGTCTTGAAGCATCCGGAATCCACTGTCTGCAGTAGGTAATGAGTCCTAAGAAAGACTGCATAGCAGAGTATGTCTTTGGATAAGGGATATCCTCGATTGCATGTTTTCTGTCCTCGGTGAGGTGTCTCGAGCCTTGAGAGATGCAGTGTCCGAGGAAGACGACTTTCTCTTTGCACCACTGGACCTTGGCCTTTGAGACTTTGCAGTTGGCAGAATGAAGAAAAAGGAGCAAGGACTCAGAAGCAGCAAACAGATTCTCTTCAGTTCCACAGAGGAGTAGGTCATCAACATACTGGAGAAGCGTGACATGAAGATTCTGTAACACCCACGGATCCAGGGTCATCTTCATAGCATGAGTGAACTGGTTAGGGGAGTTCTGGGCACCCTGTGGTGTCCTGGTCCAGGTCAGCTGAGATCCTTGAAACGTGAAGGCAAATAAAAACTGTGAGTCTTCATGAAGCGGGACACTGAAGAAAGCATTAGCCAGGTCAATAACGGTGAAGAGTGTTGCTGAAGTAGGCACTTGAGAAAGCAAGGTGTTTGGGTTGGGTACCACAGGAGTTTCCAAGATGGTGGCTGAATTGACTGCTCTGAGGTCCTGTACAAGTCTGTACTTCGGAGGGTCTCCAGGAGCTGTCTTCTTCTTCACTGGAAACAGGGGTGTGTTACAGGGTGAAACACATCTGATTAGCACTCCAGAATGTAAGAGGGAGGTAATCTGAACTCCAAGGCTCCGCTCTTGGGCAGCCTTAAGCGGATACTGAGGTAGTCTGGGGTATGGGTGCCCAGGTTTGAGGTGGACTTTTACTGGAGGCACTTTGAGCAGACCCACATCCTCAGGTCCAGTTGACCACAGAGTGGTAGGTAGATTGGGCAAATCCGGGGAAGGTGTCGTTTGCAGAGTCATCATCATCAGAGGGAAAGCCTTAAGGACACAACGATCTTCAGTGCCTTGTTGTGAGGCAGGATCTTGTAATTGCAATTCCATCCCTTGATCACCGAAGATGATGGTAGCGTGAAGCCTTTGAAGGAGGTCAGCTCCTAGAAGGTTGACGGGGCAGGTTTCAGACACCAGAAATTTGGCAAAGACACCAGAGAATGGGCCAGCTGGGACGGGAACAGTGAGTGGTGATGAGGTTTGTTGACCTTCAACTCCAATACATGTGAGGAAATCTGAAGACAGGGAGACTGTAGGAGGCAGCTGAGATGAAGAGATAACAGAGGTGGCCGCCCCAGTGTCCACTAAGAACTTGAGAGGTTGATTGTCCACTTCCAGGGTCACTGTACCACAAGACGAGGAAGTACAGGTGGCGGGAAAAGTGGGCACCGGTTGGCCTGAACTTCATGAGTGTGGAGGAGGAAGAGGTCTCTGAGGGTGCCCCCTGCGAGGACAACTTCTCATATGACCAGGGCTGGCACACTGCCAACACAGAGGTCTCCCTTGGTCATCACGAACTGGTCTGTCCCTGTAGTTTTGGCCCTGGGACCCTCTCGGCCTCAAGCGTGGTGATCCATACCGATCCTGAGCCTGATACACCATAACAGGTACTTCTGAGGCTTCTGCCATATACATGGCTGGTTTCTTCTTGCCTTTGTCCTTCTGTGCTTCCTTCTCTGCTTCCTTTTCTGCTTCTTTTTCTTCCCTTTGAAGCATTTTCTGATAACTCTTCACAACAGTGAGGGCCTGTTTTAGGGGACCATCAGGTAATTCGGGACGAAGCTTCATGACCTTATCCTTCAGTGGATCTTCCAGACCATCAATAAAAGCACGGACCAACAAGGCTGCCTGCGTCTTCACATGAGTTGAATAACCCAAGTCTTCAAACTGCATAGTTAGTCTGGCAGCGTATTTCTCCACAGCTTCACCAGATTCTTGTTGTATATCCTGTATTGATCCTGCTTCGTCACAGAGACGATCCTGGGCCCACTTTGTGAGTTGAGCGATAAACTCCTTTCCAGACTTGAACTTGTTGAGAGGTCCTGCTTTAGTGGGGTCCAATTCCTTCATGATGGTGGGGAGAAAATATTTGGAGGCTTTGATTGAGGTGATGCCTGATAGATCAGACCATGTAGCCCCGTAGATGCTCCTAGTCTGTTCCAGTTTCCTTACATACTGCATGGGAAATTTGTCCGGGTCAGGTAACTTGTTAACAATAGCATCAATTTGTACCGGAGTGAAGGGTTTGTATTTCAGCTTCAGCCCTTCTTCTTCTTCGTCATGTGTCACTGCCTCATCCTTCGGGGCAGTTGGGGGTGCTGTGGATATTACCTCATCCAGGGGCTTTATACCTGTGTGCATCAGTGGTATCATGTATTCAGCTACCAAGGGCATGATGCCCTCTAATCCGGATTCATGGTAACAGACGATCCTAACTTCTTGTAAATCGAGATCTGGGGTCGATTGGAGACAATTCTTGATGACTTCAACGTGTTCCTTCATACAGGGGCCCAGTGGGTATCCAAAGAGTCCTGAAGATATCAATGGTATAGCCAAAGTTCCACGAGGAAGTGTATCTCTCCCTAGCCGTCCTGCAAAGATAAGCACTGTCTGTAAGGCGGTCTGCAATATTGTACGGCAATGCTCGGGTGTCCTGTAATCATATATAGGGCCTGCAGTGTGTAACACTATATCACAGGGCAAATTCCCTCCCTGGGTGGACATAGCGTCTCCTGGATGCAAGGGGCCATAATTGGTAAGGTAGGCCTGACACTCTTGGGTTATGGCTGGGCCTCCCTTTTTAGCTATCTGTTGGGCCAAACCACCTCTATGCGACAGGGTAGAGTTAGCTGGGTTCACTATGGCTCCTACCTGGTGGGTAACTATGTCCCCATACCCCACTGAGAAAAGAACCTGGGAGCCCTGAGGTGTGATGTAATAGCGTGAATGACAGGGGAACCAGATTTCAGGGTCATGGGGCAACCTAGAGGATTTGTTGAGAGGGGTAGGTAGTGGGCTCCTTCCGGGCCGGGGGGATTCGAACGGACCTAATAGCAGTGGCGGGGCAGGGGGAATTGTAGCAACCTGATTGTCAGAATCTTCTGATCCCTCATCATCTCCGATAGCTTGGCGCCTCATATGCATTACGGACCGGAAAGCCGTACTGCCGGTCAGGGCATCAAGAGTGAAGGGACCCTGACCAGGTGTATTTACAAATATCACAGTGGGTTGCACCGGGAGACTAGGCCCAGAGGCCGGAACAGAAACAGGAACATTAGAGGTGGGAACAGCATCGGTCGGTGCCGGAGGTTTCTCAGGAAGTGGTGGTCCCTGATAGTACTCGCCGGAAAGTGTTACCAGCGGACATAGTGGCTGGGGAGGAATTCCGGGTGCACCAAGATGGCTGCCGGTGGAGGCGTGGCATGCCCCACTTCCGTCCATGGTCTGGGCGGAACCCCAAGGACGGCCCGCCCCACACACACGGCAGGTTTCCACCCAGGTTGGATTCTGCACGCCACAAACAGGACACACCCACGCTTCTGGAGAGCTCGTCTTGTCGCCATTATAGGGCGGTGGTTGGGACTGCATTTTCATCATCAGTGGCACGGCGGCCATTTTACAATCTATAAGATCACAGTTCAAAGGCATTTTATAACCAAACACAGGTTCCGCATTGTCTGATCCTCCTTCCCCATCAATCTCTTTCCATCCTTCATTCTTCAAGCCTCGCGCAACTCGCAGATGAGCTTGTGATTGTTCTAACAATCCTTTATCTTTCAACATGCCTCGTTTGTTCTCTATGAGATTATGCCACATAGCCGGCTGTAATCTCCCTGACGAGGGCAATCCTACATGCTTATACAATCTCTCAACATTCTTGACTGCCTTCTTGCCTTCCCGTGACGCTACTATTGCCTTGACCTCCACAGCATCCTCATCTAACTTGTGGGGCACAGACTTCTTCTGCTTTAAGATACGCAGCATGACTCTTACAGAATACTATGGTTCTCTGCAGAAAAACCACTGGTAGCGATATCAACACTGATGTTCCACAGTACGGAGCCTCACGTTCGACGTACTAGGAAAAGAGCCTCGCGCTCAATATTTCCTTTCCCTAACCTTGAACAGCAGTGATTAACAGATTATCCTGCCACGATATTCCAACAGTCGGGAGGCGGTCTCCTAGTGAGAGCCCTCCACAGAAATACAGGTGATCCCTTCTCGGGACGTCTTAATTACCTAGTTGGTACAATATCACAGAGGCTGCGTCTCCTATCCCTTCCTCTAAGTTGCCCCACAATCTGCAACTAGCTCAATTTATCACTCCACTTCACTACTAGACAATAGTCACGGGTAGGGTGGTTAAATGGAGTACAATGACCGGTGGAGGAGGTGTGGTGTACACGAGGACGCGCAGAATGCGACGTCTCTCAGTTGCTGGTTCAGAGCGTGGCACAGGATCGCACTCAGTTTCACCACTCGACCGGTCACCCCTCAGACCCAAGGAGACCACAGACAAACCAATAACGGCTGAGACACTAGCAAGTGTGACACATACAGTGTATATGATCTCACTTACCGTGTTTTGGAGGGTGATCAGTCTTCGAGGTCAGCCACTACAGGTATCATCCACAGACATCCAGGCATGGGTCCAGAGGAGCCTCGGATCACTGTCCACGCCCCCCGTTGGGCTCCAAATTGTCGGGGTCGTAAACGACAATAAATCCTCATTCACCAGTCATTCCAAATCATTGTGCGAGCGCAAAACATCTGGTACCAATTAAGAATGACTCAGACACGCAGCTGATTCAGTCTTAGCTAATGTCCCGCATCCACACCTGTCAGGAGCAGTACAACAACTGGCTTTATTTACAAATACACAATACTATATTGAGTGTTAGGGGAAGGCGTGCATTAGGCGGGGTTTATGCAGTATACATCTAGTGTCCAGTCTCTCTCTGATTCGTCAAAAAGTCTCCCGATGGTTACTTCTTCTTCACATTCCTGAGTTATCTTTTTTTAGGAGAAATGAAACTTAACTTAACTCTTTAGACACTGAATTTAAGTGAAAGTGAACACTGGCAGCCATCTTTAATACAGTTACATTTGCATTAGCAAGCAATTAGGAAAAACTTATTGTTTCACAGTATAAAAGTTATATAAGAAAATATATTTTCACCTTGACATAATGATAATCAAAGCTTTTCCACAGATATCACTCCAAAGCAGTACACTGAGATCCAAGGGTTCCCATAATCACATTCAGTATTATTCCATCAAGGACTCCCAACACAGTCACATCCAGCTTTGAGCACCTCCTCTAACAGGTAGTACCATCCTCCAGCGTACCATACCTAAACCATCTCTAAACCCCTAAGCCCGGTAAATGTGCATCCAGGTCTGCACTTCTGTGCAGGGTTATTCAGAAAAATTCACCATTTTGAGATGTACTCTTCATACCTGTTTGCTAGACCTGGACCTAATGCACCAAGCCAGGGCTGCCATCAGGGTGTAGGAAGATGGATCAAGCTAGGGCTGCTCCTTGCGTCTCCAGGCCGGAACTGTCAGGCCTGTCACCAGTGTGGCCGGGGGAAGGACTTTCTGTCCAGAGCAAACCTGAGCACTTGACTGAAGGGGGCGGGTCAGAGATATATAGAAGCAAGCGCGCGAGGTCGGGGCTCTTGGCGGGAAGACAGCTTACACAGAGGGAGAAGGTTGACTCTGTCTCCGCTGACCCTGACCAAAGATTCAGCCTATCCTCCTCTGCGCGCACTGACTGTACAGCTCCAGACGCTAAGACCCTTCCGACCTGTAACCGTGAGGGTCCAGACAGACCGGTGCCCCCAACTATACCGGGCCTACAAGGCAGTGCTAGGCCCCCTCACCACGCGGCTTCAGAAGGTGCAGCTGCGGCTGTTGCTCCAGGGCTCCCTACTCTGCTCTCTGTCACAGAGCTCCTACTGTTCCACGCCGTATACCAGGACCGAGAGATCTCGCCGGGGAAAACTAGCAACTGCCGCTTCAGTTCAGAGACCGTGTTACAACTTTATCCGGGACCGCTTAAACTACGTCTCGCGCCACCTTCAGCGCCATCCTGGGATCTTCCAACCTCCTCCTTACAGGACCCCCAGACTGATAAGTTAATTAGTTTAATATTGTTCATAATCTGCACTGTATTTTTTTTACAATTTGTGTATCTCTTAACCGGTCAAACTCTTGTTCTCCCTGCGTGGAGCGTGTACTGTTGATTTCCTTTTTCTGCATAAAATACCCGTTAATTCTTGCTCTGCCTCCTGCTTGTCACTGCATCCTGCGTTCCTGCTAACCCTTACACTTGGCATAGTCGGCAGGATGCAGTCCAACAGCACGGAGGCGGCATACCAAGCAGTTGGGGGTGGTCCAAGGTCTAGTATCTCGCTGGGGGCAATGTTGGCTTATCTGCCAAAGTTTACAGGTAAAAAAAGGGGGAGACAAAAAAGCGCAATAGGGTCTTATCCACGTTACAAAAGACAGTATATCATGAAAATTGCTCACCTGGTTAGGATGAGATAAGAGCGTGTAGGTAGCGGCTGCTGCAGATCCACAGGTCTTCAGTGACCAAAGAAATGATGAATCCAAAGGGAGTTTGTAGCTATATTCCGCGCTGCCGCTTTAGACAAATTCCAGGAGAATGCTGTATGATTGCAGTGGTTTTATTCTACGCGTTTCAGGGGTCTCATGCCCCCTTCATCAGGAAATACCACAAATACATACAGGTATCACAGACATAAATAGGTTTGTAAGGATGCTGGATTTCAAAAAAATGAGCGCCAACAAGTCAGATGATGCAGTGTCAAAGTTCAATGACACCACATGGTTAACAGTTAACCTAAGATATATTACAAAAGAATACGTATTTTAAAAGATTTTTTGATTAAATTTTCGTTTACAAAACAGATAATAAAGTCAAATTTACGATTTAAACAAAAAAAAAAACAAAAAAAAAAAAAAAAAAAAAAGGGGAAGGGGGGAGTTTATTCCTGTTTAGAGGTGGATACCTTACAAGTGGACTATCGTATGGAAACAGCAAACCGCTTTTTTTTCATTGAAAGCATTGCAATCTTAATACAAAAAAGTAAAAACATAATTTAATTCATTACCAATAAAAAATATATAATTTTAGTTAAATTCTAAAAAATTAAATATAAAATTATTTTTTAGTATAGAGGAAATGGGTTAAAAAATAATAAAGGATGCTAAAAGCAGCAACACACGAGAAGCTGCACAGCAGCCAGCGCTGCTCAGAATGAGAACGCAAACAGCATGGATTCATTACTTCACTAATACAAAGATCATGGGCAAATTTTAGATATAACATGAAGCACATAAAAAAGGGGGTTAATATCAGATGCAGCAACACACAGGACGCTGTGCAGGAGCCAACTACTGCTCAAAGAAAAAACGCTGGATAAAGCGGCAGAGTGAATGGGTGGCTTCATTAATAGATAAGATCGCAGGCAGCTTTAGTGTTCACCCCCTGACACATAAGTCTTTTTACTGTGAAGGAGTGGCAGTAACATTCTTGCACTGTTCCCTAATCTCTATGACTAGGCAATATATGCATGGGAGCTGAGTTAAAGGAGAAATAAGATACTATTATCAGCCGGGGTCATTCTTTCATGTCAGACTAGTAGAATTAGTAGCGCTTACCCGGGCTTAATTAAAGAAGAAAAAAAAAAAAAAAAAAAAACTCTTCAAAAAATTCTTCAAAAAATGCAACTAACAGAGATAATGTTTAAGACAGAGGTATGAAAGTGATTGCTCCCAAGGGCAAAAGGAGCTAAACCTGATAGGAGGCTAAACAGGATTTTCATATATATAACACTCTTTTAGAGCTAAAGCACAAGCAATATTTAAGCAAATACATAAATTATTTTTTTTTTTTTTTTTTTTTTTTTTTCCCCCCTTTCTCTTTTTTCTTTTTCCCCTTTCTTTTCTTTTCCCTTCCTTTTCCTTCCTCCAAGGTTGCAGAGCATGTGAATATAGATATAAACAAAAATTCCACTGTCTAGGTAAAAACCTCAGTTATTTCATTTAGACCCTGTGGTTTCAGACTCCCTAATTTGTAGATCCAATAGGCTTCCTTTCTATTTAGTTTCGTAGATCTGTTCGGTGCACATTTAGGTATATGATCGATAGGGCTAATTTTTAATAGTTTCGAATTCTTATTATGTACCAAGGCGTAATGTCTGGACAGCCCATGAGTAAGCAGGCCTTTTTTAATATTATGCCGATGGGAGTTCAGTCTGAGGTGTAGGGGTTGTGTGGTCCTCCCCACATATTGCTTACCACAGGGACATTCAATGACATAAATGACAAAGTCAGAGTTACAATTTAGAACAAAAGGGATCATAAATTTCTCTTTGGTAGAAAATGAAATTATATAATCAGCTTTATGATTTATATTAGAACAGCATAAGCAGTTCCTCGTGCCACATTTAAAGATTCCTTTAGTTGAATTCAGGGTGTAACCGTTAATGGGGCTAGCATGAGCTCTCAGGCGGCTAGGGGCTATTAGATCCTTGATTGTGGGGGCTCTACGGAATGTAACCCCGGGATTCCTAGGAAGGATATTGTTCAGAATGGGATCGTTCAGTAATATATGCCAATTCTTATGAAAAATTCTACGGATTTCATTATGTTCAATGGAGAATTGCGTTATAAAATTCATTGAAAAGTTCTTATCAGTAATTACTTGCTCTTTAGGCTCCAGCAATGCTCTCTGATTTACTTTGATAGAGTTTTTAAAGGCATTCTTAATTAAATGTGAAGGGTATTTTTGGGCAAAAAATCTTTTCTTTAAAATATTGGACTGATCTTTAAAGTCAGTATCCAATGAGCAGTTTTTTCTAATCCGGTGAAATTGATTGTTAGGAATGTTATTCAACCATTTATTGTAGTGCCCACTATTAAAATGAATGTAGCCATTGGTGTCTACTTTTTTAAAAAATGTTTTGCTACATATTCTGTCTTCTTTAATAAAAAGGTTAATATCTAAAAAATTAATAAAAAGACTGCTGTAAGCTGCTGTAAAAGAAAGATCCCAGTCATTACAATTTATTGTCTGAATAAAAGTTTCAACATTGTTAGTGGAGTTGTCCCAGATAAAAAATAAATCATCAATGAATCTTTTATAAAAAATAATATTTTTGCTCCAATTTTCATTCAAAATAAAGGAATTTTCAAAAATCCCCATGAAAAGGTTAGCGAAAGTAGGTGCTACCTTCGAGCCCATTGCGGTCCCCTTAACTTGTTGATAAAATATTTTTTCAAAGGTAAAAAAATTATTTTTCAATATAAAATCAATACCTTTTAAAATAAAAAAAAAGGGTCCGTTACTTTCTCACCTTTTTTTTTTTTTTTTTTTTTTTTTGACTATGGAATACTTTCAGAATCGACTGGCCTCTAGAGAACGCCTGATTAAACAGACAATTGGTTGTGTTGAACCCAGCTCTGCTGTGGATCTGAATCAACACATATTTACTGATGAAGAAACTAGAAATCTTCGTAAAATATTTTATAGTTTCAAGGAAGCACTTAAAGAAGAACTTCACTTTCATCTGGATGCTCATTTTCTCTCGATTTATTTGAGAGAAAATATCTGCCCCAGAGGTCTCAGAATAATGCATGAATCACCTTTTCCGGATGACTGTGAGTTCACAAATGACTGGAATAATATTGTAAATAATTGCATGTCAGAAATGTTATCTGCCCTCTTTAAAAAGAGGTCCCAGCTTTGCGATATAGCAACAATTAAGATCAAACAAATCTACAATGATCTTTTACCGTTTATAGCGCACCCAGAATATAGGAAAATAAATTCAAATGTGACGACATTTATTATGCAGCTAGAAAATGACACGATAATGAAGAAATCCAAAAAATTACAGAGGGACAGGGAAGATTATAAACGAAAAAACAATAACGAGAATAAGAACTTAAAGAGCAATTGTTTAATTGCCTCTACTAAAAATGATTCTGCTTCACTACAGCCTATTAATAAACAGACCTATACTGTATCTCTTACAGAAATAAAGAAATCAAATGGTGATTCGGGTGGATCTAGCCCACAACCCCTCCATACCAAAACTCCTATTACTAATCTGGACAATAATTCTGTCTCCAGTATCCCCCCAGATAATATGAGTACTCCAAAATCCTCTGGCAAAGCTCTTAATAAGAGTTTTCTTAATCACTCCCAAACCCTGCTTGAAGCAAGGGAACACCTTGAAAAGATTAAAATTCAGATTAACAAAAACATTGCTGATAAGGAAATGGAAAAAGTAAAAATGTCCTCCACCTTCAAAAATTCTTGTCCACCCACGAAAGGGGGCAATGTTTCCCTATCGGTATCTTCCCCCCTTCCCATTTCATTACTGGATTTATCTATACATGATACTACACCAAGCATGCTTTTACCCTCTCAACCTTTCAATACTAATGAGCTTGATACTGTGAATATTCCCACAACAAGTGCTATTACTTCCTCAGAAATTATTAATACCATTATACTGGATAACTCCAATGTTTCCAAAAATGGTATTGTGCCTTTTTTACCCTGTGCTCTCAAGAGCACACCTCAAATAGATCAGTTCTTTCTTCCAAAAAAAGGAAAAAGAAAAAATGCTTTAGAGGAACAAGAGGTGGGAGAAAAAAAGAAAGGAAAAATACTACCTTAACAAGTAGTGAGGAGGGTCATGCTTCTAATATTTTTAATTTATCAGATTATGATCTTACCAGTAGTGAGACAGCCCTTCTATCCAAAGGATTATCCTTCTGCCCTAATAATAAATCGAAGGATTTTGACCTCTTTTTGGACTTGCAGATTTTTATTAGAAAATTAACTCTCAAAAGACATTTTGCTAAAAACACCACAAAGGATTCTGCTGAAATGGATGAAGATGTTCATGATCTTTTTCATCTCGATGTACCTTATAAATCTAATTTTTATCCCCTTGAGGACAAAAGTCATCAGATTAATGCCTTCAGCGATATTGTACAAAAAGAGTTTGAAAAAATAACACGGAGGGGCATTAGTAAAAGGAAGAAACCTAATCTTAATAGACAAGAGAAACAAGCATTGAAATCCCTTTCTCTTAACAGTTTGATTGTGATTAGACAGGCTGACAAAGGTGGTGGGATTGTAATCCAAAATCGATGGACTACATTAATGAAGCTCATAGAATTTTATCTGATACTAGCTACTACATTAAAAGCTCATTTAGCGATTATTCTAAATCTATTATAGCCTATAATGCTTTAATCATCGAGGGTCTTTCCCAGAATATTTTCAATTATAAAGAAAAAAAGTTTTTAAGCATTAAAAACCCAAGCATTCCTTTTTTTATCACTTACCTAAAGTACATAAAGGTCTTTGCAATCCTCCTGGCAGACCGATAATTGCGGGTATTAACTCTCTAACCTCTAATCTAGCTCATTACATTGATAGGATTATGTTACCGCATGTATTTGAATTAAAAAGTCACCTCAGAGACTCAACTCATCTATTGTATCTACTCCAAGAAATCACTTGGAAACCACAATATGTTTTCATTACTATGGATGTGACTGCACTTTATTCTAATATTCCACATGATGTAGGTGTGAATTGTTTTCATCATTTTTTAAAATCTGACATTAGACTTTCTTTGGCTCAAAAGGATTTTATTTTAAAAGGTATTGATTTTATATTGAAAAATAATTTTTTTACCTTTGAAAAAATATTTTATCAACAAGTTAAGGGGACCGCAATGGGCTCGAAGGTAGCACCTACTTCCGCTAACCTTTTCATGGGGATTTTTGAAAATTCCTTTATTTTGAATGAAAATTGGAGCAAAAATATTATTTTTTATAAAAGATTCATTGATGATTTATTTTTTATCTGGGACAACTCCACTAACAATGTTGAAACTTTTATTCAGACAATAAATTGTAATGACTGGGATCTTTCTTTTACAGCAGCTTACAGCAGTCTTTTTATTAATTTTTTAGATATTAACCTTTTTATTAAAGAAGACAGAATATGTAGCAAAACATTTTTTAAAAAAGTAGACACCAATGGCTACATTCATTTTAATAGTGGGCACTACAATAAATGGTTGAATAACATTCCTAACAATCAATTTCACCGGATTAGAAAAAACTGCTCATTGGATACTGACTTTAAAGATCAGTCCAATATTTTAAAGAAAAGATTTTTTGCCCAAAAATACCCTTCACATTTAATTAAGAATGCCTTTAAAAACTCTATCAAAGTAAATCAGAGAGCATTGCTGGAGCCTAAAGAGCAAGTAATTACTGATAAGAACTTTTCAATGAATTTTATAACGCAATTCTCCATTGAACATAATGAAATCCGTAGAATTTTTCATAAGAATTGGCATATATTACTGAACGATCCCATTCTGAACAATATCCTTCCTAGGAATCCCGGGGTTACATTCCGTAGAGCCCCCACAATCAAGGATCTAATAGCCCCTAGCCGCCTGAGAGCTCATGCTAGCCCCATTAACGGTTACACCCTGAATTCAACTAAAGGAATCTTTAAATGTGGCACGAGGAACTGCTTATGCTGTTCTAATATAAATCATAAAGCTGATTATATAATTTCATTTTCTACCAAAGAGAAATTTATGATCCCTTTTGTTCTAAATTGTAACTCTGACTTTGTCATTTATGTCATTGAATGTCCCTGTGGTAAGCAATATGTGGGGAGGACCACACAACCCCTACACCTCAGACTGAACTCCCATCAGCATAATATTAAAAAAGGCCTGCTTACTCATGGGCTGTCCAGACATTACGCCTTGGTACATAATAAGAATTCGAAACTATTAAAAATTAGCCCTATCGATCATATACCTAAATGTGCACCGAACAGATCTACGAAACTAAATAGAAAGGAAGCCTATTGGATCTACAAATTAGGGAGTCTGAAACCACAGGGTCTAAATGAAATAACTGAGGTTTTTACCTAGACAGTGGAATTTTTGTTTATATCTATATTCACATGCTCTGCAACCTTGGAGGAAGGAAAAGGAAGGGAAAAGAAAAGAAAGGGGAAAAAGAAAAAAGAGAAAGGGGGGGAAAAAAAAAAAAAAAAAAAAAAAAAAATAATTTATGTATTTGCTTAAATATTGCTTGTGCTTTAGCTCTAAAAGAGTGTTATATATATGAAAATCCTGTTTAGCCTCCTATCAGGTTTAGCTCCTTTTGCCCTTGGGAGCAATCACTTTCATACCTCTGTCTTAAACATTATCTCTGTTAGTTGCATTTTTTGAAGAATTTTTTGAAGAGTTTTTTTTTTTTTTTTTTTTTTTTCTTCTTTAATTAAGCCCGGGTAAGCGCTACTAATTCTACTAGTCTGACATGAAAGAATGACCCCGGCTGATAATAGTATCTTATTTCTCCTTTAACTCAGCTCCCATGCATATATTGCCTAGTCATAGAGATTAGTGAACAGTGCAAGAATGTTACTGCCACTCCTTCACAGTAAAAAGACTTATGTGTCAGGGGGTGAACACTAAAGCTGCCTGCGATCTTATCTATTAATGAAGCCACCCATTCACTCTGCCGCTTTATCCAGCGTTTTTTCTTTGAGCAGTAGTTGGCTCCTGCACAGCGTCCTGTGTGTTGCTGCATCTGATATTAACCCCCTTTTTTATGTGCTTCATGTTATATCTAAAATTTGCCCATGATCTTTGTATTAGTGAAGTAATGAATCCATGCTGTTTGCGTTCTCATTCTGAGCAGCGCTGGCTGCTGTGCAGCTTCTCGTGTGTTGCTGCTTTTAGCATCCTTTATTATTTTTTAACCCATTTCCTCTATACTAAAAAATAATTTTATATTTAATTTTTTAGAATTTAACTAAAATTATATATTTTTTATTGGTAATGAATTAAATTATGTTTTTACTTTTTTGTATTAAGATTGCAATGCTTTCAATGAAAAAAAAGCGGTTTGCTGTTTCCATACGATAGTCCTCTTGTAAGGTATCCACCTCTAAACAGGAATAAACTCCCCCCTTCCCCTTTTTTTTTTTTTTTTTTTTTTGTTTAAATCGTAAATTTGACTTTATTTTCTGTTTTGTAAACGAAAATTTAATCAAAAAATCTTTTAAAATACGTATTCTTTTGTAATATATCTTAGGTTAACTGTTAACCATGTGGTGTCATTGAACTTTGACACTGCATCATCTGACTTGTTGGCGCTCATTTTTTTGAAATCCAGCATCCTTACAAACCTATTTATGTCTGTGATACCTGTATGTATTTGTGGTATTTCCTGATGAAGGGGGCATGAGACCCCTGAAACGCGTAGAATAAAACCACTGCAATCATACAGCATTCTCCTGGAATTTGTCTAAAGCGGCAGCGCGGAATATAGCTACAAACTCCCTTTGGATTCATCAAAGTTTACAGGTAGTAATACCATGTTTTGAAGTTGGACTGAGCGTATATGTGGTATGATGAGGAAATGTGGTACTAGCAGGTACGCAGGATGCAGTGACGAGTCGCGAGACGGTTTGGTGCTTTTGGTAATAACGTTTATAGGCCTAGAGGTGACTTTCCTCAGGCTCAGCCTGACCGACCAAAAGGGGTAACAAGGGTTGCCCTCGCAGGGGCTCAATACCAGTAAACACAAACAGAGTAGAACACGACTACATCCAGCGAGAGCCGGTCACTATAGGGCCGCGGTATGGCCGACTACGGGTCCTTAACTATATAGTCAACTTAGCCGTCCTGACATCCCTCTGCATTCTGGACAGTGGTTCTTCGGCGGAGCAGCGGCTGGGCCCAGCTGCTGAAGAGTTGGCGTAGTCTTTGAGCGTTCCGCCGATCCTGTGGCGATGGGGCATCTCCGGCCCTGGAGGAGTTCTTGGACGAGTAGGCCGCAGCCCCTGGATGGGGCAAGCGGCAGCGATGTGGGGTGGCGGGTGACAGGCCACCTGTGCAGCCAACAGCTGCGACGGGGAATCCGCAACAAGCAGAGGCTCGGCCCCTGCCGCGGATCGGAGCGGGACAGTGGTGGCCGCCGACGGCACTGGGCTTGCCGCGACCACGGGTGAGGGCAGAGCGGCTGCGGGCAGCGGGAGACAGGCCGCAGCTGCGGGTTGGAGTGAGGCGGCAGCGGCCGTTGGTGTCCGCAGGCAGGTCGCAGCCGCGGGCAGGAGCGAGGCGGCAACGGCCGCTGGTGACCGCGGGCAGGACGCAGTCGCGGACTGGAAGAAGGCGGCGGCCGCTGGTCGATGCGGGGCAGCGGTTCTCGGACGGTCGTCTCGGCGCCGTCCAACTGATGTCCAGGGGAAGTATCTCTCCTGTCTCTGGCCTCCTTCCAGGCTCTGGTGAGTCGTTCTGACTCTCAGTCGCTCCCATGATCTCCTGCTCCTTCTGTCTCGTTCTGCTGACTCACTGTGACTCTTGTTCCCCGGTCCTTTTATATGGGCTCCTCCCCCAGTCCACCTGTCAGTCTCCACTGTCCGTCCCTGAACTCTGTCCCTTGGAAACCGTTTCCCCCGGAACCCAGGTGACGGTCCGCTTGGTTCCAACCCGGACACTCGACGGGGACCCTCTCTCCCACACTCCCCCACCCTGTATGCTCGCCAGTCCTCGGTCGAGGGCTTTAGTAGACTCGAGTTAGTCTTTGGAGACGACAGTTCTTGTCACCATACTAACTGGTCCTGTTCATAACGTTCAGGGGGTTTGCCAGCTGTTGACCGCTCGGAGCGTCTAAGTTCGACCGGGGTGGAGCTTTCTGGGGTGGTGGATGGTGGTGGATTGGTCGATTCTGGCAGGCTGACTGGGTCTGCTGTAATGCCATTACTTGGAGGGCCTGCGGATGTGGCTGGGAACTCCTCTTCGTCATCCAGGTCCCAGACCGTTAACGGGGGGTCAGGGACCTGAGTGATCGGCTCGGGTCGCATGGGATCAGTGGACGCACAGGGGCGCAACATATTTCGGTGCACAGTACGAGTGAGAGGTGCACCATCTCTTTCTGATTGTATTTCATACACAGGCCCGTCGGGGCTTATCTGGCGCAACACTCGGTACGGGTTCTCCTCCCACTGTAGTTCTAACTTGTTTTGGGGGCGCTGATCTAGTACGAGTACCCGATCCCCAGCCTGGAAGTCAATTGGTGGGGGCAGCGCTCCCTCCGGGTGTTCTAGATCCTGGAGCTTTGTATGGACAATTCAGTGGAGGGTCTGCAGCCGATGCCGGTGGTTTCGGACCCACGAGGATACTCCGGTCCAGGGTAGAGGTTCCTCCGGGTTTAACTCCACTTCCGTGATTCCTTTGCCCTCCCGTCCAAACAGCAATGAGTAGGGGGTGTAACCAGTCACCCGGTGCACCCGGTTATTATATACCCACACCAGCTCAGGGACATATTCAAGCCAGCGGGCCTTTCGGTCGCTCTCCAGGGTACGCAGCATTTGGATTAGTGTCCGATTGAATCGTTCACAGGCTCAGTTTCCCTGCGGGTGGTATGGTGTAGTCTGAGACTTATCGATACCGTAGAGATGATGTAGTTCTTCCATGACTCTTCCTAGGAAGCACGCTCCTTGGTCCGAATGTATTCGTTGTGGACAGCCGTACACTTGAATAAAGTTCTTACAAATCGCATAGGCGGCCGACTCCGCTGTTTGGTCTCGGGTGGGGGTGACCACGGCGAACCATAACGAGACAATCTTCACACCCCTGATAGGCCGGACCTATGGTCAGATAGTCCACCGTAAGAAGCTCCAGAGGGGCTGATGTTACAATAGTTTGCACCGGGGCTCGTTGCGCGGGGGGTTTAGCGAGCTCGCACTGGCGGCAGGTTCGACAAACTTCTTCTACAGCAGCGTGCAAGCGTGGGTGGTACACTATCTGCTTCAACCATTGTAAAGTCTTTTGAGCACCAAAATGAGCCCCCTTCTCATGGGCTTCCCGGGCCAGTTGGTTGAGGTGGGCTCCTGGCACGATCACCTGCCATATCGTAGCTGACGTGGTTCGTCACATGGCTTTTCGATATAAAAGTCCCTTTTTGATGACTAGTTTTTCCCACTGGCGCAACATCAGCAACATATCTTGGGTCAAAGTCTGTCTCTGTGAGCCCGTGGGCAATTTACCAGTGGCCACCCATCGGCGCAGGAGTCCAACTTCTATATCTTCCTGTTGCTGCTGAATCCATTTGTCGCGGGGCTGTTCCAGCATCACTCCTAGGAGTCCCGGATGAGGCGCTTCTTGCTTCTTGACTGTAGGCGCAGCGGTGGTGAGGGCGAATGGTGTCTCGTCTGCTTCTAACTCGTCGCCTCGACTTCTTCCTGGGGTGGTGTGTCGGATTCTGGAGAGCGCGTCGGCGTGCACGTTTTCAGCTCACCGTTTGTAGATGATCTTATAATTGAATTTGGCCATCCGAGCCACCACCGCTGCTCTAGGGCCCCCAGTTTGGCATTCTCCAAATGGGCTAACGGGTTGTTATCGGTCCGCACTACTACTCCAGAGCCCGCCAGGTACTCTGCGAACCGCTCCGTCATTGCCCACACTACCGCGAGGAGCTCGAGCTTAAAGGAGCTGTAATTGTCCGGGTTGCATTCTGAGTCATGCAGCGACCGGCTACCGTAGGTGATCACTTTCTCCTGGCCGTCCTGCACCTGTGACAACACAGCTCCTAGTCCCTGGAGGCTCCCGTCGGTATGCAGGATAAACGGTTGCGAGAAATCCGCATACGCCAATACCGGGGCGTCCGAGAGAGCAGCTTTGAGATCTTGAAACGCATCCTCTTGCTGTTGCTGCCACTGGACCTTCCGTCCATTCGCCCTGGCGGGAGCCCCCTTCAGCAGGTCTTGCAGGGCTCGAGCTCGGTGTGTAAAATTCTTCACGAACCGACGGTAGTAGCCGGCCAACCTCAAGAAGGCCCACACATCCTTCACCGTCTCGGGGGTAGGCCAACCCTGGATGGCAGCGACCTTTTCCAGGGATGGTCGGGCGCCCTCTGCCGAGACGGTATGCCCCAGGTATTTGATCTGGGTGCGGAACAGGTGGCATTACTGGGGCTTTACCTTTAACCCGTACTTCTGCAGCCTGCCGAGCAACTGTCTCAGGTGGTCCTCGAACGTGGCGGAATAGATGATATCGTCCAGGTATATCAACGTGGCTTCAACGTTGAGGTCTCCTAGACACCGCTCCATCAACCGCTGAAAAGTTCCTGGGGCGTTGGCCAGCCCAAACGGCATCCGATTGAACTCGAACATTCCCATGGGAAGGATGAATGCCGTCTTGGCTCTGTCTTCCTCTGACATCGGCACCTGCCAGTACCCAATGGCCAGGTCAAAAGTTGAAAAGTACGTCGCATTCCCCAAGGCGGACAGAGATTCTTCTATGCGGGGCAGTGGATACGAATCCTTGATGGTGCAGGCGTTCAACTTTCGATAATCCACACAGAACTGCAGAGTGCCATCTTTTTTATGAACCAGGACAATGGGGGGGCCGCCCAAGGGCTCTGGCTTTCTTGTATGACCCCCTTCCGAAGCATTTGGGCTAATAGGGTTTTCACTTCCTGGTATAGCTGCGGTGGTATTTGCCAATATCGCTCCCGGATGGGGGCCGCTCCTGCCGTGGGGATCCTATGCGTGATAGCCGTGGTACATCCGAAGTCATCCTCGTGGCTGGCGAAGACACTGTAAAATTGGCCAAGAAGTGTCTCTACCTGGAGAAGCTAGGCTGGCGCTAGGCCGGAAAGTTCAGCCTGCATTTTCTCCAGGATGACTCGACCTTTTTCTTGAGCCGAGAATGCGGCAGTCTGTTGGGTTCGTACCGTTACTGCCCAGGGATCTTCGGGTTGCACCCTCAACTGTACCGCGGGGTCTGGCAGCATCTCCTCCAATGGCCTCACTAGTTTGGTCATTTCGGCCCGGGGCTTCAGGGCGATATCTTGGTCTTCCAGGTTGACACAATGCACCAGGATGGTCCCCTCCTGCACCGTGGCCAGGGAGCGGACTACCAGTATGCCAGGGTGCAGGCGCTCCGAGTAACATGGTTCCACCTGCACCTCCACGCCCTCCAGTGGCATCGGGGCGCAGATCGGCAGAGCTACCACCGTCTGCCCTGGAGGAAGCACGAGCGGGGGGGCCGCCGGTGCGATGACCTTGCCCAGTGCCTCACCCTCCTGGCACTCCTGGAGCACTCGCGTCTCCCGCACCAACCGCTGGAAGACGTGCCCTTGGGCCGTGTAAGAACCCCAGTGGCTCAGAGTCTCTTGTGTGGGTTCACTGAGGAGGAGGTTGCCAAACTCTCGTAGTATGTTCATACCCAGAATAACCGGATGTTTGCGGTTTGTGTCTCCCTGGGTCAGGACCACTCCCCGGCGGCTGAGTGATTTGCAGCTTATCGAAATCTGCATCCAGGCTACTCCGATGACAGGAACTGGTAGATGGTTGGCGGCTACCAACTTTATCACTGTTTCCCACTGAGGTCTCATTGCTTCGGGAAAATGCTGCCGAAAATAAGTCTCTGGCATGGTCATAACTTGCGATCCCGCATCTCCTAGGCATCGCACGGCACGGCCTTCGATCTCTGCGCATACCACTGGGCACTGCGCGGCCAGGTCTTCCTCCACCCCGTGTGATGGGCTCCAGCTCCGGGCGGAGTCCCCATGGCTCAGGGTCCTCTGCTCCTCTTGGCCAATGGGGCAGGTTCCCCCTGGAGCATGGGCACTCTCGGGTGGAGCGTCCCAATTCTCCACAATCGTAACAGGCAAATGGTCGTGGGGACCGACTTGGGTGGGGGCCGCAATGGTTCATGCCTCCTTTACCCGACCCTGGCTGACTCCTTGTGGCCGCTTTCTTGGCTTTGGCCAGTTCACCCTTAATACTCTGTATCTTTTGCTTCACCTCTTGTACCCAGTGGGGTTCGCTCAGGGCGCTTACGGATGCTTCGATACTCCGAGCCATCCCCACGGGGACTGTCACCTCTTGCTCCTGCTCCCGAACCCGTGCCTCCTTCCCTATCTCTGAAAAGGTCAGATGTGGGTCCACTCACACCCGCTCTTGCAAAGCCTGTCTTGTCAGGGTGTCTCGTAAACCGGTCACTAACAGGTCACGTAATGTTACGTCCACGGTCCCCACGCTGACTCCATCCTTCCTTTCAATGGTTAAAAACAGGGCCTGCAAAACATTCATATACTGGGTCACTGTTTCCCCCTCTTTCTGCATGCATCTAAACATCTGGGCTCTCAGTTCCCCCACATCGGTCGGGTCCCCATAGGCCTCTTCTAAGATCTGTAACACCCTGACGAAGGTGTTTCGCTGCCCCCGGGGCCTCAACATTACGGTATCACGGGCTTCCCCATCCAACGCCATCAGGGCCACTTCTGCCTCTAGGTCAGGGGTAAGCGGATGCATTTGCTCCGTCCAATTCCACAGCATATTATTGCTGCCGAAGAACCTGGGTAGATTGCTTAACATGGCCCCCAAAGAAATGCTGGGCTGGGGGCCCTCGTTGTCCATGCTCGGAGACTGCATCCTGCCGACTACGCCAAATGTGGTACTAGCAGGTACGCAGGATGCAGTGACGAGTCGCGAGACGGTTTGGTGCCTTTGGTAATAACGTTTATTGGCCTAGAGGTGACTTTCCTCAGGCTCGGCCTGACCGACCAAAAGGGGTAACAAGGGTTGCCCTCGCAGGGGCTTAATACCAGTAAACACAAACAGAGTAGAACACGACTACATTCGGCGAGAGCCGGTCACTATAGGGCCGCGGTATGGCCGACTACAGGTCCTTAACTATATAGTCAACTTAGCCGTCCTGACGTCCCTCGGCGTTCTGGACAGTGGTTCTTCGGCGGAGCAGCGGCTGGGCCCAGCTGCTGAAGAGTTGGCGTAGTCTTCGAGCGTTCCGCCGCTCCTGTGGCGATGGGGCACCTCCAGCCCCGGAGGAATCCTTGGATGAGTAGGCCGCAGCCCCTGGATGGGGGCAAGCGGCAGCAATGTGGGGTGGCGGGTGACAGGCCACCTGTGCAGCTAGCAGCTGCGACGGGGAATCCACGGCAAGCAGAGGCTCGGCCCCTGCCGCGGATCAGAGCGGGACAGCGATGGCCGCCGACGGCACTGGGCTTGCTGTGGGTCGCCCTCCCAGGGCTGTGGGGTACTCGGTACCGGGCCGGTGTCAGGGGGATGTGTCACAGCAGCGGTGACCCAGTCCGTGGCCCTGGGCGCCCAAGCAATGGGGAGATGTAGTTAATGGTAGGATAGTTCGTGACACCACCCGTGGTGTTTGGCAAATGTGGTGTTAGGCCAACGCTGCATACAGATCCGCTGGGACTGATGGTACGTGCAGCTTAGATGGTAAAGCTCCCCACAGGTGGAGCTGTAGTCCCAGGGCAGTGTAGATGTAGCTGGCACGGGGATGTAGCAGTGCCGGAAGCGTAGGGAACAGACAAGACACAGCGGTTATACTTTCTGTACCTTTACTGAGTATATGCAGTCCAGAGTCCTGATTACAGATGGTATTGGAGCAGGTTAGCCTGGAAGCAGATCAGGATTCTCTCTCAGCAGAAGGGCTGTGCAGTCTCCTTCCTAGCGCTTTGTAGTGTGAAGCACTCCAGTACTTAGTTACTCTGAAATGCCTCTCTGCAGATGTTCCTAGAACTTTACTTGTATGACAGACAGCTGTAGCCTCTCTCGGGGACTCCTCTCCTGAGTCCTGGCTCTCTATCCAATTGCTGTTGTGTCCCAAGTCTTTGCTGGGAACAGGGCATTTACAGCCTCCTACTCCTCTGGTATCTGTGGCAGGACCGTCAGTATCCGTACCACCGTGGAGACCAGGCTCCAGTTCTGTGCGCTCTCAAGCTGAGGGAGCTTGCCTTCTGCAGCTCAACCTCTCAGCTTCGCACCTCCCGTTTGCACACTTCACCCTCCGCAGACTATCTCATCTCTTTCCCTCCTGGCCCTCAGAGGACACCCCTTTCCAGAATCCTAGTTCAGAGTTCCCCCTGCTGGCCCGGAGTGGAACTGTGTTGCATGCATTAGGTTAACTGCTGGAGAGATCCATCACTGCTTCCAAGCCTGGCATTACCCTCCCATGGAGGAAGGCAAAGCCAGTGTGGCGACCATACCCCTGGGGGCACCACAGCTGTGACCATGGGTGAGGGCAGAGCAGCTGTGGGCAGCGGGAGACAGGCCGCAGCAGCGGGTTGGAGTGAGGCGGCAGCGGCCGCTGGTGTCCGCAGGCAGGCCGCAGCCGCGGGCAGGAGCGAGGTGGCAACGGCCGCTGGTGACAGGGGAAGTATCTCTCCTGTCTCTGGCCTCCTTCCTGGCTCTTGTGAGTCATTCTGGCTCTCAGTCGCTCCCACGATCTCCTGCTCCTTCTGTCTCATTCTGCTGACTCACTGTGACTCTTGTTCCCCGCCCCTTTTATATTGGCTCCTCCCCCAGTCCACCTGTCAGTCTCCACGGTCCGTCCCTGAACTCTGTCCCCCGGAAACAGCTTCCCCCGGAACCCAGGTGACGGTCCCCTTGGTTCCGACCCAGCCACTCGACGGGGACCCTCTCTCCCACAGATGCACCCCATGACCCCTGCCCTGGAGGCTGAGGTGGCTATTATGGCATTAGATGATGAAGCTAGAGATTTAATTATGTTACGGGCCCCCAGGGAGCAAGATACTTTTAATAAAGTACTTCAGATTTTAGAGGAGACCCCACTGACATAGGGGAACTGAGAACGCATTTTTTAGCCGCATGCAGAGGGAGGGGGAGACTGTGACGCAGTATATGAATGCATTGCAGGAGTTACATACTGCGATAATGTGGAAGGATGGCATTGGAATAGGACCAACGGATATAATGCTACGAGACTTATTAGTGACAGGCTTATGGGATGCACTGACAAAACAGGTCCTGCGCGAGCGCGTGCGGGTGAACCCCCGTTTGACTTTTTCCGAAATAGGAAGTGAAGAGCACACATGTGAACAGGAGCTGGGGGTGAAAGTCTCGGTAGGGAAGGTCCGAAGCGTAGAAGTGTCCGTGAACGCAATTGCCGAACCCCAATGGGTGGAAGAAATGAGGAAGGAACTCCAAAATATAAAAGGAGAATTAGCAGATGTTAAAAAGAAAACTGAGGTTGCTACAAATGCTTCCAGGGCCGGAGAAGGTCCTGAGTCCCATCGCGAAACAAAAATGCCCCGCCCGCAGAGACTTCTCACGTGCTTTAATTGTGATGGAAGCGGACATTTCGTGCGGGAGTGTCCCCGCAGAGGGAGGATTCAGCCTTGACGTCCGCTAAACCAAAGGGCTCCGAGCCGGGGGGACGCCGCCTGGAGCCAGAACAGATGCGAAGGAGTAGTGGAAGTCCCTCAAGTTTCGTGTCTACGTGCCCTATGGTCTGGGCTGAATTTGAAGGTCGTGCAGTGCGCTGTTTGGTGGTCACAGGCTCACAGATAACAACAATGCCAGAAGCCTATTTTTGGCGGAATTTTCCCGAAGCCTTATGACCCAAGTGGGGCCCTATGATAAAACTGTTGGCTGTTAACCAACTGCCTATTCCCATTGTAGGAGTAGCATGGATGCAAATCTCCATTTGCGGCAAAGATCTGGGACGGAAGGGAGTGGGGCTAACACAGGGAGAAGTGAGCAGCGGACATGCCGTTACTGAGGGAATGAATGTTCTAAAAGAATTTGGAAGTCTCATTCACGAGCCCGCCAATGAAACTGAAGCAGTGGAGCCCTCACACCCCTCAGAGGAAAGTTTTCCAGCAGCTAATACGGGTGGCTCAGGCTCAGGAGTTGTGTCAGGATGGAGGAGTGTTGGGAAAAGTGATCGCGCCCACTTCGACTAAACTCGTCCTGCCCCCTGGGCAAACTGTACTCACTCTGCTCGCCCGAGCTCCCTTTGGAAGGAGTGGAAATACAAGTTGAACCTTCCTTTTCTGAACAACTACCCTGTGGGTTTTTGGTAGCCCGAACTGTAGCCACCTTGCAAGATAGAGCTGTGCTTATACGATGTGTGAACCTGGAAGATCAGGACATTATCGTCTGCCCCAGAAGTAAGGTAGCTCGGATTGTGGGCCTGCCTGAAGAGATTATGCTGCCTCGGGCGTTGCAATTCAAAGCTTATCAGGGGGACCCCTGGACTGTGACAGTGAATTTTACACTGAATACAGAGCATCAGCATGTCCAAGATGGACGAATCATACTAGAACGAATGTGAGCTGAGTTGACTGAACTCACCTCGGAGCAGGTATAATAGGTGGAAGCTCTCTTAGGGAGATATAAGGACGTATTTGCTCAACATAAAGATGATTTTGGCTGTACCACAGCCATTACGCACGAAATACCCAGGGAAAACACGGCACCCATAAGAGAGCGTTATAGTCAAATTCCCCCACAATTGTACCAAGAGGTGAAGAGTATGTAGAGACAAATGCTGCAGAAAGGGGTAATCCATGAAAGCCCAAGTCCCTGGGCAGCCCCAATAGTGTTGGTGCGGAAGAAAGATGGCACTGTACAGTGAAAGACTCGTATCCTCTCCCCAGGATTGAAGAATCTGTCAGCGCTAGGGAAGGGCAAATTCTTTTCCACCTTGGATCTCGCCAGTGGCTATTGGCAAGTACCAATGTCAGAATGGGATGGAGCCAAAACTGCCTTCATCTCTCCCATGGGCTTATTCGAGTTCAACCGTATGCTGTTAGTTTTGGCCAGTGCCCCCGAAACTTTTCAGCGGCTCATGGAACGATGTCTGGGTGATCTGAACTTCCACACCACACTCATTTACCTGTTGGGCCTGTCACCAGTGTGGCCGGGGGAAGGCTGTTCTCTCCAGAGCAAACCTGAGCACTTGACTGAAGGGGCGGGTCAGAGATAAATAGAGGCAAGCGCACAAGGTCGGGGCTCTTGGCGGGAAGACAGCTTCCCCAGAGGGAGAAGGTTGACTCTGTCTCTGCTGACCCTGACCAAAGATTCAGCCCGCTCTGCAGCCTATCCTCCTCTGTGCGCACTGACTATACAGCTCCAGATGCTAGGACCCTTCTGACGTGTAACCATGAGGGTCCAGACAGACCGGTGCCCCCCGACTATACCGGGCATGCAATGCAGTGCTAGGCCCCATCATCACGCGGCTTCAGAAGGTGCAGCCGCGGCTGTTGCTCCTTTATTCCATACTACACTCTCTGAGTCACAGAGCGCCTCCTGTTCCACGCTGTATACCATGACAGAGAGATCTTGCCGGGGAAAACTAGTAACTGTCACTTCAGTTCAGAGACTGTGTTACAACTTTATCCAGGACCGCTTAAACTACGTCTCGCGCAACCTTCAGCGCCATCCTGGGATCTTCCAACCTCCTCCTTCCAGGACCCCCGGACTGATAAGTTAATTAGTTTAATATTGTTCATAATCTGCACTGTATTTTTTTTACAATTTGTGTACCTCTTAACCGGTCAAACTCTTGTGCTCCCTGCGCAGAGTGTTTACTGTTGATTTCCTTTTTCTGCATAAAATACCCGTTAATTCTTGCTCTGCCTCCTGCTTGTCACTGCATCCTGCGTTCCTGCTAAACCCTTACACAGGCATTACTGCCCTGACTGGCGTATGGGGCCCGATCAGCAGAGGGGGCCCGTATCGGACCTCGTCACTTTTGCCCATCGGGCCCCAGCAGCAGGATTCTGCTGATCAAGTAACTGAACCTGCGTCTGAGAGGCAGGTTCAGTTATGCTATTGCCGTGCAGGCCCGGGCCCGCATGGCAATAGTTAAAGCCACCAGCCAAACGGAGGCTGGTAGCTGACGTCAGTGTGCACGTCGCAGGCATCTGACGTCACTGTCATTTGCCGGCGAGTGCGCGCTTTCAGACTGGAGGGAAGATCGCCTCAGGAGCGCGGCCAGGTAAGGAGAAAGTTTTTTTTTTTTATTATATATTTATTTTAATTGAAAGCGGCAAGTCGGCAGGATGGAGACACGGAGGCAAAATGGAGACAGGGGGCAGGATTGGTGACACGGGGCCGGATTGGAGACACGGGGGCAGAATTAAAGACATGGGAGTAGGATTGGAGACATGGGGGCAGGATTAAAGACACGGGGGCAGGATTGGAGACTTGGGGGCAGGATGAAAGACTTGGGGGCAGAATTGGAGACACGGGGCAGGATTGGAGACACGGGGCAGGATTGGAGACACGGGGCAGAATTGGAGACACGGAGGCAGGATTGGAGACATGTGGCAGGATGAAAGACATGGGGGCAGGATTGGAGACACAGGGGGCAGGATTGGAGACAGGGGACAGGATGGAGACATGATGCAGGATGGAGACAGATGGGGCAGGATCATGGGGGAGGATGGAGACAGATGGGGCAGGATCATGGGGCAGGATCATGGGGCAGGATGGAAACAGATGGAGCAGAATGGATACTTGTGAGGACAGGATGGGAGAATATGTGGGGCCAGGATGGGAATACATATGGCTGGAGCCAGGAATGAGACACACTGGGGGGCAGGTTGGGGGATATTATTATCATAGGAGCTAATTAAGAGATACTATTACTGCAGTGATGTATTTATTTTATGAGGATACTGTTTTATATGGGGGGCGGTCCTGTTACTGTGCAGAGCGACACTATGTCGCCTTTTTTTCTTCATGTGGTGTGGTGTAGTGTAGAAGTTGGGAAAAAAGTAAGTAGTGTGTTCTGCAAACAGTGCTCTAGATAACTGTGTTATTTCCTGCAGAGACGAGCCCTGGGTGGAAGAAGTGACGGCGGTCTGTGCTGAATGAAGATGAAAGACTTCACCTAGAGACATCACTGGTGAGTCAGTGTGTTATCTATACACTGACACTATACACTCTATACTATATACAGCAGTCCTGTGTACATTGTCACCAGTGATCACTGTATTACCTGTACAGACACTGCATACTAAGTACAGATCTCTTGTGTATAATGGCACTTATGGTGATATTAGTGTTGTGTTTTTTTATTACTGATCAGTATTGTAGTATTCTGTCACTATGTGGTGGTAATATGTGGTCCGGTCGTGGTGTGGTTGTATTTGTTCCTTGTATGTGGTATTGTCAGCATGTGGTGGTAATATGTGGTCTGGACATGGTGCTGTGGTATTTGTCCCTTGTATGTGATATTATTTGGTCACTGTGGTGGTAATATGTGGTCTAGAAATAGTGTGGTGGTATTTGTTCCTTGTATGTGGTATTATAGGTCACTATGTGGTAATATGGTGGCTGGTCATGGTGTGGTGGCATTTGTTCCTTGTATGTGGTATTATAGGTCACCATGTGGTGGTAATATGGTGTTTGGTCATGGTGCGGGGGTATTTGTCCCCTGTATGTGATATTATTGGTCATTTTAAAAATTGAAAATTAAAAATATACCTAAATTGTTAAACTGCGAAGTGGCTGAACCTGCATAGTTTAACTGCCAAGAGGCTGAACATGTATTGTATAACCACCAAAAGGCTGAACCTGTATTGTATAACCACCAAGAGGCTGAACATGTATTGTGCATCTATGAGTGGGATTGTCTGAGAATATTATTTTGATAACCATAGGAAAAGTCCTCAATATCAGATCGGTGAGGGTCCAACACCCAGCATTATTACTGATCAGCTGTTTTGAGGTCTGGCAGTGGCTGTGCTGTTTTGGCTCTGTTTGCTGTTTAAACCTAATGGGGTGCCCCCACAATTATTAATTATACTCCACACCTCCCTTTACTATGATTGACAGTGCTCACTTTGGAGTACTGGTTGATCTGAATCTGCAGTTCCCACCACAAGACCCAAGTCATCAAGGCTCGCTGACACATAAACCGTCAGATGCCATATTATGGCAACTTTGTAAATGTACCTGGGTGTCACAGTTCTCATTTTCTCTCTCCCAAGCCAAAGTCTTGTAACATATCTAAGAAGAAAGGCTCTTTCATGCTTATTTTTTATGTCCCCATAAAGGGAACTTGTGAATTTTTTTTTGCAAAATTGCAGGGAAGTGAGATGAATACGTGCTGTGTAAAGGGATTACAGAGAAGCATCGCATAGTACCTACACTTCTGCTTTAAATACCGTCCACAACTAGAAATAAACATAATGACCGAGTTGTAATTGTAGAGACTTGTTGTGCTATTCTGAGACGGCTGGAATGAAAGGATCAGAAAATACGGTGTACACTGTGATGGGAAAATAGATGGTAATTTCCACCCTCTAGCCTGTTCTGCTATGACTATCATTTACAGGATTGTAAAGGGAAACTCCACTAAGGTCCATATATGCTACTAAATATTACTTCCTAAGAATACTCGAGACTCCATAATAAATCACTTTCTGGCAACAAAATAAATTCAGTCCATCGATTAGCGATACAAAAACCAAGGACAGTGATGGGTCTTCGGACACCTGTGGAAATCTATAGATGCATAAAGTGTGGTTACTAGTCAGAACCACCAACACACCAACAATGTTCATGTACTTCCAAGGTGGAGAGAGGAAAAAGCCGTGGTGCTGGCGTACCTCCTGTGATAAGGATTGAGCATGTTGCAACCCAATATATCTGAACAATCTTCACCCCTTATACTGTCATCGGGTGAGAGTTGGGACCACCCCATGAGCATCGTTAATCCAATCATGCTTATCCAAATCAGCATGTATAATAAATACAGTGGGAAAAGGGGAAACTGGATCGCCCGCCAGGGCAGTGGGGTACTTGGTACCGGGCCGGTATTTCACTGGGAAGTGTCACGGTAGCGGTGACCCGGTCCGTGGCCCTGGGCGTCCATGTAAGGGAGTGAAGTGATGGAATAAAGTTTATGAATAGATGATTCGTGACACCACCTGTGGTGTTTGGCAAATGTTAAGCTGACGCTGCAGACAGATCCTTTGGGACAGATGGTGTAGTGCAGAAATGATGTTATAGCCCTCCACAGGCAGGGCTGTAGTCACAGGGCACTGTAGGTGGGTGTTGGGAAGGAAGGTGCAGTGTCAGGCACAGAGATGTAGCAGTGCCGGGGAGGTTGCAGCAAGAAGGCAAGGACACAATAGGTTGCAGTTTCTTTACTTTTACTTAGCAAATGCAGTCCAGGGTCCTGAGTACAGATGACACAGGAGCTGGTTAGCCTGGAAGCAAATCAGGAATCACTCTGGCAGATGGGTTGTGCAGTCTCCTTGCTAGTGCTCTCTATGAAGTACTCCCAGTACTGAGTTACACTGGACTTCCTCCTTTCTGATGTTATCCACACTCCACTCGCATGGCAGACAGCCGTAGCCTTCTATCTCTCTTGGCTCACCCGTCGCTGTTGTGCCTCTGAGAATTATGTGGGAATAGGGCATTTACAGCCTCCTATTCCTCTGGTTTCTGGTGCAGGACCGTTAGTATCCATAGACCCTTGGAGACCAGGCTCCAGATCATGCGCTATCACTGGGACTGAGATCTCCACTTTCCTCAGTCTCCCCAGCTCTTCTCCTCCATGTCTGCACACGAGGCCCTCCTCACACTAACTGACCAATTTCCCCTCCTGGCCCCCAGAGAGAAGCTCTTCCCCTTCGTATTGGTTCAGAGCTCCCTCTGCTGGCCTGGAGTGGGAACTGTGTTGCATGTTATGGTTAACTGCCAGAGAGACCCTTCATTGCTTCCAGGCATGACATCACTCTCCCTAGGAGGAAGGCAGTGCCACTGTGGCGACCATACTCCTGGGGGCGCCACAAAACAAGCTGGTGCCAGACCTTATTGACAGTAGTTTATCTCCTGGCACAACAACAGATCGAACATATTGAATCTAACATGTCTGATCCACATTTCCCCTCACACACATTAAGGCTATGTGCACACGTAGTTGGAAGTGCTGAGGATTTTGAAAAATCTGCAGGTCAAAAGACCTGCGGTTTACCTGCGGATTAGCCTGCGGTTTAGCCCTGCGATTTCACATCTTTGCAATGGAGAAGGTGTGAAACCGCAGCAGAATCCGCACAAAGAATTGACATGCTGCTGATTGTAACCCGCAGCAAATCCGTGCGGAAAAATCCGCAGCATGTGCACAGCGTTTTTTGTTTTACCATTGAAAACAATGGTACTGTACAACGCAGCAGAAACTGCTGCGGACCCGTAGGGTCAGAAACGCTGCGGATCCACAGCAGAATCCGCACCGTGTGCACATAGCCTAATATCCCTTCCCACCAGAGTAATTTTTAATGTGTTCACCTTCAATTTTTTAAATCCTTTTCTTCCTAGAGCCATAACTTCTTTTAATTATGCATCAACATAATTGTACATAAAATGCAGTGAAAAACAGGGAAAAAGTTCCAAGTAGGTTGAAATGGTGAAAAAAAGCAATTTCGCCATAGTTTTGTTTTATTCATTATACTCAGTGTGTTAGACACTGCTAGATCTGTTACATAGAAAACTTGGATTGCATCAGAATGATAACAATCAGCCCACTAAGTGACACATCGCTGGAATCAGGCTCTCTTGCCTACATCATGCTGCACTCAGCTACATATCAAAAACTTGGTGACAGATTCCCTTTCAGGCTTGTTTTTTTGTGCGCCTAGCTGATGTTTTTATTGATAGCATTTTGAAGTACCCGCAACGTTTTTATTGCACTTCTGGGCAATTTTCTTTTTCATTTCTGAGTTTGGAACACAGGAGTGATTTAAAAAAATAAATAAATACAAAATTATATATTATAAACATACATTACATGGTGCACTTGAACATGTGATCATTTGCATTATATACTGCGATACTTCTTTAATCAAATAACTTGTAATTCAGCAAAAATTGACATTTGGCAAGAATAAAAAAACATCAAAGCAAACAGATAAAAACATTATAAAATATTCCAAGAATTTGAGTGAAACTTAATTCTTATTTCCATAGTGATTCAGTAATGATCCAGGAAATGCCTGATTATAACATCACACCCACCACCTCCACTCGAGTTGCTTAGAAACAGATTTTTACGTTTACTAAAATCTTTCTATTTTTACCATTCATTTTGGAAGTGTACAGATGGTTAGCCATTGGAAAGTCAAGCTGGAGTGATGAAAGTGACGCTTTATCCCTCTCGGTCTGGTCAAGCTGTCAAGAGAGATCATATCCTTACAACATACTATATCTGCATAGCATTTATTATTATTATTTATTATTATAGTGCCATTTATTCTATTTTAATTTGCATTATAAAAACATCTCTTTTTGCTACCTGGAAAACCCTCAGCTAGCAGCTGATGACTGATCTACAATTGTTTTCAAGGCTGCCATCAGGGCATTACACACAATCAGTTAAAATCTGTTGCCGTGCAGGAGATTCCTCCCACACGACAAAATTTAACAGCCGCCAGTCTATCACTGGCCAGCAGCTGATGTCAGCGCGCATGTCGCCGATGTATCAAGTCACTGTCATACACTGAAACGACGCTGCGCACCTCATCTGAATCGGAGAGGAGGCCACCTCTGGAGCTTGGCCAGGTAAGGAAAAATGGGGCATATTATACCGGTATGGGGATGCATTATCCTACTATGGGAGTGCATTATACTGTGGGGGTGCATTATGCTATGGGGCTGCATTATACTACCATAAGGGTGCATTATAGTACTATGGGACTGTATTATACTATGGGGGTGCATTATACTACTATGGGGGTGGAGGAGGGAGGGAGGGAAATGAGCTACATTATACTCCTATAGGGGTGCACTATTCTATGGGGTTGCATTATACTATTTTAAGGGTGCATTATACTGCTATGGGGGGGCATTATACTATGGAGGTACATTATACTATGGGGTGTATTATACTGCTATGGGGGGCATTATACTATGGAGGTACATTATACTATGGGGTGTATTATACTGCTATGGGGGGCATTATACTATGGAGGTGCATTGTACTATTATGGGGGTGCATTATACTGCTATGGGGCTGCATTACACTGCTATGGAGGTGCATTATACTGCTATGGGGCTAGCAGTATACTACTATGGGTGTTCTGTCTCCGACATAATGACTCTTGAACTGCCTATTTGATGACATACAATGATTGCTGTATGTACAGGATGTTCAGATTTCCATAGTTTAATGTTTAGTGTTTTTGGCTCCATCTAGTGGCCAAAGTTATAACCGCATGATATTATGCATTGTGTTTCCTGTATTTTCTTTCCCTCCAATTCCCAATGTATCCTGGGTAAGTTTACAAGGCATCATGGTCTAATACAGCCCCCTTTTTCTGTCCAGTCTGCCATTTTCTGTCAAGCCTGCTTTATGTGGACATCTCATTTCTCTACCTCCCCTTGTGTCAGCATCGTCGGTACGTAATCACTCTTCCTTCATCTAATTCCTGCCCTAGATCACCCCGCTTAGTTAGCTCTCCCATGGTTAGCTATTAGCACAGGTAATCTGTATAATGTATATATGTATTCTTATGTACCCATACTGATTGATTGTATTGTGTGTCTTGCTTCTAGTTTCACCGCATCTATATACCATCAGGTTCAATAAAGCACAGATTCAACCTACAGTCTACTCATTGGACCCCCGGTATAGCGGTTTAGCTACCCGTATAAGCTATATAAATCCAGTTTCATTAGTAAGGACATAATAGTGACACCACGGCTCTCCAGCTAGTGGGAATACAGAGAGAAGAGTCTTCCATCTTGCAGACTGCAGTAAAACAACAGCTATCCAGCTAGTGCAATTCAGAGAAAGGACAGCCCCTCATCCAGTTTGCAGGAACTAGTGATGCTGCAGAAATCCATCTAGTGAGATTCAAGTCACCGGCTACACAGAGATTAATACAGCTACAGCAATCTCTGCACAGCCAAGCATCCCCCTAAGACACCATGTCCCACAAATCACACAGTACAAAATCTGCTACATCTGTCTCCTCAAAGACTGTATCTATCAGCAGCGCGGTCGCCATTGCCCGCGCAAATGCTGAGGCTGCCAAAATGTGAGCGAGGTATGCTGAAGAAGAGATGCAACTTAAGTAAGAGAAAGCACACATAGATAATGAGAGCGCTGTTCAAAAGAGAAAGGGGCAGTTAGAGAAGGCACGCATAGATGAAGAAAGAGCCGATCAAGAGAGAACGTCGCAGATAGAAAAGGCATGAGTGGATGCAGCCTTAGAGAGCCTAGCTGCAAAAAAGGAAGCAGCACTGGCAGAGGCAGAAGCACTGGAAGCCGCACACAACCCCGAGCTGCATAGCCGTAGCAGTGCGTCAAGTCTGAAGTTGCCGCTGCAAGATTCACCACAATGCACATCTCAATATGTTAATGAACTTCCTAATCCAAACTATCAAACTATAACCAAGATCACGTGGGCGTGGCCTGCTTGCTAATGGCACCGGTAACTTAGCTGCTGAGCTCCAGCCACTTCGACTCCTAATCGGCTCATTGCGGCTCGCCAGCGGCACCAATCTCTCTGCACACGGGGGGGGGAATGCTGCGGAGGTATCCAGGATCGTAGCATGCCAAGGGGAAAATCCCAGAAGAAGCCGTCCCCGGCGAAAGTTACAGACTTCTTCTCCAGCACGGGGCGAGGGAAAATGGCGGCAGCATCCTCCTCCACAGCTTCCTCACGCTCATCCAGGAGGGGATCCACAGCAGGCCCAGACTTGGACACAGACGCTGCAGATATACCGCTTACCAAAGGTACAATGCAGAAACTGCTCAGTGCCCTCCGCTCATCACTGCAGCAGGATTGGAAAGATATGGTGGCTGAGCTGAGGGGAGATATCACTGCCATAGGCAGCCGTACAGCACATATTGAATCTAAAATGGGGGAGCTGACAAAGTCACACAATAGCCTCATTGATGCCAATGCAGCACTGGAGGAACAAGTGCAAAAGCTCCATACCAAGGTCTTGGATTTAGAGGACATGTCCCGCCGAAATAATATAAGAATCAGAGGAATTCCAGAGGCCATACCAGACAAGGGGCTGCAGAGTTTTCTGGGCTCCTTGCTGCAGGAGCTGCTCCCAGACCTGACTGCAACTGATTTCCTGGTGGACAGAATACACAGAGTCCCTAAGCCTAAATCCCTCAGTGCTGATGTCCCTCGGGACACTTTAGCTCGCCTGCACTTTTACAAGACCAAAGAAGCCCTGCTGCAAGCCCTGAGAAAGAGACCCCCTCTGTCTGAGCAATTCCGGCACCTGTCCATTTTTCCAGATCTGTCTGCAGGAACCCTGGCAAAAAGGAGGGAATTTGCTCCTTATACCAAAGTTCTCAGGGATGAAGCTATATCCTATAGATGGGGTTTCCCTGTAAAGATCCTGCTTTTCCGAGCAGGAAATACCCACGCCTGCCATTCCCCACAGCAGTTGGCAAAGCTCCTATCCTCATGGAACTTGGCAAATCTCCCGGCCAGATCTCCAAGAGCTACAGGATCATCCCAACAGGATAAAGTGAATGAAGATTGGTCCGTCGTGTGAGTTATGTGATATGTTTGAGTCGCGGCTGAGACTTAGTTGCTACTTTTAAGGTCCGCTGGTTCTGTTCAACAAGGACCCTGAACCCCCATGGCGGTAAATTTCCACCATACCGCAGGCCCCTTTTTTGGGTTTTTTTCTTTGTGGACTGATGCTCCCTACATCAGTAATGTTAGTGATGTCAATATTGTTAGTGTTATCTCTTTCCTGCCTAACCTTCCTTTTCCCCCTGCAGCTCTAGGCAAGAGACTTTTTTTTTATGTACAATGGTACTGAACTGTATGTCTATAAATGTTAGGGGTCTGAACTCGCCAGCCAAGAGATCCATGTTTTGGCGGGAAGTGGTTAAATCCAAATGTGATGTAATATGTGGTCAGGAGTCTCATCTCCTCCAAGGGGACTCGCACAGGTTAAATAATGCTAAATTTCCTTTCATACTGCTGGCTTGTGGAAAAAAAAAAAAGGCTGGAGTATTCATTTGTGTAAAAAATACTGTTGCGTTCACACTACATTCACAACATTTAGACCCTGACGGTAGATACGCCATTATTAATTGCTCCATAAATGGATCTAAGTATACTATTGCAACCGTTTACGCCCCCAACTCTGGTCAGATCAGCTTTTTGCGGAGGTTTCTTTCCAAGCTTTCATCCGTTAAAGAGGGTAAGCAAATAATCTGCGGGGATTTTAACATGGTAATGTCCAGCACTCTGGATTGCTCCAATACTGCTGTAAAGAGGAAAGAGATGAGCACAATAATTTCAGAAAGGCATCTCCATGATATATGGAGATACCAACATGCAAATGAGAGGGACTACACATTCTTCTCGCCTCGGTTCACCTCTTACAGCAGATTGGACTACTTTCTGGTTGATAGCTCACTTATTATGGATTGCTCAGATTCAAAAATTGGACTTATAGCTTGGTCGGACCACGCCCCCATATACCTGACAGTTCAGGAGCAAAACCGCGCGCCTGTTTTTGCCCGGTGGCGCATGAATGACTCCCTCCTAGCCTGTAGACAAATCTCTGAGGAGTTGCAGGCCGACCTCGCAGAGTTTTTTAACTTTAATGATAACAAGGAGGTGACAGAGGAAACGCTTTGGTCTGCACACAAGGCCTATATTAGGGGGTCATTCATCAAAATTGCCACTAGGGAGAAAAGGAGGCGTCAGGCAACTTACAAAGCTCTACTGTCCCATATAGTACTTTTGGAAGCCCACAATAAATCTGCCCCAAACTTGTCGACATCTGACGAACTCAGGAAACTAAGAACACAGCTCCGCCAGGTGTTGATGGCAGACTATGAGAAAAACTTAAGATCCCTCAAACAGCGGTACTATGTGATGGGTGACAGGGCGGGTGCCTTACTAGCCAGGAGGGTTAAAAAACGAGAAATGCAAAATAAAATTGAATACCTCGTGACGGGTTCTAATGCCACAATACGCAACCCAACGGAAATAGCCAACGCATTCGCTGACTTTTACCAGTCTCTCTACAACCTTAAAAATGACCCCACTGCCCCAAAGCCTACCCAAACGGCAATTAATTCCTTCTTAAACAATATTAATATTCAACGGTTATCTGCAGTACAGCTGGAGCAACTAAATTCCCCTTTTTCTCTGGAAGAGGTTCGCCAGGCGGTGACCACAGCCAAAAGAAATTCAGCTCCAGGCGCAGACGGCCTCACTAACTCCTATTATAGGCAATTCACTGAAACCCTGTCTCCTTTCCTCCTGAGACTTTTCTCCTCTTGGCGAGCCACAGCAGATATTTCACCAAATAATCTAGAGGCCATTATAACTACCCTGCCAAAACCAGGAAAACCCCCTATTTCACCAGGAAACTTCAGGCCAATATCCCTCCTAAACTGCGACTTAAAATTGTACGCCAAAATAATCTCAGCTAGAATACATAAAGTTCTTCCATCACTGATTTCCCCGGATCAAGTGGGGTTTGTGGCGGGGAGGCAGGCGAAGGATGGGACGAGACGTATGCTGGATCTGATTGCGGTGGCTGAGGGGAGGAAAATCCCCAGTGTATTCCTGTCCCTGGACGCAGAGAAGGCGTTCGACAGGGTGCACTGGGGATATCTGAAATCTGTTCTGGCCAAGTTTGGTTTCAAAGGCCCCATACTTAATGCCATAATGGCGCTGTACTCTAACCCTAACGCCAAAGTTCTGGCATCCGGATTTATATCTCGGAGTTTTGAATTAACCAATGGGACACGCCAGGGGTGTCCGCTCTCCCCTATCATCTATGCCCTTGCTATAGAGCCTCTGGCGCAGACTATCCGTGAATGCCCTCGGATCTCGGGGATTCGAGTGGGGAGTATAAATCATGTGGTCAGTCTATATGCAGATGACGTGATTTTATCTTGCACTAATGTAGAGGTGTCCCTACAACACGTAATGGAGATCCTGTCCTCCTTCGCTCAAGTCTCGTATTACAAGCTTAATATTACCAAGTCCTTAATTCTTCCGCTCTTCTTGCCAGCCTCTACCAGAGCCACTCTTTCTCATCTTTACCCTTTCAAATGGGAAGACGAGGGAATCCCCTACCTGGGTATTATACTGGCCCCGCTACACTCCGTGATCCGGAAAAATCTGCTGACCCTGCACACCTCATTGGATAAAGAACTTACTCGCCTTTCTCTTCTCCCGCTCTCTTGGGTGGCGAGAATGCAGACTTTTAAAATGATCTGTCTCCCAAAAATTATCTACTTACTTCGGTGCCTGCCCCTAACAATTCCGCAACGGTATCTCACCAAAATTCATTCGCTAATGAGTAAATTTATATGGGCTGGGAAAAAACCTAGAATAGCCCTGAGATGTATGCATGCCCCGTTCAGTGGTGGAGGAATGGGTATTCCTAATATTCTAACATATCACAGAGCTGCTATCCTGGAACCGGCTCGAGATTGGTGGAAGAATGATTCAGACTTGAGATGGTTACAGATTGAGTACACCTGGGCACAGGCCCACTCCCCTAAACAATTCATAGACTCCCTGCTCCTAACCCCTTCGCCCCCCGGCGATCTTCTACCCACCACAGCAGCTCTAAAGAAAGCTTGGTCCTTATGGAGCAAGCCAGTGTCACAGGCTCTAGGTCCCAGCCTTCCCCTTAGATCGCTGGAAGCCTTCATTCCGAATTTGAATCTTGCCGCCTGGACACGTGGAGGTCCAATTACCCTAGCAGATCTTTATAGAGAAGGCGTCCTACTACCGTACTCAGAAATGTGTGTTAAATTTAACCTCCCCCGACACAGTTTATTCCAGTTTTTTCAAATACGTCACTTCCTTCAGTCCGCTCCTCACCTACCGGTTCCCACAACAGCCGACCACGCCGCAATTAAAAAATTCTTTCAAAATAGCAAAATCAAAGGCCTTTCATACATCCATAACCTGCTAAACTCCCCGGAACCGGACAAACAATTGCCGTATATGCTCAAATGGGAAAAAGATCTAGCCTCTCAGCTTCCGTCGCAAGAATGGTTCGCGGCCTCAAAATGGATCCACAAATTCTCTTCATGTCTCAATCACATAGAGCAATTAAAAAAGGTTCATCTGCGGTGGTACAACTCCCCTACTAAACTGGCTTCTTTTTCCCCACATATGTCACCTTTGTGCTGGAGGGGATGCAACCACAGGGGCACCTTGTGTCATATGTGGTGGTTTTGCCCTAAGTTATCTAACTTCTGGCAGGAGGTGTTCAATCTAATCCATGAGGTTACTAGTCTCCGTCTTTCCCCAAACCCAACCTTAGCGGTGCTACACATTGGCCTAGATGGGATCCCGGATCTTTTAAAAAATATCATTTCTCACATTCTCATAGCCGGCAGGTACTGTGTGGCATACAAGTGGAGGTCGGTGAGCCCCCCTACAAAAACAGAACTAATTGAGAGGACCAACCTACACTGGCTATACGAAACCAACTTGACCCCCAATCTAGAGAAGAGAACGGTGAGACTTAAACAATGGCATCCGTGGGCCACTTCCCTTTATGCAACGGCCCTCCCCCAGATACAGACACCTACACCATAAATAAATTGATTGTGCCTAAGAATGCCATGCATGTAGAGCTGCTTCCCCTTCCCTCTCCCCCCCCCCCCGCTTCTATGTTCAAGTTGTTGTTGAAAGGGGTATTTAATGTCCCAGATTGATATTCTAATAATGGCTCGAGGTTATTCCACCTCTTGCTACTCATTGCTCCTGTTCTTGATGTTTTTGTATGAGAAGTTTGTATTTTTTCTGAAAACTCAATAAAAACCTTTATGATAAAAAACTATAACCAAGATCACGACACATCCAGTGAAAGGAGTGAGAACCATCATGAGGCTCAGCTCCAAGAAAAACATGAAGCAAAGCAACTCTCCTGTCTATCTTGCCCCTCACCAGGTAACCAACGTGAATCACTTTGCTGACACACCACACGTCAGACCGAAGCAATATGACACCGGCTGACGCCACCCTGAGGATACTAAAAGGTATGAACGCACCTCACATCACTATCAGGGTGACCCATCACAAGTATACTCTGCTGACAACCGGTTCCCATTAGAACTTGCTAGGATCTTCACACGATGTGATCTGGTTACTAAGGGACTCATGAAATTCACTGACCACGCTGAAGGTTACAGAGCTTGGAAAGCTTCCTTCCAAAATGTTACTAGAGACTTGGGGCTACAATACAGGGAAGAGATAGAACTCTTAGTCAAATACCTAGGAGAAGAGTCAGTCAAACACGCAGTAAGGATCAGAGACATTAACATAAATCACCCTCAGATTGGCCTTAAAGAGATCTGGAAGAGGGTAGATGAGTGTTACGGCTCTGCAGAGGTCATAGAGAGAGCCTTGTTCAAAAGAATTGATGACTTTCCTAAAATATTTAACAAAGGTCTCCCAAAACTAAGAGAGCTAGGTGACCTGCTACGAGAGGTCCTAGTTGCCAAATGTGAAGGTGACCTACCAGGACTTGCATACCTTGACACAGCCAAAGGTGTTATCCCTATAGTCCAAAAGTTGCCCTACAATCTTCAGGAGAAGTGGCTCACACATGGTTCCACGTACAAATACAAACACAGTGTTTCATTCCCTCCCTTCTCCGTTTTGTAGACTTTATACACGAACAAGCGACAATCAGAAATGATCCCAGCTTTGACTTTGCAATGTCATATGCCGCACCACCACCAGCTGCAAACCCACGCAGAACATCTGTGGCAGTGCACAATACTAATGTTTCTTCTCCAAGTTCCAAATACAGGTCTGCTGGCCGCTCTCAATCAGAGACAAAGGTTCAAGAACCTGACAAGCAGTGCCCGCTCCATCAGAAGCCTCATCCTCTCCTGAAATGCAGAGCCTTCAGAGGAAAATCTATGCCAGATCGCAGAAGCTTCCTGAAAGAGAACGGTATCTGCTACAAGTGCTGCTCATCCACCACTCATCTCGCCACGGATTGTAAGGTCAGAGTAAAATGCACAGAATGTGGTACCACAGCTCACAACACTGCCCTACACCCTGGCCCAGCAACATGGAGTGCACAAAACACGCCAGCTGACAGTGAGCATGGCAGGGAGGAAAAGAGCACTGATGCAGCTATGCCAGAGATCACTTCACAATGTACTGAAGTCTGTAAAGACACAATAGACAGTAGGTCTTGTTAAAAAATATGCCTTGTCAGAGTGTACCCAAAGGGCCATAGAGACAAAGCTGTGAGATTGTATGCTATCTTGGATGATCAAAGTAATTGATCCCTGGCTAGATCAACATTCTTTGACCTGTTCCACATTAAAGGACCAAGCACTCCTTACTCATTAAAGACATGTGCAGGTACTGTGACAAGAGAGGGCAGGAAAGCTACTGACTACCAAATTGAGTCCTTAGACGGAAAATTCTGCCTGCCACTACCTACAATCATCGAGTGTAATCAGATCCCAGACAACAGGTCTGAAATCCCTACACCAGATGTGGCAATCCATCATGCTCACTTGAAATGCATAGCACACCTCATACCGGAACTCGCCCCCCAGGCACAGATAATACTGCTGTTGGGAAGAGATATCCTGCAGGTTCATAAAGTGAGAAGTCATATCAATGGACTCCACAATGCCCCCTATGCGCAAAGGCTAGACCTAGGATGGGTCATAATAGGAAACATATGCTTGGGACACATGCACGCCCCATCTTCTGTGACAAGTATGCTATCAAATACATTGGAGAAAGGACGCCTATCTCTGTTTCATCCTTGCAACAACGAGTTCCATGTCAAGGAACTACCAAGCAGCATCCAACTACCCAATCATTTAATAGACTTTACTCATGACAGCAGTATGGTGTCAGGAAGCTATGAGGATCAGTTGGGGCGCACAGTCTTCCAGAAAACTAAGCAAAACAACAAAGTAGTAATGTCAGTAGAGGATAAGTTTTTCCTAGAGGTAATGGACAAGGGAATTGTAAAAGATGAGACCAACAGCTAGGTCGCACGTCTTCCCTTCAGAACCCACAGACCACGTCTACCAAACAACAGAGATCAGGCATTAAACCGTTTCTCCTCTCTCAAACATAATCTGCAAATGAAGCCAGAGATGAGAGATCATCATCTCCTTCATGTCAAAGATATTTGACAACTGCCATGCAGCACTAGCACCCACTCTCAAAGACTCTGAAGAATGCTGGTTCCTACCCATGTTTGGAGTATACCACCCTAAGAAACCTGGTCAGATTAGAGTGGTGTTCGACTCCAGCGCTAAGTTTGATGATGTCTCCCTGAATGATGTTCTACTGACAGGATCAGACCTCAATAACAAACTGCTGGGAGTACTTATGTGCTTCCGTAAGGATTCCATCGCCTTCATGCCTGACATCCAGCAAATGTTCCATTGTTTCCTTGTGAGAGAGAGAGAGACAGGAACTTCCTAAGATTCTTCTGGTACAGAGACAATGATGCTACCAAAGAGGTTGCAGAGTACCGCATGAGAGTGCACATCTTCGACAATAGCCCTTCTCCTGCAGTCGCAATCTATGGACTCAAAAGGTCAGCTCAAGAAGGAGAAACAGAATATGGATCAGATGTCAGACAATTCATAGAAAAAGACTTTTATGTTGTTGACTATCTGAAAGCCATGCCTTCAAATGAAACTGCTATCAGTCTTCTCAGGAGAGCCCAAGAGATGCTTGCTTGCTCCAACCTCAGGCTTCACAAAATAGCCTCAAACAGCCAAGAACTCATGAAAGCATTCCCTTCACAAGACTTGTGTAATGGTCTCAGAGACCTGGACCTGGGGTCAGACCCCACACCAATGCAATGCAGCCTCGGGCTTCTCTGGAATCTACAGTCAGACACTTTCACCTTTCAGGTCAGCCAGGAAGAAAAGCCTTTCACACGCAGAGGTGTCCTGTCTACCATCAACAGCCGGTACGATCCCTCAGGTTTTGCAGCTCCTGTTACTATACAAGGCAAAGCCATACTAAGAGACTTAGCCAAGGAGACTTCTGACTGGGATGCATCTCTGCCACCTGATAAGAGAACCTAGTGGGAAGTATGGAAGAACTCTGTGCCGTCTACAGAGATACAGAGCCAAAGACTGTATGTATTTGCAGATGCTTCTGTCAAAGCAATTGCTGCTGTTGCCTATCTCAAAACTATGGACTCCAAATGTCAGAGCCACATTGGATTCGTTATGGGGAAAGCCAAACTTGCTCCACAACCAGATCACACCATACCAAGGTTAGAACTTTGTGCTGTAGTCTTAGCCGTCGAGTTAGCAGAGTTCATCGCATCCGAGATGGATATCGACCAAACACAAGCCAAGTTCTACTCAAACAGCAAAGTAGTCCTGGGATATATCCACAATGAAGCCAGGCGATTCTACGTTTATGTCAACAACAAAGTGCTACGAATTAGATCAGTTCATCCAAAACAGTGGCATTACATCCCCACGGACCAAAACCATGCAGATCATGCAACTAGAGCAGTTGACGCAAGTCGACTAGAGAGCACAACATGGCTCTCAGGACCAAAACTATTGTACACTGAGGAACGTTGTCCAGACACCTTTGAACTTGTGAGAGGACACTTCATACAAAGACTCCAGCTACTCTCCTCACCCAGAAAACAGGACTATCCAGTGCCCCTCCGGGAGGATTCGATGCTAAGGACCTCTACAATCACCAATGGAGGCAGGTACAAAGTATCGCCAATACATTCTGGGACAGGTGGCGCAAACAGTATTTGTCTACCCTGCAGCCATGGACGAAGTGGCAATCTACCAGGCCTAATCTGAGGATTGGTGACCTCGTCCTTGTTAAAGACTGCCAGGCCCATCGGAACCAGTGGCCACTTGGACTAGTGACTACTACATTTCTGAGTAAAGATGGCAATGTCCGCAAAGTCGAACTCAGGATGGCCAAAGGAGATGGACCTAAGACATTCTCCAGACCAGTGACTGAGCTGGTCCTATTGTTGTCTTCAGAGGATAGGAATGGTGGCATCCGTTCAATGCCAGACGGGGAGTGTTCTGTCTCCGACATAACTAATGACTCTTGAACTGCCTATTTGATGACATACAATGATTGCTGTATGTACAGGATGTTCAGATTTCCATAGTTTAATGTTTAGTGTTTTGGGCTCCATCTAGTGGCCAAAAGTTATAACCGCATGATATTATGCATTGTGCTTCCTGTATTTTCTTTCCCTCCAATTCCCAATGTATCCTGGGTAAGTTTACAAGGCATCATGGTCTAATACAGCCCCCTTTTTCTGTCCAGTCTGCCATTTTCTGTCAAGCCTGCTTCATGTGGACATCTCATTTCTCTACCTCCCCTTGTGTCAGCATCGTCGGTACGTAATCACTCTTCCTTCATCTAATTCCTGTCCTAGATCACCCCGCTTAGTTCGCTCTCCCCTGGTTAGCTATTAGCACAGCTAATCTGTATAATGTATATATGTTTTTTTATGTACCCATACTGATTGATTGTATTGTGTGTCTTGCTTCTAGTTTCACCGCATCTATATACCATCACATTCAATAAAGCACAGATTCAACCTACAGTCTTCTTATTGGACCCCCGGTATAGCGGTTTAGCTACCCATATAAGCTATATGAATCCAGGTTCAATAGTAAGGACGGAATAATGGGGGTGCATTATACTGCAATGGGGGTGCATTATACCGCAATGGGGATGCATTATACTGCAATGGGGCTGCATTATACCACTATGGGTATATTATACTATTATGGATGACTAAGGGGGCAATATGGAGAGACATGGGGGAAGTATGGAGAGACATGAGGAAGAATGAGAGGACACGTTAGGTCCAAAATTGGAGGACACGTGGGGTCCAGAATGTGGGATATTATTACTGTAGGGGCTAATTAAAGGATATTATTTTTTGAAGATATTGTTTTCAGTGTGGGGGAGAAGAGGTCCTGTTACTGTGCAGAGCAACACGGTCGCTTTTTTCTTCATCTTGCACAGTATAGAGGTTGAGGAAAAATTGCGGAATGTGCTCTGTGTGTTATTTTCTTCAGAAACGAGCCCTGGCTGGAAGAAATGATGGTGTGCGCTGGGTGAAGATGAAAAGCAAAGATGAGAGAATTCAACTAGAGACTAGAGTTGAGCAATTTTGTTCAGGTTCTCTCTTATTTGGCAAGCTATAGCGCTTACCGAATAAGCAGCAGAGGGAACCCGGCTTCCTGAATCGCGCCGGCTGATCAGCTGATCTGCACCGCAGATGCATGTGTCGTGGCTGTGTTACAGTCACAGCACATGTATGGAGAGCCTGACTCATGACACTGGTGAGTCAGTGTGTTACCTGACACTATACTATATACAGAGCTCCTGTGTATAATGTCACTGGTGATCACTGTATATTGCCTGTACACTGACACTGTATACTAAATACAGATCTCCTGTGTATGATGGCACTTATGGTGATATTAGTAGTGTTTTTTACTAATGATCAGTATTATAGTATTCATCACTAAGTTGTGGTAATAACTGATCTGGTCATGGTGCGGTATTTGTTCCTTGTCTGTGATATTATTTGTCATTTTAAAAATTGAAAAATAGATCAAAATAAACCGAAATTGTATTGGATATTTTAACAAATGTTTAGTAGGTTACAGTAAGGTAGGGCCTGGCCAGAAGAGTCTACTTTGTCATGATGATGGATTAAAATATCTTTTGGCCAAAACAAAAGCTGCTGGCTACGTATGTGGTGATGTAAATGTGTGATTGGTGAGGACATGGTGAAGAAGTTTTTGCAAGAGAGGGCGAAGGTACTGTGGACGCTTCAAAGGATGGAGGCCGGCCTGGGGTGTAGCCTTGGCGGACTCTCAAGGAGGCCCCAAAAATTTTGCCAGTATGGGGCCCTGAAATTCCTAGTGATAGCCCTGATTGTATCTCTATGAAGTGCCTAATGCACGTTTTTTTGTTGTTTTAACCCCTTCCCGACCCATGACGCCTACGTAGGCGTCATGAAAAGTCGTGCCCAAACGACCCATGACGCCCCCGTAGGCATCATGCTATAAATAGCGCTCCTGCAGTAGCATCGGACACGGCTGGAGACACTAATTTAACCCCCCCACACCGGCTGGTGGGGGCGATCGGCCCCCGCCACGGACTGACAGCAGCGATGGGCCGCTGCTGTCACGATCTGCCCCCCCTCCCCTTCCCTCCGATCCCCCCCACAGTCCGATCCCCCCCGCATCCTCCCCGATACCTGTCACATCCCACTCCGGCTCCCGGTGCCCCGCCGTCCCTCCTGCATTGGCGCCGCCATCTTTGAAAATGGCGGGCACATGCGCAGTACGATTGTAATATTTCACCAATTAAATTTGGTGAAATATTACAATCGGTCCATGGCCGATGCTGCAATAGCATCGGCCATGGCTGGAGACAGCAATCAGACCCCTCACCCACCGACTGATGGCGCCGATCGGCTGCCGCCACCGACTGACGGCAGCGTTCAGACGCCGCAGTCATCATCAGGTCCCCTCCCCCTTCCCTCCGCTCACCCCAGCCTTCTGATTACCCCCCCCCCCACGGCCCCGGTACCTCCTGTCCCTCTGGCCGTCCTGGTGTCCTGCGTCATGGGCGCCGCCATCTTGGAAAATGGCGGGCGCATGCGCAGTGCGCCGGCTGCAGGTTCATTCATTTATTTTGATCACTGTGATAAACTCTCACAGTGATCAAAATAAAAAGAAGTAAATAACCCCCCCCCCTTTATCACCCCCATAGGTAGGGACATATAATAAAATAAAGAAAATATTTTTATTTTTCCATTAGGGTTAGGGTTGGAATGAGGGTTAGGGCTGGAATCAGGGTTAGGGCTGGAATCAGGGTTAGGGCTGGAATCAGGGTTAGGGCTGGAATTAGGGTTGTGATTAGGTGTCATGATCACGTGTGTCAGGTCGCAGATGGTGCCGCAAGGCGAACCCATAACACACGTGACCCTGGATACACCGCCTCCAGTGGGGCGAATTTAAATAATAGAACGTGCAGGTGGATACGCCGCCTCCACCTGGCGAATTTAAATAATAAGGGGGGAACCTGGGTAACTTTAACAATGGTGGGCCCTGCGATAGGGAATGGGGACATGGAGACCTCCTAAGCTCCCCTGAGCCAGTGTCCCTGCACTCCTAACATTCCCTATACAGGCTCCGCACCTGTCGCCGCACGCGAACCTTAACCCCTTGCTCGCCCTGACCCTAAACCCTCACTAGGGAATGGGTCTGTGCGGAGACTAATCCCACCACTGCACTAATAACACACATGAGGAAAGAGACAATACAGGGGGAACACCACTTAGCTTTTCTCTGTTGCGTGCGCTCCTAGCAACAGAGCCCACCACCTGGGTGCATCTTCTCCTCCACCCTGATCCATCACCATAACTGGATCCATCACCATCGTGCAGCCTGGGAGCAGAGTCCATCACCACTTGCAGCAGTCCAGTACACAGAGTCCCAAGATGAGTCCAGCCTCTGCCAAGAATCCAAGCATGCTCGAGTCCAGTTCTCAGCAACCAAGTCGAGCATGCTGAGTGCAACCCTCTTCCTAGTCGCCACTCCTCTAAGCCATGCCCGCACTTCCCGCCGACACCATAAACTGCGACTCCACCAAGCCATGCCAGTCCTTCCTGCAGACACCATTAGCTGCCACTCGTTCTCTCTGGCTGACTGCGCAGGACTCCTCTCCAGCTCCATCCTTCCACCAGGCTCTCCAACAACTCAGCAAGAAATAAATGAATGAATATCACCAGCAGTGAGTGAACACCCTGAGACCCATTTATAGAGTGTCACACCTGAACCATAATTAAGTGCAACCTAACCTAAGGTGCAATACCACTAACCACCACCGGGGACAGTCAAAACACCTTTGAACTTAACCAAAGTAAAAAAAGTTCACTTTGTGCTTTTAATACCGCCAGATCCAACACTGGATCATGACAGTACCCCCTCCTTAATGAGGGGCTTCTGGACCCTCAAGACCACCCCTCATTAGGAAAACACCTACAGCGGGGACGCCCAGACCCCGAGTTCACCCCACATTTACCTGACACTTCAGGTTTATGACAAACACCGCTGATATTGGCAATATGTGTTCCTTTTGGAGGCACCAATCATCTCCACAGCGCCGACCTGGGGAACGAGTTTATGTATGTATATGTTTGCTCAGAGCTGATCAGACTCCACAATACATTTTCACAAGATGTTTTTTAGTGGGCACCCATACATGCTCGTTCACACACAGGTCAGGACCTGAACGTTTATTGCACACATACATTTGTCATAACTTAGTGAACTCACTCTGGACTTGACAGAGGCGTCCCCCTGAGTCACCACACTCACACCCCCACTATTCACCAAGGGACACCACCCTCCAACCCTTTCCCCATGAGGACTGCGCCTCCAGGGTTGGTTAATGGCGAGGGTAGAGATTTGTCCCTACTCCCCCCGCAGCACACCTGCTGCACACACCAGGAGGAGAAGGGGACCGGGAAATGGAGGAAATATACTCTCGCTGGTCGCCTCCACAAGACCAGGAGGGCGGATTCTTTGATGGTATGAAGATTTGGCGTAAAACCCCGCAGACTTTCACACCAGTCAGCTCACCACAGAGGCGTACCCCTTCACCTCGGGGAATACCAGGCAGCTCCGTGGGGCACCATTCCTCCCACCTGCCTGGGTGCGCCCGCCTGCATGAACCAGTCCTGCTCCCCAGCAGCGAATCTAGGGGGTTTTAGTACCATAGCCGCAGGAATATGGAGGAAAATATATACACTCACTGGTCGCCTCCACACGACCAGGAGGGGCGGCATCGAAGATTTGGCATGAGCCCCGCGGACTATACACCAATCTGCTCCCTACAGGGACGTACCCCTTCACCTCGGAGAATACCAGGCAGCTCCGTGGGGCACCATTCCTCCCACCTGCCTGGGTGCGTCCCCTATAAGAGCAAGTCCCGCTCCCCAGCAGCGACTATACACCTAGTCTGCTCACCACAGGGATGTACCCCTTCACCTCGGGGAATACCAGGCAGCTCCGTGGGGCACCATTCCTCCCACCTGCCTGGGTACCTCCCCGTGCATGAGCAAGTCCCGCTCCCCAGCAGCGACTCTAGGGGCTTTTGCCAGACCGCCGCCGCCATTTTTTTTTTTTTTTTGGTTATCTGAGCAGAGGCCCCAGACCCTGAAAACTGCTGCTGCAGCGGCTCTAACACACCATGCCGCTCCCCACTGCACCTCAGTGAGGCCCGGCAGCAATTACAAATAGGTCTCCACATGGCCAAAGCTCACCAGAAAGAAAAAAAACTGTATGGCTGGTGATAATGTCATGATCACGTGTGTCAGGTCGCAGATGATGCCGCAAGGCGAACCCATAACACACGTGACCCTGGATACACCGCCTCCAGTGGGGCGAATTTAAATAATAGAACGTGCAGGTGGATACGCCGCCTCCACCTGGCGAATTTAAATAATAAGGGGGGAACCTGGGTAACTTTAACAATGGTGGGCCCTGCGATAGGGAATGGGGACATGGAGACCTCCTAAGCTCCCCTGAGCCAGTGTCCCTGCACTCCTAACATTCCCTATACAGGCTCCGTACGCGAACCTTAACCCCTTGCTCGCCCTGACCCTAAACCCTCACTAGGGAATGGGTCGGTGCGGAGACTAATCCCACCACTGCACTAATAACACACATGAGGAAAGAGACAATACAGGGGGAACACCACTTAGCTTTTCTCTGTTGCGTGCGCTCCTAGCAACAGAGCCCACCACCTGGGTGCATCTTCTTCTCCACCCTGATCCATCACCATAACTGGATCCATCACCATCGTGCAGCCTGGGAGCAGAGTCCATCACCACTTGCAGCAGTCCAGTACACAGAGTCCCAAGATGAGTCCAGCCTCTGCCAAGAATCCAAGCATGCTCGAGTCCAGTTCTCAGCAACCAAGTCGAGCATGCTGAATGCAACCCTCTTCCTAGTCGCCACTCCTCTAAGCCATGCCCGCACTTCCCGCCGACACCATAAACTGCGACTCCACCAAGCCATGCCAGTCCTTCCTGCAGACACCATTAGCTGCCACTCGTTCTCTCTGGCTGACTGCGCAGGACTCCTCTCCAGCTCCATCCTTCCACCAGGCTCTCCAACAACTCAGCAAGAAATAAATGAATGAATATCACCAGCAGTGAGTGAACACCCTGAGACCCATTTATAGAGTGTCACACCTGAACCATAATTAAGTGCAACCTAACCTAAGGTGCAATACCACTAACCACCACCGGGGACAGTCAAAACACCTTTGAACTTAACCAAAGTAAAAAAAGTTCACTTTGTGCTTTTAATACCGCCAGATCCAACACTGGATCATGACATTAGGGTTAGGGTTGGAATTAGGGTTAAGATTAGGGTTAGAGGTGGGTTGGGGTTGGGATTAGGGTTAGGCTTGTAGTTAGGGTTAGAGTTGGGATTAGGGTTAGGGGTGTGTTGAGGTTAGGGTTGGAGTTAGAATTGAGGGGTTTCCACTGTTTAGGCACATCAGGGGGTCTCCAAACGCGACATGGCGCCACCATTTATTCCAGCCAATTTTGCATTTAAAAAGTCTAACAGTGCTCCCTCCATTCCGAGCCCCGACGTGTGCCCAAACAGTGGTTTACCCCCACATATGGGGTATCAGCCTACTCAGGAAAAATTGCACAACAACTTTAGGGGTCTAATTTCTCCTGTTACCCTTGGGAAAATAAAAAATTGGGGACTAAAATATTTATTTTTGTGGAAAAAAAAAGATTTTTTATTTTCATGGCTCTGCGTTATAAACTTCTGTGAAGCACTTGGGGGTTTGAAGTGCTCACCAGACATCTAGATAAGTTCCTTGGGGGGGTCTAGTTTCCAAAATGGGGTCACTTGTGGGGGGTTTCTACTGTTTAGGCACATCAGAGGCTCTGCAAACGTAACATGACGCCTGCAGACCATTCCATGAAGTCGGCATTTTAAAACGTTACTACTTCACTTCCGAGCCCCGACGTGTGCTCAAACAGTGGTTCCCCCCACATATGAGGTACCAGCGTACTCAGGACAAACTGGACAACAACTTTTGGGGTCCAATCTCTACTGTTACCCTTATGAAAATAAAAAATTGTGGGCTAAAAAATCATTTTTTGAGGAAAAAAAAATATTTTTTATTTTCATGCCATTGCTTTATAAACTTCTGTGAAGAACGTGGGGGTTCAAATTGCTCACCACACATCTAGATTAGTTCCTTGGGTGGTCTAGTTTCCAAAATAGGGTCACTTGTGGGGGGTTTCCACTGTTTAGGCGCATCAGGGGCTCTGCAAACGTAACATGACGCCTGCAGACCATTCCATGAAGTCGGCATTTTAAAACGTCACTACTTCCCTTCCGAGCCCCGACGTGTGCCCAAACAGTGGTTCCCCCCCACATATGGGGTACCAGCGTACTCAGGACAAACTGGACAACAACTTTTGGGGTCCAATATCTCCTGTTACCCTTGTGAAAGTAAAAATTGTGGGCTAAAAAATCATTTTTTGAGGAAAAAAATATTTTAGATTTTCATGCCTTTGCGTTATAAACTTCTGTGAAGTACTTGGGGGTTCAAATTGCTCACCACACATCTAGATTAGTTCCTTGGCGGGTCTAGTTTCCAAAATGGGGTCACTTGAGGGGGGTTTCCACTGTTTAGGCGCATCAGGGGCTCTGCAAACGTAACATGACGCCCGCAGACCATTCCATCAAGTCGACATTTCAAAACGTCACTACTTCCCTTCCGAGCCCCGACGTGTGCCCAAACAGTGGTCCCCCCCACATATGGGGTACCAGCATACTCAGGAGAAACTGGACAACAACTGTAGGAGTCCAATTTCTCCTGTTACCATTGTGAAAATAAAAATTAGCGGGCTAAAAAATCATTTTTTGAGGAAAAAAAATATTTTTATTATCACGGCTCTGCGTTATAAACTTCTGTGAAGCACCTGAGGGTTCAAAGTGCTCACTATGCATCTAGATAAGTTCCATGGGGGGTCTAGTTTCCAAAATGGGGGCATTTGTGGGGGAGCTCCAAAGTTTAGGCACACAGGGGCTCTCCAAACGCGACATGGTGTCCGCTAACGATTGGAGCTAATTTTTCATTCAAAAAGTCAAATGGAGCTCCTTCCCTTCTGAGCCCTGCCGTACGCCCAAACAGTGGTTTACCCCCACATATGGGGTACCAGCATACTCAGGACAAACTGGACAACAACTTTAGGAGTCCAATTTCTCCTGTTACCATTGTGAAAATAAAAAATAGTGGGCTAAAAAATCATTTTTGAGGAAAAAAAATATTTTTTTATTTTCTCTGCTCTGCATTATAATCTTCTGTGAAGCACTTCGGGGTTCAAAGTGCTCACCACACATCTAGATAAGTTCCTTCAGGGGTCTAGTTTCCAAAATGGGGTCACTTGTGGGGGAGCTCCAATGTTTAGGCACACAGGGGCTCTCCAAACGCGACATGGTGTCCGCTAACGATAGGAGCTAATTTTCCATTCAAAAAGTCAAATGGCGCTCCTTCCCTTCCGGCCCCTGCCGTGCGTCCAAACAGTGGTTTATGACCACATATGAGGTATCGGTGTACTCAGGAGAAATTGCCCAACAAATTTTATGATCCATTTTACCCTGTTGCCCATGTGAAAATGAAAAAACTGAGTCTAAAAGAAAATTTTTGTGAAACAAAAGTACTTTTTTTTGTTAAGGATAAATTTGTGAAGCACCTGGGGGTTCAAAGTACTCACTATGCATCTAGATAAGTTCCCTGGAGGGTCTAGTTTCCAAAATGGGGTCACTTGTGGGGGAGCTCCAATGTTTAGGAACACAGGGACTCTCCAAACGCGCATGGCAACGCTAAATATTCCAGCATATTTTCCATTCACAAAGTCAAATGGCGCTCCTTCCCTTCTGAGCCTTGCTGTGTGCCCAAACAGTGGTTTATGACCACATATGAGGTATCGGTGTACTCAGAAGAAATTGCACAACAAATGTTAGGATCCATTTTATCCTATTACCCATGTGAAAATGAAAAAAATTATGCTAAAAGAAAATTTTTGTTGGAAAAATTAAAATGTCCATTTTTTCCTACCATGTTGCTTTAGTCCCTGTGAAGTACCTGAAGGGTTAATAATCTTCTTGAATGTAGTTTTGAGTAGCTTGAGGGTTGCAGTTTTTAGAATGGTGTCACTTTTGGATATTTTCTGCTATATAGACACCTCAAAGTGACTTCAAATGTGAGGTGGTCCCTAAAAAAAATGGTATTGTAAATTTTGTTGTAAAAATGAGAAATCGCTGGTCAACTTTTAACCCTTATAACTTCCTAACAAAAAAAAATTTTGTTTCCGAAATTGTGCTGTTATAAAGTAGACATGTGGGAAATGTTATTTATTAACTATTTTGTGTCACATAACTCTCTGGTTTAACAGAATAAAAATTCAAAATTTGAAAATTGTGAAATTTTCAAAATTTTCGCCAAATTTCCATTCTTTTCACAAATAAACGCAAAAATTATCGACCTCAATTTACCACTAACATGAAACCCAATATGTCACGAAAAAACAATCTCAGAATCGCTAGGATGCGTTGAAGCGTTCCTGAGTTATTACCTCATAAAGGGACACTGGTCAGAAATGCAAAAAATGGCCTGGTCATTAAGGTCAAAATAGGCTGGGTCATGAAGGGGTTAAGGTGTCCTTTGGAGCAGGGTCACTTTGAGGAACAGCTGTAAAAAATGCTTGAAAGATTTTTCTTATTCATTATATATTGTAAATGACATTTACAGGTCTTATGTTAAGGTTTTTGATTGTTTTTAACCTTTTAATGACCAGATTTTTTTTTTTTTCAACATAGCAGTACAAGGGCTCATTTTTTGTAATGCAGACAAGTTGTAATTTCATTTTAACATATACCGTAAAGTACTGAAAAAAATTAAAATGTGATGAAATAATAATAAAAAAGCAATTACACCATTTTTTTTTGGGGGGGGGCGCAGTTTGGCATATTTATTTTATTTTTATTTAAGGATTTATTTGTGCAGTAAAAATGAGTTGAAGACCTAATCCTCTGGGTCTGTACGATTACCGTGATAACAACTTAGCACTGATTTTTTTTTTCTATTTAAATGAGTAAAAAATAGCAATTTTTCTTATTTTTTTTTGTTCTCATCGCCATTTTGTCCCGTAATCTATGACATTGTAATTTTTCAATTGATGGGGCTGAGGGAGAGCTTGTTTTTTGCATGGTGAGCCAATGTTTTTATTTGGGGTACATACACTTTTTATTGCATTTTTTACTGAGATTAAGTGATAATTAAAAATGCAATTTTGATTTTTTTTTTTACGACGTTTACTGATCGGGTTCATTATCTTCATATTTTGATAGATTGGACTTTTACGGACACGGTGATACCAAATATGTTTTGAGTTTTTTCTTTTTAATGGGGGATAAAAAGGGGGTGAGTTGAATTTTTATACTTTTTTTATTTTACAGTTTAAAACATTTTTTTCTTTGATTTTTTTTCAGCCCTTTAGGAAACCTGAAACTGCAATTATTCAATCAGTTAACCCTTTCCTCACACAATTTTGGTGCTTGAATTTTTTTCCCCTACCCTTTATTTAAGAGCCACATCTTTTATTTCTCTATCCCCATAGCCTTATAATATCTTTTTTCTTTATTTTTTTTTTATGCGGAATGAGTTGTAGTTTTGAATGACACCATTCACTTTAACATGGAAGTGAAAAAAAAAAAAAGAATAAAAGCAGTTTCGCCATTTTTTTTTTTTTTTGGGGGGGGGGGGGGTTGTAAGCATTTTCGCCTCATAAAACAATAGCAATTTATTCATTTATGGGAAAAAAATGCTAACGAAACACTTCAGGACACTAATAGGAAAAAAAAAAGAAATAATGCCTCATAGAAGTCACATTTCCTGAGGTGATTTTTGCGTGAATTTTTGTATTTTTGACGGCCACAAAAAACCCTCAGTGTGTGAACATTAACTTAAAAGTCTCCAATAAAGAATTTTGGGGAGTTGTGTAAATTATGAGCAGGGGGTCTGCATTCCAATTCATCTATAATGAATCTATAACAACCAATTTTAAAATGTCAGAAATTATTGTTAATATAAGATACAAAATAAAATTAATTAAAAACTAACTGTGGTACATCCCGGTGTTTACAATTGAATGAGCCCGGACTAGAGTTGAGCGAAACGGGTCGAAAAAATTCAAAAGTCGCCGACTTTTGGCAAAGTCAGGTTTCATGAAACGAAACCCGACCCTAGGATGAGGTCGGCCACGAGGTCGGCGAGTTACGCGCCAAAGTCGCGTTTCAAAAGTTTGTTTTGCGCTCTTTTTCAGCCAATCAGGATCCACGGACACTGTGGGCAACGTGATGACATAGGCACGGGTCACCACCATCTTTCAGAAGGGCATGCAAGTGATTGGCTTGCTTTGGTGGGCGTCACAGGGGGTATAAAAGGGCGTGCACGCCGACCGCCATCTTACTTCTGCCGATCTTAGTATAGGGAGAGGTTGCTGCTGATTCTGTAGGGAGAGCGTTAGGCAGGGAAGAAGACAAAAAAACTGCTTCTGCTGCTAGCGATTTGGCCTGCACAACACACAAGTCACTGTGTGTGCAGTGCAAGGGGAGGCTATATTGTGGTGTATCAGTGGTGTTGGTTGTTGGGCTGCCTTCTAAGGCTTCCTGACACGCTGGCATTGCTGTTTACCCACTGCTCCGCAAACTGCTTTTTTAAAAGCAATCCAATCTCCCTTATCCTCTCGTCACTTTGGTCACAGGCAGCTGTGCCATCGAGCGTGTCACATAGCGCTCAGATATCAGTGGGCCGCACACAATCCACAAGTGTCCACTGTCCAAAAGTGTACGCAGAGATTCAAAATCTCCATTATCCTCTCGTCACTTTGGTCACAGGCAGCTGTGCCATCGAGCGTGTCACATAGCGCTCAGATATCAGTGGGCCGCACACAATCCACAAGTGTCCAGTGTCCAAAAGTGTACGCAGAGATTCAAAATCTCCATTATCCTCTCGTCACTTTGGTCACAGGCAGCTGTGCCATCGAGCGTGTCACATAGCGCTCAGATATCAGTGGGCCGCACACAATCCACAAGTGTCCAGTGTCCAAAAGTGTACGCAGAGATTCAAAATCTCCATTATCCTCTCGTCACTTTGGTCACAGGCAGCTGTGCCATCGAGCGTGTCACATAGCGCTCAGATATCAGTGGGCCGCACACAATCCACAAGTGTCCAGTGTCCAAAAGTGTACGCAGAGATTCAAAATCTCCATTATCCTCTCGTCACTTTGGTCACAGGCAGCTGTGCCATCGAGCGTGTCACATAGCGCTCAGATATCAGTGGGCCGCACACAATCCACAAGTGTCCACTGTCCACAAGTGTACGCAGAGATTCAAAATCTCCATTATCCTCTCGTCACTTTGGTCACAGGCAGTTGTGCCATCGAGCGTGTCACATAGCGCTCAGATATCAGTGGGCCGCACACAATCCACAAGTGTCCACTGTCCACAAGTGTCCGCAGAGATTCAAAATCTCCATTATCCTCTCGTCACTTTGGTCACAGGCAGCTGTGCCATCGAGCGTGTCACATAGCGCTCAGATATCAGTGGGCCGCACACAATCCACAAGCGTCCAGTGTCCAAAAGTGTACGCAGAGATTCAAAATCTCCATTATCCTCTCGTCACTTTGGTCACAGGCAGCTGTGCCATCGAGCGTATCACATAGCGCTCAGATATCAGTGGGCCGCACACAATCCACAAGTGTCCACTGTCCACAAGTGTACGCAGAGATTCAAAATCTCCATTATCCTCTCGTCACTTTGGTCACAGGCAGCTGTGCCATCGAGCGTGTCACATAGCGCTCAGATATCAGTGGGCCGCACACAATCCACAAGTGTCCACTGTCCACAAGTGTACGCAGAGATTTAAAATCTCCATTATCCTCTCGTCACTTTGGTCACAGGCAGCTGTGCCATCGAGCGTGTCACATAGCGCTCAGATATCAGTGGGCCGCACACAATCCACAAGTGTCCAGTGTCCAAAAGTGTACGCAGAGATTCAAAATCTCCATTATCCTCTCGTCACTTTGGTCACAGGCAGCTGTGCCATTGAGCGTGTCACATAGCGCTCAGATATCAGTGGGCCGCACACAATCCACAAGTGTCCAGTGTCCAAAAGTGTACGCAGAGATTCAAAATCTCCATTATCCTCTCGTCACTTTGGTCACAGGCAGCTGTGCCATCGAGCGTGTCACATAGCGCTCAGATATCAGTGGGCCGCACACAATCCACAAGTGTCCACTGTCCACAAGTGTACGCAGAGATTCAAAATCTCCATTATCCTCTCGTCACTTTGGTCACAGGCAGCTGTGCCATCGAGCGTGTCACATAGCGCTCAGATATCAGTGGGCCGCACACAATCCACAAGTGTCCACTGTCCACAAGTGTACGCAGAGATTCAAAATCTCCATTATCCTCTCGTCACTTTGGTCACAGGCAGCTGTGCCATCGAGCGTGTCACATAGCGCTCAGATATCAGTGGGCCGCACACAATCCACAAGTGTCCAGTGTCCAAAAGTGTACGCAGAGATTCAAAATCTCCATTATCCTCTCGTCACTTTGGTCACAGGCAGCTGTGCCATTGAGCGTGTCACATAGTGCTCAGATATCAGTGGGCCGCACACAATCCACAAGTGTCCAGTGTCCAAAAGTGTACGCAGAGATTCAAAATCTCCATTATCCTCTCGTCACTTTGGTCACAGGCAGCTGTGCCATCGAGCGTGTCACATAGCGCTCAGATATCAGTGGGCCGCACACAATCCACAAGTGTCCACAAGTGTACGCAGAGATTCAAAATCTCCATTATCCTCTCGTCACTTTGGTCACAGGCAGCTGTGCCATCGAGCGTGTCACATAGCGCTCAGATATCAGTGGGCCGCACACAATCCACAAGTGTCCACTGTCCACAAGTGTGTGCAGAAATTCTAAAACTCCCCTGTCCTATAGACACCTTGTACCTTGTTTTACATTACTATATAGTTTGTTGGATTTTGTCTACATTTCTACCAAAAATGAGGAAGGCTGGTGGAAGAGGCCGTGGAATTGGGCGGGGGTTGGCAGCTGGTAATGATGGTGTTGGTGGTTGATCTGATGGTAGTGGCAAGAGCAAAATAGGACCAAATGCAGGAGGTGCTGACCCTGCGTCATCGTCTGTCTACATAAGGCCTCGAACGCTTAGTTTTCTAGGAGTTGGCAAACCGCTTTTAAAGGCAGAGCATCAGGAAAAAGTTTTGTCTTACATTGCTGACTCAGCCTCCAGCTCTATCGCCTCCTCTTCTTCAGTTGTAAAAAGTAAAAGCACTGAGTCGTCATTGGAGGCTCATGTTCATGAACCACACCTTTCCTTGTGTCCTTCACCCCAACCAAGATTGAAGGATGACGCAGGCCATACTACTGATTACTCCATGGAGCTGTTTTCACATACCATGCCTGGATTATCAAGTCAAATGGTGAATTACCCAGGCCAAGATGAATCTGACATGGAGTGCACTGATGCACAGCCGCTGATGGATGATTCTGCTGGTACATTCACTCAGAGCACTACATTGTCCTCGCAGTGTACAGAGCCAGATTTTGACCCTGATGAGACTCAGGTGCCCCTTCCCGCACACTATACCACCATACACGGTGACACAGAGAAAGGTGCACATGACATAGAAGAGGAGGTGATGGATGACCCAGTTGTTGACCCAGATTGGCATCCATTGGGGGAAGAGGGTGCTGCTTCCAATAGCTCAGATGAGGAGCATCCACAGCAGACATCGACATCGCAACAGCTGTTATCTGGCAGGCCCGGAGCACTCCAAAGACAGGTTCCAAACATCAAAAGAGTTGCTGGACAGCTTGTCCAGAGGGTCAAAAGATCACAGCGTGCTAGGCCGCAAAATGTCTGCCAAAGTAGGAAGAGTGCAGTGTGGCACTTTTTTGAACAAAATCCTCATGATCAGGCCAAGGTTATCTGTAAGAAGTGCGCAAAGACCTTTAGCCGAGGGAAAAATCTGAAAAATTTGAATACCAGTTGCATGCTTAGACATTTAACCAGCATGCACTTGCAAGCGTGGACACAACACCAAACCTCAAGTGCCACATGTGCAACTGATCACAACGAAGGTAGTCAGCAACGCTACATTGTTTCCCCCACTGTAAGCACACCGGTTAGCACAGCAGCAAATGTTGAGGTGTCGTTGCAAGGCCACAGCAGTCAGGGAATCCCACTGTTATATCAACGAAAGACTGATTCTAGGCCATCAGAAAGAACACCAACTCCATCACCATCATCAACCCTCTCTCAGTCCGCCCTGTCCACCGCTACTTCCACCATATGCAGCTCTCAAGTCCAGCTCACCCTCCCAGACACTATGAGTAGGTCAAGAAAGTACTCAGTCTCTCATCCGCGTACACTGGGTTTGAACGCCCACATTGCCAAACTAATCTCGTTTGAGATGATGCCCTTTCGGTTGGTGGAAAGCACAGCTTTCCGCGAACTCATGGCCTATGCAGTACCACGCTATGACCTACCCAGTCGCCACTTCTTCTCTCGCAAAGCCATCCCAGCCCTCCACCATCATGTGAAAGACCGCATTGTCCATGCACTCAAGCATTCAGTGAGCGGAAAGGTGCACCTCACAACTGATGCATGGTCCAGTCGGCATGGTCAGGGCCGTTACGTGTCCATCACTGCGCACTGGGTTAATGTGGTGGATGCAGGGTCCACAGGGGACAGCGGTGGTGGGACAGTGCTGCCTAGCCCACGGTCTAGGAAACAGTTGGCTGTAGGCGTTCGACCCTCCTCCTCCTCCTCCAGAAGCAACAGCTCGTCCACAGAGCGCAGTCGTACGAGCACTCCATCTGCAGCTGCCACTGTTGCACACGATGTGTCCCCCTATCGAGCAGCTAGTGGAAAGCGTCAGCAGGCTGTGTTGCAGATGATGTGTTTGGGCGACAGACACACCGCCGAGGTGCTGGCCGAGTACTTGAAGCGACAAACTGAGTCATGGCTGGGCAGTGTACATCTTGAGGCAGGCAAGGTAGTTAGTGATAACGGCCGTAATTTTGTGGCAGCCATAGCCCTTTCAAAACTCAGCCACATACCTTGCTTGGCTCACACCTTGAACCTGGTGGTGCAGTGCTTCCTCAAAAATTATCCGGAGTTAACAGCCCTGCTCCAGAAGGTGCGAAGACTGTGCGCGCACATCCGCCGGTCGCCTGTACACTCCGTTCGTATGCAGAAGCTGCAGCGATTGCTCCACCTTCCCAACCACCGCCTCATTATCGACATTGCAACAAGGTGGAACTCCACCCTGCACATGGTGGAGCGGCTGTGCGAGCAGAGGCAGGCCATAATGCATTTGTGGGAGGATACACGGCCAGGCACTTTGAGAGCAGACATGGAGTTGACAGGCGTGCAGTGGTCGAAGCTGAAAGACCTTTGTAAAGTCCTTCAGTGTTTTGAGGAATGCACACGGCTGGTAAGCGCAGACGACGCCATCCTAAGCATGAGCATCCCACTTATGCGTCTGCTCATGCAAACTTTGACGCACCTTAAGGAGCAGGCGTCTGCAGCCAATGTTGATGAGGAGGAAGAGGAGGAGGGAATCCTTGATGACATTCAGCCATTGTCTGCTCAGGGACCTCTCCTGGACGAGGTGGAGGAAGAAGAGGAGGAGGAGGAGGATGATGGGGATGATTACTTAGGGGAGGAGGATGCATCTCGTGGGGCAAGTGAAAATGTTGGCGTGGCAAGGTCTGGTACAGGGTTTGTGCGTGACTGGAGGGATGTGGATTTGCCAGAAAGTGCTCCTCCACCCAGCACTCGCAGTGCATCATTGACACCGGGAACATTGGCCCACGTCAGATTATGCCTTGCGGATCCTAAAAAGCGACCCCCTCATTGCCAAAATGATGAACGATGACGACTACTGGTTGGCCAGCATCCTGGATCCACGCTATAAAGGCAAATTACAAAACATCATGCCACAGGAGAACCTTGACCTAATATTGGCTAATAAACAAGCAACTCTGGTAAATCGGTTGCTTGAGGCATTCCCAGCACACAGCAGCGGTGATGGTTCTCACACGAGCCGTACGGGCCGGGGGCAGCTTGGCAGAGGTGTTCGTGGTGCACACAGCAGAAGTGGCGTTGGAGACAGGGGTTTCATGACAATGTTGTGGACTGATTTTTCAAATACCTCTCACACAACTGGTAATACTGCATCGATGGAAAGTGACAGGAGACAGCAGTTGTCAACTATGGTTACAAACTACTTTTCCTCCCATATCGATGTTCTCCCACACAGGTCATTCCCCTTTGACTATTGGGCCGCTAAACTGGACACCTGGCCTGAATTGGCCCAATATGCCTTACAGGAGCTCGCTTGCCCAGCTGCAAGTGTGCTATCGGAAAGAGTCTTCAGTGCAGCTGGATCAATCCTGACAGAAAAAAGGACCCGTCTGTCAACCCAAAATGTGGATGATCTAACCTTCATTAAAATGAACCACGCATGGGTTTCCAAGGATTTTGTCCCACCTTCCCCTGATGACACATAGGGTGACAGAAAAATGGCTTGCTTTGGTCCACCTCTTCCTGGTACTTCACCTATTTCGCCTTTTGCATCAGTTGAATGTCCAACATCAACATATGCCACTTTCTAAAACTCCGTAACTGTGCTGCCTCCCCCCCCATGGCCGGGGTCACCACCTAGCGCACGACACAGTGCGAGTGCCGTTGCCCTGGACAGGTGGGTAGGCCGACTCTTGGGCGCGGGCACTGGCACAGGGTCCCTCATAGTGCAATCAAGTGTCTCTGACGGTGGTGGTGCACACCCGCCGTCAGACACACCGCTGTACTATGAGGGGCCCAGTGCCAGTACCGACGCCCACGAGTGGGCCCCCCTTGCTTGGCCAGGGCCCCAGCATTTGCAATCTTTACCTCTCCCTGCTCCTCCGCTGTGTAATCTGGGCCGTCAAATCCATACTGTGCCTGACACCGTCTGAGCCTGCCTCCTGATGTATAGACATATATTTTGAATGTGTACGCTATCCATACATGTTATCCGGGGATACGTTACCCCTTCTAAACTTTGTGCAATGACGTGCAATCCATACTGGGCCTAACACCGTCTGAGCCTGCCTCATGCTGTATAGACATATATTTTGAATGTGTACGCTATCCATACATGTTATCCGGGGATACGGTACCCCTTCTAACCTTTGTGCAATGACGTGCAATCCATACTGGGCCTAACACCGTCTGAGCCTGCCTCATGCTATATAGACATATATTTTGAATGTGTACGCTATCCATACATGTTATCCGGGGATACGGTACCCTTTCTAACCTTTGTGCAATGACGTGCAATCCATACTGGGCCTAACACCGTCTGAGCCTGCCTCATGCTGTATAGACATATATTTTGAATGTGTACGCTATCCATACATGTTATCCAGGGATACGGTACCCTTTCTAACCTTTGTGCAATCACGTGCAATCCATACTGGGCGTGAGAACGGCTGGCGAGCTGTTAAGCAAGCTACAGCACCTGTCCAGACAAGTACAGGGATTCCCTAGCGAGGAGACTTATTTGATTGTTTTCTATGTTGGGACAGCAATTTTTGGGGAGCACTATACTCTGGAGAATGATAGATGGGGCCCACCATACACTGGAATATTCCAAAGGTGGACATCAGACACTGGAGCAGCATTTACAGGGCCCATTATACACTAGAGCATTAGAAATGGGGCCCATTATGTTTGGAGCATTATTTGGGCCCATAAGACAGTGGAGCTTCATCCATGGGGACCAACATATACTGTAGCATTATGTGGAGCTCATCATATACTGTTTCAAACATTATATGGGACCAATGATTCTGTATGGAGAAATAGATGGGCCTCGTCATGAGATGTAAAAAGTGAGGTATTTTTCATTGTACTATACCGCTATTTATCTGCCGTATCGGAGCATGATGAGTTGTGGTATGTGTTAAAGGGGCGCTCTTTCGCCCAGGGCACATGAAAACCTGCAGCCAGCCCTCCCCCCCACAAATTTAGCCAAATAACCCCCATTTTTCAGTGCGTAACTTGTATTATGAAGTTAATTAAGGTTGACAAGCTTAAGAAAGTAGAATTGATGCTTTTGGCATTCAAATGGGCACTGTTGGTGTGTTTCCTGTCCTCCTCTCACTGCCGACTTTTATTCCCCATTGACTTACATTGGGTTTCGTGTTTCGGGACGACCCCGACTTTTCCCTATAATCGGACGATCTTGCTCGACCCGACTTTTGGAAAAGTCGGGTTTCACGAAACGAAACGCGACCCTAAAAAATCAAAAGTCGCTCAACTCTAGCCCGGACCATTCTCTCCCCACCCCCCGTCTCTTTATATTTTGGTTCGCTCCAAACCTTGGCGCCAGAGAAGAGCGGATGACAAGACTACGATTCCCGAGATGCTTTGCGCCCAACGCTTCTTTTTTTGATTGGCTGCTTGCGGCAGTAATCCGGAAGTGTGGGGATTGAGTGACGTCGCAGCATGGTGAGTTGGAGATCATAGATCGGTGTGATGGAATACAGTACGTGCCTTATTCTCCGGTGCTCGGTCATTGTGTGTGTTTTGTTGCAGGCGACAGGCATTGACCGGTTGGCCGGGGCTGGGCTGGTGGCGTTTAGCTCTCTGCTGTTCCTGTATTACACAGTGTGGGTCATCTGCTTGGTAGGTAATGGCTTAGGAGCTAAGTGCAAAACAGAAGAAGCCCTGGAGGCTGTGGGCCGTGTAGTACTACTAGTCCCAGCATACCTTAGTGAGCGTGCTCAGGCAGTGCAAACTACAACTCCCAGCTTGCTTTGGTATAAGCACCAGTGACTACCTGCAATGACACATACTACAAGTCTCAGCAAGCCCTGATGGGTTGAGGTTGAATACTCAAGTTCAGGCAGCCATTGGATACCTAGATGCTTGTGCATTACAAGTCCCAGCACACAGAACTCTGCATCAGCCCCAGAAAGGCTTCATTGTGACGTCTGCGTCATCTTATAAACTTCCTGTAAATATTCATCCCCCTTACCGGCCTCCAGTATTCGGCTCAGAGTTAATTGCGTCATGATGACGGCCTCACGGTGAGCTTCATAGGAGATCGGTGATGTTCCTCTAAACCCTGGTATTGTGGCTCAAAGGGGCAACTAATATTTTTTTTCACCATTTTACACGCCTTGTAATTTTTGCCTGTTTTTCAGTTCATTATATGGTAAAATGAATGGGGGCCTATGGCTATGTCCCTGGAAAACTAATAAAGGTTTTTGGATGAATGGGAATAAAAACTCAAAAACATAAAATATTAAGTGGAAGGGGTTAAGCAGCATGGGGTTTTTACAGGCTTTTATCTTTGGAAATCATGTGGAAGATGCGATTTATATTCATTCACAGCCAGAAAGCAGAGTTCTTCATTTCCTCCATTTACAGGCTGTGCCATCATTCTCACATCCTTCCTGCACTTTGCTGGCAGACTAAGGTGCCCATTGATGATGAATGGGCATTGTGTTGTTTCTTTCTGCCAACCTACAAAACTACATGTCTGTTCAACATGTTTCCCTGGTGCATTTTTATCCTCCATTGAGAAATGCCTCTGAGGACGGGCTGTGCCGTGTGTCCCAGAATATGTGCTGCTCCGGGTATGGACGAGTGGGCAAAGTATTAAAACTCTGCTCTTCTTTATACATCTGTGTTTTGAGCGGGTAGAGGGGAATAAGCTGATCAAGTGATCGGGCATGTCGAAATCCAACATGCCCAATCCTCTGTCTGCTATCTGGACACCCAATATGCGTTGGATGATGATTGTTGTGTTCCACAACTCTCAGCATGTCCTGTGTAGAGCACGTTCGGTGGGATGTCTGCCATCAGGATAATGTTGGTATTAATGCCGCCTCCCGTTTTCCTTTGTTTGCAGCCATTTATTGACAGCGATCATGTGATCCATTCCTTCTTCCTCCCACGTGAATATGCAGTGCTGCTGCCGCTGTTGGCTGGGCTCATCCTGCTCCTCCTCATGGGTAAGTCATGTACAGCAGCCGGGGCTGCCCTGACCCCAGGAGCCAGACAGACACAAGCTGCTGGTGCCAGACTCGTTGTGTAGATGTGGTGCACCTTTTAGGCCTCTGCAGCCCCACGACAAAGACCGAGCCGAGGACTGGTGCACTAGCTCGTGTGTTAAATCATTTCTTACAACTCCTATTTAGCCCCTTTAGAGGGGTCCTCCTCTGCTCACGTCCACATCAGAGGACATCGGGGCCAGTGACGTCATGTCTGCGGATATGTCCCAGCCTGCCTGCACTGGCGGGTCAGGTGCACTCTTGCACGCGTGAGTCGTGAGAGCACCGGCCTTGCTCACCTCTGATGCAAAAGTGATCGGACCTGGGTCACCATGCGTACGTGGTCAAATAGCAGCTGTAAGACACGATGTAACAGAGATGAGCTAGTGGCTGCTTCCAGAGCAGAAGTCAGCAGCCTGTGCTCTAGAGCTGTTGTGAAACTACAACTCCCAGCATGGCCTGACAACTACTGGGGTAAAAGGGGTATTCCCATCCCATACTTTTTTTGGTATAGCCACAGGATATTCCATAAGTGTATGGTAAAAGGGCTTCCATCACTGGAGGTCTTGCCGATCTTCAGAATTGGGGCCCCTTCATTCACAGCTGCGAGCAGAGAGGTGGTTGGAATTCACAAACCTATGGATGGAGAGAGCTGCCATCTGCACGGGAACTTCCACCACTTTCTCATTGGCTGTGGTGCTGTCAGGGCCCTTTCTTCAAGCTAGATGTGAGTCCTATTAGTGGCAGCTGTATCCCACATTCATAGAGCCCCGGATGGAGCAAAGCTGCACATGCTCCACCTTCACCTTATTTATTGTCTATGGGACTGCCGGAAATAGCAGGGCGCTGTATTCGCCTTTCTCCAGCGGTCCCGTTCTTGGATAAATGGTGGAGAGGGAGGGTTAAGTGCGATTTTTGGATTAACCCTTTAAATTCTGAACATGCCTGTTAACTCAGTTGTAGCAAATAGAATTGCTGCTCTAATATCACCAATAATTCTGTTCATCTATTCCCCACCCATTCTATCAGGTGTCTTTGTGACGTATGTGATGTGGAAAAGTCGGAGTCCTAAAAAGAAGTCACAGTGAAGACCCTTCAAAGATACTGGACCCTCTCTTTTATGTGACTGATTGAAACTCCCACCAACCTTTCTCGAGACCAATGGATGTCATCCATCATAAGGGACCATATCTCCCAGCACTGACCTGCCTGTGCAACCAGGGATTCTAGAGTTCTACCCCTGACCCGCAGCCCCCCACTGGCACATTGCAATATCCCGCCTGCATACAGTACAGTGGTCAAACACTGTCACCTGGTGGCTGCACTGAGTGATGACAGGCTTACATTTATTGGCTTGCTCTGTCTAAAGACTGTGCAGCAAGTCTCATCTGTATCCCCAGACCATGAATTTGTATGATGGTTGTGGCTCCCTGTATAAGACTGTATACAGTTACTGGATATAAATTTATAGACTTTTGCTTTATTTTAGGAATATTGGTTTTAAGTGCATTTAAAAATCTACTTGACGGAGGACTCTTCCTGCGATGCTGGGCCAGAATGTATTACTGATGTCCCTAATTATTTACATCATTAAAAATAATTATGCACCACTGATAATACCTATAACCAATGCATTAAAGGGGTATTTTGGGTATATTAAGGTATTGCCTCCCCACAAGATAGGTGATGACTGTAGATCAGTAGGACTGACGTAGCTGAATTCAACGCCTGGCTTTCTTTATTTTTCTTGTAGACCTTGATGGACAACTGCTGCTCCATTGAAATAGGGTACACTGGACCCCTACTACATTGATTGGCAGTAGCCATGCCGATTAAATAGTTATCCTGTAGCTAGGCGATAACTTGTAATTACAGGAATACCTCTGTAGAACAAATATCAGCTCTACCTATAGCATACGTTATCGTCTCCCCATGTACAGACCCCCAGAATACCTAGAAGGGAAAGTAACTAAATCCATTTGTTAATGAAAGTTTTTTTTATTCCATGTTCAGGCTCCTTTATTTATTTATTTATTTTCCTCTTGGCACTCTGTGATATAACCAGCTCCATAAACAAGCTATTCCTAAAAATGTGATAACCAGCAGATCTGTAGGGGCCCAACCCTCCTAAGAATGCCAGAATGAAGCTTTGGCCACACATACACAGCGCTGCTTCATTCCCTTTGGGACTGCTAAGACTAAGCCAAGCGCCGTACTTGGATTGTGGCCTCTCCACTCTTTCTCCAGACTCTGAGACTTTGATTTCCAAACAACACCTTGGACCACAGAGCAATATTATTCTAATTTACTGAGATAATGACTTTTGGGTTTTCATTGGCTGTAAGCCATAATCATTAACAGAAGTAAACACTTGAAACAGATCACTCTGTTTGTAACTGTAGTGCAGCAGGGTTGGTTCAGTGTGACAGCCAGTGACCACAGGAAAAGTTCACAGCAAACATGTTTAATGTTCACACGGTGTACAGCATATGGTATCTAGTTTAATGTTCACACTCACACAGTGCACAGCATACGGTATCCCCCGGATCGCAGTCGGGAAACAAAACAGTTCGTGAGAGTCAGGTTGCCGAGGGAGACTGCACCACCACATAACGCTGCATGGTGCCAGGAGTTCACTCTGCTGGCTCTGTGTTAACTCACACAGGATGAGCTTCTGCAGAGTCAACTGTGCCGCAAGTTGCAAACTCCAAACTGACACCCCCACCCCTTTGCTGCAGGGGTTTTTACAAATCCTTTGGCCGTAGGCTAAATGGAAAACCGGGGGACGAAATGGACCTCCTGGCTACCTTCCTGTAGTCCATTTAAAAAATAAAAGCTCATGGCAGGTTTTCCTAAATCTTTCCTGGACAAATAGCTTGTCCAAGACTACACTTACTTTTATTCTGCAGTGTAATCACAGCTACGCCTGTGACTGCAGTGCACTCCCACGGCCTCCATTTGCTTCTGAGCGCATCCTGGGGGACACACAACGACTAGTGATGAGCGAGTATACTCGTTGCTTGGGTGATCGAGTATTTTGCCGTGCTCGGAGATTGAGTTTTCGTCGCCACAGCTGCATGATTTGCGGCTGCTTGACAGGCTGAATACATGAGGGGGATTGCCTAACAAACAGGCATTCCTCCCATGGGTTCAGGCTGTCCAGCAGCCGCAAAACATGCAGCTGAGGTGACAAAAACTAAATCGAGCACTACAAAATACTCGGAGATCACCCGAGCATGCTCGGGGAAACCAGAGCAACGAGTATACTCATTCATGACTAATAGCGACCCTCGCAAATAACACCGGTCCCCAGTTGATATGTCGGGGAGTCACCACCGTAAGCATACACTCTCGGTCCTTCCACAATTTCAACAGATTAACGTGATACAGTTGTTCGGGTTTTCTTTTTCCGGGCTGGTAAACTCGGTAGTTTATTTCGCCCACTTTTTCCCGAACTTCATACGTCCCTTGCCGCTTGGCCATAAGCTTGCTTTCGGTGGTGAGCACCAAAACCAACACCCAATCTCCAACGTTAAAAGGAGCGGACCGTGACCTTTTTATTATATACACGGCTCTGCGCTGCCTGATGACTGCTGCAATTCGGTCCTGCATGTTGGCCATGTGCTCAATGTCACTCTTATGGAATTCATGCTTCCACGTCTCTTTGGCTACGTCCAGCAGACCCCTAGGATGCCGGCCATACAGTAGCTCAAAGGGTGAAAATCCTGTGGAAGCCTGCGGTACCTCCCGTGTGGCGAATATTAAGTAGGGCAACAACATGTCCCAATCCCTTCCATCCTTGGTGACTACTTTCTTCAACGTGGATTTGAGGGTTTTGTTGAAGCGCTCGGCTAACCCGTCGATCTGGGGTGATACACCGACGTGTGCAACTGTTTCATTTTTAGAAGCGTGCACAGTTCCTTTGTCACCTTGGACATAAAAGGAGTCCTCCTGATCAGTGAGGATCTCCTTTGGTAGCCCAAGTTGACAGAACATGGCAAACAACTCCAGGGCGATAAGTTTGGCTGAGGTGTGCTGAAGCGGCATGGCCTCTGGGAACCGGGTCGCGTAATCCTCGACCACAAAATATGTGTGGGTGTCCCTGGGCAGACTTTACTATCAGCTCCACTAGATCCATCGCAATCAGCTCAAAAGGTACCTCTGATGGGCAGAGGTACCAATGGACTCCGGTAGTTTGCGGTGGGTGAGGTCAGTTGGCTCTCCGGACACGTGTCACAGTACCTCTGGACCTCCGCGTAGACCCCAGGCCAAAAGAAGTTGCAGTATGCGTTCCTGTGTCTTTATGGCAACCACCACAACAACCCCTTTGTATACCAGACCAATGCCCAAATCCCATAACCTCACTCTCCAACATCACTGAAGGGAAGCTTAATTGTCTCCCCTCCAATTTGCACCTCACCACCTGTGCACTCGACCCATCCCACCTCCTCCCCAACCTCACCACCACTCTTATCCCATCCCAGCTTTCAAACATGCCACAATCACAACTATCCTTAAAGTCAACCCTCGACCCAGACGCTATGTCCAGCTATCGCCCAATATCGCTGCTCTCATTCGCTTCCAAACTCCTGGAGCAACACGTCCATGCTGAACTTTCCTCCCACCTATCATCTAACTTGCTCTTTGACAATCTACAATCTGGTTTCCGCCCACATCACTCCACTGAGACAGCCCAGACCAGGTACGGACTGGCATTTGAAATCACACAAGCCCATGCTGTCCCCGTCCCCAAGAACCAGATGGATATATTACCCTGGATGGAAGAAAACAAGATTTACTACAAGACTAATGTTTCTAATGATACCTGTGGCCTGCTGGGGTAAGTGATGGAGTCAGCGACTTTGTGCTCCATTACAACTCTTAACAGTATGGATGTATTGAGAACACCGATTCCGTTAACAGCGTAGCAGCAAGGCAGCCCACGGCCAGACAGTCTCTTCTGGCATTTTCCAGATGGCCAGTCCGGCCCTGGCCCAGACCAAAATTAATAACGACCTACTCGCAGCCAAAGCTAACGGACAATAGTCTATACTAGAGTTGAGCGACTTTATTCGGATCGGAATTTCAGATGAAACTGGTCCGACTAGGGCAAAAAAAGTCAGAGTTTCTTCTGAAACCCGACCCCAATTCAGGTCAATGGGGAATAAAAGTCGGCATTGAGCGGATGACATTCATCCACTCAATGCCGACTTTTATTCACCATTGCCTTGCAATGGGGTCAGGTTTCGGACGAAACTCTGACTTTTTTTTGCCCTAGTCGGACCAGTTTAATCTGAAATAAATTTTGTTTCATGAAATCCGATCCGACTAAAGTCTCTCAACTCTATACTCCTCCTCCTAGACCTGTTCTCTGCTTTCGACACAGTTGCCTGTTACTGCCTCATATTACCGATCCTCTCCTCCTTTAGCATCAAAGACCTCACCTTTTCCTGGATCTCCCCATACCTTTCCAACTGCACATTCAGCGTCTCCCACTCCCACACTACCTCCTCATCCCACCCTCTCTCTGTTGGAGTCCCCAAGGCTCGCTTCTAGGACCCCTTGTCTTCTCAATCTATATACTTGGCCTGGGACAACTCAAAGTCCCAAGGATTCCAGTACCAACTGTATGCTGACGACACTCAGATCTACCTCTCTGCTGTCCAGAATCCCGGAGTGTCTATCAGCCATATCCTCCTCCTTCTCTCGCTTCCTCAAACTCAATGTGGACAAATCTGAACTCATCATCTTTCCTCCAGCTCTCAGATCTTCCTTACCTGACCTATCACAATTAACAACATCACGCTTCCCCCCCCGTACCGGAAGTCTGCTGCCTCGGAGTAACCCTTGCCCTGTCCTTCACACCGCACATCTGAGCTCTTTGCACCTCCTGCTCAAAAATATTTCCAGAATCCGTCCTTTCCTCAACCCTCAATCTACTAAAATGCTTGTGCATGCCATCATCATCTCCTGCCTTGACTACTGCAACATCCTTTTCTGTGGCCTCCCTGCTAACACCCTCACACCTCCAGTCCATCCTTAACTCTGCTGCCCAACTAATCTCTCTCCTCGCTACTCCTCCACTTCGCCCCTCTGCAAATCTTTTCACTAGCTTCCATTCCCTCAGCGTATCCAGTTCAAATTACTAATACTGACCTACAAAGCCATCCATAACCTGTTCTTCCATATATCTCTGAACTAGTCTCCCGATATCTTCCCTCAAGTAATCTCCGGTCCTCCCAAGACCTCTCCACACTTATTCCCTCCTCACCCAACCGCCTCCAAGACTTCTCCCGATTATCCCCATCCTCTGGAATTCTTTGCCCCAACACATCCGCCTATCAACCACATTTGGATCCTTCAGACGGAACCTGAAACCCACTTCATCAGGAAAGCTTACAGCCTGCAATGACCCCGCTGCCTCCTCACCACTGTCAGAGCTACCGCCTCACCATCACCAGAGCTGCTGCAACCCCCCAACCTACTGTCTCCTTCCCCACCATCATGTTAAATGTCATCCCCCCTCCCATCAGTCTGTGATTGTTAGTTTGTTTACTGTAAGTGATATCTGTAATTTATATAACTCATGTACAGCACCATGGAATCAATGGTGCTATATAAAGAAAAAAATAATAATAATTGCCCTCCCAGCTTGTGGGTGTGAGCCGTTTCCAGCACCACGCGACAATAGGATTGAGGCACTATCAGTTGTCTACCACTTCATCCCGTATTTTGTCAACCCTATACAATAGGTCTTGGTTGACAGCCATGCGGGGAGAAACAGATTCTGCACCTGGTTGCTGAGCCATTCCATTAACCTATATCACCCTTTTTCGTGCCCGAGGAAGGGTGGGATCCAGGAGCTGAGCTGTCCCGAACTTACCAGGGGACACATCCAGCTCTGGGATCGGTGGGGTCGCCTCGACCTCTCCTGCCAATACCTCTAGGGGAAGCCTATCGGGGTTACACTCTATCCATATGTTGGCGAATCCCACGTCAGGTATCCCTGATTCAGGATCTGTGGGTTCCGCACCCAGAAAATCATTTACCTTGGGAGTGTTAACCCTGGTCTCCCAAAGGAACCAGAACGGGTAAGTCTCTTCCTAATACACTCACATATGGAAGAGTCTTTACCACTCCCACCACATGTCTTATCTCTCCACACGGGGTGGAAAACGTAACCTCTGCGGTCGGGTACTCTTGGAGTTCCCCATATATGCATACCACCCCCACCTTCCGTCCATTGGGGTTGTCACCAGCAACAAGGGACCCATGTACCAGAGTCATTAAGCTCCCCTAGTCCAAGAGAGCATCCATCTGGTATCTTGCACAGTTGGGGTTCAGTACCAGCAGTGCCTCTACTGGCGGTGCAGACTGGCTGGGAATACATATACACACGGCGAGTATATCCGCAGTCCATGGGTTCAGCGGTCAGGGGGCAGTTGGCGACCACATGTCCAGGGCCCTGGCACCGCCAACACTTGATAGCTGCGGTGCGACTGGACCTTGGGGCCGACTTGGTGGACACGGGTCTGCTGTCATTCTCCCTTCAGGATACCTCCTCGGTAGGGACTCGGTCCTGATTGGCCCTAGTAGAGGAACATGGATTTTTCCCAGGCTCCTGGGTTGGTGGGGCCCAACGTGACTGCCGTAATGGAGCCGTGTTCCGCACAAAGCCCTTAATGGCCGTGTACCGCTCAATCAGTCCCACCACCTAGTCCAGAGTGCCTAGGTCCCCCTGCCCCACCCAACGCTGTATGGCTGATGGTAAAACTCTCACCAGCCAGCTGACCACCACCCTCTTCCACCTTCTGGGCCAGAGTCAAAGTCTCAGGTTGGAGCCACTTTTTCACAAGCTGCAGCAAGTCATAAACCTGAGACCGGGCAGGCTGGGCTTCCACAAAAGACCATGAAAACACCCGTTGGGCTCTCATGTAGGTATTAACCCCCAGTCGGGCAAGGATCTCACCTTTTAGCTTGGCGTAGTCCTGGGCGTCCTCCCGACTGAGTTCAAAGTAGGCCTTTAGTGCATCACCCATCAGGAACGGAGCCACCACTTTGGCCCACTGGGAAGTTGGCAGGATCTCCCGATCTGCCGTGCACTCATAGATGGCGAGGAAAGCTTCCATGTCGTCTCCTGGACTCAGTTTCCTCAAAGCCAGCGGACCTTGTCTCGGGCCTCGCGATGTTTTGGGGTCGGTGCTGGAGGTGCCTCACGCAGGGCTGCAATTTGCTGTGACAACAGGTTATTGGTCTGTTGCTGCGTCAGGACCAGCTGCCTCAGGATTTCCTCCATTTTGTCCGCAGGCCTGGGTTGCAGTGTGGCAGGTATAATGACAGACCTGCAGCTGTTGTTGGGGTATGCCTCAATTCACACTCCCCGCATTCTCCAACCACCTGTAGTGCAGCAGAGTTGGTTCAGTGTGACAGACAGTGAACAGCATACAGTATCCTCTGGATCACAGATGGGAAAAAGGAAAAAAAAAAAACAGTCCGTGGGAGTCCGGTTGCCAAGGGCGACGGCACCACCGTATAACGCTGCAGGGTGCCAGGAGTTCACTCTGTTGGCTCTGTGTTAACTCATACAGGATGAGCTTCCGCAGAGCTGACTGCTCCGCAAGTTGCAAACTCCAAACTGACACCCCCACCCCTTGGCTGCAGGGGTTTTTACAAAAGAACCTGGGGCCAGGGGAGGAAATGGACTGCTCCACTACCATCATGTAGTCCATTTGAAAAATAAAAGCCCATGGCAGGTTTTCCTAAATCTGCACTGGACAAATAGCTTGTCCAAGACTACACTTACTTCTAGGCTATGTGCCACGTTGCGGATTTAAATACAGATCCGCAGCGGTTTTGGCCACACGGATTCGCATCAAAGCCGCAGTGTAATGCACAGTCAATGTTAGTGAATGGGAAATTCGGGTTTGTTGTGCACATGCTGCGGAAAAATCAGCGCAGATTTGCAGCGTTTTATTTTCCGCAGCATGTCAATTCTTTTTGAATTGCGTTTCTGCACCCATTGACTTCCATTGAGTCAGGCACATCCGCAGCAAAACCGCAGATGTAAAAAGATCTGTGGATTTGCTGCAAATGTGGGTGCGAGAAACGCTGCAGATCGGGAGGAGGAAGAGAGTGTGGGCGGAGCTATGTGCGTGTCTGTGTGTGGGGGATCTGTGTGCGTACGTGTGTCCCTGTGTGTGTGTGCGGGTCTGTATGGCCAGGCATCGTGTGATGGGACAACTGCTCCCATCCGGCTAAAAGGCATGAAAATCTGCATCAAAAAAAGCATCAAATCAGCGTGGATTTTTACCTGCGTTTTCTGTCAAGAGATGTAGATTCTGTGCAGAAAATTCTACAGGCAAAACTGCAACGTGTGCACATACCCTTACTCTGCATTGCAATTACAGCTACACCTGTGACTGCAGTGCACTCACACGGCCTCAATACGCTTCTGAGCGCATCCTGGGGGATTATCCTGGGGCATCCTGAGGGACACATAGCGACCCTTGCAAATAACACCGGTCGCTGCCTCACATGACCGTATATAATATGAGTTTCACTATTTGTTTTGAAGAACTGAAATTAACTTCTTGACTGTAGATCGTTTGTGCTGAAATTCGACAGAGAAATATAGAAAGGTTGAGATCTTTTGCCTGCCAAGATTAATTTCTTGATTCCCCGTGCCTTCCTTAGTATAATATTCTAATCTTTATAGTGGAGGATTTTAATCAGAATGGGTAAAGGGGGCCTACCCACCGGCCCGGGCCATGTAGGGGCCCTTTGCACCCACTCCACTGTGAATGAGGGAGTGAAGACCTCTGTGCCAAAAGTATCCAGTAGCGATTTAAAAAAAAAAAAAAAAAAATCTGTTGGGGTTCCCCCCTTCCACCTTTTCCTGCACTCCAACTAGCCTGATATTATTATGGCTCTGGCGATTCTCCAAATCGTCAGCCTTAGCAAGCAGTGCCACCACAGCTTGAGTATTGTTTTGAATGTCTGCGGATAGGAGGGAGAGCATCCTCCAGCTTGCTGACTCTTCCGTCAACTGCCGTGATACGCTCTGTCCGTTTCTGGATATCATGGCGGATTATGGAGATAGATTCCTGGATGTAGCCCACCTGGCTTGACAGTGTAGTAAGTGTGGCGTTACATACTGTATATTGACCGCAGTAAGGACATCCATCAATGAAATGGAATCCTGAGGGGGACATTTAATTTCCAGAAGGGATCCCGATTATCCTCAAGAAGTCCACATGTAGACATCCATTTCAGAAGATCCATCCTCTTCCTCCAGTGCCAAGACAGAGTATCTGGATCCTGTTGAGGACACACTTTGGGTCCCCTGCAGCTTGGCTCCCAGTTTCTGACCAATGGGGGTTGCAGTACTCGCTATATGAGCATATTGCTGTAGCATGGCTGCTGTATCCCCACTGACATCTCTCTGTCTCTCCCCATAGGACACACAGGCACCATCTTGAGAGCTCACCTGCTGATCTCCGTCTTTCTTCCCCAGCTCCTTACTGTGGGTTATGGGCCCTTCTCCTTTTAATGGTGATAACTTTTAGGCCACGTTCACACGCTCAGTATTTTACATCAGTATTTGTAAGCACTCCTGTTCCCAAGGTTTGAGAGTTCCGTTGACGTGCTGGATCGGTGTTGTCTACAGTGATACGCAGTGATGCTCAGTCTGACATCAATTGCATCATACTGCACGGAGCAATGGGTTAACTGCACGGCCACATACCCGTCATTATCCGAGCGCCTGCTCCCCGAGGGTCTCCTTGTCACAGGGCACAATCACTGCACCTATTTGTGCGCTGATTGCTGTAAATAGAGACAGGATTATGGGGTCCCGGGGGAAGGGGCTGTGACTTATGAACAATTATAGGACCTGCCTGTGCCTTGCTGTGAGCAGGTAGGAGCCGTGACTTAGGGTACCGTTACACTTAGCGATGCACTAGCGATCCCGACAACGATCACTTACACTGCAGCGGGCACACTACCCTCATTATGTATTTATTTATATAGTGTCAATGTATCCTGCTTCTCCCGGGGGTCTCCAGTGTCAATGAGCCGTCCCCAGGGGGAGCATAAAATGTTGCAAATTACATAATAGCTATTACAGAGCTGCCACATATTAACACCTTTATTTTTATTTTTGGAAGAATTAAGGGCAAGGCCCATGAAACAAGCTACAAGAATATGCTGATAATGGAAAAATAATAAACTTAAAGGGGTTGTCCCCTTTCAGAATACTTTATCCTATTAGCACTGTTGGTAGGGAAAAAAAAAGTAAACCCTACCTAACTCACCCTCCCCAGGTCCATTGTTAATCACCGCCACTGTTCCCTGTCTGACATTGCATCGATTGGTTACAGCACAAGCGATGAGCTCAGTCGCTCTCCCCAAGTAATTGGCTGTAATACTTTGAACGTGCAGTGGCCTAGACCCACCAAAGGACCAGGGGAAGGCGAGTAAATCAAAGATTGTTTTTTTGTTTTTTTTCACTACTTATAAGGCCTCTTTCACACTTCCGTTTTTTACAATCAGTCAAAATCCCCAGGTTTTGAAAAAAACGGATCCGCAATTTTTGTTTTTCCCCATTGACTTTCATTATTGGCGGATCGCCGTCCGTTGCATCCGTTTTTGTGCGGATCCGCCATAATATTGCTGTCCGTCAACATCCTCAAAGATTTCCAAACGGAGCTTGCAAGGTTTTTTTGGCTGGCGGATCCTCCAGACACTGATTTAACCCGAAATTCTGTCTGGGTGCCGGACAAAAAAAAATTCTCTCCCCCCCCCCCTCATGTTGCCACAGCTTGGCAAAGCAACACCTAAAGAGTTGAACATGTATGTAAATTAAGTCACAAACTCTTGAAATCGGCAAGAAACTTTACACATCATGCAGCCCTATGCAAGTATTACATTGGATTGAACACAATGTGTGGTAGCGCTCTTAACCACTGAGCCACACTGCGGCTCCTGATTGAAAATAATGAGAGTAATGTATGCTGTTGATAATGAGTGCACGATGCACCTTTCTGTATGAGATGCTACCGACGACTTGTATGCAGAGGAGCCGTCACAGCTTGTCAGACACATGGGAACCACAACAAAGCGAAACCGTCACTTGGCAACTGGGAAGGAAACTCCATGCCGATTTCACCTGGGTCTCCCTGTACCTGCAGCCCCACCCTCACCTCCTCAGACCGGCTTCATGTGGATCTTCTACAAGGTGCTTATTACTTGTACTCCAGATTTTGACATTTGACCTTCTGTCACCTCTACAAGCTTATCACCGTATCAGCCAAATTCTGATGACATAATATTTTGAGATTTTTAATCCATTTTTATTATTTTCCTACCTTCTTTTTTTTTCCATTTTGGATCTTTAACCACTGATGAATATCTGTTTCTTCCACACGCAGAGACCTTGAGCTTCCAGAATGTTCACAGTCGCCCCCTGCATTACCAATGGAGAGGATTAACAAGACCAGATCCCAGACTGGAAGCCGAGTGTCCGTAAGTATAGATCCAATGGTCACTTTGCTCGGTTCTGTATCAGGCGGCTAACCAAGGAATTGCAAATCCCATCTTTCTTTCTGTATTATATCTGCATTAGGCTATGTGCACACGTAGTTTTAGGTCCTGCGGATTTATCCTCAGGGATTTGGAAAAATCCACAGGTAAATTCTCAGGTCAAAAGACCTGCAGTTTCACACCTCTACAATGGAGAAGATGTGAAACCGCTGCGGATTCCACACAAAGAATTGACATGCTGCGGATTCCACACAAAGAATTGACATGCTGCGGATTCCACACAAAGAATTGACATGCTGCGGATTCCACACAAAGAATTGACCTGCTGCGGATTTGAACCCGCAGCAAAACCGTGCGGTAAACTCCGCAGCATTTGCACAGCGTTTTTCAGTTTACCATTGAAAATAATGGTACTGTACAACGCACCTAAATCTGCTGCGGACCCGCAGAGCCTGAAACGCTGCGGATCCACAGCAGAATCCGCAACGTGTGCACATAGCCTTAGAGCCGCGGCTCAGCCTCTCGGGGGCCATGGGGCGGATTTTAATTCGGCCGTCGGTCACTTTAGTCTGCAAATGTCCCTACCTATTTCACTTTTTGCGAAGTGATGTCAATTTTTACATCCTTGAGAAGTGACCGTGTTTTGTTTTATTTTCCTCGTCATCCATTTGCCTCCATTTCTTTCTTTCCATCTTTTTCTTTTCTCACTTTTGATTGACTATTAGTTGATCAGTGAAATAAGGATTAAACTTGGATGGAAAAGTGATGTATAAAGCCTGTCTTCCATATTTCATGCTTTTACCCATAGGTTTTAATGGCCGAGTCCGCAAAACAGATGTGAATAGGTTACACTCTGAGTCTCGCGGATCGTCCGTTTTTTAAACGTATGGATCATTGAAACTTTATGGGTCCCTGAGCTGCCTGAAAAAAAAAAAAAAAAAAAAAGGATAGCGCATGGATGTGCCTTACCGTGCAATCCGACAGACTGTATACTCTGCAGATTTTTGGGCACAAAATGGTCCGTGGAAAATCCCCTGCCTATTGCAGGATCAGCATTGTGGATAAGATTTCCCAAATTCTCAAGCAGAGAAAATCTTTTCCGTAAATTATTTACAGACTTGAAATCTTCCGCCTATATTATCACAGATCTAAAATGTACAGAAAAAAAGCCTCTGCACCTCTGCCATATCTACATCAAATCCGTCCGGGTTTTCTCAGCAAAATCAGCACAAATTCACATGGAGGTTGAGCCACAGTTTTTGTTGCAGTATGGGTGTAGAATTCACCCTTAGGGTGTGTGCACACGTTGCGGATCCGCAGCGTTTTTGGCCCTGTGGATCCGCAGCAGTTTCTGCTGTGTTGTACAGTACCTTTTATTTTCTATGGAAAATGAAAACCGCAGTGCACATGCTGTGGATTTTTCCGTGCGGATTTGCTGCGGGTCTTCAATCCGCAGCATGTCATTTCTTTGTGTGGAATCCTCAGCGGTTTCACATCTGCTCCAATATCCAGGTGTCAAACTGCAGGCTAATCTGCAGATAAAACGCAGGTCTTTTGACCTGGGGATTTATCTGCAGGTTTAGCCGAATCCGCAACGTGTGCACACACCCTTATGCATTGCAGAGGTAAAATCCGTGTGCAAAATCCACATATTGAGACAACATGTACATTTACTATAAGCCCTTATTCAGACGTCTGTTTTCGTATTTTGCGCGCCATTAAAATTTACACCATTTTTCATCAGTATGACGGATGCAATTTTCATCCATGTGTTATTTTTACCATCAGGGTTGCATCTGTTTTGTTTTTTTTTTTTAATTTCTCCTATGCAAAAACTAAAATCTAACTAAGCTGTTGCTAGGTTTCCTTTGTTAATTCTGTGTATTAGTAATTAGTGACTAGAGCAGCAGAACTGACCCCACCTCTCACATATAGTACTGAGTGCTCCGGGAAGAGTCATGTATCCAGACCCCAAACATTTTCCCCCTCCAGAGGAAGAAGCTAAGGTAAGCCTGATACAGAGCGACGCTCCAGTCATCCAGCATCTTATATTCTGCTGATATCAGGAATTCCAAAATTTATTACAAGCTTTGCAAATTCTTAGATTTTTTTTTTTTTCCCTCAAAACCCAGTCTGTTTTTCAGCGATATTATCATAGACTGCACAAAAGAAAAAAGCGCCTGGAAAAAAAAGTATGTAAATAATGTGTGAACTTAAACAACGCCATAGAAATCTCATGTTAAAAAAAGCATAAAAAGGACTTTTTTTTTTTTTTAAGCACTACCGCTCACCAAAAAACATATATATAAACGCCTTAACTATTCCTAATCACATGGAGTTTTTTAAACGTAGATCTGCTGCAAGATCTTCATCCAAAACCAATTGGAAAACTTTTCCTATTCATTTTCTATAGGAAAAATCCACTTTGCTGCTCATATGAAGAGTTTTATATAACGGGTATTTTTTTTCATGTACAGATTTTGACAAACTCCTGGTGGGGAAAAAAAAATGAAAAAGTACATGCCATCTACAAATTAGGCAATGTCCAATCATAAGGCTATTTAAAAAAAAAAACCAAAACCAAAAAAAAAACCAAAAGCCTCTTCAGAAAACAAAAAAACTCATCCAAAAGCTTCTAAAAAAAAAACAACATTTCCTTAATGCTGCAAAAGTCTCCATGTGAACGCCACCTCAGACGTCCTTATTACAGATTTTTTTTTTTTTATTATTATTTTTGACTTGTCGGCACCTTGATTTTCACTTTTTTGCAAGCATTCTATTAATGTTTGTTTTTGTTTTTTTACTATAAAGAAAGCTATAAGAAAAATCATGAAAAATAAAGTCATGCCTAGAGCATCGGCTTCCTAGATGCTGACACAGTTGAAAACGATGGGAGAGGGAGCCTGGGCGTACCGAAGATCAAAACTAGGGGGGACAAGCCATGGTCCTTCAGATTGTATAATACTCCACACAGTATAATGAGCCCCATACCTGTGTATACATCAGCCACAGCCAGCCCCTGTAGTATATACACATCAGCCTCAGCCAGCCCCTGTAGTATATACACATCAGCCTCAGCCAGCCCCTGTAGTATATACACATCAGCCTCAGCCAGCCCCTGTAGTATATACACACCAGCCACGGCCAGCCCCTGTAGTATATACACATCAGCCACGGCCAGCCCCTGTAGTATATACACATCAGCCACGGCCAGCCCCTGTAGTATATACACATCAGCCACGGCCAGCCCCTGTAGTATATACACATCAGCCACGGCCAGCCCCTGTAGTATATACACATCAGCCTCAGCCACAGCCAGCCCCTGTAGTATATACACATCAGCCACAGCCAGCCCCTGTAGTATATACACATCAGCCACGGCCAGCCCCTGTAGTATATACACATCAGCCCCCCAGCCCCTGTATACATCAGCCCAGCCACAGCCAGCCCCTGTATACATCAGCCCAGGCCTCAGCTCAGCACCTGTCCTGACACTGTAGTGATTGCCTCAGGAGTGCGCCGGTACGCTCCTCCGGATGCCTGAGGTGAGACCGTCACTGACCTGATAGTTCAGGTTCAGGGGCGGGAGCTGGGGAGAGCAGAGCGCTTTCCACCCACAAAGAATGTCCTGACGTTCAAAGTCAGGCGTTCTTATTAACCCCCTATGTACAGGGCACCCGGGCCACTGCGCGCACCTGTAAAGCCGCCGTGCCCGAAGATTTAAAGGGCCAGCGGCAGGAAAAACAGGTGGCCAGGCCTCATGATAGGTGCGCGGTACGCCACTGCTTCTAGGGGGGGCAGTTGCCCCCCCAACCCCTCGGTGGGTGCGACCATGAGAGGGAGCGTCCGATGATGCACTCTCCTGTCATTCCCCTTCTGCATCTGAGCTCTATGACGTCTCAGCACATAGGGTGCGATTATGTTACTACAGCGCGCCCTCTGTGCTGAAGCAGTGCCGAGGGTCAGAAGATGCTGAGGAGACTGGAATAGTGGGGTAACGGGGAGAGGTGTGTATTTGATTTTTTTTTTTTTTGTATGTATGGAGCATTTTATGGGGCTCATAATACTGTGTGCAGGACCATGTGGCGCCCATAATACTGTGTGCAGGACCATGTGGCGCCCATAATACTGTGTGCAGGACCATGTGGCGCCCATAATACTGTGTGGAGGACCATGTGGCGCCCATAATACTGTGTGGAGGACCATGTGGCGCCCATAATACTGTGTGGAGGACCATGTGGCGCCCATAATACTGTGTGGAGGACCATGTGGCGCCCATAATACTGTGTGGAGGACCATGTGGCGCCCATAATACTATAAGATTTCTATGTATGCCATTCGTCATAGGTTATTTAATGTCTCTTCTAACCAGTTCACACCCTATGACTTAAAAGTATGTCATAGCTCGTCTCTCCCCATTTGATGTAAGCTTGGCTCTGCGCCCGCATCTTTTGAGGCAGATGACAGCTGATTTGATCAGCTGTTATGTCCCTTTAACAGCAGCAGGTGGAATTGTGATCCACCCACAGCTGTTAACATGTTAAATGCCACTGTCAATCTCTGAAAGCATTTAACACGAGTGTGCCGGAAGTGCATCACAAACCACATTGATCGCCGCCCCTGTCACATGATCGCGGGGAGCCGATGAGTTGGCATGACAACCGGGGGTCTGCAGGATATCGCCGTGCTTGTCATTGAAGATCTGCTATGAGCGCCGACCTGTGGCTGGTGTTCATAGCAGATGATGATTCTTGCTGCACATGGCAGGGCTGAAGCCCTGCTATGTACAGTATAGCACAAGCGATCAGACAATCACAGGTTCAAGTCTTCTAACCAGACTATTACAGCAAGTAAAAAGTAAGAAAAAATGTTTTAAAAAATATTTTAAATGTAAGTTTAAATCAACCCCTTTTTGCCCCATTCAAAATAAAATATAAAAAATACACATATTTGGTATTGCTACGTTCAGAAACATCCAATCAAAATATAAAAATAATAATCAGATTGGTAAACAGTGTAACGAGAAAAAAAAATCAAAACCCCAGAATTATGTTTTTGTTTGTTATCCGCAACATTGCAATAAGAGGCGATCAAAACATTGTATCTACCCCAAGATGGTATCAATAAAAATGTAAGCTCGCCGCGCAAAAAATACGCTCTCACCCAGTCAAGGATACCGAGTAATTAAGACGCTAGGTGTCTGGGAAAATGGCACCGGTTTTTATTTTATTTATTAATTTATGTTTTTACAAACTGGATTTAATTCACCTCAAAAAAAAAAAAATCTATACGTTTGGTGTCTATGAACTCATAATAACCTGGAGACTCGTAACGGCAGGTCAGTTAGAGTATTCATTGAACATGGTAAAAACAAAAAAAGAAAAAATGCAGAATTGCACTTTTTTTTTGCAATTTCATCACACTTGAAACTTTTTCCCGATTTTCCAGTACATTATATGGTAAAACCAATGGATTCGTTCAAATGTATAACTTGTTCCGCAAATACATGGCCATATTGACAGAAAAATAAAAAAGTTATGGCTTTGGGAAGAAGGTGAGCAAAAAACGAAAATGCAAAAAATGAAAATCCCAAGGTCGTGAAGGGGTTAAGAAAGGGTGGGGGAAAAGCAAAATATTAAAACAACCTTTAAGGCTTTAAAGGAATCATTTTGTACTTTATACTCAGTAAGGTCTCCCATATTTAGACCTGGATCAGACAGGCGGTCTAGCATTATGGAGGTATTGGGACCGGCTCAGACAGCTGCATTTTATGGTCCATACGTGGACCATAATGCCCGGGCTGACCACGAGTCTCCTGATCCAAACTTGTCTCTATATGCCCATGAGGCTGTAAGGTTGAGTCCGGCACCATTGCAATCGGTATATGGGCCATGACATAAGAGCCTGTCCCAATACCTCCTTGCTGCAGGTAGAATTTAATGACCACCCGAATATTTTTTCGCCCCTTCTCTAGTCCATATTTTGCAGCACTTTTTCCGCCTAGGACAGGCTTGCCTTTTTCTCCTCCGTCAGCTGATGCCGTATAATCGATGTGTGCTGACTTTTCCAGCGAGCTATTTGCAGTCTACAAATTGTCCATGGGATTGCTTGTGTGCCGTCCTCCCTGTACTGCAGTGATTTTAATGGATCAGGCTATTATATGGGGTATGGGGAGGAGGCGTCCGCGCTTCAGGAGCAGGTGATCCTATATGCACCCTGCCATCCGAGCAGCCTGTGTAGGGGAGGATTTTCCATACCGGGTGGGTGCAGATCTACAGTACCAGGCATTCTCATCCGTTCTGTCCAGGGAGGGTCATTGAGGGTGAGCAGGGGGTGCGTAATAGGACAGGGGAGAAGATATGTAGAAGGAAATATTATACAGCAATCATCAGGAAGAAGGAGCGGAGACGGAGACTCACTGTGACTTATTATGACACGTGGGGGCTGACAACTGTGACACATGGAAGAATGGAGGGGGAAGGAAGACGTGACTCAGTCCACAGTGCCATGATTAAGGTGAGCAGCAAATATCTGTGCCCGGCCCATCATGTGCCCGTTCTGCATCAGGGACCCTGGCCAGTCATAGACTAACAGAACTTGGATCAGTTTCTAACTTGCCTAAAATCAATGTTGTAAAGTAATTCTTCACTTTTTATCATGTTTTCTGGTCATAATTCACTGCAGACTAATATCTGCAAATCCTCTGCATTATCCTGCAGCAGCCACTAGAGGGAGCCAGACTAAAATTCTGTAAGCTCCTCAGCTCCCCCTGGTGGCGCCTGTAGGCAGACAGAATGTCACGGTTTTAGATTTTAAATCTAAGTCTGTGCAGGGGATTTGGAGCTCTGTGTTAGGAACACTGCTTTAAAGATATTTGAAGACAGAACCCAGAATGTTATGTAAAAAAAAAAAAAAAAATGCTTGTCCATTTGCAATATTTTTCATGTAATTCTTTTCTGAAGTGGTGGCATAAACTTGTATCATCTGTCTCAAATTCCATAGATATTTGTTTTAACCACTTGTTGCATCACTGGGCATGCATTGTATTTGCGTACTGTTTTTTTTTTTTTTAGTTTTTTTTTTAATCTTTAGGAAATCTTCAGCAATCTAATATATAAAGCTCAATGTGTGTGTGTGTATGTTTGTGTGTGTGTGTGTATATGTCCGGGATTGGCATCTGCACCGTCGCAGCTACAGCCACAAAATTTTGCACAGTCACACGTCTGGACCCCGAGAGTGTCATAGGCTATGTTGTGAGGTGAAATTTTAACCCCGTGCATTCCAATTCACTAAACAATTTTGCCTATTATTCTTATTTCTATGGTGTTATCGTCCTTCTGTAAAGCTGGAAATAACACAATTTATTACCGTGCCAACACAGACTGCAGAGGGAGCCCAGTATCACACAGGATAGGATTAGATACACAGCTCAGCAGTCAGTATCACAGGATAGGATTAGATACATGGCTCAGCAGTCAGTATCACACAGGATAGGATTAGATACACAGCTGAGCAGTCAGTATCACACAGGATAGGGTTAGATACACGGCTCAGCAGACGGTATCACACAGGATAGGATTATATACACTGCTCAGCAGTCAGTATCACACAGAATAGTATTAGATACACGGCTCAGCAGTCAGTATCACACAGGATAGGATTAGATACAAGGCTCAGCAGTTAGTATCACACAGGATAAGATTAGATACACAGCTCAGCAGTCAGTATCATACAGGAGAGGATTAGACACGTGACTCAGCAGTCAGTATCACACAGGATAGGAATAGATACACGGCTCAGCAGACAGTATCACACAGGATAGGATTAGATACACAGCTCAACACACAGTATCACACATGATAGGATTAGCTACACAGCTCAGCAGACATTATCACACAGGATAGGGTTAGATACACAGCTCAGAAACAGGATGTGCCAAAGGAGAGGACATTTTCATTCCAAGAATTCCACTCATTCCATCTGATTTGTTTTTTGATTTTAAACGCCTCCAGTTTCCAGTTCAACTGCTATTTGCAATGTCCATTAACAATGCTCAGGGACAGTCCTTGAAAGTAGTAGGGATCGATTTGCAATCTCCATGCTTTTCTCATGGTCAACTTTACATGGTCTGGTCAAGAGTTGGAACTGCCAAAAATCTGTTCATCTTTGCACCGAAAGGAAAAACCAAAAATCTTGAATAAGTTGAAAATAAAATACTATCAATACTTGGGTTATCGTTTAGTTAATTTGTGTTGCAAATCTGTAGTGTTGAATATATGATGTGAAATGTATTTATGTGCAATATAATCATTATAATTTGTTATAACTAACCACAGTTGGTTACTATGCCCAGGCAACGCCGGGCTCTTCAGCTAGTCTTACACTAAATGTCACCAGTTCAGTTTGTTTCAGGGCCTGTTTTATTTACGGTATCTTTTTTCCAGAAATGGCAGCACTGTCCATAGAAAATACATATTTGTTTTCTATTATTTAAAGGGAACCTGTCAGCAGTTTTGTCCGATATAAGACACGGCCATCACCTTTCAGGGCTTATCTACAGCATTCTATAATGCAGCATATCTTCTCCCAACCCGACCTGGAAGAAGTGAAAAAATAACTTATTATACTCGCCTGCGGAGTGGTCTGGTTCGAGAGGTGTCACTCTAATTTGTCCGGCGCCTCCCATCTTCTTGCGATGTCGCCCTCCTGCTTGCTTCATGTGGATGACGCGACCCTGCATCATCCACACAGGCTCCCCGGTGTTGCGCTCCTCCGCAGACGTACTTCTCTGCTCTGTTGAGGGCTGAGGAAAGTACTGCAGTGCGCAAGCGCTGGGAAAGGTCAAAGAGGCTTAGCACCTGCACCCTGCAGGACTTTACTCTGCCCTCAACAGGGAAGATACGTATGCCTGCACAGGAGCTCAATGCTGGGGAGCCTGTGTGGATGACGAAGGAAGGCGTCATCGACAAAAAGCAAGCAGAAGGGCGGCGATCATAAGAAGATGGGAGATGCCGGACCAAGACCGGACCGCCCCGCAGGTGAATATAATAAAAGTTATTTTTCAGTTCCCCCAGATCGGGTTGGGGGCTTATAGACAGCATTGTAGAATGCTGTCTATAAACCCTGAAAGGTGATGAGCATGTCTTATATTGGCCAAAACTGCTGACAAGTTCACTTTAAGTGACTATGTCTAAGCTGCAATACCAGCTATGACCTGTGATCAACAGTGGCACTTTCTGCCATTGGAACCCCGTTCTTCACTTTATTCACATGTCAGACCTGAAAGAGTCTGGAGATGCCAACGTGAATGTTATCCTGATGCAACGTCGCCCATCATGACCAGTTTGGTGGTGGGTTAGTGATGTTCTTTGTTAGGTTGTGTAATCCACCAAATGATGGCCAATGGCTCCATGACTGCTGCTGTTTGGTACAGAGATTAAATCCATTGTCAGACCTTACCCTGGTGCAGTTGGTCCTAGGTTTCTCCTGGTGCAGGACAATGCCCGACCTCATATCCAGGACCTGGACGACGAAGACATTGATGCCAATGACTAATCTGCACCTTCTCTAGACCTATCCAACTGAGACCCTTTGAAACATTTTATATCAGAACATACAATGCCGACACACAGTGCCCAGACTGTCCACTGATCCAGGTCTGGGGGATGAGAGCCTCTAGGACGCTTTCCACCATCCAATCAGGATCATATCCAGGAATGCACACAGGCACGTCGGGGCCTTTCACATTACTGGGTCACATAAGCTGCCATCATGGTTTTGATTGCAATTTTTTTTGCATTGATTTTCGAGGTGATTTGGAATCCAAACCGTCTATTTACTTGATGATTTTGGCTTCCATTGATCGTTGATAAACAAATTACACAATTTATATCCGTAAAGATTAGCAATTTAAATCTTTCGTTGTGCTATTTAAGGGACTTGTGAATTATTGGGGGACAGTATATATACACTGCACAAAAAAAAGGGTAAAAGTTAAACAGCACAATGTAACTCAAAGTCAATCACACTTCTGTGAAATAATCTTTATTTTTTTTATATAGCGCTAACAAATTCTGCAGCGCTTTACAGTTTGCACACATTAGCATCACTGTCCCCGAAGGGCTCACAATCTCTATTCCCTATCAGTATGTCTTTGGAACGTGAGAGGAAACCGCAGTACCCGGAGGAAACCCATGCAAACACGGGGTGAACATACAAACTCCTTGCAGATGTTGTCCTTGGTGGGATTTGAACCCAGGACCCCAGCGCTGCAAGGCTGCAGCGCTAACCACTGAGACACCATGCCGCCCTGTGAAATCAACTTGTCCAGTGATGAAGCATAACCGACAGACAACAGGTAGAAATGACAGCAATTAGCAAGACAACCCCTATAAGGAATGGTTCTGCAGGGGGTGACCACATACCATTTCTCTGTTCTCATCCTTTTTGGCTGTGGTTTTGGTCACTTGCATTTTTGTCCTTGCTCTCCTAGTGGTACTGTACATTAGCATGAGGCGGTGTCTACAACTCACAGAAGTTGGTCAGGTAGTGCAGCTCATCCAGGATGGCACATCAATGCGAGCTGTGGCAAGAAGAATAGCTGTGTCTGTCAGCACAGTGTCCAGAGCATGGAGCAGATACCAGGACCAAGGGACAGGCCAGTACACCAGGAGACATGGAGGGGGCAGTAGGAGGGCAACAAACCAGCAGCAGGACCGCTAACTCCTACTTTGTGCAAGGAGGAGCAGTGCCAGAACCCTGCAAAATGACCTCCAGCAGGCCACTAACATCCATGTGTATGCTCAAACTGTCAGAAACTGACTCCATGAGAGTGGCATGAGGGCCTGACATCCACTGCAGGGCGACTAGCATTTGCCAGAAAACACTCAAGATTGGCAGATTCGACTTTGGCGCCCTGTGCTCTTCACAGATGAGAGCAGGTTCTCACTGAGCAAATTTGATAGATGTGACAGAGTCTGGAGACGAAGTCGAGAACATTCTGCTGCCTGCAACATTCTCCAGCATGACTGGTATGGCAGTGGGTCAGTAATGGTGTCGGGAAGCATTTCTTTGGAGGGTCGCACAGACCGCCATGTACTAGCCAGACGTACCCTGGCTGCCATTAGGTACCGGGATGAGATCCTCAGACCCATCCTGAGACCATATGCAGGTGTACGGAGATCCTTCTGATGCATAACAAGGCTAGGGCTCATGTGGCTGAAGTGTGTCAGCAGTTCCTGCATGATGAGGGCATTGATGCTGTGAATTGGCTGCCCGTTCCCCCTGAATCCAATCAAGCGCACCTGGGACATCATGTCTCGTTACATCCACCAACGCCACGTTGTACCACAGACTGTCCAGGAGTTGACATCCACCACCTCATCAGGAGCATGTCCAGGTGTTGTAAACACACTCACTACTGAGCATCATTTCCTTGTCTTGAGGCATTTCTGCTGAAGTTGGATCAGCCTGTAACTTGATTTTCCACTTTGATTTTGAGTATCATTCCAAATCCAGCCCTCCATGGGATATTCACTTTGATTTACATTGATCATTTTTATGTTTTGTTGTTCTCGATGCATTCCACTATCTAATGAATACAGATTTGTAACTGGAATATTTCATATAGTGATATCTAAGATGTGCTATTTAGTGTTCCCTTTATTTTTTTGGGCAGTGTATAATAAATATATATATATATATATATATATATATATATATTCTGTATAGCTGTAACATCAGATGAGTATCTGTGAAGGCTGATGACACACGGCTCACATGGTCGGATCACACCCTCTTGCAAATGCTCTGACAGTGCAGGACTGAGCCTGGAACCATTGTGTCATCCTCATTCTCTGCTGCCCGTCTATGGAGCGCTCAGTGGTACTGTGCCAGTGCTGTCATTTTCTGCCTCAATAATCGCCCCTCTACCTCTGTCCAGTCTATCACCGCTCACATCTCGCCGTCGTCATCATTCCCTTATCCATTCATGGTGCTGTAATGATTTATATGTTTGTTCCACTTCGTACAGTTAATCTAAAAAAAGTTCCCCCTTATTTTTCTTGCCTTCGTTATTAGGGGGAGTCGCGGGGAAGTTCGAGGAGACGCGGACTCTTCTGGAAACTCCGACAAAGATGGAAACTACTTGGTCTTTTTGAAATCGATAAGGATCACGAGTTTTACCCACTGACCTGCGATCTGAAAGAAGGACTGAAAGATGCTGTACACGACGCCATCCAGAGTGAGGCCGCGGTGAGACGAGTGGAACACCACTGTGAAATGTGGGCATCTGTCTGGCCCTTTAAGGGTAATTTCCAACTGGGCACGTTATTACCCGACCATAGTATAGGTGAACAGTTACCGATCACTGGGGCTTCATCCGGTCCTAAGAATTGGGTTCCTACACAACTTTTTGGAATGAAGCAGTGGGCGCCCATTCATATATTGCCTCTGTGATTGCCGGAAAAGGCAGAGCAGCACTGTGCAATAAACACAGCGCAACCTGTCTGGCATTTTAGAGCCCCCTTCATGGATTGCTGAAGGAAAGGTGACAACATGCCAAGTTGGAAATACCCCTTTAACTTAATAATAATACAGCTGTGTATATGTATATATATATCTATTTGTGCTTTCATTTTTTTCCCTTTTCTTTAATATTTTTGTTTTTTTAATTACTATTCTCCTGCCAACATTTTACTATATAATGTACTGAAAAATGGGGAAAAAAATACAAGTTTGGTGAAATGGCAAAAAAGAGGTTATTTTGCGGCATGCATGTCTGGGGGCCGCTCGGGGTGAGCAAAAAAATGACTTTTTCTCAACAGTGTTTATCTAATGGGTTGTTGTAACCTTATATTTTGCTAAATCGACTCGCTAATACTAAATATGCTTTTTTTATTTATTTTTTTTTAGGAAGGAAAGGGGATGGTTCACACTTTTTTTTTTTTTTTTTTTTTTTTTTTTTATATTACAATTTTTTTTTTCTTTAGCACATTTCACTTCATTTTTTTTTTTAACCCAATAAGGGACTAAATATAATATTGTTTATCACTGGTATTATATAATAATTCTTCAGTATTATTATTTACTTATACAGTAAAAAAAAAAATTATGGTCCCCTATAAAATCCGGTATGTCGCAGAGTTTGATGGCAGCATTTTTTGGGGTGCGGAGAGGCGTCAACTGTCTCGCCCTCCCCATGACATACTAGAACGTCCTAGGAAGGAAAGGCGTTCAAGGGATCGTCTTCTTTTCAAAATGTGGCCCCTGGGAAGATCCTGGTAGCGCAGGAATTGTCCTGATGTAACAGATTGATTTGATGTGATTCCTGTTTGGTGGGGGGCATCCAACCATTTAATAGAACATGAGTTCCCGGTAGTGTCATTCGCATGTCCAATCGCTTTCCTTTGACACTAAATGTCTATTATATAGTAACATTCCCCTAATCTGTCATCTGTTAATCCAGAAAGTCCTAATCCAGCCCTTGTTTCTATCACGGAACGACATTATAATGATTTTGTCTTCGCTTTTTGGCTTCTATGTGACTGGAGGTGACTTGTGGTTTGCACAGTGCTGTGCAAATTAATTGGGACAAAGCATTTTTTTTAAGTAAAATCGTAAGTTGGTTACCAGTCAGTGATTCAAACCAGTTTTAACTTCTTCGAACAGGCACTCACACCTGTTCAAAGCAGATAAAACTGGTTTGAATCACTGACTGGTAACCAACTTACCATTTTACTTAAAAAAATGCTTTGTCCCAATTAATTTGCACAGCACTGTACATGTTAACTTAAAAATTTTCTTTTTCAGCATCTGATTCTTACAGATGAGGATTTCAGAGCTAAACTCACGCAGGGTCATGAGGTAGGTGTAATTTTTATCCTTTACTCCATCCTTCTTTATAGGGGTTCTTATTCTTAAAACCCATTTTCAAATACCAATGGGTAAGAGTGTTATGCTTCATTTGCCCTGCGGAGGCACTGCAGCGAAATTGAACACTTCTGGTCAAGTTCTTACATTGATTGCTGGTGAATGCAGCAGTAAGACACCCTGTGATCAGATTCAAAGATGGGGACCTTCCTAAGAAATACATTTCCTAAAAGATGAATAATATAAGCTGACGGTTATTTTCATGTGTTCTTTCTCCTACAGGGATATGACATGAGGACGTACGCGGGGCCGGTGTTCAAGCATTTTCGCCAGTCTCTGGGTATATCAGAGGAAAGTTACCAGAGATCTCTGTCTTCCTGTGGATTGTACCTTCAATTCATTAGCAACTCAAAGAGCAAAGCGGACTTCTTCCTGACGTGAGTATAAAGGGTTAAGTGCAGAAAAGTCACCAACGCTCTGCTGACTACATAATTGCAAAATCCAGACCTTCTCTGGTATAAACATCAGGACAAACACAGCGCCTCCGCCTTTAGCTTCATGGCCGAGCAGCTGGATGCTGCCTTACATCACCAAGCACAATGCAGAGCGTCAGATGGAGTGGTGTAAAGTTGCCACCACTTGTCTCCTCATTTAATGTACCAAGGTCGACTTTCCTCCCTCGAACATGACCCAATTCATAGATGACTTCTGCTAATTGTGCGTTGGGTCAGACATCAATGGCTTTTAACACAAGTCTCTCAAGCTGTAGCATAATTACAACTTCCAGAATACTGTGAAAATCAAATGCTGTCAGGGGCATGCAACAGCTGGAGAGATGCATGGTTAGATGTGATTTCAGAATTTCGAGCTATGCAGAATAGCTGGAAAATCTCACAATTGTCTGTGCCGACAATGAATCTCACATTTGGGATTAAAAGGGTCTCTCTTTGCAGAAATGACAAGCGGCTTTTTCTGAAGACACAGAGTAAGAGAGAAGTTCACTTCCTCCTGCAGATTCTACCCAAGTACATCCAGCACTTCCAATCCTATCCGCACTCCCTGCTGGTGAAGATACTTGGTGGGTAGTCCTTGATAGGATCATATACTCTTAACGTTGAAATTATAGCACTAAGAAGGAAAAGTGGTGGAATTCTGGAAATCACAAAATGTATAGGCAGGTTGCTGATCTGCAAATGATGGAAACATGGAGATAAAATTATCAAAACATCTCGATTTTTTTTTTTTTTTTTTTTTTTCCAGCCTGGAGTATGAGTGCTATGTGTAAAATCCCGGCACTTCCAGCCTTGGTCACTATCACTGAGGATATTAATGATCGTCTGAGGAAGGTTCTGCTGCGCTGAATGCACTTGAGCAAATCATCAAGATCCCCTGCTGGCAGCTTCTGTGTAATCACTGACCAATGATGTCCCCGATGTGCTCAGTTTGGAGACAAATGCAGAGACTCTGTTGGTCATGGTAGCACATTTAGGCCACACAGGCTGCTCACAGTAGCACAAGCACCATGCTGCCAGGCAGATCTGTGATGTCATTGCACAAGATGCTGCCTGCAGCGGATCTTGATGATTTGCCCAAGTGCGTTCAGTGCAGCAGAACCTTCCCCAGACGACCATTAATATTGTCTCTGACACAGCAGCCGATGCTGTAAGTGCCGGGATTTCTGCAAGTGGCCCATACTCCAGACTGAATAAATCAATATGGTTTGGAAATTTTATTTCTATTTTGTCATCATTTGCAGATCAGTAACCTGTCTATTCGTCCTGTAATTTCCATCAATAAACTACTTTTAGTTCTTGGTGTTGTAATTTCAGTATTGAAGAGTCTATATAGATTATACATAGCTGTAACGTGTGTGTGTTAAACAGGGAGATTTATTGAAGTTCTTATACATTCAACAGAACAGAAAATAAATAGCCTATCTCTGGCATAAGGGAACAAAATAAACAGTCCATATACAGGCTCACCCGTTCAGATAAATGTCCACCCGTCTTTCTAGTTTTGTCACCAGCATCAAGAGGTCTTTTCACTTCTCCCAGATACAGACCACAGTCTCTCACCCATGCTGCAATCCTGTCACTTCACCTGGCTCAGTTTAGTCTGCCACAAACTGTACTCTGCTGCTCACATCAGAAGAATAAACACCCTGCTCAGTTCCCCAGTACACTGCACACCAAGTGAGCCTAATTCCTGCTTCTAGTAAAAAGCTATGCAGGTGCCTCTAATCAAACCCTGCAGAGTTTGGATTTAACCCTGTTCTACCCAGCTTTGCTACATAACCTCCCCCTCTGCCCAAAGACGAGGGCAGGGCACCATCTGCCAACCCACAATGAACCCCGTCCCGTCAAGGCTTGACCAAGCTGGAATGACAAACCTGCCTGGGCTTCCTTTCCACTAGTTGGTAAACTTTATAGTGGCACTCACAAAATCTTTCCATCACTTCATAATACACTTGCCACTTGGCAAGCAATTTATTTTCTACAGTGGACACCAAGACCCGCACCCGAGTTTGATGGGAGTCACCGGACTATACTCCCTCGATCATGCCTTGAGGAGGTGCTCTTTTACCTGGCCCATCACTTTTGCCCCTTGCCTGGTCAAATGTGAAAACTGAACACTGGTTCTGGGATCCTGAAGAACAACATTTACCACTCTTACATTTTCCAGAGTACTTTTCAGAGTTAAGTTCCAGAGTTGAGCAGTTCCAAAAATTTTCCTGGACACCTCCAGCTCAGGGATATTTAAAGGGAATCTGTCACCCCTTTTATGAGATATCATATAATGATGATATTCAATTGTGTCACATAAGGATTCTCTTAGTACTTTTGCTTCCCCCTGACCCCGCACCTTTCATGCATAAATACCTTTTTTATATCGGTTCAGATGTATGTAAACTGCCACTGTCTGGTCCGCTGGGCGGGGCTTATTCACATGCCCCCCCCCTCCCTGTCTTGCTCTACGCATTTCTTCTTGTGTAGAACAAGACAGGGGGGGGGGAGCAGGTGAATAAGCCCCGCCCAGCGGACCAGACAGCGGCAGTTTACATACATCTGAACCGATATAAAAAAGGTATTTATGAATGAAAGGGGTCAGGGGGAAGCAAAAGTACTTAGAGAATCCTTATGTGACACACAATTGAATGATATCATTATAGGATAGCTCAAAAAGGGGTGACAGATTCCCTTTAATTGTGGGGATGCTTCCATATCCTTTTTGGCAATCCATACAACTTTCCAACCGTGGTGTGTGACAAGGTTTTTATCAAAGTAACCTGGTTGTCAGCCGAGCTACTAGTCGGTTTCGCTTACGCCCCCAAATCCCAAAACAGAGGAATATCACGACAAACAATTATAAGATCTGACAAGTTTTTGACCACTCCTACTGTGTGGGTCACGGAACCACAGTCTGTTCCAATGTCGACCCTGGTCATGAACATTTTTTGGCATGTCCATGAATATGTGGAAGCAAAGATCCAGGTCTGGTTAAAAAAAAAAAAAATCCAAAGGTTTTATTAGAATATTTAAAACAATGGCATTGTCGTGACACACCATATAGGCATAGTTGGAGGTTTGGAAAGTGCAAGAAATATGAAACACTGAATGCCTGTTGAACACTCTGTGTTTTCTTAGACTCGGTTTGATGAGAGAAGGAAAAGGAAAAGGTTTTTGAATTACCGCGATAATTAACATAATGATCAAATGAAATCATAGCTATGGTGTAATAGAGAGATTAAAAGCAACATGTTAATATACATGACAGTGAATGGAATTGAGATAATTTAGGACTGCACAGCAGTAAATGAAGAATAATAAATATAATGTGCCAGAAGTCAGTAATGCAGCATGATCTCCTGCTTCAAGATTAGTCCATATGGAACTCGTGTGTTGAGGAAGTATATCCAGAAAGCTTCACTGTTCTCTAATCCCCTCCACGTGTGTGTTTGGAGATATGTTCGATCGCATATGTTACACAATTTGTGGTGTCTCTGTTATGTGATTTTATGAAATGGTATGAGGCATTAGAAACATTTCAAGCGGTGGGATGAACTGTATCGTATAGGTGTTCCCTTATCTTATTTTTAAGTTTTCTAGTTGTGGAACCGACATACCGTATATACTCGAGTATAAGCTGACCTGAATATAAACCGAGGCACTTAATTTTACCACAAAAAAACTGGGAAAACTTATTGACTAGAGTATAAGCTAAGCTTGGTATGCATGGCCCCCTCATCCCCATCTTTGTATGCATGGTCTCCTCATCCCCATCCTTGTATACATGGTCTCCTCATCCTGGTATGCGAGGCCCCCTCATCCCCGTCTTTGAATACATGGTCTCCTCATCCCCATCATTGTATACATGTTCTCCTCATCCCCACCCTGGTATGCGAGGCCCCCTCATCCCCGTCTTTGTATACATGGTCGTCTCATCCCCATCATTGTATACATGGCCTCCTCATCCCCATCCTGGTATGTGTGGCCCCCTCATCCCCATCTTTGTATGCATGGTCTCCTCATCCCCATCCTTGTATACATGGTGTCCTCATCCTGGTATGCGAGGCCCCCTCATCCCCGTCTTTGTATACATGGTCTCCTCTTCCCCATCATTGTATACATGTTCTCCTCATCCCCACCCTGGTATGCGAGGCACCCTCATCCCCGTCTTTGTATACATGGTCTCCTCATCCCCATCATTGTATACATGGCCTCCTCATCCCCACCCTGGTATGCTAGGCCCCCTCATCCCCATCCTGGTATGCGAGGCCCCCTCATCCCCATCCTAGTATGCGAGGCCCCCTCATCCCCATCTTTGAATACATGGTCTCCTCATCCCCATCATTGTATACATGGCATCCTCATCCCTACCCTGGTATGCTAGGCCCCCTCATCCCCATCCTGGTATGCGAGGCTCCCTCATCCCCATCTTTGTATACATGGTCTCCTCATCCCCATCATTGTATACATGGCCTCCTCATACCCACCCTGGTATGCTAGGCCCCTTCATCCCCACCCTGGTATGCTAGGCCCCCTCATCCCCATCCTGGTATGCGAGGCTCCCTCATTCCCATCTTTGAATACATGATTTCCTCATCCCCATCCTGGTATGCATGGAGCCTGAACCCATCATGAAGAGCAGTGAATATTCATTTCTTTTTAGCAGCAGACACAGGTGTTAGCCACAGCAACCGGCTCCTGCCTCCTGTGACCCACTGCTCCGTAAGTGGTACCCTCATGTTGTGTTACTGTGCGATCGGCGGGCACATCAAAACACCGCATGCGGACACATCTACATACAGCGCATGTCCCTGCGTACCCAATGTTAAAGATATGTACACAGGACACATGCGGAACTAGGCAGAGCTTAAGGGAAGATGTGTGGAAGTAGGCAGGGCATAAGGGAGGAAGTACGCAGCCCTCCGCACTTTTGCCAAACGCAAGTGTGAACTTAGCCTAAGGCAACCATTTGCTGTTGATGCTGCTGCACCTGGACTAATTGCTTCACAAGCTCCTCCATACTATCTGACCGTGTTGTGCAATGCTGACGCTGCCATTACCCCGGACCTACAGACTTTATTTTACAATCATCTGTGCTTCCTGGGATTCAGTGCCCTCAGCCAAAACACCAACTGTAGGGATTTACTCGCTTTTAGGCTGCTGGCAGCATTCACACAGGCACATGGTTTCTGGGTCAAACAGGGAGGTTTATTGAAGTGCATAAACTTCCAGCAGAATGGAAAACAAACCGCCTTTCTCCGGCATAAAGGAACAGAATAAACAGTCCTTATACAGGCACATGTGAGTCACCTGTTCAGATAAATGTCCACCCAACTCTCAAGCATTGTCAGAGAGACCAGCACCTAGAGGTCTTCTCACTTCGCCTCCTAGACACAGACCACAGTCTCTCACCCGTGCAGCAATCCTGGCACTTCACCTGGCTCAGTTTAGTCTGCAGCTCCCAGCAGAATCTACACCTTGCTCAGTTCCCCAGCACACTGCACACAAAGTGAGCCTACTTCCTGCTTCTAGTAAATAGCTATGCAGGTGCCTCTAATCAAACCCTGCAGTGTTGGGGTTTATCCCTGTCCTACCTGGCTCTGCTACATTATATATGTCAGCAACCATTGACACCTGAATCATGTCACCTTTTCCTATCTTTTTTTCTAGGTGTACACAGTATCACCAGAATTCATGAGAAAAAGGTAAGAAGCCGCGTGTTCTGTCTTCCGTGTATGTCAAGTTTTAATTATCATTTTTAAAATCTCTGATTTTTGTCAGTGGAAAGGAACATTCTTGTTTAGATCTAGATGACACAATGTCTAGTTCTCAGAAGTGGATACAGTTGTATCCGGTATAATGTCTGTGCTGTTGAAGTCTAGATAGGCAGGATGACACCACTGACAGTATGCGCCTGTCCTGTGTTCACATCATGTTCGGGCGTCATGTACAGCATATGGCTTCTATAGACCTGATTGTATAATACAATGGCATAAGTCAAGGCTTCTCATTGGGCACATACGCCATGGGAAGTGGTATGTGTATGCAGCAATATGGCAGCACGTAGCTCATATGCCGCCAGCTTCTATGGCGTATTGTATCACTAATCCATGTTTATTATCATCTATTACAGAAATACTTCATCATTATGCAGAGCGTCTTTTTTCCAGATGAACGGATCACTGGCCGGTGAGAATGTGGGTCATAACTTCCCCTTTATCGACTTTCCGGTTTGTAGGTATAATAAGAATTTTTCTCTGGTTTCAGCTATGATATTAAAGGCTGTCATGTGAGCCGCTGGACTGAGCCAGAACCGGAGGGCAGTAGAGTCCTGCAGGTCTTCAAGGATCAAAACTTCGAAGGAAATGTTATCTGTTTGGGTATGTTGTCAAATCTAGTAATCAATTATTTTTAAAGGGGTTTTTCACTCTGGACAATCCTTTTATCTTAGAATTGACCCCTTCCCAATAATGACCTGATCAGTGTCTCTCACTCCCTAGTCCCCAATAACTAGTAAGAATCTGGAAGCAGGTGCATCACTTCACTGCTGCACCCCCGCAGGGAAAATTAAGCATTACACAGTCCCTATTAAAATTTATGGGCTGACATGTTGGGTCCTCCACAAACAGAGACACTCTATTGTCAATCTAATACGCAAAGGTCCTAAATTTTTTTAAAAAAAGAGAAACATCTATAAGTATTTCATAAACGTAACTTTTTTATAGACATTTGCTGAAAAATAATAAGAACCTGATACTGGCAGCCCATAGATTTCAATTGGAATGGTGTAATACTTCATTTTCGCTACGGGAGCACTGCAGGGAAATGAAACACTTGCTTCCAGGTTTTTTCCCAGGTACTGTCTGGGTGATCATTATTAAAGTGACCATGTACCTTTAATGCCTGTCGGTCTCTGGTAGAAATCAATATCCCCTATCTTTCATGTTGGGATGCCCGAATATAGATAAGATGGTTGACCTGTACTGCCAAAATCAGTGGATCCAACAATTCCATTAATGTGTATTGACACATTTAGAGGGCATATCCACAAGAAGTTGTGTATGATAAAAAAAATACATTGGAACTAAGCGAGGATCCTAGGGGTCTCCATCCGGGCAACAGGAAGTGTGAGGAAGAAGGCCATTGAGTCACAAGAGGGACATTTAGTAAGCACAAGTTCTGTGGGAGGATTTTATCAACACTAGTGTAAAGTGAGTGGGGGGGGAGGTGCATATAGCAACCAATGAGATTCCACCGCTCATGTTTCAAAGGCCCTTTGGAAATTAAAATCTGCTCTCTGATTGGTTGCCATCAGCAGCTCCTCTCCTCCTTTCCTTTTGAAAGAGTTTAACTTCCCGCTTCTCCTCCAGATCAACAACGTTCCTGGCTTCTTCGTCAGACAGAGTTGGACACGCTTTTCTTAAAGCAGCTCAATGTCCTTGATTACAGTCTTCTAGTTGGATTTCAGCCTTTACATCAAGATGAGAAAAACCAGAGCTGGTCTTTGGCCAACCTAATCGTCCGCACTAAAAGGTGAGGTGACTGTTGTTTTGAAGCATCACTGAACAAATACGTTAGAGGCATACATTAAATAGTTTCTTGAAACAGCGCCACTCTTTTCTATGGATTGAGTCCGGTATTGCAGCTCACAATCACACAATAAGATAGAATGGTGCTGCAATCCCAGACGTAGCCACATAGAGAAGAGTGTTGTTGTTTCGGGTGGGAAATAAGATCCTTTTCCGAAACCTTTTCTTATTCTGCTGTTCCCTCCAGGTCTGTAAATGGAACTGGTAGTCCCACTACATCTCAGTGTGCTTCTGTGCCCGGGACAGTGGAGGAAGAAAGTGAATCCACTGATAAAGAAGATGATGGGACCGAGTTTAGCGACACCCCAGATGTAACTTCTACTAGACGCACGCCCATGAAGAAAATTGGCCAGCAAGTCAGCACCGTGTCGGATATCTCCGAGGTTATGGCCCAAAATCGCCGCCTACTTCCCAATTACAAGAACCCGCTGCACGTGATGGATGGGCCGGAGCTGAGATACTTCATTGGAATCATTGACATATTCACCGTCTATGGCCTGAAGAAAAGACTGGAACATTTGTGGAAGAGCATGCGTTACCACGGGCAGGAGTTCTCCACCGTCAGCCCCTCTCGCTACTCACAGCGGCTGTGTCACTGGGTGCAGACGCATACCGTGTAGTCGGATGTCGGCGCCAAAGTCAATTACTGTGAAACTATTTATATATATATATATATATATATATATATATATATATATATATATCCTTGGAGATGATGCTTCAATTCATGTAAAACTTTTAGGTAAATCTCTCACGGATCTGATAATGGAAAATGCATGAGCTTATGCCAAAAACTACTTTAGGGTGTGGTTCTGAAAAGCTACCACTAGAGGGCGAGCTTCCAGTTGGATTACTTACTCTCTTATATGGGGGAGACCTCCCTTTCCTTAATAGAGGTTCAGATCTCTTAAAGGTGGATTTTTGGGACCAAGCATTGGCTTTATTTTCAGTAACATCGCCACTCTTGTCCACAGGCCAAGTTTGTTATTTCAGCTCAGCCTGATTTTCAGAGTATAACTGTACTTTCATAAAACTTTTGAAATCTTAAAAGTTTTGGTCAGTGTTTGGTTCAGGTGCTGAAACTGCCCTTACCCCCCAACACAGAATACACACTCAGTAGAAAGTCTATAAGTCTGTCTTCTGCCCCATGTCGCTATTATAGTGACTCAATCAACAAAGTCGCTGTTACCTGCGTTAGTCATCTACTCAATGGCCGCCTCTCCTTTGTGGGTACGCACACATCCAAGCTAACTTCATTGTGTTGTAAGAGCTTGATCCTTACAGTAATGGGCAGCAGCTCAGAAATATCTGTGCTACGGTTTAACACGACAATTGAAAAATTCCTTTAGTTCAGAAATTCCAGTAATCCGCTACTGGACTGCTAAAACCATCTCATAATCTACAGTTTCTCAAGGCAGGAAACAGAGTACTTAGCTGGGATAATCTGCTCTACCGGGGTTATGCGATAGCGGGAACAGAGGTAGCAGTGACGGCTAAGGGGGTCCAAAGACCCCTCTGCCACCGTACCAGGGTCGGTGGTGGGCAATATTAGCGATTTGCATTGTGGCCCAGGGGCTTAAAGTTGCACCTCTGCTGCTAGAAGTGATCATAAGGCCGGGATCACACATGCAAGAAATTCGGACGAGTTTCGCATCTTAATACCCGGCACTGCCGCCGGCACTCGGGAGCGGAGCGTTCAGCTGCATGTATTTCTATTTGGCCACACGCTCCGCTCCCGAGTGCCGGCGGCGAGTTTCTCGCATGTGTGATCCCGGCCTTACAATGGTTTACTAGGCTTAAGATATTGATGGCCTAGTCTGAGGATAATCAATCAATATCAGAGGGTGGGGGGCCGACACCACCACTGATCAACTGTTTTCAGCTCCAGCAAGATCCGAATGTAACAATGGACAGAACCGGATCAGCCCAGCTCCGTACAGTGTAGCAGCCACGTTCTAGTACTATTGAAGTGAATAGGAGCCGATCTACAGTACATTGTACAGAGATGGACTGTTCGGACTCCATTCAATGTTTACGTCCAAATCTTGGTGATCGATGGTGGTGCCGGGTGTCGGACTCCCACCCTCTGATATTTGATGAAATCTCCTAAGGATAGGACAATCCCCTTTAAGAATCTTTACTAATTATGAAATTGTAATTTACCTCTCACAATCCGGAATATTGGATATTACTGTGCCTTTTGATGATGATGGTGATGAATGAAAGGAACTTTTACTGTAATTCATATTTTCTCTTTTCTGCTTGAAAAAAAAAAATAGTAAGCAGACGTCACCGACTCTTGACCTGTCAATTAGAATTTATAATATTACAGGCCCTAAAGCTGTGATATGGGTGGTCACATTGCTTTCTCCGATTCAATTTTTTTTTTTTTTTTTTTTTTGCATGCATGCAATTGGGTCTAAATATAATTTGTCATTTGGTTTCATTAAAAATTTTGCCCCGTTTGCCTTCTATAACTTCTGTATTTTGCACTATTGCTGGCTGCAGAATGAGTTAACTGAGAATGTGTTAGTGAGCCCACTGTGATGATCTGACTGGGAGTTTTTTGTTTGTTTTTTTTACTCAAATCGTTCGTTTTTTTGTTTCTCCTCTCAATTGATTTGTGACCACGGACCACATCAAAGTTTAATGCGCAGGGAAATAGAGACTGTAAAAGAAAAAGTGTTAAAAAATTAATTTTTAGCCACCAATACATGTACAAAGGTGGACAACCCCTTTTAATGGTTTTTGTCCATCTGTGGTCATTTCCAAATTGAGAAGTGAGCGGGGCTGGTGATGTTCTGCACCTGTCCTAATTAATGGGAAAGGTGGGTGATATACATGACTTCACTGCTCGCTTCTCAAGGTGGAAGTGAATGAATTTGCTGACATATTCAGCTACACCTCCCCTCTACTCTGATATGACTGCATGTACCTTCAGTATGAGCGCTCACCAAACAGCTATTACTCCTCATCCTCCCCCCGACATCGCATATACATGAATGCGCCTCAATGGGAATGGGGGCTTAAAGGGGTTATCCATAATTATGACAAGAAAACGTAAAAATTGAGGAATCTTTACTGTAGCAGAGGGCGGGAGACGTGAGATATTAAGCAGAATTCTCCTAAGAAATATAAGTTGAGCTGTCCTTAGAGTACAGATATTGCAGAGTGTAAGGGTATGTGCACACGTTGCGGATTCCTGTGCGGATTTTTCCACGTAGAATCTGCAGGTAAAATGACCTGCGTTTTACTGCGAATTTAGCTAGCATTTTTACACCTGCAGATTCCTATAATGGAATGGGTGTTAAAACGCTGCAGAATCCACACAAAGAATTGACATGCTGCGGAAAATAAACCGCTGCGTATGCGTGCGGAATCTTACACAGCATGTGCACAGCGGTTTTTGTTTTCCATAGGATATTATGGTACTGTAGATCGCATGGAATACTCCTGCGAATCCGCAGGGCCAAATCCGCTGCGGATCCGCAGACGAATCCGCAACGTGTGCACATAGCCTAAGTGGATTTCACCATAGTAGGCAATTGTACGATGACACCTTCCCTTTCAGTTAAATTATAATCACATCCAAACATCGGCCCTACTGTGTATACCTGTAGTGTATATCTGCAGAATGTTGGTGGACATCACAAAAAAGCCATCGATATATATAAAGATCTTTTTGGTAACTATTTATTTTGAAAAATAAATATGTGCATACATCGTTAATCAAAAACGCTTTGTAATGTAATCAAGAGAATTTATCAATTTTATGCAGTTGTGGATTTTCAGGACATTAGTATACTGCTCATTTTACCATATTTTAAAGTTTATAGAAGATTTGATGGGGATTCAATAACCCCTTCAAAGAGTCATCCAACTTAAAAAAAAAAAATAAAATAAAGTTTCTGCCATTTGAAAAGTTTTTTGGAAAATCACCACATCCTTTAAATATGTACCGTATATCTTTTTTTTTTTTGGAACGGTCAAAAACCAAAAGATGGCCACCCAGCTTTTCCTGAATATTGTGTATATGTTCACACTTTTTTTTTGTTCAGGAGTTATTGCAGAAGAAACTGTCCAATACCTTCCTCAAAATCTTGTTTGTTTTGAGTTTTCGCTAAAAAAAAAATATAGCAAAAAGGCTGTGTGAACATACCTTAAGGCTCACTCTGGTTTTGTTTTTTTAAGGCCACATGCACACGTTCAGTATTTGGTGAGTTTTTACCTCAGTATTTGTAGCTAAAACCAGGAGTGGGTGATAATCCAGAAGTGGTGACGTGTTACTATTATACTTTTCCTCTGATTGTTCCTCTACTAATTTTGGCTTACAAATACTGAGGTAAAATACTGACCAAATACTATGTGAACATGGCCTTAGCGTAAACTTTTTTTTTTTTTTTTTTAAATAAAGTTATTTTCTTGGAAGCGTTTCTTGAAAGAGGTTTAAAGTTTTTTGGGTTTTTTTCCATAGAAGCTTTTTCTCTTGCAGCCTTTTAATTGGACAGTTCCTAGTTTGGAAAGGTTCTCACTAAAACGTAAAAAAAAAATAAAAAATCCTCACATGAACATAGAAATGAAACAGACGAGTTTTTTAAGCAGTTTTTCAGGACGATTTTAGAGATGATCCACTAGAAAAAAAAAAAAGGGGTGACCATAGCCTAAAGAAGACAAGGATTTCTGTCATCTGGGGTAAAAGTTCCATTTACCGCCCTAGCCTAGTATCTAAATATTGTGGCCAATGCAAGATATCTATTGATGAGCGAGTATACTCGTTGCTCGGGTGTCCTCCGAGGTTTTTGGCGTGCTCGGAGATTTCGTTTTCCTAGTCTTATCTGCATGATTTGCGACTTGTAGACAGGCTGAATACATGTGGAGATTCCCTAACAAACAGGCATTACACACATGTATTCATGTATACGCGCTCATCACTAAAGATGTCTGGTTTTGGTGACTGCTCCTGGAACCCAACGTCTAGAACAGGGTTCCCCAACTCCAGTCCTCAAGGCCCACCAACAGATGATGTTTTCAGGATTTCCTGAGTATTGCCCAGGTGATAATTCCATCCCCTGGGCAATACAAATGAAATCCTGAAAACATGACCTGTTGGGGAACCCTGGTCTAGATGGAATCTGTATAGGAATCTAGAAAAGAGGTTGCCCAGCTTTTCCAGAAAGTAATACAACTAAGAAACAGCCAGTGTCGCAGATGACTCGGGAGGAAGGGTCCAGATGGTTCTTCAGACAGGTCCGCATCAGTTTGCTGCTTTGCTCCTTTGAGATGACAAGATCTCCTGACAGCTCCGGTAGATCTCTCGCAGGCAGTCCAGACGGGGCTGAGAGCTCTGGAAGACAGGAACCACCTGGGACACCCCGGCCTGGGGGTCACTGGGATCTTTGAGGAGCAGGCACAGGTAGTAGTTCACCCGGTGCATGGAGATGCCCTCGTTGATGACGACGTCTTGAACCCTGCACATCTCCACGAAGACGGTATTTTCCCGGCCGGAGGCATACGTCGTCGTTCTCTGGATCCCCAGGGAGCCCAGGATTAGCAGGGACTCGTGATCGACCTTCACCAGGTGCAAGTAAAGCAGAAGTCCTACGATGGACACCATGATGGCCGCCGTCAGGACAGCGCTGTGCTGCGTGTAGAAGAATATGGCGTAAGCGACTATCCATACGATGCACGTCCAGGTGGTGAGGGAGCGGACGGAGAGCTTGGCGCTGGTGACCGTGAAGTCCTGGCAGGTGTCACCGTACGCCTGCCGCTGCAGAGTAATTGCATTCCCATAGATATCCATATACTCCTTACCCTCCATTGCGAAAAGGGCAAATGCTGCTGGATTCTAGAGCCAGTGCTGCAGGACCTGCGATGACGTCACAGTCACGTGATCAGCCTGGATGAGTCATCTCCGGCACAGTGAGCTGCCAGCCACACCACTGAACCCAAAGACTGCTCTCAGCCTTGTGCTCTGGAAAGGAGAGAGTTAATGCGACCGCTCTCAACTCCGCCCAATCTGCAAGGCTTCATATTTAACCCTGTGATGCTGAATCAATAACACAGCTTACAGCTCCCGCCTATCAGGAATGTTTAACTCTGTCCTCTCCAGAACACATAGCTTGGAGGGAATATTGCAAGGGCATGATGGGAGTTGTAGTTGGGGCACCATATCTCCAAACTTTGAAAGACAGGAAAAAGTGTCATTCTGCAGCATGCAAAAATTTCTATTTTTTTTTTTTTTTTTTAAACAATTTTTTTTTATTTGATGAGATAAAAAAAATCAAAACATACAATGATATTAGCAAATATAAGGAAAGTTTGCACTTGTCGATATTACAGGATTTTTCTCATCTGTTTTCTTTTTAACATATTAAATGTAACAACAATACTTCAACAGATCCGCCTGCACCAAGAGTGAAGATTCACTTGCCAGAATCCCCAGGGGTCCCTAGATCTTCGTGGTCCCACCATGATGTGTCTCCACAGACCGACATCAACTGAGCGATCGCTGCCGGTCTAGAACTACACTCATCATGTTCTCCATTGTCAAAGACGGTTCCTGTGTTTTGCTCCTTTTGTGTTTCCGTGTCTGTTTTTTCCAGTACTAATAATGATTTAGGTATCTATTATTTCCGGTATCTTAGGTGCTTGTTGTTCCAACCAATGTCTCAGGATACATTTTGTATCCACCAATAGAACTAGTGTACCAGTCGCAAATCATGCAGCTGAGGCAACGAAATCTAAGTCTCCGAGCATGCCAAAATACTCGGAGGACACCCGAGCAGCGAGTATACTCGCTCATCACTAAAACCTGGACATTCCTTTCTGGCTTATCATTCCTCCCAGATATACAAGCTGGCATTGATTGAAGTAAATTTTCTGCTCTGAGATTGATCCAGACTATGTTAGTTTATCTAATATTTGTTTCATATATTCGACTTGAAAAGCAACATATCATCTGCAAAACACATTCATTTGATCTCTTTGAGACCCAGTCTTGTGCCCTCGAAACGATCCAAATTGATCAGGAATTGAGCCAGCGGGGAAAGTGCACGTCCTGTGTGCTGCAGCCATGCGCAGTGCAGACTCCTCGTCCCATTCTCCTCCGCACCCTACAAAAAGCGGAGGACCGAGCGCCCCGAGTTTCCTCCGTAACTCTCAACACTTCCCTACTGCTGGATGCAGAAGCCTAGTTGGCCAAAGGACCTTTGATGATGTCAGAACTATGTGATTCTATGGAAGGAGAGTCAGGCAATGGGCTGTGCTAGGTGATGTGTACTGGCAGGGTTCAGCCTAGACTGTATGGGCTCCTTCCAGGTATATATTCTTGAAGGTAGCAGACATTATGGGCTGCTGCCTGACCCTAACTGCAGCCCATACATGATTGTATGTGCTCCTTCAAGGTATAAATTATTAAAGCCAACCGAATATACTGTATGGGCTCCTTCCAGGTCCTAACTGCAGCCCATACAGTCTAGCCGACTCACTACTGAAGATGCTAGACTGTATGGGCTCCTTCCAGGTATATATTATTGTAGATATAGACTGTATGGGCTCCTGTCAGGTATATATTATTGTAGATATAGACTGTATGGGCTCCTTCCAGGTATATATTACTGTAGATATAGACTGTATGGGCTCCTTCCAGGTATATATTATTGTAGATATAGACTGTATGGCTCCTGTCAGGTATATATTATTGTAGATATAGACTGTATGGGCTCCTTCCAGGTATATATTACTGTAGATATAGACTATGGGCTCCTTCCAGGTATATATTATTGTAGATATAGACTGTATGGCTCCTGTCAGGTATATATTATTGTAGATATAGACTGTATGGACTCCTGTCAGATATATATTATTGTAGATATAGACTGTATGGCTCCTGTCAGGTATATATTATTGTAGATACAGACAGTACGGGCTCCTGTCAGGTATATATTATTGTAGATATAGACTGTATGGCTCCTGTCAGGTATATATTATTGTAGATACATACAGTACGGGCTCCTGTCAGGTATACATTATTGTAGATATAGACTGTATGGGCTCCTTCCAGGTATATATTATTGTAGATATAGACTGTATGGACTCCTGTCAGGTATATATTATTGTAGATATAGACTGTATGGCTCCTGTCAGGTATATATTATTGTACATACAGACTGTACGGGCTCCTGTCAGGTATATATTATTGTAGATATAGACTGTATGGCTCCTGTCAGGTATATATTATTGTAGATATAGACTGTATGGGCTCCTGCAGGTATATATTATTGTAGATACAGACAGTACGGGCTCCTGTCAGGTATATATTATTGTAGATATAAACTGTACGGGCTCCTGTCAGGTAAATATTATTGTAGATATAGACTGTACGGGCTCCTGTCAGGTAAATATTATTGTAGATATAGACTGTACGGGCCCTGTCAGGTATATATTATTGTAGATACAGACTGTACGGGCTCCTGTCAGGTATATATTATTGTAGATATAGACTGTACGGGCTCCTGTCAGGTATATATTATTGTAGATATAGACTGTACGGGCTCCTGTCAGTTATATATTATTGTAGATATAGACTGTACGTGCTCCTGTCAGGTATATATTATTGTAGATAGACTGTACGGGCTCCTGTCAGGTATATATTATTGTAGATACAGACAGTACGTGCTCCTGTCAGGTATATATTATTGTAGATATAGACTGTACGTGCTCCTGTCAGGTATATATTATTGTAGATATAGACTGTATGGGCTCCTGTCAGGTATATATTACTGTAGATATAGACTGTACGGGCTCCTCTCAGGTCTATATTATTGTAGATACAGACTGTACGGGCTCCTGTCAGGTATATATAATTGTAGATATAGACTGTACGGGCTCCTGTCAGGTATATATTATTGTAGATACAGACAGTACGGGCTCCTGTCAGGTATATATTATTGTAGATATAGACTGTATGGGCTCCTGTCAGGTATATATTATTGTAGATACAGACTGTGGGCTCCTGTCAGGTATATATTATTGTAGATACAGACTGTACGGGCTCCTGTCAGGTATATATTATTGTCGATATAGACCGTACGGGCTCCTGTCAGGTAAATATTATTCTAGATATAGACTGTATGGCTCCTGTCAGGTATATATTATTGTAGATATAGACAGTACGGGCTCCTGTCAGGTAAATATTATTGTAGATACAGAGAGTACAGGCTCCTGTCAGGTATATATTATTGTAGATATAGACTGTACGGGCTCCTGTCAGGTATATATTATTGTAGATATAGACTGTATGGCTCCTGTCAGGTATATATTATTGTAGATATAGACTGTACGGGCTCCTGTCAGGTATATATTATTCTAGATATAGACTGTATGGCTCCTGTCAGGTATATATTATTGTAGATATAGACAGTACGGGCTCTTGTCAGGTATATATTATTGTAGATATAGACTGTAGGGGCTCCTGTCAGGTATATATTATTGTAGATATAGACTGTACGGGCTCCTGTCAGGTATATATTATTCTAGCTATAGACTGTATGGCTCCTGTCAGGTATATATTATTGTAGATATAGACAGTACGGGCTCTTGTCAGGTATATATTATTGTAGATATGGACTGTACGGGCTCCTGTCAGGTATATATTATTGTAGATATAGACTGTACGGGCTCCCGTCAGGCATATATTATTGTAGATATAGACTGTGTGGGCTCCTGTCAGGTATATGTTATTGTAGATACAGACTGTATGGCTCCTGTCAGGTATATATTAGATACAGACTGTACGGGCTCCTGTCAGGTATATATTATTGTAGATATAGACTGTATGGGTTCCTGTCAGGTCTATATTATTGTAGATATAGACTGTATGGGCTCCTGTCAGGTATATATAATTGTAGATATAGACTGTACGGGCTCCTGTCAGGTATATATTATTGTAGATACAGACAGTACGGGCTCCTGTCAGGTATATATTATTGTAGATATAGACTGTATGGGCTCCTGTCAGGTATATATTATTGTAGATACAGACTGTGGGCTCCTGTCAGGTATATATTATTGTAGATACAGACTGTACGGGCTCCTGTCAGGTATATATTATTGTAGATATAGACCGTACGGGCTCCTGTCAGGTAAATATTATTCTAGATATAGACTGTATGGCTCCTGTCAGGTATATATTATTGTAGATATAGACAGTACGGGCTCCTGTCAGGTAAATATTATTGTAGATACAGAGAGTACAGGCTCCTGTCAGGTATATATTATTGTAGATATAGACTGTATGGGCTCCTGTCAGGTATATATTATTGTAGATATAGACTGTATGGCTCCTGTAAGGTATATATTATTGTAGATATAGACTGTACGGGCTCCTGTCAGGTATATATTATTCTAGATATAGACTGTATGGCTCCTGTCAGGTATATATTATTGTAGATATAGACAGTACGGGCTCTTGTCAGGTATATATTATTGTAGATATAGACTGTACGGGCTCCTGTCAGGTATATATTATTGTAGATATAGACTGTACGGGCTCCTGTCAGGTATATATTATTCTAGCTATAGACTGTATGGCTCCTGTCAGGTATATATTATTGTAGATATAGACAGTACGGGCTCTTGTCAGGTATATATTATTGTAGATATGGACTGTACGGGCTCCTGTCAGGTATATATTATTGTAGATATAGACTGTACGGGCTCCCGTCAGGCATATATTATTGTAGATATAGACTGTGTGGGCTCCTGTCAGGTATATGTTATTGTAGATACAGACTGTATGGCTCCTGTCAGGTATATATTAGATACAGACTGTACGGGCTCCTGTCAGGTATATATTATTGTAGATATAGACTGTATGGGTTCCTGTCAGGTCTATATTATTGTAGATATAGACTGTATGGGCTCCTGTCAGGTCTATATTATTGTAGATATAGACTGTACGGGCTCCTGTCAGGTAAATATTATTGTAGATATAGACTGTACGGGCTCATGTCAGGTATATTTTATTGTAGATACAGACAGTACGGGCTCCTGTCCTGTATATATTATTGTAGATATAGACTGTATGGGCTCCTGTCAGGTATATATTATTGTAGATACAGACTGTGTGGGCTCCTGTCAGGTATATATTATTGTAGATACAGACTGTACGGGCTCCTGTCAGGTATATATTATTGTAGATATAGACTGTATGGGCTCCTGTCAGGTATATATTATTGTAGATACAGACAGTACAGGCTCCTGTCAGGTATATATTATTGTAGATATAGACTGTATGGGCTCCTGTCAGGTATATATTATTGTATAGAAGGAAAGTTCTGCTCCAGCTGCTATTAAAATCTTCTTTGATGAAAAACCATTAAAACATACAATGGTGAAGACTCTCCATGTAACCACACCACAACAGAGATGACAGGCTACGCGTTTCGACCAGACGGTCTTTGTCAAAGCCAAATATTATTGTAGATATAGACTGTACGGGCTCCTGTCAGGTATATATTATTGTAGATACAGACAGTACGGGCTCCTGTCAGGTATATATTATTGTAGATATAGACTGTATGGGCTCCTGTCAGGTATATATTATTGTAGATATAGAGTGTACAGGCTCCTGTCAGGTATATATTATTGTAGATACAGACAGTACAGGCTCCTGTCAGGTATATATTATTGTAGATATAGACTGTACGGGCTCCTGTCAGGTATATATTATTGTAGATATAGACTGTACGGGCTCCTGTCAGGTATATATTATTGTAGATATAGACTGTACGGGCTCCTGTCAGGTAAATATTATTGTAGATATAGACTGTACGGGCTCCTGTCAGGTGAATATTATTGTAGATATAGACTGTACGGGCTCCTGTCAGGTATATATTATTGTAGATACAGACTGTACGGGCTCCTGTCAGGTATATATTATTGTAGATATAGACTGTACGGGCTCCTGTCAGGTATATATTATTGTAGATATAGACTGTACGGGCTCCTGTCAGTTATATATTATTGTAGATATAGACTGTACGTGCTCCTGTCAGGTATATATTATTGTAGATAGACTGTACGGGCTCCTGTCAGGTATATATTATTGTAGATACAGACTGTACGGGCTCCTGTCATGTATATATTATTGTAGATATAGACTGTACGGGCTCCTGTCAGGTATATATTATTGTAGATACAGACAGTACAGGCTCCTGTCAGGTATATATTATTGTAGATATAGACTGTACGGGCTCCTGTCAGGTATATATTATTGTATAGAAGAAAAGTTCTGCTCCAGCTGCTATTAAAATCTTCTTTGATGAAAAACCATTAAAACATACAATGGTGAAGACTCTCCATGTAACCACACCACAACAGAGATGACAGGCTACGTGTTTCGACCAGACGGTCTTTGTCAAAGCCAAATATTATTGTAGATATAGACTGTACGGGCTCCTGTCAGGTATATATTATTGTAGATACAGACAGTACGGGCTCCTGTCAGGTATATATTATTGTAGATATAGACTGTATGGGCTCCTGTCAGGTATATATTATTGTAGATATAGACTGTACGGGCTCCTGTCAGGTATATATTATTGTAGAAACAGACAGTACAGGCTCCTGTCAGGTATATATTATTGTAGATATAGACTGTATGGGCTCCTGTCAGGTATATATTATTGTAGATATAGACTGTATGGGCTCCTGTCAGGTCTATATTATTGTAGATATAGACTGTACGGGCTCCTGTTAGGTAAATATTATTGTAGATATAGACTGTACGGGCTCCTGTCAGGTATATATTATTGTAGATATAGACTGCACGGGCTCCTGTCAGGAATATATTATTGTAGATATACACTGTACGGGCTCCTGTCAGGTATATATTATTGTAGATACAGACAGTACGGGCTCCTGTCAGGTATATATTATTGTAGATATAGACTGTACGGGCTCCGGTCAGGTAAATATTATTGTAGATATAGACTGTACGGGCTCCTGTCAGGTAAATATTATTGTAGATATAGACTGTACGGGCTCCTGTCAGGTATATATTATTGTAGATACAGACTGTACGGGCTCCTGTCAGGTATATATTATTGTAGATATAGACTATACGGGCTCCTGTCAGTTATATATTATTGTAGATATAGACTGTACGTCCTCCTGTCAGGTATATATTATTGTAGATAGACTGTATGGGCTCCTGTCAGGTATATATTATTGTAGATACAGACAGTACGGGCTCCTGTCAGGTATATATTATTGTAGATATAGACTGTACGGGCTCCTGTCAGGTATATATTATTGTAGATACAGACAGTACAGGCTCCTGTCAGGTATATATTATTGTAGATATAGACTGTACGTGATCCTGTCAGGTATATATTATTGTAGATATAGACTGTATGGGCTCCTGTCAGGTATATATTACTGTAGATATAGACTGTACGGGCTCCTGTCAGGTCTATGTTATTGTAGATACAGACTGTACGGGCTCCTGTCAGGTATATATTATTGTAGATTCAGACTGTATGGCTCCTGTCAGGTATATATTATTGTAGATACAGACAGTACGGGCTCCTGTTAGGTATATATTATTGTAGATATAGACTGTATGGGCTCCTGTCAGGTATATATTATTGTAGATACAGACTGTGTGGGCTCCTGTCAGGTATATATTATTGTAGATACAGACTGTACGGGCTCCTGTCAGGTATATATTATTGTAGATATAGACTGTACGGGCTCCTGTCAGGTATATATTATTCTAGATATAGACTGTATGGCTCCTGTCAGGTATATATTATTGTAGATATAGACAGTACGGGCTCCTGTCAGGTAAATATTATTGTAGATACAGACAGTACAGTCTCCTGTCAGGTATATATTATTGTAGATATAGACTGTATGGGCCCCTGTCAGGTATATATTATTGTAGATATAGACTGTATGTGCTCCTGTCAGGTATATATTATTGTAGATATAGACTGTATGGGCTCCTGTCAGGTATATATTATTGTAGATACAGACTGTATGGACTCCTGTCAGGTATATATTATTGTAGATATAGACTGTATGGCTCCTGTCAGGTATATATTATTGTAGATATAGACTGTACGGGCTCCTGTCAGGTATATATTATTCTAGATATAGACTGTATGGCTCCTGTCAGGTATATATTATTGTAGATATAGACAGTACGGGCTCTTGTCAGGTATATATTATTGTAGATATAGACTGTACGGGCTCCTGTCAGGTATATATTATTGTAGATATAGACTGTACGGGCTCCTGTCAGGTATATATTATTGTAGATATAGACTGTACGGGCTCCTGTCAGGTATATATTATTCTAGATATAGACTGTATGGCTCCTGTCAGGTATATATTATTGTAGATATAGACAGTACGGGCTCTTGTCAGGTATATATTATTGTAGATATAGACTGTACGGGCTCCTGTCAGGTATATATTATTGTAGATATGGACTGTACGGGCTCCTGTCAGGTATATATTATTGTAGATATAGACTGTACGGGCTCCCGTCAGGCATATATTATTGTAGATATAGACTGTGTGGGCTCCTGTCAGGTATATGTTATTATAGATACAGACTGTATGGCTCCTGTCAGGTATATATTAGATACAGACTGTACGGGCTCCTGTCAGGTATATATTATTGTAGATATAGACTGTATGGGCTCCTGTCAGGTATATATTATTGTAGATATAGACTGTATGGGCTCCTGTCAGGTCTATATTATTGTAGATATAGACTGTATGGGCTCCTGTCAGGTAAATATTATTGTAGATATAGACTGTACGGGCTCATCTCAGGTATATATTATTGTAGATACAGACAGTACGGGCTCCTGTCAGGTATATATTATTGTAGATATAGACTGTATGGGCTCCTGTCAGGTATATATTATTGTAGATATAGACTGTACGGGCTCCTGTCAGATATATATTATTGTAGATACAGACAGTACAGACTCCTGTCAGGTATATATTATTGTAGATATAGACTGTACGGGCTCCTGTCATGTATATATTATTGTAGATATAGACTGTACGGGCTCCTGTCAGGTATATATTATTGAAGACACAGACAGTACGGGCTCCTGTCAGGTATATATTATTGTAGATATAGACTGTACGGGCTCCTGCCAGGTAAATATTATTGTAGATATAGACTGTACGGGCTCCTGTCAGGTAAATATTATTGTAGATATAGACTGTACGGGCCCCTGTCAGGTATATGTTATTATAGATACAGACTGTACGGGCTCCTGTCAGGTATATATTATTGTAGATATAGACTGTACGGGCTCCTGTCAGGTATATATTATTGTAGATATAGACTGTACGGGCTCCTGTCAGTTATATATTATTGTAGATATAGACTGTACGTGCTCCTGTCAGGTATATATTATTGTAGATAGACTGTACGGTCTCCTGTCAGGTATATATTATTGTAGATACAGACAGTACGGGCTCCTGTCAGGTATATATTATTGTAGATATAGACTGTACGTGCTCCTGTCAGGTATATATTATTATAGATATAGACTGTATGGGCTCCTGTCAGGTGTATATTATAGTAGATATAGACTGTACGGGCTCCTGTCAGGTATATATTATTGTAGATACAGACAGTACGGGCTCCTGTCAGGTATATATTATTGTAGATATAGACTGTATGGGCTCCTGTCAGGTATATATTATTGTAGATACAGACTGTGAGCTCCTGTCAGGTATATATTATTGTAGATACAGACTGTACGGGCTCCTGTCAGGTATATATTATTGTAGATATAGACTGTACGGGCTCCTGTCAGGTAAATATTATTCTAGATATAGACTGTATGGCTCCTGTCAGGTATATATTAATGTAGATATAGACAGTACGGGCTCCTGTCAGGTAAATATTATTGTAGATACAGAGAGTACAGACTCCTGTCAGGTATATATTATTGTAGATATAGACTGTACGGGCTCCTGTCAGGTATATATTATTGTAGATATAGACTGTATGGCTCCTGTCAGGTATATATTATTGTAGATATAGACTGTACGGGCTCTTGTCAGGTATATATTATTCTAGATATAGACTGTATGGCTCCTGTCAGGTATATATTATTGTAGATATAGACAGTACGGGCTCTTGTCAGGTATATATTATTGTAGATATAGACTGTACGGGCTCCTGTCAGGTATATATTATTGTAGATATAGACTGTACGGGATCCTGTCAGGTATATATTATTGTAGATATAGACTGTACGGGCTCCTGTCAGGTATATATTATTCTAGCTATAGACTGTATGGCTCCTGTCAGGTATATATTATTGTAGATATAGACAGTACGGGCTCTTGTCAGGTATATATTATTGTAGATATGGTCTGTACGGGCTCCTGTCAGGTATATATTATTGTAGATATAGACTGTACGGGCTCCCGTCAGGCATATATTATTGTAGATATAGACTGTATGGGCTCCTGTCAGGTATATATTATTGTATAGAAGGAAAGTTCTGCTCCAGCTGCTATTAAAATCTTCTTTGATGAAAAACTATTAAAACATACAATGGTGAAGACTCTCCATGTAACCACACCACAACAGAGATGACAGGCTACGCGTTTCGACCAGACGGTCTTTGTCAAAGCCAAATATTATTGTAGATATAGACTGTACGGGCTCCTGTCAGGTATATATTAATGTAGATACAGACAGTACGGGCTCCTGTCAGGTATATATTATTGTAGATATAGACTGTATGGGCTCCTGTCAGGTATATATTATTGTAGATATAGACTGTACGGGCTCCTGTCAGGTATATATTATTGTAGAAACAGACAGTACAGGCTCCTGTCAGGTATATATTATTGTAGATATAGACTGTACGGGCTCCTGTCAGGTATATATTATTGTAGATATAGACTGTACGGGCTCCTGTCAGGTATATATTATTGTAGATACAGACAGTACGTGCTCCTGTCAGGTATATACTATTGTAGATACAGACAGTACGGGCTCCTGTCAGGTATATATTATTGTAGATATAGACTGTACGGGCTCCTGTCAGGTAAATATTATTGTAGATATAGACTGTACGGGCTCCTGTCAGGTAAATATTATTGTAGATATAGACTGTACGGGCTCCTGTCAGGTATATATTATTGTAGATACAGACTGTACGGGCTCCTGTCAGGTATATATTATTGTAGATATAGACTGTACGGGCTCCTGTCAGGTATATATTATTGTAGATATAGACTGTACGGGCTCCTGTCAGTTATATATTATTGTAGATATAGACTGTACGTGCTCCTGTCAGGTATATATTATTGTAGATAGACTGTACGGGCTCCTGTCAGGTATATATTATTGTAGATACAGACAGTACGGGCTCCTGTCAGGTATATATTATTGTAGATATAGACTGTACGGGCTCCTGTCAGGTATATATTATTGTAGATATAGACTGTATGGGCTCCTGTCAGGTATATATTATTGTAGATACAGACTGTGAGCTCCTGTCAGGTATATATTATTGTAGATACAGACTGTACGGGCTCCTGTCAGGTATATATTATTGTAGATATAGACTGTACGGGCTCCTGTCAGGTAAATATTATTCTAGATATAGACTGTATGGCTCCTGTCAGGTATATATTAATGTAGATATAGACAGTACGGGCTCCTGTCAGGTAAATATTATTGTAGATACAGAGAGTACAGACTCCTGTCAGGTATATATTATTGTAGATATAGACTGTACGGGCTCCTGTCAGGTATATATTATTGTAGATATAGACTGTATGGCTCCTGTCAGGTATATATTATTGTAGATATAGACTGTACGGGCTCTTGTCAGGTATATATTATTCTAGATATAGACTGTATGGCTCCTGTCAGGTATATATTATTGTAGATATAGACAGTACGGGCTCTTGTCAGGTATATATTATTGTAGATATAGACTGTACGGGCTCCTGTCAGGTATATATTATTGTAGATATAGACTGTACGGGATCCTGTCAGGTATATATTATTGTAGATATAGACTGTACGGGCTCCTGTCAGGTATATATTATTCTAGCTATAGACTGTATGGCTCCTGTCAGGTATATATTATTGTAGATATAGACAGTACGGGCTCTTGTCAGGTATATATTATTGTAGATATGGTCTGTACGGGCTCCTGTCAGGTATATATTATTGTAGATATAGACTGTACGGGCTCCCGTCAGGCATATATTATTGTAGATATAGACTGTATGGGCTCCTGTCAGGTATATATTATTGTATAGAAGGAAAGTTCTGCTCCAGCTGCTATTAAAATCTTCTTTGATGAAAAACTATTAAAACATACAATGGTGAAGACTCTCCATGTAACCACACCACAACAGAGATGACAGGCTACGCGTTTCGACCAGACGGTCTTTGTCAAAGCCAAATATTATTGTAGATATAGACTGTACGGGCTCCTGTCAGGTATATATTATTGTAGATACAGACAGTACGGGCTCCTGTCAGGTATATATTATTGTAGATATAGACTGTATGGGCTCCTGTCAGGTATATATTATTGTAGATATAGACTGTACGGGCTCCTGTCAGGTATATATTATTGTAGAAACAGACAGTACAGGCTCCTGTCAGGTATATATTATTGTAGATATAGACTGTACGGGCTCCTGTCAGGTATATATTATTGTAGATATAGACTGTACGGGCTCCTGTCAGGTATATATTATTGTAGATACAGACAGTACGTGCTCCTGTCAGGTATATACTATTGTAGATACAGACAGTACGGGCTCCTGTCAGGTATATATTATTGTAGATATAGACTGTACGGGCTCCTGTCAGGTAAATATTATTGTAGATATAGACTGTACGGGCTCCTGTCAGGTAAATATTATTGTAGATATAGACTGTACGGGCTCCTGTCAGGTATATATTATTGTAGATACAGACTATACGGGCTCCTGTCAGGTATATATTATTGTAGATATAGACTGTACGGGCTCCTGTCAGGTATATATTATTGTAGATATAGACTGTACGGGCTCCTGTCAGTTATATATTATTGTAGATATAGACTGTACGTGCTCCTGTCAGGTATATATTATTGTAGATAGACTGTACGGGCTCCTGTCAGGTATATATTATTGTAGATACAGACAGTACGGGCTCCTGTCAGGTATATATTATTGTAGATATAGACTGTACGGGCTCCTGTCAGGTATATATTATTCTAGATATAGACTGTATGGCTCCTGTCAGGTATATATTATTGTAGATATAGACAGTACGGGCTCTTGTCAGGTATATATTATTGTAGATATAGACTGTACGGGCTCCTGTCAGGTATATATTATTGTAGATATGGACTGTACGGTCTCCTGTCAGGTATATATTATTGTAGATATAGACTGTACGGGCTCCCGACAGGCATATATTATTGTAGATATAGACTGTGTGGGCTCCTGTCAGGTATATGTTATTGTAGATACAGACTGTATGGCTCCTGTCAGGTATATATTAGATACAGACTGTACGGGCTCCTGTCAGGTATATATTATTGTAGATATAGACTGTATTGGCTCCTGTCAGGTATATATTATTGTAGATATAGACTGTATGGGCTCCTGTCAGGTCTATATTATTGTAGATATAGACTGTACGGGCTCCTGTTAGGTAAATATTATTGTAGATATAGACTGTACGGGCTCCTGTCAGGTATATATTATTGTAGATATAGACAGTACGGGCTCCTGTCAGGAATATATTATTGTAGATATACACTGTACGGGCTCCTGTCAGGTATATATTATTGTAGATACAGACAGTACGGGCTCCTGTCAGGTATATATTATTGTAGATATAGACTGTACGGGCTCCTGTCAGGTAAATATTATTGTAGATATAGACTGTACGGGCTCCTGTCAGGTAAATATTATTGTAGATATAGACTGTACGGGCTCCTGTCAGGTATATATTATTGTAGATACAGACTGTACGGGCTCCTGTCAGGTATATATTATTGTAGATATAGACTGTACGGGCTCCTGTCAGTTATATATTATTGTAGATATAGACTGTACGTGCTCCTGTCAGGTATATTTTATTGTAGATAGACTGTATGGGCTCCTGTCAGGTATATATTATTGTAGATAAAGACAGTACGGGCTCCTGTCAGGTATATATTATTGTAGATATAGACTGTACGGGCTCCTGTCAGGTATATATTATTGTAGATACAGACAGTACAGGCTCCTTTCAGGTATATATTATTGTAGATATAGACTGTACGTGATCCTGTCAGGTATATATTATTGTAGGTATAGACTGTATGGGCTCCTGTCAGGTATATATTACTGTAGATATAGACTGTACGGGCTCCTGTCAGGTCTATATTATTGTAGATACAGACTGTACGGGCTCCTGTCAGGTATATATTATTGTAGATTCAGACTGTATGGCTCCTGTCAGGTATATATTATTGTAGATACAGACAGTACGGGCTCCTGTCAGGTATATATTATTGTAGATATAGACTGTATGGGCTCCTGTCAGGTATATATTATTGTAGATACAGACTGTGTGGGCTCCTGTCAGGTATATATTATTGTAGATACAGACTGTACGGGCTCCTGTCAGGTATATATTATTGTAGATATAGACTGTACGGGCTCCTGTCAGGTATATATTATTCTAGATATAGACTGTATGGCTCCTGTCAGGTATATATTATTGTAGATATAGACAGTACGGGCTCCTGTCAGGTAAATATTATTGTAGATACAGACAGTACAGGCTCCTGTCAGGTATATATTATTGTAGATATAGACTGTATGGGCCCCTGTCAGGTATATATTATTATAGATATAGACTGTATGTGCGCCTGTCAGGTATATATTATTGTAGATATAGACTGTATGGGCTCCTGTCAGGTATATATTATTGTAGATACAGACTGTATGGACTCCTGTCAGGTATATATTATTCTAGATATAGACTGTATGGCTCCTGTCAGGTATATATTATTGTAGATATAGACAGTACGGGCTCTTGTCAGGTATTGTTCAACATCTTTATCAACGATTTAGATGAAGGAATTGAGGGTAAACTGATAAAATTTGCTGATGACACAAAGCTAGGAGTGATAGCTAATACTAGAGAAGAGAGAGAGAGGATTCAAAAAGATTTAAATAAACTGGAGAAGTGGGCAGCAACTAACAGAATGGTTTTTAACAGGGAGAAATGCAAAGTACTACATCTGGGCAATAAAAATGAAAAAAGCATATATAGAATGGGAGGAATAGGGCTAAGTGACAGCACATGTGAAAAAGACTTGGGTATACTAATAGATCACAGACTGAATATGAGTCAACAGTGTGATGCAGCAGCAAAAAAGGCAAATGCAATTCTAGGATGTATTAACAGAAGCATACAGTCTAGATCACGTGAAGTAATTATTTCCCTCTACTCCTCTTTGGTCAGACCTAATCTGGAATATTGTGTCCAATTTTGGGCACCACATTTTAAAAAAGACATCAACAAACTGGAGCAAGTTCAGAAAAGAGCGACCAGAATGGTGACCGGTCTGCAAACCCTGTCTTATGAGGAAAGGTTGCAGGATTTGGGAATGTTTAGTTTGCAAAAGAGAAGACTGAGAGGAGACTTAATAGCTGTCTACAAATATCTAAAGGGCTGTCACATTGTAGAAGGATCAACTTTATTCTCATTTGCACAAGGAAAGACTAGAAGCAATGGGATGAAGCTGAATGGGAGGAGACACAGATTAGATATTAGAAAAAACTTTTTGACAGTTAGAGTGATCAATGAGTGGAACAGGCTGCCACGAGAAGTGGTGAGTTCTCCTTCAAAGGAAGTCTTCAAACAGAGGCTGGACAGACATCTAACTGGGATGATTTAGCGAATCCTGCTTTGAGCAGGGGGTTGGACCAGATGGCCCAGGAGGTCCCTTCCAACTCTACGATTCTATTCTATTCTACTCTATTCTATATATTATTGTAGATATAGACTGTACGGGATCCTGTCAGGTATATATTATTGTAGATATAGACTGTACGGGCTCCTGTCAGGTATATATTATTGTAGATATAGACTGTACGGGCTCCTGTCAGGTATATATTATTCTAGATATAGACTGTATGGCTCCTGTCAGGTATATATTATTGTAGATATAGACAGTACGGGCTCTTGTCAGGTATATATTATTGTAGATATAGACTGTACGGGCTCCTGTCAGGTATATATTATTGTAGATATGGACTGTACGGGCTCCTGTCAGGTATATATTATTGTAGATATAGACTGTACGGGCTCCCGTCAGGCATATATTATTGTAGATATAGACTGTGTGGGCTCCTGTCAGGTATATGTTATTATAGATACAGACTGTATGGCTCCTGTCAGGTATATATTAGATACAGACTGTACGGGCTCCTGTCAGGTATATATTATTGTAGATATAGACTGTATGGGCTCCTGTCAGGTATATATTATTGTAGATATAGACTGTATGGGCTCCTGTCAGGTCTATATTATTGTAGATATAGACTGTATGGGCTCCTGTCAGGTAAATATTATTGTAGATATAGACTGTACGGGCTCATGTCAGGTATATATTATTGTAGATACAGACAGTACGGGCTCCTGTCAGGTATATATTATTGTAGATATAGACTGTATGGGCTCCTGTCAGGTATATATTATTGTAGATATAGACTGTACGGGCTCCTGTCAGGTATATATTATTGTAGATACAGACAGTACAGACTCCTGTCAGGTATATATTATTGTAGATATAGACTGTACGGGCTCCTGTCAGGTACATATTATTGTAGATATAGACTGTACGGGCTCCTGTCAGGTATATATTATTGTAGACACAGACAGTACGGGCTCCTGTCAGGTTTATATTATTATAGATATAGACTGTACGGGCTCCTGTCAGGTAAATATTATTGTAGATATAGACTGTACGGGCTCCTGTCAGGTAAATATTATTGTAGATATAGACTGTACGGGCCCCTGTCAGGTATATGTTATTGTAGATACAGACTGTACGGGCTCCTGTCAGGTATATATTATTGTAGATATAGACTGTACGGGCTCCTGTGAGGTATATATTATTCTAGATATAGACTGTATGGCTCCTGTCAGGTATATATTATTGTAGATATAGACAGTACGGGCTCCTGTCAGGTAAATATTATTGTAGATACAGACAGTACAGGCTCCTGTCAGGTATATATTATTGTAGATATAGACTGTATGGGCCACTGTCAGGTATATATTATTGTAGATATAGACTGTATGTGTTCCTGTCAGGTATATATTATTGTAGATATAGACTGTATGGGCTCCTGTCAGGTATATATTATTGTAGATACAGACTGTATGGACTCCTGTCAGGTATATATTATTGTAGATATAGACTGTATGGCTCCTGTCAGGTATATATTATTGTAGATATAGACTGTACGGACTCCTGTCAGGTATATATTATTCTAGATATAGACTGTATGGCTCCTGTCAGGTATATATTATTGTAGATATAGACAGTACGGGCTCTTGTCAGGTATATATTATTGTAGATATAGACTGTACGGGCTCCTGTCAGGTATATATTATTGTAGATATAGACTGTACGGGCTCCTGTCAGGTATATATTATTGTAGATATAGACTGTACGGGCTCCTGTCAGGTATATATTATTCTAGATATAGACTGTATGGCTCCTGTCAGGTATATATTATTGTAGATATAGACAGTACGGGCTCTTGTCAGGTATATATTATTGTAGATATAGACTGTACGGGCTCCTGTCAGGTATATATTATTGTAGATATGGACTGTACGGGCTCCTGTCAGGTATATATTATTGTAGATATAGACTGTACGGGCTCCCGTCAGGCATATATTATTGTAGATATAGACTGTGTGGTCTCCTGTCAGGTATATGTTATTATAGATACAGACTGTATGGCTCCTGTCAGGTATATATTAGATACAGACTGTACGGGCTCCTGTCAGGTATATATTATTGTAGATATAGACTGTATGGGCTCCTGTCAGGTCTATATTATTGTAGATATAGACTGTATGGGCTCCTGTCAGGTAAATATTATTGTAGATATAGACTGTACGGGCTCATGTCAGGTATATATTATTGTAGATACAGACAGTACGGGCTCCTGTCAGGTATATATTATTGTAGATATAGACTGTATGGGCTCCTGTCAGGTATATATTATTGTAGATATAGACTGGACGGGCTCCTGTCAGGTATATATTATTGTAGATACAGACAGTACAGACTCCTGTCAGGTATATATTATTGTAGATATAGACTGTACGGGCTCCTGTCAGGTACATATTATTGTAGATATAGACTGTACGGGCTCCTGTCAGGTATATATTATTGTAGACACAGACAGTACGGGCTCCTGTCAGGTATATATTATTATAGATATAGACTGTACGGGCTCCTGTCAGGTAAATATTAATGTAGATATAGACTGTACGGGCTCCTGTCAGGTAAATTTTATTGTAGATATAGACTGTACGGGCCCCTGTCAGGTATATGTTATTGTAGATACAGACTGTACTGGCTCCTGTCAGGTATATATTATTGTAGATATAGACTGTACGGGCTCCTGTCAGGTATACTGTATATTATTGTAGATATAGACTGTACGGGCTCCTGTCAGTTATATATTATTGTAGATATAGACTGTACGTGCTCCTGTCAGGTATATATTATTGTAGATAGACTGTACAGTCTCCTGTCAGGTATATATTATTGTAGATACAGACAGTACGGGCTCCTGTCAGGTATATATTATTGTAGATATAGACTGTACGTGCTCCTGTCAGGTATATATTATTGAAGATATAGACTGTATGGGCTCCTGTCAGGTATATATTATAGTAGATATAGACTGTACGGGCTCCTGTCAGGTATATATTATTGTAGATACAGACAGTATGGGCTCCTGTCAGGTATATATTATTGTAGATATAGACTGTATGGGCTCCTGTCAGGTATATATTATTGTAGATACAGACTGTGGGCTCCTGTCAGGTATATATTATTGTAGATACAGACTGTACGGGCTCCTGTCAGGTAAATATTATTCTAGATATAGACTGTATGGCTCCTGTCAGGTATATATTAATGTAGATATAGACAGTACGGGCTCCTGTCAGGTAAATATTATTGTAGATACAGAGAGTACAGACTCCTGTCAGGTATATATTATTGTAGATATAGACTGTACGGGCTCCTGTCAGGTATATATTATTGTAGATATAGACTGTATGGCTCCTGTCAGGTATATATTATTGTAGATATAGACTGTACGGGCTCCTGTCAGGTATATATTATTCTAGATATAGACTGTATGGCTCCTGTCAGGTATATATTATTGTAGATATAGACAGTACGGGCTCTTGTCAGGTATATATTATTGTAGATATAGACTGTACGGGCTCCTGTCAGGTATATATTATTGTAGATATAGACTGTACGGGCTCCTGTCAGGTATATATTATTGTAGATATAGACTGTACGGGCTCCTGTCAGGTATATATTATTCTAGCTATAGACTGTATGGCTCCTGTCAGGTATATATTATTGTAGATATAGACAGTACGGGCTCTTGTCAGGTATATATTATTGTAGATATGGACTGTACGGGCTCCTGTCAGGTATATATTATTGTAGATATAGACTGTACGGGCTCCCGTCAGGCATATATTATTGTAGATATAGACTATGTGGGCTCCTGTCAGGTATATGTTACTGTAGATACAGACTGTATGGCTCCTGTCAGGTATATATTAGATACAGACTGTACGGGCTCCTGTCAGGTATATATTATTGTAGATAAAGACTGTATGGGCTCCTGTCAGGTATATATTATTGTAGATATAGACTGTATGGGCTCCTGTCAGGTCTATATTATTGTAGATATAGACTGTACGGGCTCCTGTCAGGTAAATATTATTGTAGATATAGACTGTACGGGCTCATGTCAGGTATATTTTATTGTAGATACAGACAGTACGGGCTCCTGTCAGGTATATATTATTGTAGATATAGACTGTATGGGCTCCTGTCAGGTATATATTATTGTAGATAGAGACTGTGTGGGCTCCTGTCAGGTATATATTATTGTAGATACAGACTGTACGGGCTCCTGTCAGGTATATATTATTGTAGATACAGACAGTACAGGCTCCTGTCAGGTATATATTATTGTAGATATAGACTGTATGGGCTCCTGTCAGGTATATATTATTGTAGATATAGAGTGTACGGGGTCCTGTCAGGTATATATTATTGTAGATACAGACAGTACAGGCTCCTGTTAGGTATATATTATTGTAGATATAGACTGTACGGGCTCCTGTCAGGTATATATTATTGTAGATATAGACTGTACGGGCTCCTGTCAGTTATATATTATTGTAGATATAGACTGTACGTGCTCCTGTCAGGTATATATTATTGTAGATAGACTGTACGGGCTCCTGTCAGGTATATATTATTGTAGATACAGACAGTACGGGCTCCTGTCAGGTATATATTATTGTAAATATAGACTGTACGGGCTCCTGTCAGGTATATATTATTGTAGATACAGACAGTACAGGCTCCTGTCAGGTATATATTATTGTAGATATAGACTGTATGGGCTCCTGTCAGGTATATATTATTGTATAGAAGGAAAGTTCTGCTCCAGCTGCTATTAAAATCTTCTTTGATGAAAAACCATTAAAACATACAATGGTGAAGACTCTCCATGTAACCACACCACAACAGAGATGACAGGCTACGCGTTTCGACCAGACGGTCTTTGTCAAAGCCAAATATTATTGTAGATATAGACTGTACGGGCTCCTGTCAGGTATATATTATTGTAGATACAGACAGTACGGGCTCCTGTCAGGTATATATTATTGTTGATATAGACTGTATGGGCTCCTGTCAGGTATATATTATTGTAGATATAGAGTGTACGGGCTCCTGTCAGGTATATATTATTGTAGATACAGACAGTACAGGCTCCTGTCAGGTATATATTATTGTAGATATAGACTGTACGGGCTCCTGTCAGGTATATATTATTGTAGATATAGACTGTACGGGCTCCTGTCAGGTATATATTATTGTAGATACAGACAGTACGGGCTCCTGTCAGGTATATATTATTGTAGATATAGACTGTACGGGCTCCTGTCAGGTAAATATTTTTGTAGATATAGACTGTAAGGGCTCCTGTCAGGTAAATATTATTGTAGATACAGACTGTACGGGCTCCTGTCAGGTATATATTATTGTAGATATAGACTGTACGGGATCCTGTCAGGTATATATTATTGTAGATATAGACTGTACGGGCTCCTGTCAGGTATATATTATTGTAGATACAGACTGTACGGGCTCCTGTCAGGTATATATTATTGTAGATATAGACTGTACGGGCTCCTGTCAGGTATATATTATTGTAGATACAGACAGTACAGGCTCCTGTCAGGTATATATTATTGTAGATATAGACTGTACGAGCTCCTGTCAGGTATATATTATTGTATAGAAGGAAAGTTCTGCTCCAGCTGCTATTAAAATCTTCTTTGATGAAAAACCATTAAAACATACAATGGTGAAGACTCTCCATGTAACCACACCACAACAGAGATGACAGGCTACGCGTTTCGACCAGACGGTCTTTGTCAAAGCCAAATATTATTGTAGATATAGATTGTTCGGGCTCCTGTCAGGTATATATTATTGTAGATATAGACTGTACGGGCTCCTGTCAGGTATATATTATTGTAGATACAGACTGTACGGGCTCCTGTCAGGTATATATTATTGTAGATATAGACTGTACGGGCTCCTGTCAGTTATATATTATTGTAGATATAGACTGTACGTGCTCCTGTCAGGTATATTTTATTGTAGATAGACTGTATGGGCTCCTGTCAGGTATATATTATTGTAGATAAAGACAGTACGGGCTCCTGTCAGGTATATATTATTGTAGATATAGACTGTACGGGCTCCTGTCAGGTATATATTATTGTAGATACAGACAGTACAGGCTCCTTTCAGGTATATATTATTGTAGATATAGACTGTACGTGATCCTGTCAGGTATATATTATTGTAGGTATAGACTGTATGGGCTCCTGTCAGGTATATATTACTGTAGATATAGACTGTACGGGCTCCTGTCAGGTCTATATTATTGTAGATACAGACTGTACGGGCTCCTGTCAGGTATATATTATTGTAGATTCAGACTGTATGGCTCCTGTCAGGTATATATTATTGTAGATACAGACAGTACGGGCTCCTGTCAGGTATATATTATTGTAGATATAGACTGTATGGGCTCCTGTCAGGTATATATTATTGTAGATACAGACTGTGTGGGCTCCTGTCAGGTATATATTATTGTAGATACAGACTGTACGGGCTCCTGTCAGGTATATATTATTGTAGATATAGACTGTACGGGCTCCTGTCAGGTATATATTATTCTAGATATAGACTGTATGGCTCCTGTCAGGTATATATTATTGTAGATATAGACAGTACGGGCTCCTGTCAGGTAAATATTATTGTAGATACAGACAGTACAGGCTCCTGTCAGGTATATATTATTGTAGATATAGACTGTATGGGCCCCTGTCAGGTATATATTATTATAGATATAGACTGTATGTGCGCCTGTCAGGTATATATTATTGTAGATATAGACTGTATGGGCTCCTGTCAGGTATATATTATTGTAGATACAGACTGTATGGACTCCTGTCAGGTATATATTATTCTAGATATAGACTGTATGGCTCCTGTCAGGTATATATTATTGTAGATATAGACAGTACGGGCTCTTGTCAGGTATTGTTCAACATCTTTATCAACGATTTAGATGAAGGAATTGAGGGTAAACTGATAAAATTTGCTGATGACACAAAGCTAGGAGTGATAGCTAATACTAGAGAAGAGAGAGAGAGGATTCAAAAAGATTTAAATAAACTGGAGAAGTGGGCAGCAACTAACAGAATGGTTTTTAACAGGGAGAAATGCAAAGTACTACATCTGGGCAATAAAAATGAAAAAAGCATATATAGAATGGGAGGAATAGGGCTAAGTGACAGCACATGTGAAAAAGACTTGGGTATACTAATAGATCACAGACTGAATATGAGTCAACAGTGTGATGCAGCAGCAAAAAAGGCAAATGCAATTCTAGGATGTATTAACAGAAGCATACAGTCTAGATCACGTGAAGTAATTATTTCCCTCTACTCCTCTTTGGTCAGACCTAATCTGGAATATTGTGTCCAATTTTGGGCACCACATTTTAAAAAAGACATCAACAAACTGGAGCAAGTTCAGAAAAGAGCGACCAGAATGGTGACCGGTCTGCAAACCCTGTCTTATGAGGAAAGGTTGCAGGATTTGGGAATGTTTAGTTTGCAAAAGAGAAGACTGAGAGGAGACTTAATAGCTGTCTACAAATATCTAAAGGGCTGTCACATTGTAGAAGGATCAACTTTATTCTCATTTGCACAAGGAAAGACTAGAAGCAATGGGATGAAGCTGAATGGGAGGAGACACAGATTAGATATTAGAAAAAACTTTTTGACAGTTAGAGTGATCAATGAGTGGAACAGGCTGCCACGAGAAGTGGTGAGTTCTCCTTCAAAGGAAGTCTTCAAACAGAGGCTGGACAGACATCTAACTGGGATGATTTAGCGAATCCTGCTTTGAGCAGGGGGTTGGACCAGATGGCCCAGGAGGTCCCTTCCAACTCTACGATTCTATTCTATTCTACTCTATTCTATATATTATTGTAGATATAGACTGTACGGGATCCTGTCAGGTATATATTATTGTAGATATAGACTGTACGGGCTCCTGTCAGGTATATATTATTGTAGATATAGACTGTACGGGCTCCTGTCAGGTATATATTATTCTAGATATAGACTGTATGGCTCCTGTCAGGTATATATTATTGTAGATATAGACAGTACGGGCTCTTGTCAGGTATATATTATTGTAGATATAGACTGTACGGGCTCCTGTCAGGTATATATTATTGTAGATATGGACTGTACGGGCTCCTGTCAGGTATATATTATTGTAGATATAGACTGTACGGGCTCCCGTCAGGCATATATTATTGTAGATATAGACTGTGTGGGCTCCTGTCAGGTATATGTTATTATAGATACAGACTGTATGGCTCCTGTCAGGTATATATTAGATACAGACTGTACGGGCTCCTGTCAGGTATATATTATTGTAGATATAGACTGTATGGGCTCCTGTCAGGTATATATTATTGTAGATATAGACTGTATGGGCTCCTGTCAGGTCTATATTATTGTAGATATAGACTGTATGGGCTCCTGTCAGGTAAATATTATTGTAGATATAGACTGTACGGGCTCATGTCAGGTATATATTATTGTAGATACAGACAGTACGGGCTCCTGTCAGGTATATATTATTGTAGATATAGACTGTATGGGCTCCTGTCAGGTATATATTATTGTAGATATAGACTGTACGGGCTCCTGTCAGGTATATATTATTGTAGATACAGACAGTACAGACTCCTGTCAGGTATATATTATTGTAGATATAGACTGTACGGGCTCCTGTCAGGTACATATTATTGTAGATATAGACTGTACGGGCTCCTGTCAGGTATATATTATTGTAGACACAGACAGTACGGGCTCCTGTCAGGTTTATATTATTATAGATATAGACTGTACGGGCTCCTGTCAGGTAAATATTATTGTAGATATAGACTGTACGGGCTCCTGTCAGGTAAATATTATTGTAGATATAGACTGTACGGGCCCCTGTCAGGTATATGTTATTGTAGATACAGACTGTACGGGCTCCTGTCAGGTATATATTATTGTAGATATAGACTGTACGGGCTCCTGTGAGGTATATATTATTCTAGATATAGACTGTATGGCTCCTGTCAGGTATATATTATTGTAGATATAGACAGTACGGGCTCCTGTCAGGTAAATATTATTGTAGATACAGACAGTACAGGCTCCTGTCAGGTATATATTATTGTAGATATAGACTGTATGGGCCACTGTCAGGTATATATTATTGTAGATATAGACTGTATGTGTTCCTGTCAGGTATATATTATTGTAGATATAGACTGTATGGGCTCCTGTCAGGTATATATTATTGTAGATACAGACTGTATGGACTCCTGTCAGGTATATATTATTGTAGATATAGACTGTATGGCTCCTGTCAGGTATATATTATTGTAGATATAGACTGTACGGACTCCTGTCAGGTATATATTATTCTAGATATAGACTGTATGGCTCCTGTCAGGTATATATTATTGTAGATATAGACAGTACGGGCTCTTGTCAGGTATATATTATTGTAGATATAGACTGTACGGGCTCCTGTCAGGTATATATTATTGTAGATATAGACTGTACGGGCTCCTGTCAGGTATATATTATTGTAGATATAGACTGTACGGGCTCCTGTCAGGTATATATTATTCTAGATATAGACTGTATGGCTCCTGTCAGGTATATATTATTGTAGATATAGACAGTACGGGCTCTTGTCAGGTATATATTATTGTAGATATAGACTGTACGGGCTCCTGTCAGGTATATATTATTGTAGATATGGACTGTACGGGCTCCTGTCAGGTATATATTATTGTAGATATAGACTGTACGGGCTCCCGTCAGGCATATATTATTGTAGATATAGACTGTGTGGTCTCCTGTCAGGTATATGTTATTATAGATACAGACTGTATGGCTCCTGTCAGGTATATATTAGATACAGACTGTACGGGCTCCTGTCAGGTATATATTATTGTAGATATAGACTGTATGGGCTCCTGTCAGGTCTATATTATTGTAGATATAGACTGTATGGGCTCCTGTCAGGTAAATATTATTGTAGATATAGACTGTACGGGCTCATGTCAGGTATATATTATTGTAGATACAGACAGTACGGGCTCCTGTCAGGTATATATTATTGTAGATATAGACTGTATGGGCTCCTGTCAGGTATATATTATTGTAGATATAGACTGGACGGGCTCCTGTCAGGTATATATTATTGTAGATACAGACAGTACAGACTCCTGTCAGGTATATATTATTGTAGATATAGACTGTACGGGCTCCTGTCAGGTACATATTATTGTAGATATAGACTGTACGGGCTCCTGTCAGGTATATATTATTGTAGACACAGACAGTACGGGCTCCTGTCAGGTATATATTATTATAGATATAGACTGTACGGGCTCCTGTCAGGTAAATATTAATGTAGATATAGACTGTACGGGCTCCTGTCAGGTAAATTTTATTGTAGATATAGACTGTACGGGCCCCTGTCAGGTATATGTTATTGTAGATACAGACTGTACTGGCTCCTGTCAGGTATATATTATTGTAGATATAGACTGTACGGGCTCCTGTCAGGTATACTGTATATTATTGTAGATATAGACTGTACAGACGGGCTCCTGTCAGTTATATATTATTGTAGATATAGACTGTACGTGCTCCTGTCAGGTATATATTATTGTAGATAGACTGTACAGTCTCCTGTCAGGTATATATTATTGTAGATACAGACAGTACGGGCTCCTGTCAGGTATATATTATTGTAGATATAGACTGTACGTGCTCCTGTCAGGTATATATTATTGAAGATATAGACTGTATGGGCTCCTGTCAGGTATATATTATAGTAGATATAGACTGTACGGGCTCCTGTCAGGTATATATTATTGTAGATACAGACAGTATGGGCTCCTGTCAGGTATATATTATTGTAGATATAGACTGTATGGGCTCCTGTCAGGTATATATTATTGTAGATACAGACTGTGGGCTCCTGTCAGGTATATATTATTGTAGATACAGACTGTACGGGCTCCTGTCAGGTATATATTATTGTAGATATAGACTGTACGGGCTCCTGTCAGGTAAATATTATTCTAGATATAGACTGTATGGCTCCTGTCAGGTATATATTAATGTAGATATAGACAGTACGGGCTCCTGTCAGGTAAATATTATTGTAGATACAGAGAGTACAGACTCCTGTCAGGTATATATTATTGTAGATATAGACTGTACGGGCTCCTGTCAGGTATATATTATTGTAGATATAGACTGTACGGGCCCCTGTCAGGTATATGTTATTGTAGATATAGACTGTACGGGCTCCTGTCAGGTATATATTATTCTAGATATAGACTGTATGGCTCCTGTCAGGTATATATTATTGTAGATATAGACAGTACGGGCTCTTGTCAGGTATATATTATTGTAGATATAGACTGTACGGGCTCCTGTCAGGTATATATTATTGTAGATATAGACTGTACGGGCTCCTGTCAGGTATATATTATTGTAGATATAGACTGTACGGGCTCCTGTCAGGTATATATTATTCTAGCTATAGACTGTATGGCTCCTGTCAGGTATATATTATTGTAGATATAGACAGTACGGGCTCTTGTCAGGTATATATTATTGTAGATATGGACTGTACGGGCTCCTGTCAGGTATATATTATTGTAGATATAGACTGTACGGGCTCCCGTCAGGCATATATTATTGTAGATATAGACTATGTGGGCTCCTGTCAGGTATATGTTACTGTAGATACAGACTGTATGGCTCCTGTCAGGTATATATTAGATACAGACTGTACGGGCTCCTGTCAGGTATATATTATTGTAGATAAAGACTGTATGGGCTCCTGTCAGGTATATATTATTGTAGATATAGACTGTATGGGCTCCTGTCAGGTCTATATTATTGTAGATATAGACTGTACGGGCTCCTGTCAGGTAAATATTATTGTAGATATAGACTGTACGGGCTCATGTCAGGTATATTTTATTGTAGATACAGACAGTACGGGCTCCTGTCAGGTATATATTATTGTAGATATAGACTGTATGGGCTCCTGTCAGGTATATATTATTGTAGATAGAGACTGTGTGGGCTCCTGTCAGGTATATATTATTGTAGATACAGACTGTACGGGCTCCTGTCAGGTATATATTATTGTAGATACAGACAGTACAGGCTCCTGTCAGGTATATATTATTGTAGATATAGACTGTATGGGCTCCTGTCAGGTATATATTATTGTAGATATAGAGTGTACGGGGTCCTGTCAGGTATATATTATTGTAGATACAGACAGTACAGGCTCCTGTTAGGTATATATTATTGTAGATATAGACTGTACGGGCTCCTGTCAGGTATATATTATTGTAGATATAGACTGTACGGGCTCCTGTCAGTTATATATTATTGTAGATATAGACTGTACGTGCTCCTGTCAGGTATATATTATTGTAGATAGACTGTACGGGCTCCTGTCAGGTATATATTATTGTAGATACAGACAGTACGGGCTCCTGTCAGGTATATATTATTGTAGATATAGACTGTACGGGCTCCTGTCAGGTATATATTATTGTAGATACAGACAGTACAGGCTCCTGTCAGGTATATATTATTGTAGATATAGACTGTATGGGCTCCTGTCAGGTATATATTATTGTATAGAAGGAAAGTTCTGCTCCAGCTGCTATTAAAATCTTCTTTGATGAAAAACCATTAAAACATACAATGGTGAAGACTCTCCATGTAACCACACCACAACAGAGATGACAGGCTACGCGTTTCGACCAGACGGTCTTTGTCAAAGCCAAATATTATTGTAGATATAGACTGTACGGGCTCCTGTCAGGTATATATTATTGTAGATACAGACAGTACGGGCTCCTGTCAGGTATATATTATTGTTGATATAGACTGTATGGGCTCCTGTCAGGTATATATTATTGTAGATATAGAGTGTACGGGCTCCTGTCAGGTATATATTATTGTAGATACAGACAGTACAGGCTCCTGTCAGGTATATATTATTGTAGATATAGACTGTACGGGCTCCTGTCAGGTATATATTATTGTAGATATAGACTGTACGGGCTCCTGTCAGGTATATATTATTGTAGATACAGACAGTACGGGCTCCTGTCAGGTATATATTATTGTAGATATAGACTGTACGGGCTCCTGTCAGGTAAATATTTTTGTAGATATAGACTGTAAGGGCTCCTGTCAGGTAAATATTATTGTAGATACAGACTGTACGGGCTCCTGTCAGGTATATATTATTGTAGATATAGACTGTACGGGATCCTGTCAGGTATATATTATTGTAGATATAGACTGTACGGGCTCCTGTCAGGTATATATTATTGTAGATACAGACTGTACGGGCTCCTGTCAGGTATATATTATTGTAGATATAGACTGTACGGGCTCCTGTCAGGTATATATTATTGTAGATACAGACAGTACAGGCTCCTGTCAGGTATATATTATTGTAGATATAGACTGTACGAGCTCCTGTCAGGTATATATTATTGTATAGAAGGAAAGTTCTGCTCCAGCTGCTATTAAAATCTTCTTTGATGAAAAACCATTAAAACATACAATGGTGAAGACTCTCCATGTAACCACACCACAACAGAGATGACAGGCTACGCGTTTCGACCAGACGGTCTTTGTCAAAGCCAAATATTATTGTAGATGTAGATTGTTCGGGCTCCTGTCAGGTATATATTATTGTAGATACAGACAGTACGGGCTCCTGTCAGGTATATATTATTGTAGATATAGACTGTATGGGCTCCTGTCAGGTATATATTATTGTAGATATAGACTGTACGGGCTCCTGTCAGGTATATATTATTGTAGAAACAGACAGTACAGGCTCCTGTCAGGTATATATTATTGTAGATATAGACTGTACGGGCTCCTGTCAGGTATATATTATTGTAGATATAGACTGTACGGGCTCCTGTCAGGTATATATTATTGTAGATACAGACAGTACGGGCTCCTGTCAGGTATGTACTATTGTAGATACAGACAGTACGGGCTCCTGTCAGGTATATATTATTGTAGATATAGACTGTACGGGCTCCTGTCAGGTAAATATTATTGTAGATATAGACTGTACGGGCTCCTGTCAGGTAAATATTATTGTAGATATAGACTGTACGGACTCCTGTCAGGTATATATTATTGTAGATACAGACTGTACGGGCTCCTGTCAGGTATATATTATTGTAGATATAGACTGTACGGGCTCCTGTCAGGTATATATTATTGTAGATAGACTGTACGGGCTCCTGTCAGGTATATATTATTTTAGATACAGACAGTACGGGCTCCTGTCAGGTATATATTATTGTAGATATAGACTGTACGGGCTCCTGTCAGGTATATATTATTCTAGATATAGACTGTATGGCTCCTGTCAGGTATATATTATTGTAGATATAGACAGTACGGGCTCTTGTCAGGTATATATTATTGTAGATATAGACTGTACGTGCTCCGGTCAGGTATATATTATTGTAGATATAGACTCTATGGCTCCTGTCAGGTGTATATTATTGTAGATATAGACTGTACGGGCTCCTGTCAGGTATATATTATTGTAGATATAGACTGTATGGCTCCTGTCAGGTATATATTATTGTAGATACAGACTGTACGGGCTCCTGTCAGGTATATATTATTGTAGATACAGACTGTACGTGCTCCGGTCAGGTATATATTATTGTAGATATAGACTGTATGGGCTCCTGTCAGGTATATATTATTGTATATACAGACTGTATGGACTCCTGTCAGGTATATATTATTGTAGATATAGACTGTATGGCTCCTGTCAGGTATATATTATTGTAGATAAAGACTGTACGTGCTCCGGTCAGGTATATATTATTGTAGATATAGACTCTATGGCTCCTGTCAGGTGTATATTATTGTAGATATAGACTGTACGGGCTCCTGTCAGGTATATATTATTGTAGATATAGACTGTATGGCTCCTGTCAGGTATATATTATTGTAGATACAGACTGTACGGGCTCCTGTCAGGTATATATTATTGTAGATACAGACTGTACGTGCTCCGGTCAGGTATATATTATTGTAGATATAGACTGTATGGGCTCCTGTCAGGTATATATTATTGTAGATACAGACTGTATGGACTCCTGTCAGGTATATATTATTGTAGATATAGACTGTATGGCTCCTGTCAGGTATATATTATTGTAGATATAGACTGTACGGGCTCCTGTCAGGTATATATTATTCTAGATATAGACTGTATGGCTCCTGTCAGGTATATATTATTGTAGATATAGACAGTACTGGCTCTTGTCAGGTATATATTATTGTAGATATAGACTGTACGGGCTCCTGTCAGGTATATATTATTGTAGATATAGACTGTACGGGCTCCTGTCAGGTATATATTATTCTAGATATAGACTGTACGGGCTCCTGTCAGGTATATATTATTCTAGATATAGACTGTATGGCTCCTGTCAGGTATATATTATTGTAGATATAGACAGTACGGGCTCTTGTCAGGTATATATTATTGTAGATATAGACTGTACGGGCTCCTGTCAGGTATATATTATTGTAGATATGGACTGTACGGGCTCCTGTCAGGTATATATTATTGTAGATATAGACTGTACGGGCTCCCGTCAGGCATATATTATTGTAGATATAGACTGTGTGGGCTCCTGTCAGGAATATGTTATTGTAGATACAGACTGTATGGCTCCTGTCAGGTATATATTAGATACAGACTGTATGGGCTCCTGTCAGGTATATATTATTGTAGATATAGACTGTATGGGCTCCTGTCAGGTATATATTATTGTAGATATAGACTGTATGGGCTCCTGTCAGGTATATATTATTGTAGATATAGACTGTATGGGCTCCTGTCAGGTAAATATTATTGTAGATATAGACTGTACAGGCTCATGTCAGGTATATATTATTGTAGATACAGACAGTACGGGCTCCTGTCAGGTATATATTATTGTAGATATAGACTGTACGGGCTCCTGTCAGGTATATATTATTGTAGATATAGACTGTACGGGCTCCTGTCAGGTATATATTATTGTAGATACAGACAGTACGGGCTCCTGTCAGGTATATATTATTGTAGATATAGACTGTACGGGCTCCTGTCAGGTAAATATTGTAGATATAGACTGTACGGGCTCCTGTCAGGTAAATATTATTGTAGATATAGACTGTACGGGCCCCTGTCAGGTATATATTATTGTAGATACAGACTGTACGGGCTCCTGTCAGGTATATATTATTGTAGATATAGACTGTACGGGCTCCTGTCAGGTATATATTATTGTAGATATAGACTGTACGGGCTCCTGTCAGTTATATATTATTGTAGATATAGACTGTACGTGCTCCTGTCAGGTATATATTATTGTAGATAGACTGTACGTGCTCCTGTCAGGTATATATTATTGTAGATACAGACAGTACGGGCTCCTGTCAGGTATATATTATTGTAGATATAGACTGTACGTTCTCCTGTCAGGTATATATTATTGTAGATATAGACTGTATGGGCTCCTGTCAGGTATATATAATTGTAGATATAGACTGTACGGGCTCCTGTCAGGTATATATTATAGTAGATATAGATTGTACGGGCTCCTGTCAGGTATATATTATTGTAGATACAGACTGTGGGCTCCTGTCAGGTATATATTATTGTAGATACAGACTGTACGGGCTCCTGTCAGGTAAATATTATTCTAGATATAGACTGTATGGCTCCTGTCAGGTATATATTATTGTAGATATAGACAGTACGGGCTCCTCTCAGGTAAATATTATTGTAGATACAGAGAGTACAGGCTCCTGTCAGGTATATATTATTGTAGATATAGACTGTACGGGCTCCTGTCAGGTATATATTATTGTAGATATAGACTGTATGGCTCCTGTCAGGTATATATTATTGTAGATATAGACTGTATGGGCTCCGGTCAGGTATATATTATTCTAGATATAGACTGTATGGCTCCTGTCAGGTATATATTATTGTAGATATAGACAGTACGGGCTCTTGTCAGGTATATATTATTGTAGATATAGACTGTACGGGCTCCTGTCAGGTACATATTATTGTAGATATAGACTGTACGGGCTCCTGTCAGGTATATATTATTGTAGACACAGACAGTACGGGCTCCTGTCAGGTATATATTATTATAGATATAGACTGTATGGGCTCCTGTCAGGTAAATATTAATGTAGATATAGACTGTACGGGCTCCTGTCAGGTAAATATTATTGTAGATATAGACTGTACGGGCCCCTGTCAGGTATATGTTATTGTAGATACAGACTGTACGGGCTCCTGTCAGGTATATATTATAGTAGATATAGACTGTACGGGCTCCTGTCAGTTATATATTATTGTAGATATAGACTGTACGTGCTCCTGTCAGGTATATATTATTGTAGATAGACTGTACGGTCTCCTGTCAGGTATATATTATTGTAGATACAGACAGTACGGGCTCCTGTCAGGTATATATTATTGTAGATATAGACTGTACGTGCTCCTGTCAGGTATATATTATTGTAGATATAGACTGTATGGGCTCCTGTCAGGTATATATTATAGTGGATATAGACTGTACGGGCTCCTGTCAGGTATATATTATTGTAGATACAGACTGTACGGGCTCCTGTCAGGTATATATTATTGTAGATATAGACTGTACGGGCTCCTGTCAGGTAAATATTATTCTAGATATAGACTGTATGGCTCCTGTCAGGTATATATTATTGTAGCTATAGACAGTACGGGCTCCTGTCAGGTAAATATTATTGTAGATACAGAGAGTACAGGCTCCTGTCAGGTATATATTATTGTAGATATAGACTGTACGGGCTCCTGTCAGGTATATATTATTGTAGATATAGACTGTATGGCTCCTGTCAGGTATATATTATTGTAGATATAGACTGTATGGGCTCCGGTCAGGTATATATTATTCTAGATATAGACTGTATGGCTCCTGTCAGGTATATATTATTGTAGATATAGACAGTACGGGCTCTTGTCAGGTATATATTATTGTAGATATAGACTGTACAGGCTCCTGTCAGGTATATATTATTGTAGATATAGACTGTACGGGCTCCTGTCAGGTACATATTATTGTAGATATAGACTGTACGGGCTCCTGTCAGGTATATATTATTGTAGACACAGACAGTACGGGCTCCTGTCAGGTATATATTATTATAGATATAGACTGTACGGGCTCCTGTCAGGTAAATATTAATGTAGATATAGACTGTACGGGCTCCTGTCAGGTATATATTATAGTAGATATAGACTGTACGGGCTCCTGTCAGGTATATATTATTGTAGATACAGACAGTACGGGCTCCTGTCAGGTATATATTATTGTAGATATAGACTGTATGGGCTCCTGTCAGGTATATATTATTGTAGATACAGACTGTGGGCTCCTGTCAGGTATATATTATTGTAGATACAGACTGTACGGGCTCCTGTCAGGTATATATTATTGTAGATATAGACTGTACGGGCTCCTGTCAGGTAAATATTATTCTAGATATAGACTGTATGGCTCCTGTCAGGTATATATTAATGTAGATATAGACAGTACGGGCTCCTGTCAGGTAAATATTATTGTAGATACAGAGAGTACAGACTCCTGTCAGGTATATATTATTGTAGATATAGACTGTACGGGCTCCTGTCTGGTATATATTATTGTAGATATAGACTGTATGGCTCCTGTCAGGTATATATTATTGTAGATATAGACTGTACGGGCTCCTGTCAGGTATATATTATTCTAGATATAGACTGTATGGCTCCTGTCAGGTATATATTATTGTAGATATAGACAGTACGGGCTCTTGTCAGGTATATATTATTGTAGATATAGACTGTACGGGCTCCTGTCAGGTATATATTATTGTAGATATAGACTGTACGGGCTCCTGTCAGGTATATATTATTGGAGATATAGACTGTACGGGCTCCTGTCAGTTATATATTATTCTAGCTATAGACTGTATGGCTCCTGTCAGGTATATATTATTGTAGATATAGACAGTACGGGCTCTTGTCAGGTATATATTATTGTAGATATGGACTGTACGGGCTCCTGTCAGGTATATATTATTGTAGATATAGACTGTACGGGCTCCCGTCAGGCATATATTATTGTAGATATAGACTGTGTGGACTCCTGTCAGGTATATGTTATTGTAGATACAGACTGTATGGCTCCTGTCAGGTATATATTAGATACAGACTGTACGGGCTCCTGTCAGGTATATATTATTGTAGATAAAGACTGTATGGGCTCCTGTCAGGTATATATTATTGTAGATATAGACTGTATGGGCTCCTGTCAGGTCTATATTATTGTAGATATAGACTGTACGGGCTCCTGTCAGGTAAATATTATTGTAGATATAGACTGTACGGGCTCATGTCAGGTATATTTTATTGTAGATACATACAGTACGGGCTCCTGTCAGGTATATATTATTGTAGATATAGACTGTATGGGCTCCTGTCAGGTATATATTATTGTAGATACAGACTGTGTGGGCTCCTGTCAGGTATATATTATTGTAGATACAGACTGTACGGGCTCCTGTCAGGTATATATTAATGTAGATATAGACTGTACGGGCTCCTGTCAGGTATATATTATTGTAGATACAGACAGTACAGGCTCCTGTCAGGTATATATTATTGTAGATATAGACTGTATGGGCTCCTGTCAGGTATATATTATTGTAGATATAGAGTGTACGGGCTCCTGTCAGGTATATATTATTGTAGATACAGAGAGTACAGGCTCCTGTTAGGTATATATTATTGTAGATATAGACTGTACGGGCTCCTGTCAGGTATATATTATTGTAGATATAGACTGTACGGGCTCCTGTCAGTTATATATTATTGTAGATATAGACTGTACGGGCTCCTGTCAGGTATATATTATTGTAGATATAGACTGTACGGGCTCCTGTCAGGTATATATTATTGTAGTTATAGACTGTACGGGCTCCTGTCAGGTATATATTATTGTAGATACAGACAGTACGGGCTCCTCTCAGGTATATATTATTGTAGATATAGACTGTACAGGCTCCTGTCAGGTAAATATTTTTGTAGATATAGACTGTAAGGGCTCCTGTCAGGTAAATATTATTGTAGATACAGACTGTACGGGCTCCTGTCAGGTATATATTATTGTAGATATAGACTGTACGGGCTCCTGTCAGGTATATATTATTGTAGATATAGACTGTACGGGCTCCTGTCAGTTATATATTATTGTAGATATAGACTGTACATGCTCCTGTCAGGTATATATTATTGTAGATAGACTGTACGGGCTCCTGTCAGGTATATATTATTGTAGATACAGACTGTAAGGGCTCCTGTCAGGTATATATTATTGTAGATATAGACTGTACGGGCTCCTGTCAGGTATATATTATTGTAGATACAGACAGTACAGGCTCCTGTCAGGTATATATTATTGTAGATATAGACTGTACGGGCTCCTGTCAGGTATATATTATTGTATAGAAGGAAAGTTCTGCTCCAGCTGCTATTAAAATCTTCTTTGATGAAAAACCATTAAAACATACAATGGTGAAGACTCTCCATGTAACCACACCACAACAGAGATGACAGGCTACGCGTTTCGACCAGACGGTCTTTGTCAAAGCCAAATATTATTGTAGATATAGATTGTACGGGCTCCTGTCAGGTATATATTATTGTAGATACAGACAGTACGGGCTCCTGTCAGGTATATATTATTTTAGATATAGACTGTACGGGCTCCTGTCAGGTATATATTATTGTAGAAACAGACAGTACAGGCTCCTGTCAGGTATATATTATTGTAGATATAGACTGTACGGGCTCCTGTCAGGTATATATTATTGTAGATATAGACTGTACGGGCTCCTGTCAGGTATATATTATTGTAGATACAGACAGTACGGGCTCCTGTCAGGAATATACTATTGTAGATACAGACAGTACGGGCTCCTGTCAGGTATATATTATTGTAGATACAGACTGTACGGGCTCCTGTCAGGTAAATATTATTGTAGATATAGACTGTACGGGCTCCTGTCAGGTAAATATTATTGTAGATATAGACTGTACGGGCTCCTGTCAGGTATATATTATTGTAGATACAGACTGTACGGGCTCCTGTCAGGTATATATTATTGTAGATATAGACTGTACGGGCTCCTGTCAGTTATATATTATTGTAGATACAGACTGTACGGGCTCCTGTCAGGTATATATTATTGTAGATATAGACTGTACGGGCTCCTGTCAGGTATATATTATTGTAGAAACAGACAGTACAGGCTCCTGTCAGGTATATATTATTGTAGATATAGTCTGTACGGGCTCCTGTCAGGTATATATTATTGTAGATACAGACAGTACGGGCTCCTGTCAGGTATATACTATTGTAGATACAGACAGTACGGGCTCCTGTCAGGTATATATTATTGTAGATATAGACTGTACGGGCTCCTGTCAGGTAAATATTATTGTAGATATAGACTGTACGGGCTCCTGTCAGGTAAATATTATTGTAGATATAGACTGTACGGGCTCCTGTCAGGTATATATTATTGTAGATACAGACTGTACGGGCTCCTGTCAGGTATATATTATTGTAGATATAGACTGTACGGGCTCCTGTCAGGTATATATTATTGTAGATATAGACTGTACGGGCTCCTGTCAGTTATATATTATTGTAGATATAGACTGTACGTGCTCCTGTCAGGTATATATTATTGTAGATATAGACTGTACGTGCTCCGGTCAGGTATATATTATTGTAGATATAGACTCTATGGCTCCTGTCAGGTGTATATTATTGTAGATATAGACTGTACGGGCTCCTGTCAGGTATATATTATTGTAGATATAGACTGTATGGCTCCTGTCAGGTATATATTATTGTAGATACAGACTGTACGGGCTCCTGTCAGGTATATATTATTGTAGATACAGACTGTACGTGCTCCGGTCAGGTATATATTATTGTAGATATAGACTGTATGGGCTCCTGTCAGGTATATATTATTGTAGATACAGACTGTATGGACTCCTGTCAGGTATATATTATTGTGGATATAGACTGTATGGCTCCTGTCAGGTATATATTATTGTAGATATAGACTGTACGGGCTCCTGTCAGGTATATATTATTCTAGATATAGACTGTATGGCTCCTGTCAGGTATATATTATTGTAGATATAGACAGTACGTGCTCTTGTCAGGTATATATTATTGTAGATATAGACTGTACGGGCTCCTGTCAGGTATATATTATTGTAGATATAGACTGTACGGGCTCCTGTCAGGTATATATTATTGTAGATATAGACTGTACGGGCTCCTGTCAGGTATATATTATTCTAGATGTAGACTGTATGGCTCCTGTCAGGTATATATTATTGTAGATATAGACAGTACGGGCTCTTGTCAGGTATATATTATTGTAGATATAGACTGTACGGGCTCCTGTCAGGTATATATTATTGTAGATATGGACTGTACGGGCTCCTGTCAGGTATATATTATTGTAGATATAGACTGTACGGGCTCCCGTCAGGCATATATTATTGTAGATATAGACTGTGTGGGCTCCTGTCAGGTATATGTTATTGTAGATACAGACTGTATGGCTCCTGTCAGGTATATATTAGATACAGACTGTATGGGCTCCTGTCAGGTATATATTATTGTAGATATAGACTGTATGGGCTCCTGTCAGGTATATATTATTGTAGATATAGACTGTATGGGCTCCTGTCAGGTCTATATTATTGTAGATATAGACTGTATGGGCTCCTGTCAGGTAAATATTATTGTAGATATAGACTGTACAGGCTCATGTCAGGTATATATTATTGTAGATACAGACAGTACGGGCTCCTGTCAGGTATATATTATTGTAGATATAGACTGTATGGGCTCCTGTCAGGTATATATTATTGTAGATGTAGACTGTACGGGCTTCTGTCAGGTATATATTATTGTAGATACAGACAGTTCAGACTCCTGTCAGGTATATATTATTGTAGATATAGACTGTACGGGCTCCTGTCAGGTATATATTATTGTAGATATAGATTGTACGGGCTCCTGTCAGGTATATATTATTGTAGATACAGACAGTACGGGCTCCTGTCAGGTATATATTATTGTAGATATAGACTGTACGGGCTCCTGTCAGGTAAATATTATTGTAGATATAGACTGTACGGGCTCCTGTCAGGTAAATATTATTGTAGATATAGAATGTACGGGTCCCTGTCAGGTATATATTATTGTAGATACAGACTGTACGGGCTCCTGTCAGGTATATATTATTGTAGATATAGACTGTACGGGCTCCTGTCAGGTATATATTATTGTAGATATAGACTGTACGGGCTCCTGTCAGTTATATATTATTGTAGATATAGACTGTACATGCTCCTGTCAGGTATATATTATTGTAGATAGACTGTACGGGCTCCTGTCAGGTATATATTATTGTAGATACAGACAGTACGGGCTCCTGTCAGGTATATATTATTGTAGATATAGACTGTACGTGCTCCTGTCAGGTATATATTATTGTAGATATAGACTGTATGGGCTCCTGTCAGGTATATATAATTGTAGATATAGACTGTACGGGCTCCTGTCAGGTATATATTATAGTAGATATAGACTGTACGGGCTCCTGTCAGGTATATATTATTGTAGATACAGACTGTACGGGCTCCTGTCAGGTATATATTATAGTAGATATAAACTGTACGGGCTCCTGTCAGGTATATATTATTGTAGATACAGACTGTGGGCTCCTGTCAGGTATATATTATTGTAGATACAGACTGTACGGGCTCCTGTCAGGTATATATTAATGTAGATATAGACTGTACGGGCTCCTGTCAGGTAAATATTATTCTAGATATAGACTGTATGGCTCCTGTCAGGTATATATTATTGTAGATACAGACTGTATGGCTCCTGTCAGGTATTTATTATTGTAGATATAGACTGTATGGGCTCCTGTCAGGTATATATAATTGTAGATACAGACTGTACGGGCTCCTGTCAGGTATATATTATTGTAGATATAGACTGTATGGGCTCCTTTCAGGTGTATATTATTGTAGATATAGACTGTATGGGATCCTGTCAGGTATATATTATTGTAGATATAGACTGTATGGGCTCCTGTCAGGTATATATTATTGTAGAAACAGACTGTACGGGCTCCTATCAGGTATATATTATTGTAGATATAGACTGTAGGGCTCCTGTCAGGTATATATTATTGTAGATATAGACTGTACGGGCTCCTGTCAGGTATATATTATTGTAGATATAGACTGTACGGGCTCCTGTCAGGTATATATTATTGTAGATACAGACAGTACAGGCTCCTTTCAGGTATATATTATTGTAGATATAGACTGTACGTGATCCTGTCAGGTATATATTATTGTAGGTATAGACTGTATGGGCTCCTGTCAGGTATATATTACTGTAGATATAGACTGTACGGGCTCCTGTCAGGTCTATATTATTGTAGATACAGACTGTACGGGCTCCTGTCAGGTATATATTATTGTAGATTCAGACTGTATGGCTCCTGTCAGGTATATATTATTGTAGATACAGACAGTACGGGCTCCTGTCAGGTATATATTATTGTAGATATAGACTGTATGGGCTCCTGTCAGGTATATATTATTGTAGATACAGACTGTGTGGGCTCCTGTCAGGTATATATTATTGTAGATACAGACTGTACGGGCTCCTGTCAGGTATATATTATTGTAGATATAGACTGTACGGGCTCCTGTCAGGTATATATTATTCTAGATATAGACTGTATGGCTCCTGTCAGGTATATATTATTGTAGATATAGACAGTACGGGCTCCTGTCAGGTAAATATTATTGTAGATACAGACAGTACAGGCTCCTGTCAGGTATATATTATTGTAGATATAGACTGTATGGGCCCCTGTCAGGTATATATTATTATAGATATAGACTGTATGTGCGCCTGTCAGGTATATATTATTGTAGATATAGACTGTATGGGCTCCTGTCAGGTATATATTATTGTAGATACAGACTGTATGGACTCCTGTCAGGTATATATTATTCTAGATATAGACTGTATGGCTCCTGTCAGGTATATATTATTGTAGATATAGACAGTACGGGCTCTTGTCAGGTATTGTTCAACATCTTTATCAACGATTTAGATGAAGGAATTGAGGGTAAACTGATAAAATTTGCTGATGACACAAAGCTAGGAGTGATAGCTAATACTAGAGAAGAGAGAGAGAGGATTCAAAAAGATTTAAATAAACTGGAGAAGTGGGCAGCAACTAACAGAATGGTTTTTAACAGGGAGAAATGCAAAGTACTACATCTGGGCAATAAAAATGAAAAAAGCATATATAGAATGGGAGGAATAGGGCTAAGTGACAGCACATGTGAAAAAGACTTGGGTATACTAATAGATCACAGACTGAATATGAGTCAACAGTGTGATGCAGCAGCAAAAAAGGCAAATGCAATTCTAGGATGTATTAACAGAAGCATACAGTCTAGATCACGTGAAGTAATTATTTCCCTCTACTCCTCTTTGGTCAGACCTAATCTGGAATATTGTGTCCAATTTTGGGCACCACATTTTAAAAAAGACATCAACAAACTGGAGCAAGTTCAGAAAAGAGCGACCAGAATGGTGACCGGTCTGCAAACCCTGTCTTATGAGGAAAGGTTGCAGGATTTGGGAATGTTTAGTTTGCAAAAGAGAAGACTGAGAGGAGACTTAATAGCTGTCTACAAATATCTAAAGGGCTGTCACATTGTAGAAGGATCAACTTTATTCTCATTTGCACAAGGAAAGACTAGAAGCAATGGGATGAAGCTGAATGGGAGGAGACACAGATTAGATATTAGAAAAAACTTTTTGACAGTTAGAGTGATCAATGAGTGGAACAGGCTGCCACGAGAAGTGGTGAGTTCTCCTTCAAAGGAAGTCTTCAAACAGAGGCTGGACAGACATCTAACTGGGATGATTTAGCGAATCCTGCTTTGAGCAGGGGGTTGGACCAGATGGCCCAGGAGGTCCCTTCCAACTCTACGATTCTATTCTATTCTACTCTATTCTATATATTATTGTAGATATAGACTGTACGGGATCCTGTCAGGTATATATTATTGTAGATATAGACTGTACGGGCTCCTGTCAGGTATATATTATTGTAGATATAGACTGTACGGGCTCCTGTCAGGTATATATTATTCTAGATATAGACTGTATGGCTCCTGTCAGGTATATATTATTGTAGATATAGACAGTACGGGCTCTTGTCAGGTATATATTATTGTAGATATAGACTGTACGGGCTCCTGTCAGGTATATATTATTGTAGATATGGACTGTACGGGCTCCTGTCAGGTATATATTATTGTAGATATAGACTGTACGGGCTCCCGTCAGGCATATATTATTGTAGATATAGACTGTGTGGGCTCCTGTCAGGTATATGTTATTATAGATACAGACTGTATGGCTCCTGTCAGGTATATATTAGATACAGACTGTACGGGCTCCTGTCAGGTATATATTATTGTAGATATAGACTGTATGGGCTCCTGTCAGGTATATATTATTGTAGATATAGACTGTATGGGCTCCTGTCAGGTCTATATTATTGTAGATATAGACTGTATGGGCTCCTGTCAGGTAAATATTATTGTAGATATAGACTGTACGGGCTCATGTCAGGTATATATTATTGTAGATACAGACAGTACGGGCTCCTGTCAGGTATATATTATTGTAGATATAGACTGTATGGGCTCCTGTCAGGTATATATTATTGTAGATATAGACTGTACGGGCTCCTGTCAGGTATATATTATTGTAGATACAGACAGTACAGACTCCTGTCAGGTATATATTATTGTAGATATAGACTGTACGGGCTCCTGTCAGGTACATATTATTGTAGATATAGACTGTACGGGCTCCTGTCAGGTATATATTATTGTAGACACAGACAGTACGGGCTCCTGTCAGGTTTATATTATTATAGATATAGACTGTACGGGCTCCTGTCAGGTAAATATTATTGTAGATATAGACTGTACGGGCTCCTGTCAGGTAAATATTATTGTAGATATAGACTGTACGGGCCCCTGTCAGGTATATGTTATTGTAGATACAGACTGTACGGGCTCCTGTCAGGTATATATTATTGTAGATATAGACTGTACGGGCTCCTGTGAGGTATATATTATTCTAGATATAGACTGTATGGCTCCTGTCAGGTATATATTATTGTAGATATAGACAGTACGGGCTCCTGTCAGGTAAATATTATTGTAGATACAGACAGTACAGGCTCCTGTCAGGTATATATTATTGTAGATATAGACTGTATGGGCCACTGTCAGGTATATATTATTGTAGATATAGACTGTATGTGTTCCTGTCAGGTATATATTATTGTAGATATAGACTGTATGGGCTCCTGTCAGGTATATATTATTGTAGATACAGACTGTATGGACTCCTGTCAGGTATATATTATTGTAGATATAGACTGTATGGCTCCTGTCAGGTATATATTATTGTAGATATAGACTGTACGGACTCCTGTCAGGTATATATTATTCTAGATATAGACTGTATGGCTCCTGTCAGGTATATATTATTGTAGATATAGACAGTACGGGCTCTTGTCAGGTATATATTATTGTAGATATAGACTGTACGGGCTCCTGTCAGGTATATATTATTGTAGATATAGACTGTACGGGCTCCTGTCAGGTATATATTATTGTAGATATAGACTGTACGGGCTCCTGTCAGGTATATATTATTCTAGATATAGACTGTATGGCTCCTGTCAGGTATATATTATTGTAGATATAGACAGTACGGGCTCTTGTCAGGTATATATTATTGTAGATATAGACTGTACGGGCTCCTCTCAGGTATATATTATTGTAGATATGGACTGTACGGGCTCCTGTCAGGTATATATTATTGTAGATATAGACTGTACGGGCTCCCGTCAGGCATATATTATTGTAGATATAGACTGTGTGGTCTCCTGTCAGGTATATGTTATTATAGATACAGACTGTATGGCTCCTGTCAGGTATATATTAGATACAGACTGTACGGGCTCCTGTCAGGTATATATTATTGTAGATATAGACTGTATGGGCTCCTGTCAGGTCTATATTATTGTAGATATAGACTGTATGGGCTCCTGTCAGGTAAATATTATTGTAGATATAGACTGTACGGGCTCATGTCAGGTATATATTATTGTAGATACAGACAGTACGGGCTCCTGTCAGGTATATATTATTGTAGATATAGACTGTATGGGCTCCTGTCAGGTATATATTATTGTAGATATAGACTGGACGGGCTCCTGTCAGGTATATATTATTGTAGATACAGACAGTACAGACTCCTGTCAGGTATATATTATTGTAGATATAGACTGTACGGGCTCCTGTCAGGTACATATTATTGTAGATATAGACTGTACGGGCTCCTGTCAGGTATATATTATTGTAGACACAGACAGTACGGGCTCCTGTCAGGTATATATTATTATAGATATAGACTGTACGGGCTCCTGTCAGGTAAATATTAATGTAGATATAGACTGTACGGGCTCCTGTCAGGTAAATTTTATTGTAGATATAGACTGTACGGGCCCCTGTCAGGTATATGTTATTGTAGATACAGACTGTACTGGCTCCTGTCAGGTATATATTATTGTAGATATAGACTGTACGGGCTCCTGTCAGGTATACTGTATATTATTGTAGATATAGACTGTACGGGCTCCTGTCAGTTATATATTATTGTAGATATAGACTGTACGTGCTCCTGTCAGGTATATATTATTGTAGATAGACTGTACAGTCTCCTGTCAGGTATATATTATTGTAGATACAGACAGTACGGGCTCCTGTCAGGTATATATTATTGTAGATATAGACTGTACGTGCTCCTGTCAGGTATATATTATTGAAGATATAGACTGTATGGGCTCCTGTCAGGTATATATTATAGTAGATATAGACTGTACGGGCTCCTGTCAGGTATATATTATTGTAGATACAGACAGTATGGGCTCCTGTCAGGTATATATTATTGTAGATATAGACTGTATGGGCTCCTGTCAGGTATATATTATTGTAGATACAGACTGTGGGCTCCTGTCAGGTATATATTATTGTAGATACAGACTGTACGGGCTCCTGTCAGGTATATATTATTGTAGATATAGACTGTACGGGCTCCTGTCAGGTAAATATTATTCTAGATATAGACTGTATGGCTCCTGTCAGGTATATATTAATGTAGATATAGACAGTACGGGCTCCTGTCAGGTAAATATTATTGTAGATACAGAGAGTACAGACTCCTGTCAGGTATATATTATTGTAGATATAGACTGTACGGGCTCCTGTCAGGTATATATTATTGTAGATATAGACTGTATGGCTCCTGTCAGGTATATATTATTGTAGATATAGACTGTACGGGCTCCTGTCAGGTATATATTATTCTAGATATAGACTGTATGGCTCCTGTCAGGTATATATTATTGTAGATATAGACAGTACGGGCTCTTGTCAGGTATATATTATTGTAGATATAGACTGTACGGGCTCCTGTCAGGTATATATTATTGTAGATATAGACTGTACGGGCTCCTGTCAGGTATATATTATTGTAGATATAGACTGTACGGGCTCCTGTCAGGTATATATTATTCTAGCTATAGACTGTATGGCTCCTGTCAGGTATATATTATTGTAGATATAGACAGTACGGGCTCTTGTCAGGTATATATTATTGTAGATATGGACTGTACGGGCTCCTGTCAGGTATATATTATTGTAGATATAGACTGTACGGGCTCCCGTCAGGCATATATTATTGTAGATATAGACTATGTGGGCTCCTGTCAGGTATATGTTACTGTAGATACAGACTGTATGGCTCCTGTCAGGTATATATTAGATACAGACTGTACGGGCTCCTGTCAGGTATATATTATTGTAGATAAAGACTGTATGGGCTCCTGTCAGGTATATATTATTGTAGATATAGACTGTATGGGCTCCTGTCAGGTCTATATTATTGTAGATATAGACTGTACGGGCTCCTGTCAGGTAAATATTATTGTAGATATAGACTGTACGGGCTCATGTCAGGTATATTTTATTGTAGATACAGACAGTACGGGCTCCTGTCAGGTATATATTATTGTAGATATAGACTGTATGGGCTCCTGTCAGGTATATATTATTGTAGATAGAGACTGTGTGGGCTCCTGTCAGGTATATATTATTGTAGATACAGACTGTACGGGCTCCTGTCAGGTATATATTATTGTAGATACAGACAGTACAGGCTCCTGTCAGGTATATATTATTGTAGATATAGACTGTATGGGCTCCTGTCAGGTATATATTATTGTAGATATAGAGTGTACGGGGTCCTGTCAGGTATATATTATTGTAGATACAGACAGTACAGGCTCCTGTTAGGTATATATTATTGTAGATATAGACTGTACGGGCTCCTGTCAGGTATATATTATTGTAGATATAGACTGTACGGGCTCCTGTCAGTTATATATTATTGTAGATATAGACTGTACGTGCTCCTGTCAGGTATATATTATTGTAGATAGACTGTACGGGCTCCTGTCAGGTATATATTATTGTAGATACAGACAGTACGGGCTCCTGTCAGGTATATATTATTGTAGATATAGACTGTACGGGCTCCTGTCAGGTATATATTATTGTAGATACAGACAGTACAGGCTCCTGTCAGGTATATATTATTGTAGATATAGACTGTATGGGCTCCTGTCAGGTATATATTATTGTATAGAAGGAAAGTTCTGCTCCAGCTGCTATTAAAATCTTCTTTGATGAAAAACCATTAAAACATACAATGGTGAAGACTCTCCATGTAACCACACCACAACAGAGATGACAGGCTACGCGTTTCGACCAGACGGTCTTTGTCAAAGCCAAATATTATTGTAGATATAGACTGTACGGGCTCCTGTCAGGTATATATTATTGTAGATACAGACAGTACGGGCTCCTGTCAGGTATATATTATTGTTGATATAGACTGTATGGGCTCCTGTCAGGTATATATTATTGTAGATATAGAGTGTACGGGCTCCTGTCAGGTATATATTATTGTAGATACAGACAGTACAGGCTCCTGTCAGGTATATATTATTGTAGATATAGACTGTACGGGCTCCTGTCAGGTATATATTATTGTAGATATAGACTGTACGGGCTCCTGTCAGGTATATATTATTGTAGATACAGACAGTACGGGCTCCTGTCAGGTATATATTATTGTAGATATAGACTGTACGGGCTCCTGTCAGGTAAATATTTTTGTAGATATAGACTGTAAGGGCTCCTGTCAGGTAAATATTATTGTAGATACAGACTGTACGGGCTCCTGTCAGGTATATATTATTGTAGATATAGACTGTACGGGATCCTGTCAGGTATATATTATTGTAGATATAGACTGTACGGGCTCCTGTCAGGTATATATTATTGTAGATACAGACTGTACGGGCTCCTGTCAGGTATATATTATTGTAGATATAGACTGTACGGGCTCCTGTCAGGTATATATTATTGTAGATACAGACAGTACAGGCTCCTGTCAGGTATATATTATTGTAGATATAGACTGTACGAGCTCCTGTCAGGTATATATTATTGTATAGAAGGAAAGTTCTGCTCCAGCTGCTATTAAAATCTTCTTTGATGAAAAACCATTAAAACATACAATGGTGAAGACTCTCCATGTAACCACACCACAACAGAGATGACAGGCTACGCGTTTCGACCAGACGGTCTTTGTCAAAGCCAAATATTATTGTAGATATAGATTGTTCGGGCTCCTGTCAGGTATATATTATTGTAGATACAGACAGTACGGGCTCCTGTCAGGTATATATTATTGTAGATATAGACTGTATGGGCTCCTGTCAGGTATATATTATTGTAGATATAGACTGTACGGGCTCCTGTCAGGTATATATTATTGTAGAAACAGACAGTACAGGCTCCTGTCAGGTATATATTATTGTAGATATAGACTGTACGGGCTCCTGTCAGGTATATATTATTGTAGATATAGACTGTACGGGCTCCTGTCAGGTATATATTATTGTAGATACAGACAGTACGGGCTCCTGTCAGGTATATACTATTGTAGATACAGACAGTACGGGCTCCTGTCAGGTATATATTATTGTAGATATAGACTGTACGGGCTCCTGTCAGGTAAATATTATTGTAGATATAGACTGTACGGGCTCCTGTCAGGTAAATATTATTGTAGATATAGACTGTACGGACTCCTGTCAGGTATATATTATTGTAGATACAGACTGTACGGGCTCCTGTCAGGTATATATTATTGTAGATATAGACTGTACGGGCTCCTGTCAGGTATATATTATTGTAGATAGACTGTACGGGCTCCTGTCAGGTATATATTATTTTAGATACAGACAGTACGGGCTCCTGTCAGGTATATATTATTGTAGATATAGACTGTACGGGCTCCTGTCAGGTATATATTATTCTAGATATAGACTGTATGGCTCCTGTCAGGTATATATTATTGTAGATATAGACAGTACGGGCTCTTGTCAGGTATATATTATTGTAGATATAGACTGTACGTGCTCCGGTCAGGTATATATTATTGTAGATATAGACTCTATGGCTCCTGTCAGGTGTATATTATTGTAGATATAGACTGTACGGGCTCCTGTCAGGTATATATTATTGTAGATATAGACTGTATGGCTCCTGTCAGGTATATATTATTGTAGATACAGACTGTACGGGCTCCTGTCAGGTATATATTATTGTAGATACAGACTGTACGTGCTCCGGTCAGGTATATATTATTGTAGATATAGACTGTATGGGCTCCTGTCAGGTATATATTATTGTATATACAGACTGTATGGACTCCTGTCAGGTATATATTATTGTAGATATAGACTGTATGGCTCCTGTCAGGTATATATTATTGTAGATAAAGACTGTACGTGCTCCGGTCAGGTATATATTATTGTAGATATAGACTCTATGGCTCCTGTCAGGTGTATATTATTGTAGATATAGACTGTACGGGCTCCTGTCAGGTATATATTATTGTAGATATAGACTGTATGGCTCCTGTCAGGTATATATTATTGTAGATACAGACTGTACGGGCTCCTGTCAGGTATATATTATTGTAGATACAGACTGTACGTGCTCCGGTCAGGTATATATTATTGTAGATATAGACTGTATGGGCTCCTGTCAGGTATATATTATTGTAGATACAGACTGTATGGACTCCTGTCAGGTATATATTATTGTAGATATAGACTGTATGGCTCCTGTCAGGTATATATTATTGTAGATATAGACTGTACGGGCTCCTGTCAGGTATATATTATTCTAGATATAGACTGTATGGCTCCTGTCAGGTATATATTATTGTAGATATAGACAGTACTGGCTCTTGTCAGGTATATATTATTGTAGATATAGACTGTACGGGCTCCTGTCAGGTATATATTATTGTAGATATAGACTGTACGGGCTCCTGTCAGGTATATATTATTCTAGATATAGACTGTACGGGCTCCTGTCAGGTATATATTATTCTAGATATAGACTGTATGGCTCCTGTCAGGTATATATTATTGTAGATATAGACAGTACGGGCTCTTGTCAGGTATATATTATTGTAGATATAGACTGTACGGGCTCCTGTCAGGTATATATTATTGTAGATATGGACTGTACGGGCTCCTGTCAGGTATATATTATTGTAGATATAGACTGTACGGGCTCCCGTCAGGCATATATTATTGTAGATATAGACTGTGTGGGCTCCTGTCAGGAATATGTTATTGTAGATACAGACTGTATGGCTCCTGTCAGGTATATATTAGATACAGACTGTATGGGCTCCTGTCAGGTATATATTATTGTAGATATAGACTGTATGGGCTCCTGTCAGGTATATATTATTGTAGATATAGACTGTATGGGCTCCTGTCAGGTATATATTATTGTAGATATAGACTGTATGGGCTCCTGTCAGGTAAATATTATTGTAGATATAGACTGTACAGGCTCATGTCAGGTATATATTATTGTAGATACAGACAGTACGGGCTCCTGTCAGGTATATATTATTGTAGATATAGACTGTACGGGCTCCTGTCAGGTATATATTATTGTAGATATAGACTGTACGGGCTCCTGTCAGGTATATATTATTGTAGATACAGACAGTACGGGCTCCTGTCAGGTATATATTATTGTAGATATAGACTGTACGGGCTCCTGTCAGGTAAATATTGTAGATATAGACTGTACGGGCTCCTGTCAGGTAAATATTATTGTAGATATAGACTGTACGGGCCCCTGTCAGGTATATATTATTGTAGATACAGACTGTACGGGCTCCTGTCAGGTATATATTATTGTAGATATAGACTGTACGGGCTCCTGTCAGGTATATATTATTGTAGATATAGACTGTACGGGCTCCTGTCAGTTATATATTATTGTAGATATAGACTGTACGTGCTCCTGTCAGGTATATATTATTGTAGATAGACTGTACGTGCTCCTGTCAGGTATATATTATTGTAGATACAGACAGTACGGGCTCCTGTCAGGTATATATTATTGTAGATATAGACTGTACGTTCTCCTGTCAGGTATATATTATTGTAGATATAGACTGTATGGGCTCCTGTCAGGTATATATAATTGTAGATATAGACTGTACGGGCTCCTGTCAGGTATATATTATAGTAGATATAGATTGTACGGGCTCCTGTCAGGTATATATTATTGTAGATACAGACTGTGGGCTCCTGTCAGGTATATATTATTGTAGATACAGACTGTACGGGCTCCTGTCAGGTAAATATTATTCTAGATATAGACTGTATGGCTCCTGTCAGGTATATATTATTGTAGATATAGACAGTACGGGCTCCTCTCAGGTAAATATTATTGTAGATACAGAGAGTACAGGCTCCTGTCAGGTATATATTATTGTAGATATAGACTGTACGGGCTCCTGTCAGGTATATATTATTGTAGATATAGACTGTATGGCTCCTGTCAGGTATATATTATTGTAGATATAGACTGTATGGGCTCCGGTCAGGTATATATTATTCTAGATATAGACTGTATGGCTCCTGTCAGGTATATATTATTGTAGATATAGACAGTACGGGCTCTTGTCAGGTATATATTATTGTAGATATAGACTGTACGGGCTCCTGTCAGGTACATATTATTGTAGATATAGACTGTACGGGCTCCTGTCAGGTATATATTATTGTAGACACAGACAGTACGGGCTCCTGTCAGGTATATATTATTATAGATATAGACTGTATGGGCTCCTGTCAGGTAAATATTAATGTAGATATAGACTGTACGGGCTCCTGTCAGGTAAATATTATTGTAGATATAGACTGTACGGGCCCCTGTCAGGTATATGTTATTGTAGATACAGACTGTACGGGCTCCTGTCAGGTATATATTATTGTAGATATAGACTGTACGGGCTCCTGTCAGTTATATATTATTGTAGATATAGACTGTACGTGCTCCTGTCAGGTATATATTATTGTAGATAGACTGTACGGTCTCCTGTCAGGTATATATTATTGTAGATACAGACAGTACGGGCTCCTGTCAGGTATATATTATTGTAGATATAGACTGTACGTGCTCCTGTCAGGTATATATTATTGTAGATATAGACTGTATGGGCTCCTGTCAGGTATATATTATAGTGGATATAGACTGTACGGGCTCCTGTCAGGTATATATTATTGTAGATACAGACTGTACGGGCTCCTGTCAGGTATATATTATTGTAGATATAGACTGTACGGGCTCCTGTCAGGTAAATATTATTCTAGATATAGACTGTATGGCTCCTGTCAGGTATATATTATTGTAGATATAGACAGTACGGGCTCCTGTCAGGTAAATATTATTGTAGATACAGAGAGTACAGGCTCCTGTCAGGTATATATTATTGTAGATATAGACTGTACGGGCTCCTGTCAGGTATATATTATTGTAGATATAGACTGTATGGCTCCTGTCAGGTATATATTATTGTAGATATAGACTGTATGGGCTCCGGTCAGGTATATATTATTCTAGATATAGACTGTATGGCTCCTGTCAGGTATATATTATTGTAGATATAGACAGTACGGGCTCTTGTCAGGTATATATTATTGTAGATATAGACTGTACAGGCTCCTGTCAGGTATATATTATTGTAGATATAGACTGTACGGGCTCCTGTCAGGTACATATTATTGTAGATATAGACTGTACGGGCTCCTGTCAGGTATATATTATTGTAGACACAGACAGTACGGGCTCCTGTCAGGTATATATTATTATAGATATAGACTGTACGGGCTCCTGTCAGGTAAATATTAATGTAGATATAGACTGTACGGGCTCCTGTCAGGTATATATTATAGTAGATATAGACTGTACGGGCTCCTGTCAGGTATATATTATTGTAGATACAGACAGTACGGGCTCCTGTCAGGTATATATTATTGTAGATATAGACTGTATGGGCTCCTGTCAGGTATATATTATTGTAGATACAGACTGTGGGCTCCTGTCAGGTATATATTATTGTAGATACAGACTGTACGGGCTCCTGTCAGGTATATATTATTGTAGATATAGACTGTACGGGCTCCTGTCAGGTAAATATTATTCTAGATATAGACTGTATGGCTCCTGTCAGGTATATATTAATGTAGATATAGACAGTACGGGCTCCTGTCAGGTAAATATTATTGTAGATACAGAGAGTACAGACTCCTGTCAGGTATATATTATTGTAGATATAGACTGTACGGGCTCCTGTCTGGTATATATTATTGTAGATATAGACTGTATGGCTCCTGTCAGGTATATATTATTGTAGATATAGACTGTACGGGCTCCTGTCAGGTATATATTATTCTAGATATAGACTGTATGGCTCCTGTCAGGTATATATTATTGTAGATATAGACAGTACGGGCTCTTGTCAGGTATATATTATTGTAGATATAGACTGTACGGGCTCCTGTCAGGTATATATTATTGTAGATATAGACTGTACGGGCTCCTGTCAGGTATATATTATTGGAGATATAGACTGTACGGGCTCCTGTCAGTTATATATTATTCTAGCTATAGACTGTATGGCTCCTGTCAGGTATATATTATTGTAGATATAGACAGTACGGGCTCTTGTCAGGTATATATTATTGTAGATATGGACTGTACGGGCTCCTGTCAGGTATATATTATTGTAGATATAGACTGTACGGGCTCCCGTCAGGCATATATTATTGTAGATATAGACTGTGTGGACTCCTGTCAGGTATATGTTATTGTAGATACAGACTGTATGGCTCCTGTCAGGTATATATTAGATACAGACTGTACGGGCTCCTGTCAGGTATATATTATTGTAGATAAAGACTGTATGGGCTCCTGTCAGGTATATATTATTGTAGATATAGACTGTATGGGCTCCTGTCAGGTCTATATTATTGTAGATATAGACTGTACGGGCTCCTGTCAGGTAAATATTATTGTAGATATAGACTGTACGGGCTCATGTCAGGTATATTTTATTGTAGATACATACAGTACGGGCTCCTGTCAGGTATATATTATTGTAGATATAGACTGTATGGGCTCCTGTCAGGTATATATTATTGTAGATACAGACTGTGTGGGCTCCTGTCAGGTATATATTATTGTAGATACAGACTGTACGGGCTCCTGTCAGGTATATATTAATGTAGATATAGACTGTACGGGCTCCTGTCAGGTATATATTATTGTAGATACAGACAGTACAGGCTCCTGTCAGGTATATATTATTGTAGATATAGACTGTATGGGCTCCTGTCAGGTATATATTATTGTAGATATAGAGTGTACGGGCTCCTGTCAGGTATATATTATTGTAGATACAGACAGTACAGGCTCCTGTTAGGTATATATTATTGTAGATATAGACTGTACGGGCTCCTGTCAGGTATATATTATTGTAGATATAGACTGTACGGGCTCCTGTCAGTTATATATTATTGTAGATATAGACTGTACGGGCTCCTGTCAGGTATATATTATTGTAGATATAGACTGTACGGGCTCCTGTCAGGTATATATTATTGTAGATATAGACTGTACGGGCTCCTGTCAGGTATATATTATTGTAGATACAGACAGTACGGGCTCCTCTCAGGTATATATTATTGTAGATATAGACTGTACAGGCTCCTGTCAGGTAAATATTTTTGTAGATATAGACTGTAAGGGCTCCTGTCAGGTAAATATTATTGTAGATACAGACTGTACGGGCTCCTGTCAGGTATATATTATTGTAGATATAGACTGTACGGGCTCCTGTCAGGTATATATTATTGTAGATATAGACTGTACGGGCTCCTGTCAGTTATATATTATTGTAGATATAGACTGTACATGCTCCTGTCAGGTATATATTATTGTAGATAGACTGTACGGGCTCCTGTCAGGTATATATTATTGTAGATACAGACTGTACGGGCTCCTGTCAGGTATATATTATTGTAGATATAGACTGTACGGGCTCCTGTCAGGTATATATTATTGTAGATACAGACAGTACAGGCTCCTGTCAGGTATATATTATTGTAGATATAGACTGTACGGGCTCCTGTCAGGTATATATTATTGTATAGAAGGAAAGTTCTGCTCCAGCTGCTATTAAAATCTTCTTTGATGAAAAACCATTAAAACATACAATGGTGAAGACTCTCCATGTAACCACACCACAACAGAGATGACAGGCTACGCGTTTCGACCAGACGGTCTTTGTCAAAGCCAAATATTATTGTAGATATAGATTGTACGGGCTCCTGTCAGGTATATATTATTGTAGATACAGACAGTACGGGCTCCTGTCAGGTATATATTATTTTAGATATAGACTGTACGGGCTCCTGTCAGGTATATATTATTGTAGAAACAGACAGTACAGGCTCCTGTCAGGTATATATTATTGTAGATATAGACTGTACGGGCTCCTGTCAGGTATATATTATTGTAGATATAGACTGTACGGGCTCCTGTCAGGTATATATTATTGTAGATACAGACAGTACGGGCTCCTGTCAGGTATATACTATTGTAGATACAGACAGTACGGGCTCCTGTCAGGTATATATTATTGTAGATATAGACTGTACGGGCTCCTGTCAGGTAAATATTATTGTAGATATAGACTGTACGGGCTCCTGTCAGGTAAATATTATTGTAGATATAGACTGTACGGGCTCCTGTCAGGTATATATTATTGTAGATACAGACTGTACGGGCTCCTGTCAGGTATATATTATTGTAGATATAGACTGTACGGGCTCCTGTCAGTTATATATTATTGTAGATACAGACTGTACGGGCTCCTGTCAGGTATATATTATTGTAGATATAGACTGTACGGGCTCCTGTCAGGTATATATTATTGTAGAAACAGACAGTACAGGCTCCTGTCAGGTATATATTATTGTAGATATAGTCTGTACGGGCTCCTGTCAGGTATATATTATTGTAGATACAGACAGTACGGGCTCCTGTCAGGTATATACTATTGTAGATACAGACAGTACGGGCTCCTGTCAGGTATATATTATTGTAGATATAGACTGTACGGGCTCCTGTCAGGTAAATATTATTGTAGATATAGACTGTACGGGCTCCTGTCAGGTAAATATTATTGTAGATATAGACTGTACGGGCTCCTGTCAGGTATATATTATTGTAGATACAGACTGTACGGGCTCCTGTCAGGTATATATTATTGTAGATATAGACTGTACGGGCTCCTGTCAGGTATATATTATTGTAGATATAGACTGTACGGGCTCCTGTCAGTTATATATTATTGTAGATATAGACTGTACGTGCTCCTGTCAGGTATATATTATTGTAGATATAGACTGTACGTGCTCCGGTCAGGTATATATTATTGTAGATATAGACTCTATGGCTCCTGTCAGGTGTATATTATTGTAGATATAGACTGTACGGGCTCCTGTCAGGTATATATTATTGTAGATATAGACTGTATGGCTCCTGTCAGGTATATATTATTGTAGATACAGACTGTACGGGCTCCTGTCAGGTATATATTATTGTAGATACAGACTGTACGTGCTCCGGTCAGGTATATATTATTGTAGATATAGACTGTATGGGCTCCTGTCAGGTATATATTATTGTAGATACAGACTGTATGGACTCCTGTCAGGTATATATTATTGTGGATATAGACTGTATGGCTCCTGTCAGGTATATATTATTGTAGATATAGACTGTACGGGCTCCTGTCAGGTATATATTATTCTAGATATAGACTGTATGGCTCCTGTCAGGTATATATTATTGTAGATATAGACAGTACGGGCTCTTGTCAGGTATATATTATTGTAGATATAGACTGTACGGGCTCCTGTCAGGTATATATTATTGTAGATATAGACTGTACGGGCTCCTGTCAGGTATATATTATTGTAGATATAGACTGTACGGGCTCCTGTCAGGTATATATTATTCTAGATGTAGACTGTATGGCTCCTGTCAGGTATATATTATTGTAGATATAGACAGTACGGGCTCTTGTCAGGTATATATTATTGTAGATATAGACTGTACGGGCTCCTGTCAGGTATATATTATTGTAGATATGGACTGTACGGGCTCCTGTCAGGTATATATTATTGTAGATATAGACTGTACGGGCTCCCGTCAGGCATATATTATTGTAGATATAGACTGTGTGGGCTCCTGTCAGGTATATGTTATTGTAGATACAGACTGTATGGCTCCTGTCAGGTATATATTAGATACAGACTGTATGGGCTCCTGTCAGGTATATATTATTGTAGATATAGACTGTATGGGCTCCTGTCAGGTATATATTATTGTAGATATAGACTGTATGGGCTCCTGTCAGGTCTATATTATTGTAGATATAGACTGTATGGGCTCCTGTCAGGTAAATATTATTGTAGATATAGACTGTACAGGCTCATGTCAGGTATATATTATTGTAGATACAGACAGTACGGGCTCCTGTCAGGTATATATTATTGTAGATATAGACTGTATGGGCTCCTGTCAGGTATATATTATTGTAGATGTAGACTGTACGGGCTTCTGTCAGGTATATATTATTGTAGATACAGACAGTTCAGACTCCTGTCAGGTATATATTATTGTAGATATAGACTGTACGGGCTCCTGTCAGGTATATATTATTGTAGATATAGACTGTACGGGCTCCTGTCAGGTATATATTATTGTAGATACAGACAGTACGGGCTCCTGTCAGGTATATATTATTGTAGATATAGACTGTACGGGCTCCTGTCAGGTAAATATTATTGTAGATATAGACTGTACGGGCTCCTGTCAGGTAAATATTATTGTAGATATAGAATGTACGGGTCCCTGTCAGGTATATATTATTGTAGATACAGACTGTACGGGCTCCTGTCAGGTATATATTATTGTAGATATAGACTGTACGGGCTCCTGTCAGGTATATATTATTGTAGATATAGACTGTACGGGCTCCTGTCAGTTATATATTATTGTAGCTATAGACTGTACATGCTCCTGTCAGGTATATATTATTGTAGATAGACTGTACGGGCTCCTGTCAGGTATATATTATTGTAGATACAGACAGTACGGGCTCCTGTCAGGTATATATTATTGTAGATATAGACTGTACGTGCTCCTGTCAGGTATATATTATTGTAGATATAGACTGTATGGGCTCCTGTCAGGTATATATAATTGTAGATATAGACTGTACGGGCTCCTGTCAGGTATATATTATAGTAGATATAGACTGTACGGGCTCCTGTCAGGTATATATTATTGTAGATACAGACTGTACGGGCTCCTGTCAGGTATATATTATAGTAGATATAAACTGTACGGGCTCCTGTCAGGTATATATTATTGTAGATACAGACTGTGGGCTCCTGTCAGGTATATATTATTGTAGATACAGACTGTACGGGCTCCTGTCAGGTATATATTAATGTAGATATAGACTGTACGGGCTCCTGTCAGGTAAATATTATTCTAGATATAGACTGTATGGCTCCTGTCAGGTATATATTATTGTAGATACAGACTGTATGGCTCCTGTCAGGTATTTATTATTGTAGATATAGACTGTATGGGCTCCTGTCAGGTATGTATAATTGTAGATACAGACTGTACGGGCTCCTGTCAGGTATATATTATTGTAGATATAGACTGTATGGGCTCCTTTCAGGTGTATATTATTGTAGATATAGACTGTATGGGATCCTGTCAGGTATATATTATTGTAGATATAGACTGTATGGGCTCCTGTCAGGTATATATTATTGTAGAAACAGACTGTACGGGCTCCTGTCAGGTATATAATATTGTAGATATAGACTGTATGGGCTCCTGTCAGGTGTATATTATTGTAGATATAGACTGTATGGGCTCCTGTCAGGTATATATTATTGTAGATACAGACTGTACGGGCTCCTATCAGGTATATATTATTGTAGATATAGACTGTATGGCTCCTGTCAGGTATATATTATTGTAGATACAGACTGTATGGCTCCTGTCAGGTATTTATTATTGTAGATATAGACTGTATGGGCTCCTGTCAGGTATATATAATTGTAGATACAGACTGTACGGGCTCCTGTCAGGTATATATTATTGTAGGTATAGACTGTATGGTTCCTGTCAGGTATATATTATTGTAGATATAGACTGTATGGGCTCCCGTCAGGTATATATTACTGTAGATACAGACTATATGGCTTCTGTCAGGTATATATTATTGTAGATACAGACTGTATGGGCTCCTGTCAGGTATATATTATTGTAGATATAGACTGTATGGGCTCCTGTCAGGTATATATTATTGTAGATACAGACTGTATGGGCTCCCGTAAGGTATATATTATTGTAGATACAGACTGTATGGGCTCCTGTCAGGTATATATTATTGTAGATATAGACTGTACGGGCTCCTGTCAGGTATATATTATTGTAGATACAGACTGTACGAGCTCCTGTCAGGTATATATTATTGTAGATATAGACTGTACGGGCTCCTGTCAGGTATATATTATTGTAGATACAGACTGTATGGGCTCCTGTCAGGTATATATTATTGTAGATATAGACTGTAAGGGCTCCTGTCAGGTATATATTATTGTAGGTATAGACTGTATGGTTCCTGTCCGGTATATATTATTGTAGATATAGACTGTACCGGAGTCTACAGAGAGACTACAGACTGGCCCCATACCTGGAGAAACTCCCGCACCCCAAAGACCGCAAGATCCTGAGCCGGTATAGACTCAGTGCCCACTGTCTGGCCATCGAATCCGGCCGACACAGGCAGAGCTACAAGCCCAGGGAGGAAAGACTGTGCCAACACTGTGACCAGGAGGCCCTGGAGGATGAGACCCACTTCCTGCTACACTGCTCCAAGTACTCAGCAGTGAGGGACACTCACTTTAGGAGACTCTCACATCTCTTCCCGGATTTCACCACCATGAAGGAGGAAGAGAAAACATATATCCTGCTGGGGGAAGAAGAGAGAGCAGTGGAGATAGCAGCGCAATATGTGAGCGAATGCCATAGACTGCGAGAAAGAGAACTATGATATGCCATGGACTTCTATGGCACCCACCCTGGATATGCCCCAATCCACCTTCCTTATGCCATGGACTTCTATAGCCTCATCCTGGATCTGCCCCCATCCACCTTCCCTATGCCATGGACTTTTATAGCCCCATCCTGGATCTGCCCCATCCACCTTTCCTACAGCCCCTTCCCAACATCCCTACAGTCCCTATCCCAATTCCCTTCTGTACACCTGCTTTGGCAAAACTAATGTGTATTTAGTCCTGCCAATAAAGCTTCTTTGAATCTTGACTGTACGGGCTCCTGTCAGGTATATATTATTGTAGATACAGACTGTACGGGCTCCTGTCAGGTATATATTATTGTAGATATAGACTGTACGGGCTCCTGTCAGGTATATATTATTGTAGATATAGACTGTACGGCCTCCTGTCAGGTATATATTATTGTAGATATAGACTGTATGGTCTCCTGTCAGGTATATATTATTGTAGATACGGACTGTATGGGCTCCTGTCAGGTATATATTATTGTAGATATAGACTGTACGGCCTCCTGTCAGGTATATATTATTGTAGATATAGACTGTACGGGCTCCTGTCAGGTATATATTATTGTAGATATAGACTGTACGGCCTCCTGTCAGGTATATATTATTGTAGATACAGACTGTACGGCCTCCTGTCAGGTATATATTATTGTAGGTATAGACTGTACGGCCTCCTGTCAGGTATATATTATTGTAGATATAGACTGTACAGGCTCCTGTCAGGTATATATTATTGTAGATATAGACTGTATGGGCTTCTGTCAGGTATATATTATTGTAGATATGGAGTGTATGGCTCCTGTCAGGTATATATAACATAGTAACATAGTTATTAAGGTTGAAGGGAGACTTTAAGTCCATCTAGTTCAACCCATATCCTATCCTAACCTGCCCTAACATGTTGATCCAGAGAAAGGCAAAAAAAAAAAAACCCATGTGGCAAACAGTAAGCTTCACATTGGGGAAATAATTCCTTCCCGACTCCACATATGGCAATCAGACTAGCTCCCTGGATCAACGCAATATTAACCCCTTACCTACAATGGACGTAATATTCCGTCCATGTGACCCTGGACCTAATTACCATGGACGGAATATTACGTCCCAGCGATCAGCGGCGCCCACGTGGTGAGCGCCGCTGATCGCGGCCGGGTGTCAGCTGATTATCACAGCTGACACCCGGCACAATGTGTCAGGGGCGGTCACGGACCGCCCCCGACACGTTAACCCCTTGCACACCGCGATCAAAGGCGATCGCGGTGTACTGGGGGTTAAAGGGAAGCATCGGCAGGGAGGGGGCTCCCTCCTTGCTTCCCTGAGCCCCCCACAGCAGCGCAATGTGCAGCGCTGCTGCGGGGGTCTCTTTCCCTACAGCCCCCCGGATCCAAGATGGCGACGGGGGCCTTCGGGGGCCTGTAGGGAGCTGACTTCCTCACTGCAGTGCTGATCTGTCACAGTGATCTGTGATGTGACAGATCAGCGATCTGTCACAGGACAGTGATGTCCCACCTGGGACAAGGTAATAAAGTAAAAAAAAAAAAGTGTTAAAAATAATTTTAAAAAAATCGCTAATTAAATTAGTAGCAAAAAAAATAATAGTCCCCAATAAATCAATTTTTTAAAAATAAAAAAAAAGCAAAACAATAAAAGTACACATATTTGGTATCGCCGCGTCCGTAGCGACCCACCCTATAAAACTGTCCCATTAGTTAACCCCTTTAGCGAACCCCTTAAAAAATAAAAATAAAAAACGAAGCAAAAAATAATGATTTATTATCATACCACCGAACAAAAAGTGCAATAACGCGCGATCAAAAAGACGCATATAAATATCCCTGGTACCGCTGAAAACGTCATCTTGTCCCGCAAAAAACAAGCCGCCATACAGCGTCATCCGCAAAAAAATAAAAAAGTTATAGCTCGCAGAATAAAGCGATACAAAAATAATTATTTGTTATATAAAATTGTTTTCATTGCAAAAAACCGACAAAACATAAAAAAACGACCTAAATGAGGTATCGCTGTAACCGTACTGACCCAAAGAATAAAAACGCTTTATCAATTTTACCGCACGCGGAACGGTGTAAACGCACCCCCCAAAAGAAATTCATGAAAAGCTGGTTTTTGTTCATTCTGCGTCCCAAAAATCGGAATAAAAAGCGATCAAAAAATGTCACATGCCCGATAATGGTACCAATGAAAACGTCAACTCGTCCCGCAAAAAATAAGACCTCACATGACTCGGTGGGTCAAAATACGGAAAAATTATAGCTCTCAATATGTGGTGATGCAAAAACTATTTTTACAATAAAAAGCGTCTTTTAGCGTGTGACAGCCGCCAAACATAAAAACCGCATAAATAGTAAATCAAACCCCCCGTTATCACCCCCTTAGTTAGGGAAAAATAATAAAACTAAAAGAAAATGTATTTCCATTTTCCCATTAGGGTTAGGGCTCAGATTAGGGTTAGGTGTGTGTTGGGGTTAGGGTTGGAGTTATAATTGGGGGGTTTCCACTGTTTGGGCACATCAGGTGCTCTCCAAAGGCAACATGGCGTCTGATCTCAATTCCAGCCAATTCTGCGTTGAAAAAGTCAAATGGTGCTCCTTCCCTTCCAAGCTCTGCCATGCGCCCAAACAGTGTTTTACCCCCACATATGGGGTATCAGCCTACTCAGGACAAATTACAAAACAACTTTTGGGGTCCAATTTCTCCTGTTACCCTTAGGAAAATAAAAAATTGGGGGCAAAAATATCATTTTTGCGGAAAAAAATGTTTTTTTTATTTTCACGCCCAGGCGTTATAAACTTCTGTGAAGCACTTGGGGGTTCAAAGTGCTCACCACACATCTAGTTAAGTTCCGTGGGGGGTCTAGTTTCCAAAATGGGGTCACTTGTGGGGGGTTTCCACTGTTTAGGTACATCAGGGGCTCTCCAAAAGCAACATGACACCCGCAGACCATGCCATCAAAGTCTGCATTCCAAAACGTCACTACTTCCCTTCCAAGCCCCGACGTGTGCCCATACAGTAGTTTTCTCCCACATATGAGGTATCAGCGTACTCAAGACAAATTGGACAACAACTTTTGGGGTCCAATTTCTCCTGTTACCCTTGGGAAAATAAAAAAAATTGGAGACTAATTGATCATGTTTGTGGAAAAAATACGATTTTTTTATTTTCATGCCTGGGCATTATAAACTTCTGTGAAGCCCTTGGGGGTTCAAAGTGCTCACCACACATCTAGATAAGTTCCTCAGGGGGTCTAGTTTCCAAAATGGAGTCATTTGTGGGGGGTTTCCACTGTTTAGGTACATTAGGGGCTCTCCAAAGGCAACATGACACCCGCAGACCATGCCATCAAAGTCTGCATTCCAAAACGTCACTACTTCCCTTCCGAGCCCCGACGTGTCCCCATACAGTAGTTTTCTCCCACATATGGGGTGTCAGCGTACTCAGAACAAATTGGACAACAACTTTTGGGGTCCAATTTCTCCTGGTACCCTTGGGAAAATAAAAAAAATGGGGACTAAAAGATGATGTTTGTGGAAAAAATATGATTTTTTTATTTTCACGCCCGGGCGTTATAAACTTCTGTGAAGCACTGGGGGGTTGAAAGTGCTAACCACACATCTAGATAAGTTCCTTGGGGGGGTCTAGTTTCCAAAATGGTGTCATTTGTGGGGGGTTTCTACTGTTTTGGTACATCAGGGGCTTTCCAAACGCGACATGGTGTCCGATCTCAATTCCAGCCAAAAACGTAAAATAGTGGTGCTTCCCTTCCGAGCTCTGCCATGCGCCCAAATAGTGGTTTACCCCCACATGTGGGGTATCAGCACACTCAGGATAAATTGCACAATATCTTTTAGGGTCCTGTTTCTCTTGGAAAAATAAGAATTGAGGGTGAAAAGATCATTTTTGTGGAAAAAATATGATTTTTTAATTGTACGGCTGTATGTTATAAACTTCTGTGAAGCCTTTGGGGGTTCAAAGTTCTCACCACACATCTAGATAAGTTCCTTGGGGGGTCTAGATTCCAAAATGGTGTCATTTGTGGGGGGTTTCCACTGTTTTGGTACATCAGGGGTTTTCCAATCGCGACATGGTGTCCGATCTCAATTCTAGCCAAAAACGTCAAATGGCGCTGCTTCCCTTCCGAGCTCTGCTATGCGCCCAAATAGTCATTTACACCCACATATGCGGTATCGGCGTACTCAGGACAAATTGCACAATAACTTTTAGGGTCCTGTTACCCTTGGAAAAATAAAAATTGGGGGTGAAAAGATCATTTTTGTGGAAAAAATGATTTTTTAATTGTACCGCTGTACGTTATAAACTTCTGTGAAGCCCTTGTGGGTTCAAAGTTCTCACCACATATCTAGATAAGTTCCTTGGGGGGTCTAGTTTCCAAAATGGGGTCACTTGGGGGGGTTTCCACTGTTTAGGTACATCAGGGGCTCTCCAAACGCGACATGGCGTCCGATCTGAATTCCAGCCAATTTTGCATTGAAAAAGTCAAACGGCGCTCCTTCCCTACTGAGCTCTGTCATGCGCCGAAACAGTGGTTCCCCCCCACATATCAGGTATCAGCGTACTCAGGACAAACTGCACAATAACTTTTGCAGTCCAATTTCTCCTGTTACCCTTGGTAAAATAAAGAAAATTGAACCTGAAGTATTTTTTTTGTGAAAAAAGTTAAATGTTCATTTTTTTTTAAATATTCAAAAAATTCCTGTGACGCACCTAAAGGGTTAATAAACTTCTTGAATGTGGTTTTAAGCACCTTAAGGGGTGCAGTTTTTAGAATGGTGTCACTTTTGGGTATTTTCTATCATATAGACCCCTCAAAGTGGCTTCAAATGTGATGTGGTCCCTAAAAATAAAATGGTGTTGCAAAAATGAGAAATCGCTGGTTAATTTTTAACCCTTATAACTTCCTAATAAAAAAAAATTTTGGTTCCAAAATTGTGCTGATGTAAAGTAAACATGTGGGAAAGGTTATTTATTAAGTTTTTTGTGTGCCGTATCGCTGTGATTTAAGGGCATAAAAATTCAAAGTTGGAAAATTGCGAAATTTTCACAATTTTCGCCAAATTTCCGTTTTTTTCACAAATAAACGCAAGTTATTTGAATGCAATTTTACCACTAACATGAAGTACAATATGTCTTGAGAAAACAGTGTCAGAATCACCGGGATCTATGGAAGCGTTTCAGAGTTATGTCCTCATAAAGGGACAGTGGTCAGAATTGTAAAAATTGGCCCGGGAGTTAACGTGCAAACCACCCTTGGTAGTGAAGGGGTTAAGGAAACTAGTGTATATACCCTGTCCCATTTGCGTTTATTTCTGCCATGTACTCTGGTTCCTGATCCTTGTGGGTCGTTTTTTAACCTTATTGAAGAAATAAAGAAAAGCACCATTTTACTCCAATCCTGGTTTGCTGAGTTCTTGCTGGATTTCCTTTTTGTTTTCCTATTGAAGGATTTACTCCTAATCCAGTCCGTGCAGGAACTTGATTACCAGGTGGAAAGACCCATGAGTCTCATTGCTGCAGCTGGACACTGACATACATACCCTGTAATATTATACTTTTCAAGAAAGGCATCCAGTCCCTTCTTAAATTTTAGTAGGGAATCACTCATTACAGCATCAAATGGCAGAGAGTTCCATAGTCTCACTGCTCTTACAGTAAAGAATCCACGTCTGTGATTATGCTTAAACCTTCTTTCCTCCAGACGTAGAGGATGCCCCCTTGTCCCCGTCACAGGTCTAAGGCTATGTGGACACGCTGCGGTTTTTGCTGCGGTTCCGCTGCGGTTTTGGCCCTGCGGAACCGCAGCAGTTCCGCAGATATGGTACTTTACCATGTTAGCCTATAGGTTTTCAAAACCGCAGTGCTCACGCTGCGGTTTTTTCCGCAGCATGTCAATTATTTCTGCGGATTCTGCTGCGGTTTCACACCTTTAACATAGTAGAGGTGTGAAACCGCAGGGCAAAGCCGCAGGCCAAACCGCAGGTCACTTTACCTGTGGTTTTACCTGCGGTTCCGCGGGAAAAAACCCGCAGGTGAATCTGCAGTGTGTGCACATAGCCTTATAGTAAAAAGATCATTAGAAAGGTCTTTGTATTGTCCCCACATATATTTATACATTGTAATAAGATCACCCCTAAGCCTTCGATTCTCCAAACTAAATAACCCCAAGTGTAATAACCTGTCTTGGTATTGCAGACCCCCTAAATCCCTAATAACCTTGGTCGCTCTTCTCTGCACCCGCTCCAGTTCAGCTATGTCTTTCTTATACACCGGAGACCAGAACTGTACACAGTATTCTAAGTGTGGTCGCACTAGTGACTTATATAGAGGTAAAATTATGTTCTCCTCATGAGCATCTATGCCTCTTTTAATGCATCCAATTATTTTATTTGCCTCAGCAGGTGCCTGACACTGGCCACTAAATGTGAGTTTGTCATCCACCCATACACCCAGGTCTTTTTCAGTGACAGTTTTGCCCAGTGTTTTACAATTAAGCACATAATTATACATATTGTTCGTTCTACCCAAGTGCATGACCTTACATTTATCCCCATTAAAGCTCATTTGCCATTTATCAGCCCAAGCTTCTAGTTTACATAAATCCTCCTGTAATATACAATTGTCCTTCTCTGTATTGATTACCCTGTAGAGTTTAGCGTCATCTGCAAATATTGAAATTCTACTCAGTATGCCCTCTACATGGTCATTAATAAATATGTTAAAAAGAAGCGAGCCCAAAACTGACCCGTGGTACCCCACTGCTAACCGTGACCCAGTCCGAGTGTGCTCCATTAATAACCACCCTTTGTTTCCTATCCCTGAGCCAGTTCTTAACTCACTTACACATATTTTCCCCTATTCCCATTGTTCTCATTTTGTGTATCAACCTTTTGTGTGGCAACGTATCAAAAGCTTTTGAAAAGTCCATGTACACCACGTCCACTGCATTCCCTTGGTCCAGTCCGGAACTTACCTCTTCATAAAAGCTTATCAGATTAGTCTGACAGGAAGGTCCCTCGTAAACCCATGTTGATATTGGGTCATGAGGTTATTCTTTTTCAGATACTCCAATATAGTATCCCTTAGAAAACCGTCCAGGATTTTACCCACAGTTGAGGTTAAACTTACTGGCCTATAATTTCCATGTTCAGTTTTTGTCATCTTTTTGAATATTGGCACCACATTTGCCATACGCTAGTCCTGTGGTACAGACTCTGTTATTATGGAATCTTTAAAGACTAAAAATAATGGTCTATCTATGACGCCACCGTACTGCCTGCTGGGTTAAGCAGGTGACATTTAATGGAGAATTTTTGTTATCACTGATCATATTGTCCGTCGTGGGATTTTCTTGTGTAAATACTGTTGAAAAAAAGTCATTTAGCATATTGGCTTTTTCCTCATCCACTATTTCACCCAGACTATTTTTAAGGGGACCAACACTATCATTTTTTAGTTTCTTACTATTTATGTAGTTAAAGAATATTTTGGGATTATTTTTACTTTCTCTGGCAATGAGTCTCTCTGTCTCAATCTTTGCTGTCTTGATTTGCTTTTTACAGAATTTATTTAATTTTCTGTATTTATTTAATGCCTCATCACTACCTACTTGCTTTAATTGTCTAAATGCTTTATTTTTGTCACTTATTGCACCCCTTACAGCTCTATTTAGCCATAGTGGTTTCCTCCTATTTCTCACATGTTTATTCCCATACGGTATATATTGTGCACAGGTCCTATTCAGGATGCTAATAAACGTCTCCCATTTTCTTTGTGTATTTTTATGTCTCAGGATATCGCCCCAGTTAATTGCACCATGATCATCTCTCATCCGTTGGAAATTTGCCTTCCTGAAGTTTAGTGTCCTTGTAACCCCTCTACTACACATCTTATTAAAGGATACATGAAAACTTATTAATTTGTGATCACTATTACCCAAGTGACCCCCAACCCTTACATTTGATATGCGGTCTGGCCTGTTGGTTAATATTAGGTCTAGCAGTGCCCCCCCTCTTGTTGGGTCCTGAACCAGTTGTGAAAGGTCATTGTCTCTCATAGTTGTCAAAAACCTATTACCTTTGCTGGAACTGCAGGTTTCGGTTCCCCAATGTATTTCAGGGTAGTTGAAGTCCCCCATAATAATGACTTCTCCTTGAGTCGCAGCTTCATCTATTTGCTTTATGAGGATATTCTCTGTTGCTTTTGGAGACTTATAACAAACCCCATCAGTAATTTATTATTTTTCCCCCCTCCCCTTATCTCTACCCACAGGGACTCTACATTTTCATTAGATTCATATATATTATCACGAAGGATGGGTTTTAAGGATGATTTTACATATAAACACACGCCTCCCCCTCGCTTATTTGTGCGGTCATTTCTGAACAGACTATAGCCCTGTAAATTAACCGCCCAGTCACGGCTTTCGTCCAGCCATGTCTCAGATATCCCCACCATGTCATAATTATGTTCCAACAACATTAACTCCAATTCCTCCATCTTGTTGGCGAGGCTTCTGGCATTAGTATACATGCACTTTATGTATCTCTCTGTACCTCTATTCTTTCTTAAATTATTAACTGTTCTATCCCCACCCCCCCATGCCACCCCCAATTTCATTATTTGTGCCCAGGTCTCTATCTGCACTGTCTTCCCCTTCTATAAAAGGAATACCCTCCCCCCCGTCCCTAGTTTAAACACTCATCCAACGTTCTAGCCATTTTCTCCCCCAGCACAGCTGCACCCTCCCCTTTGAGGTGCAGCCCGTCCCTAGCGTAGAACCTGTAGCCAACTGAGAAGTCGGCCCAGTTCTGCAGGAACCCAAACCCCTCCTTCCTACACCAATTCCTGAGCCACTTATTAACCTCCCTAATCTCCCGTTGCCTCTCTGGCGTGGCACGTGGTACAGGAAGTATTTCCGAAAATACCACCTTGGAGGTCCTTGCTTTAAGCTTACAGCCTAATTCCCTGAAATCATCTTTAAGGACCTTCCACCTACCTCTGTCATTTGAGCCAATGTGCACCATGACCGCTGGATCCTCACCAGCCCCTCCCAGTAATCTGTCAACCCGATCAGCGGTGTCGGACTCGAGCGCCAGGTAGGCAGCACACCGTTCGACGATCCCCGTCTTTGTGACAGATTGCCCTATCTGTTCGCCTAATAATTGAGTCTCCCACTACCAGAACCTGTCTGGCCTGCCCTGCTCTCCTATTTCCCCCCTTACTGGAGCAGACACTCCTCTGGCTTTCAGAGGACATGCCTTGCTGCTGCAGTGCTACTCCTGCACTAACACTCCCCTCATCTGCCAACTTAGCAAACTTATTGGGGTGTGCCAGATCAGGACTAGCCTCCCTGGTGCTCTACCCCGCCTTCTGTCACCCAGCTAGCTGCTTCATTGTCCTGCAGCTCCAACCTAGCATCCCCCCTCATCTATCCCATTGAGCGTCTGCTCAGTGAGCAGAAGACTCCTTTCCATATTGTCTATGGATCTCAGTGTTGCCAGCTGCACATTTAGATCCAGTATCTGGGCTTCCAAATGCATAACGTGTTCACATCTCGCACAGCAGTATGCACCCTCGACCGGCTGTTCAAGGATTTCATACATGCGGCAAGACGTACACTGGATGGCATTGGCAATAGTGGAGCACATCCTAATGTGGATTGCACCAGACAGAAAAGATAAGGAAAAATAAATAAAGAGTATTAATAAAATATAACAGCAATTCAGTAATACCTCCCTTGGAAACTCCCTGAATCCAAAGTCACTGAATCTCAAGTCGCACACTTACCACAGTTCGCACTTACACTCAGGTCACACTCAGCTCGTTCACACTCGCTCAGGCAGAAGATTTAAAAGATTTTTTTTCCCTTTTACCAGTACACCACCCTGATGCTCAGTGCACTTCCAAAAGGAATACATCATTAGAACATCCATGAGTATTGTGCAAGCTGTATTTGATGCAAGACGTATCCCATTATCTGTAATAGGGGGTCTGTTTATTTTCCATTATGGTATCTGACAAATGCTGGACACCTTAATTGAAATCAAATGGCCCTCATTATAGTTATGCTATATTAGTTTCCATAACTATCCTAGGATTCTACATTTAAAATATAGGACATCAGGGATGAATATTGCTATTTTTTTCCTCTGTGTTGTGTAAATGGTCTATAAAAAATTGATTCTGTATCTAACTTTGAAAATGTACTCTCTATTAAGTCACAATCCTAAAAGTGCATCACTTTGTTTTACTGTTGCTGACATTTGTTTGTGACAAAGGTAATAATTCTAGTGAAGTGGTCGTCAGAGCTTGTTGCCTAATTCATAGGAGATGGAGGTGCATTAGGGGTCCTGTTTCCTTAGTCTGACCCATTCCTTTGCTTTGAAGTGTAAGGGGGGGCGCCACTGGCTTTATCCAGGCCCTGGCCACCGACCATCACCTTAAGAAAGATCCCAGGAAGGCCTTGCTCACCAAACGTATCCATAACATCCCCAAGTATTCTTACACCCTTATTTCTTACATATTCCCAGGGACTAACAAACTATAGCCTCAGCATGTGAAAAAGCAGGACTAGACTTCTCGCAAATTTCTTGGTATATGATTTATGAAAAATTATCAGCTATACTTGCTGGTCAGGTATATAAATTTGAGAAAATTTGGTTACCCTTGTCAGAATACAATAACCATACCCTCTTTGCTTCACCACCACTATGTCTAGAGGCCTCCAGCAATTCGGAATCCAGGAGATATACCTGGTCTCCGCTTGGGGCTTCTCCTACATCCCACACTCCTATCACCCCTTGACATTTCGACCTACTGTTCTCCTTGTTATGTTACCATTTAATTTTTTGTATTACTGCAACTTGTTGTATTTTGCTATGTATGTTCTTAGATCTTCAATAAGCACTTACAGTTTAAAAAAAAAAAATTGCAGGATGCAGCTCTGTAAGTGGCAATTCACTAGAGTCAGGGTCTCTAGACCTACACCATGCAGCTCTCCGAATACATAGCAAAACACATGGTGAAATATTATCTTTAAAGCTTGGCCAATTTTTGTTATTTCCTCCCCTTTTTCTGTCGACATAGCCGTATTAGGGCTCGTTTATTTTGCAGGATGAGGTGTAGTTTTAACCCCTTTCTGCCATCCGACGTACTATCCCGTCCATGGGACCTGGGCCCCTATGCCCATGGACGGGATAGTACGTCGGCGCGATCAGCGGCGCCCACGTGGTGAGCGCCGCTGATCGCGGCCGGGTGTCAGCTGATTATCACAGCTGACACCCGGCACAATGTGTCAGGGGCGGTCACGGACCGCCCCCGACACGTTAACCCCTTGCACACCGCGATCAAACATGATCGCGGTGTACCGGGGGTTAAAGGGAAGCATCGGCAGGGAGGGGGCTCCCTCCGTGCTTCCCTGAGCCCCCCACGGCAGCGCAATGTGCAGCGCTGCTGCGGGGGGCTCCTTTCCTCCAGGCCCCCGAATCCAAGATGGCAACGGGGGCCTTCGGGGGCCTGAGGAAGCTGGCTTCCTCAGTGCCTGCAAAGCACAGGCATGAGGAAGCCTTCTGCAGTGCCTGTGTCAGATCGCTGATCTGTCACAGTGATCTGTGATGTGACAGATCAGCGATCTGTCACAGGACAGTGATGTCCCACCTGGGACTATTTAATAAAGTAAAAAAAAAAAAAAAAAAAAAGTGTTAAAATAATTTAAAAAAAAAAAAAAAAAATCGCCAAATAAATTAGAAAAAAAAAAAAAAATATTCCCCCAATAAATCCATTTTTTGGAAATAATAAAAAAAAAAAACAATAAAAGTACACATATTAGGTATCGCCGCGTCCGTAATGACCCGCCCTATAAAACTGTCCCATTAGTTAACCCCTTTAGCGAACCCCTTAAAAAATAAAAATAAAAAACTAAGCAAAAAATAATGATTTATTATCATACCGCCAAACAAAAAGTGTAATAACGCGCCATCAAAAAGACGCATATAAATATCCATGGTACCGCTGAAAACGTCATCTTGTCCCGCAAAAAACGAGCTGCCACACAGCATCATCAGCGAAAAAATAAAAAAGTTATAGCTCGCAGAATAAAGCGATGCAAAAATAATTATTTTTTATATAAAATAGTTTTCATTGCATAAAACCGACAAAAACATAAAAAAAGACCTAAATGAGGTATCGCTGTAACCGTACTGACCCGAAGAATAAAACCGCTTTATCAATTTTACCGCACGCGGAACGGTGTAAACGCACCCTCCCAAAAGAAATTCATGAAACGCTGGTTTTTGTTCATTCTGCGTCCCAAAAATAGGAATAAAAAGCGATCAAAAAATTTCACGTGCCCGAAAATGGTACCAATAAAAACGTCAACTTGTCCCGCAAAAAATAAGACCTCACATGACTCGGTGGGTCAAAATACGGAAAAATTATAGCTCTCAATATGTGGTGATGCAAAAACTATTTTTACAATAAAAAGCGTCTTTTAGCGTGCGACAGCTGCCAAATATAAAAACCGCCATAAATAGTAAATCAAACCCCCCGATATCACCCCCTTAGTTAGGGAAAAATAATAAAATAAAAAAAAAAGTATTTATCTCCATTTTCCCATTAGGGTTAGGGCTAGGGTTAGGGCTAGGGTTAGGGCTGAGATTAGGGTTAGGGGTGTGTTGGGGTTAGGGTTGGAGTTATAATTGGGGGGTTTCCACTGTTTGGGCACATCAGGGGCTCTCCAAATGCAACATGGCGTCTGATCTCAATTCCAGCCAATTCTGAGTTGAAAAAGTCAAATGGTGCTCCTTCCCTTCCAAGCTCTGCCATGCGCCCAAACAGTGTTTTACCCCCACATGTAGGGTATCAGCCTACTCAGGACAAATTGCAAAACAATTTTTGGGGTCCAATTTCTCCTGTTACCCTTAGGAAAATAAAAAATTGGGGGCAAAAATATCATTTTTGTGGAAAAAAATGATTTTTTTATTTTCACGACCGAATGTTATAAACTTCTGTGAAGCACTTGGGGGTTCAAAGTGCTCACCACACATCTAGATAAGTTCCGTGGGGGGTCTAGTGTCCAAAATGGGGTCACTTGTGGGGAGTTTCAATAGTTTAGGTACATCAGGGGCTCTCCAAACGCACATGACACCCGCAGACCATTCCATCAAAGTCTGCATTCCAAAACGTCACTGCTTCCCTTCCGAGCCCCGACGTGTGTCCATACAGTAGTTTTCTCCCACATATGGGGTGTCAGCGTACTCAGGCCAAATTGGACAACAACTTTTGGGGGTCCAATTTCTCCTGTTACCCTTGGGAAAATGAAAAAATTGGGGACTAATTGATCATGTTTGTGGAAAAAATACGAATTTTTTATTTTCACGCCCGGGCATTATAAACTTCTGTGAAGCACTGGGGGGGTCAAATTGCTCACCACACATCTAGATAAGTTCCTTAGGGGGTCTAGTTTCCAAAATGGTGTCATTTGTGGGGGGTTTCCACTGTTTTGGTACATCAGGAGTTTTCCAAACGCGACATGGTGTCCGATCTCAATTCCAGCCAAAAACGTCAAATGCCGCTGCTTCCCTTCCGAGCTCTGCCATGCGCCCAAATAGTGGTTTACCCCCACATGTGGGGTATCAGCGTACTCAGGACAAATTGCACAATAACTTTTAGGGTCCTATTACCCTTGGAAAAATAAGAATTGAGGGTGAAAAGATCATTTTTGTGGAAAAAATATGATTTTTTAATTGTATGGCTTTATGTTATAAACTTCTGTGAAGCCCATGGGGGTTCAAAGTTCTCACCACACATCTAGATAAGTTCCTTAGGGGGTCTAGTTTCCAAAATGGTGTCATTTGTGGGGGGTTTCCACTGTTTTGGTACATCAGGGGTTTTCCAAACGCGACATGGTGTCCGATCTCAATTCCAGCCAAAAACGTCAAATGGCGCTGCTTCCCTTCCGAGCTCTGCCATGCGCCCAAGTATTGGTTTACCCCCACATGTGGGGTATCAGCGTACTCAGGACAAATTGCACAATAACTTTTAGGGTCCTGTTACCCTTGGGAAAATAAAAATTGGGGTGAAAAGATCATTTTTGTGGAAAAAATATGATTTTTTAATTGTACCGCTGTACGTTATAAACTTCTGTAAAGCCCTTGTGGGTTCAAAGTTCTCACCACATACCTAGATAAGTTCCTTGGGGGGTCTAGTTTCCAAAATGGGGTCACTTGTAGGGGGTTTCCACTGTTTAGGTACATCAGGGACTCTCCAAACGTGACATGGCGTCCAATCTGAATTCCAGCCAATTTTGCATTGAAAAAGTCAAACGGCGCTCCTTCCATTCTGAGCTCTGCCATGCACCGAAACAGTGGTTCCCCCCCACATATCAGGTATCTGCGTACTCAGGACAAATTGCACAATAACTTTTGCAGTCCAATTTCTCCTGTTACCCTTGGTAAAATAAAAAAAATTGAACCTGAAGTATTTTTTTTATGAAAAAAAGTTAGATGTTCATTTTTTTTTAAATATTCATAAAAATTCCTGTGACGCACCTAAAGGGTTAATAAACTTCTTGAATGTGGTTTTGAGCACTTTAAGGGGTGCAGTTTTTAGAATGGTGTCACTTTTGGGTATTTTCTATCATATAGACCCCTCAAAGTGGCTTCAAATGTGATGTGGTCCTACAAATAAAATGGTGTTGTAAAAATGAGAAATCGCTGGTCAACTTTTAACCCTTATAACTTCCTAACAAAAAAAAATTTTGGTTCCAAAATTGTGCTGATGTAAAGTAAACATGTGGGAAATGTTAGTTATCAAGTTTTTTGTGTGCCGTATCTCTGTGATTTAAGGGCATAAAAATTCTAAGTTGGAAAATTGCGAAATTTTCAAAATTTTCGCCAAATTTCCATTTTTCTCACAAATAAACGCAAGTTATTTGAATGAAATATTGCCACTAACATGAAGTACAATATGTCATGAGAAAACAATGTCAGAATCACCGGGATCCATGGAAGCGTTCCAGAGTTATGACCTCATAAAGGTACAGTGGTCAGAATTGTAAAAATTGGCCCGGTCATGAACGTGCAAACCACCCTTGGGGGTGAAGGGGTTAAAGTATGTCATTCATTTTACCATACAATGTACTGAAAAATGGGGAATAAAACAAATATGGTGAAATTGTGGCGAACAAAATATGGCGGTACAAATTTTGTATAGTTTTTATTTGGTTTGCTGCCATTTTTCTGACACCCATAACTTTTTATTTTTTATTTTTTCCATCAATGGAGCTGCTCGTGTTTTGTGTCTCAAGTTGCAGTTTTTATTGGTAGTATTTTGGTGCACATGCAACATATTAATGACTTTGTATTGCATTTTTTGGGGTAGGTGCAGTGTCCGAAAAATGGCGGCATTTCTTGGGTTTTTGTTTCTGTATTTTTTTTCCCCACAGCGTTTACCTTATGGATAGATGCTATGAAGAAAACTGAAGAAAAGCTGAATACTGTACTGAAGCTTTTTTTTTTATTAAAGGGAAACTACCACAATAATAACGCTGGATGAACGACAGGAAAACAGTTTGAAAAGTGAGACAGGGACTACAGAAAGAGACAGGACTAGTCCAACACTCCCCAGCCCTGCTCCAGTTGATTAGCAGGTCTCTCCCTATGTACATCTGTGCATTGACAGTTGTGGTTATGATTGCCATCAGCCCTGGTCATTTACCTTATCTATTTATATAATTGGCTTGTAATGTTTTAATTTCCTGTTCTGTCAAGATGTCACCGTATCCCAGAATTCCACACGGAGGAAGTTCACCGACTGCCAAAGTGATGGGTGTCTCAATATTGAAACTGCTGCTGGTACACTGTCGCACCACACACATTCACAGTCACCCACACTCATGCAGCCACGTGAGCGGTACCACCAGCGGAACACCGTTGCACTGCGCCTGCGCAAGTTCCACGCAGGCGCAGTGAATCATTCAGCTGATTCCGGCGGTAGATGAGCGACGTGTCTACAGGGAGAGGAAGCCGGTCACATAAAAGGAGTTTTCCCACGAATTAAAGTTCATTTTAAAAATTGTCTGTGTCTGATCGTGTACCGAGCATGCTACATCTCCTAGGCAGGGGAGGAAGCAAAAGACAATACTGACATTACAGCAGGGAATCACAGAGGATACATTTTGTGAGGTAAAATATTTCACTGACTGTATTGTTTAAAAACAGTCAGTGAAATATTTTACCTCACAAAATGTATCCTCTGCAATCTCCTGCTGTAAAGTCAGTATTGTCTTTTGCTTCCTCCCCGCCCAGGAGCTGTGGTATATTCTGTCAGACACAGGGGTGAGAGAGCTCAAATGGCACAGCACATGAGGGGAGAACACAGCACAGGAAGGAAAGAGACAGCAGACAAGGGGGATAGCATATGCGGAAGACAGGTCAAAGAAGAAAGCACAGACGGGAGAAGTCAGCACATGGGGAAAAAAACAGTGGATAGGAGGGTGAGCACATGGGGGGGGGGGGGGAAGAGATTCTCAACGCTGCAAAGCCTGCCTCCATCGTGACATTACCGCCCTCCCGATGCGATAGCATCGGGCCTCCATCTGGTTTCACAAATAAACGGGGAAACAAGAGGCCCCAAATGATCTTTGCCACCTCACCTCATCTCCTTGGTCATTGCAGATTGATCTAGTTGCTTAGCATCATTTCTCCAAGTCGGATCGCAAGTTTTTCTTCTTTCTGATACTATGTACTCTCCAGGCAAGTGACGCATACGCACCCAGCCATTCACATGAAGAAAGAAAACCTGATTGATCAGTCCAAAGCTGTCTTTCTCTATTGCTCCACGGTCCAGGTCTGACACTCATAGCATGCGCTTCCTAGTGTAGACAAGGGAGAACACTGGCACTTGACCGGTCTACACAGCAAGGCGCGATGTTCTGCATGGTCCAACACCTTTCTATCATAGCTGCGATGCTCTGCGTCATTTGACACCTTTCTATCATAGCTGCGATGCCGACACTTTTCTATCATAACTGCGATGCAGACACCTTTCTATCATAGCTGTGATGCTCTGCGTGATTTGACACCTTTCTATAATAGCTGCGATGCCGACACTTTTCTATCATAACTGCAATGCCGACACCTTTCTATCATAACTGCGATGTGCTGCTTCATTTGACACCTTTCTATCATAGCTGCGATGCTCTGCATGATTTGACACCTTTCTATCATAGCTGCGATGCCGACACCTTTCTATCATAGCTGCGATGCTCTGCATGATTTGACACCTTTCTATCATAGCTGCGATGCCGACACCTTTCTATCATAGCTGCGATGCTCTGCATGATTTGACACCTTTCTATCATAGCTGCGATGCCGACACCTTTCTATCATAGCTGTGATGCTCTGCGTGATTTGACACCTTTCTATAATAGCTGCGATGCCAACACTTTTCCATCATAACTGCAATGCCGACACCTTTCTATCATAACTGCGATGTGCTGCTTCATTTGACACCTTTCTATCATAGCTGCGATGCTCTGCATGATTTGACACCTTTCTATCATAGCTGCAATGCCGACACCTTTCTATCATAGCTGCGATGCTCTGCATGATTTGACACCTTTCTATCATAGCTGCGATGCCGACACCTTTCTATCATAGCTGCGATGCTCTGCTTCATTTGATACCTTTCTATCATAGGCAGCAGGAACTTTTGCAGCATTTTGTACTACATCGGGGATCGGCTCGGAATGAAACAGCTCTTTGCTCCATATTATAAAACAAACAGACATACACGTTGTTCCAGCCTGTCTTTATTTCCGGTCAGGATTACAACACGCAACTTTAGTGTCACAAACACAATATACAGCACAAAGGGGTACCAGGCATAGGCGATTTTGGGGTGGAGCAGATGTGCACATAAAGCGGGGCGGTAATAATGGGCAGGAGAAAAAGAGGGGGATGTTCAGTACCCGGAGTGCACGCTGCAGGGATTTATCCTCGGACCATCTTGGTTGCTTCGTTTTACTAATCCACACCGGAGCTGATATCAGTAGACATGGCCGCCATCACCGTCCCAACCTACCTATACTATGAAGGAGCGAACTGGTCTCTAAAGTGTTAAATTCTGCATCAATCCCATTATTGTGCAAGAAGGGCCTGCGACGCCGTTGCAATGTGCAAACATCACAGATTGCTAAAAGGAAATCTAGAACTAACCTGAAAGCAGAAAAACGGGTGCGTATAGCCGAGGGGCCCCTGCAAATCTCATTCCCTGCCAGGAGGGTCGATGGGTAGGTCAAAATTTCAATTACAATACTGCAGGGGAACAGTTAACAACATGATGCGGTGCAGCCCTGCCCGCCTGGCATGGAGAGAGATTGGCAGAAGTGTAACATAGCAATGCTCTGCACGGTTCTGGTAAAGGGGGGAAAAGGGGTTACACAGCAATGCTCTGCAGGAAGACAGTCTCTGGTAGAATGAGATGGGATTTTTCCTGTGTTTTGGTACAGATATAGATCATTAAATATATTTATATATTATATATTTTATAAACATCACGGACACGACATTCTCCCATTAATATTCACTCGGGCAGCCGGGCTGCATCACTGCACATCAGAATATCACAACCTGAAGCTTGAGCTCATTGATCGGCTACGGAGAAGCCTGCGGGATGGAAAGAAGGAAAAAGGAAAACCGGGGCGGGAGTAAAGCATAAAGAGGCAGAAAATAATAGGGGGAAGCGACAATAAAAGGATAAATGAAAGAAGAGAAGAGAATCATTAAAGGCATTCAGAGCTGTAAAGATCCCCCCACCAAGATTAGGAATAATCCAACATTAATCCGATATGATCGGAACCAGCAATCTAGAAAGCGGCTTATTTGATTTAAAAAATCATCAGATTCTACAAAAGAAGTTGTAATAGAAAATACAGTTTGCTCTTGTTCAGAAAGAGCACCACTCTTGTCTATAGGACATGACTGGTATTGCAACTTAGCCCCAATCACTTGTATTAGGCAAATATGCAATAGTAGGTGCAGGTAGGAACAAGAAAGGGTAGAGAGGGGGAGCAGACCCTTTTATTTTCTAATCTCATTCAACCCATTTATTTTTTTGCGTTGCCATAAGGGAGCAATTCTCCACTGACTCTACAAAGCTGTTACTATAGTACAGATGGGATTGCAACCTGTAGAATGCTAGCTGTTGCAAATCTACAACTCCCAGCATGTTCTCTGCTAGTTAACACCTGTCAGTGACTGAGAATTACAAATGACAAAAAGGAAAAATGGGACAATGCAAAACTGTGGGCACCCTTGGAGATTTTTGTGCTTAGATAACTTTGACCAAGGTTGCAGGCCTTAGTTTGTTAGAGTTATGGCTTGTTCACTATCATCGTTGGGAAAATTACATTACCTGGCCTTCCCTAGGATTTTAAAAATCCAGCCTCCTTTAACCTTGTGCCAAAAAACTGCAGCCTAGGTTTCTTCTAAGCAGCTATCTAGCACTCTGAAAATGAAAATGGTGGAGGCCTGCAAAGGCTATAAGTAAATAGCAAACCGGTTTTATGTTTCCCTTTCCTCAGTATTATACAGTGGGGCAAAAAAGTATTTAGTCAGTCAGCAATAGTGCAAGTTCCACCACTTAAAAAGATGAGAGGCGTCTGTAATTTACATCATAGGTAGACCTCAACTATGGGAGACAAACTGAGAAAAAAAAATCCAGAAAATCACATTGTCTGTTTTTTTTTCATTTTATTTGCATATTATGGTGGAAAATAAGTATTTGGTCAGAAACAAAATTTCATCTCAATACTTTGTGATATATCCTTTGTTGGCAATGACAGAGGTCAAACGTTTTCTGTAAGTCTTCACAAGGTTGCCACACACTGTTGTTGGTATGTTGGCCCATTCCTCCATGCAGATCTCCTCTAGAGCAGTGATGTTTTTGGCTTTTCGCTTGGCAACACGGACTTTCAACTCCCTCCAAAGGTTTTCTATAGGGTTGAGATCTGGAGACTGGCTAGGCCACTCCAGGACCTTGAAATGCTTCTTACGAAGCCACTCCTTCGTTGCCCTGGCGGTGTGCTTTGGATCATTGTCATGTTGAAAGACCCAGCCACGTTTCATCTTCAATGCCCTTGCTGATGGAAGGAGGTTTGCACTCAAAATCTCACGATACATGGCCCCATTCATTCTTTCATGTACCCGGATCAGTCGTCCTGGCCCCTTTGCAGAGAAACAGCCCCAAAGCATGATGTTTCCACCACCATGCTTTACAGTAGGTATGGTGTTTGATGGATGCAACTCAGTATTCTTTTTCCTCCAAACACGACAAGTTGTGTTTCTACCAAACAGTTCCAGTTTGGTTTCATCAGACCATAGGACATTCTCCCAAAACTCCTCTGGATCATCCAAATGCTCTCTAGCAAACTTCAGACGGGCCCGGACATGTACAGGCTTAAGCAGTGGGACACGTCTGGCACTGTAGGATTTGAGTCCATGGTGGCGTAGTGTGTTACTTATGGTAGGCCTCGTTACATTGGTTCCAGCTCTCTGCAGTTCATTCACTAGGTCCCCCCGCGTGGTTCTGGGATTTTTGCTCACCGTTCTTGTGATCATTCTGACCCCACGGGGTGGGATTTTGCGTGGAGCACCAGATCCAGGGAGTCAGTGGTCTTGTATGTCTTCCATTTTCTAATTATTGCTCCCACAGTTGATTTCTTCACTCCAAGCTGGTTGGCTATTGCAGATTCAGTCTTCCCAGCCTGGTGCAGGGCTACAATTTTGTTTCTGGTGTCCTTTGACAGCTCTTTGGTCTTCACCATAGTGGAGTTTGGAGTCAGACTGTGAGGGTGTGCACAGGTGTCTTTTTATACTGATAACAAGTTTAAACAGGTGCCATTACTACAGGTAATGAGTGGAGGAAAGAGGAGACTCTTAAAGAAGAAGTTACAGGTCTGTGAGAGCCAGAAATCTTGATTGCTTGTTTCTGACCAAATACTTATTTTCCACCATAATATGCAAATAAAATGAAAAAAAAACAGAATGTGATTTTCTGGATTTTTTTTTCTCAGTTTGTCTCCCATAGTTGAGGTCTACCTATGATGTAAATTACAGACGCCTCTCATCTTTTTAAGTGGTGGAACTTGCACTATTGCTGACTGACTAAATACTTTTTTGCCCCACTGTATGTAATTAAGAAATGGCAGCTAACAAGAAAAGTGAAGGTCAAGATAAGGTCTGGAAGACCAAGCAAAATTTCAGTGAGACCTGCTTGTAGGATTGCTAGAGGCAAATCAGAACCCTACCTTGACTGCAAAAGACCTTCAGAAACATTTAGCAGACTCTGGAGTTGTGGTACATTGTTCTACTGTTCAGAGACACATGCAAAAATATGGCCTTCACGGAAGAGTCATCGGAAGAAAACCTCTCCTGCGTCCTCACCATAAAATTCAGCGGCAAATGTATGCAAAAGAACATCTAAACAAGCCTGATGAATTTTGTAAACAAGTCCCGTGGACCAATGAGGTTAAAATAGAAGTCTTTGGCCACAATGATGAAAGGTATGTGTGGAGAAAAAAGGGAACAGAATTTCAGGAAAAGAACATCTCGCCAACCATTAAGCATGGGGTGGACCAATCATGCTTTGGGGTTCTGTTACAGCCAATGGCACTGGGAAAAATTAGCGGGTAGAGGGAAGAATGGATTCAATGAAATTTCAACAAATTCTTGGTGCAAACATAACACAATCTGTAAAAAAACTGAAGTAGAAAAGAGGATGGCTTCTACAAATGGATAATGATCCTAAACACACGTCAAAATCCACAATAGACGACCTCAAAAGGTGCAAGCTGAAAGTTTTACAATGGCCCTCACAGTCCCTGATCTAAACATCATTGATAATTTTTGGCTAGATCTCAAAATAGTAAATAGATTTTCCTAGGAAGAATGGATGAAAATCTCCCAGTCAAGAATTAAAAGACTCTTGTTTGGCTACAAAAAGGGTTTACAAGCTGTGATACTTGCAAAAGGGGATGTGTTATGAATGAGTCACCGTAGGAGGCAAAAACAGAAATACTAGCTAAGTCCAGAAAACCAGAGAAGTTGGCAGCTATGGGATTGCAGACCCCGGAACCTATCAAAAACAACTAGCAGTAGCCGTGGGGGGTTCCTACGGTGCCCTAGACCCCTCGATCACAGCCGGAGAACTACATAGCCTAAAGACAGAAAGGGAAATCTAAACTGCCCCAGAGCAGACCCCAAAGCAATAGGCAGCCCCCAACATATAATGACGGTGAAGCAAGATGAAAAAACACTCACACAGATAGAAAGATAGGCTGAGCAAATGATGGGGCCCAAGCTAACTAAATAGGACAGGATAGGCCTCTTTCACACATCCGGTTTTTGTAATCCGGCACGATGCGGCGAAATTTTTAATAACCGGATCCAGCACCGGATCCGGTTTTGTCCCATAAGCTTTCATGGTCGCCGCATAGTGCCGGATGGTTATGCATCATGTCCGGTTGTTGCCGGACACGGCATAAATTAGCCGTCCGGCATCTGCAAAAAACGTTCCCTGCAACGTTTTTTGTCAGCGCCGGACCGTCTTTTTCCACAGCGCATGCCCGGACTCTGTGAATGTTAACCCCACAAGTGCCCGGCGAGAGAGATCTCTCTCTGTCACATGGACACTTGTGAGAGATCTCTCTCGCCGGGCACTTGTGGGGTTAACACTCACAGTGTCTGGGTGAGAGAGATCTCTCTGTGGGGTTAACCCCACAAGTGCCCGGCAAGAGAGAGAGATTCTCTCACCTGGACACTAAGTGTTAACCCCCCATGTCTCTCTCTCTCCACCCCCCTCTCCTCTCCCCTCTCCTATCCTCTCCGCTCCTCCCCTCACCTCCCTTTCAGCAGCTGTCTCTCATCGGCTGCCTCTGTCCACCTCGTCATGCGGCTCCTTTAAATAGTGTCCGAGCCGTATCTCTCGCCGCATACACATCCGGTGTCACGGCTGCAGGCCGGATCCGGCGGCCCGGCTTTTCGCCGCACGCCGCCGGACCCCACACACCGGATGTGTGAAAGTAGCCATAGAAAAGCTGCTGTCTGTAATCCGCCAAAACCCTATCAAAACAAGAGCCAACAGCTGATAGGGAAAAAAGCCCTGAAGACGCTAGGCTTCAAAAAGACTATATCAGTACTCAGGTATTTTCTGAAGACAGAGCAAAAAGGAATTCAGCTCACCCCAGAAGGGAATGGCAGAAATCAAGAAAAACAAGGCAAAACAAAACCAAAACAAAAATGCAAAAAGCAGAGCAGAAAAACTTAGCTTTTGAGGAGCAGGAATCAGACTGGTCTCCTAGAATCCCTCAGAGAGATCACCAGCAAGGCAGAAGGGCGTCGGCTGCCTTATATCCAGTCAGTAATTCCCGTCACCCAGTCATCATCATCCTGCCCAGGTGCTTGGTAATCAGACTCACTACCTTCCTTCACCAGAAGAGGGAGTTCATCAGACCTCAATGGTGAAGGGGAAAATGAACTCACAACAGGGGTGCTACTGGGTACTAACCAAGCAGGGTGCTGAAATGTTTACATTGGCCCATTTTAATTTTTGTTTTGTTTGTTTTTTTTGCCTAAAATACAAAGCAAATGTGTCATCTTTAACTTTAACCCTTTTAGACATCATTTCCTCTTCAATTTTCTTAACTGTTCACATTAACAGTAATTTTTACCAGGGGTGCCCAAACTTTTACATGCCACTGTGTGTGTAATATTATATAGTTTTTTCTAATTTACTGATTTAACAAAATGCAAAGTGAATGAGCAAAAGAAAGCTAAATCCCATCAATCGCCTTTTGACTTTACCAATTCTTCTAGGTACTTGTAAACAGCTTTTGAAGGAACTCAGCAGGAGGTTGTTCCAAACATCTTGGAGAACTGACCACAGATCTTCTGTGGATGTCACTTGTGTAAATCCTTCTTTCTCTCCATGTGATACCAGACAGACTGGATGATGTGAGATCAGGGCTCTGTGAGGCCGGATCATCACTTCCAGGACTCCATGTTCTTATTTACGGTGAGGAAAGTTATTAATGACATTGGATGGATGTTTGCTGGTGCAGTGTAACTACCTTGTTTCTTATTGCTGTGCCCAGTCTTGTCATGGGGTGTGACCTTTACATGAACCTGTCTTCCAAAACCTCACCTTTTGGCTGTGTTCACACACAGTGTTTTTTTAGCGGTTTTTACCGCGGTTTTCACTATAAAACCGCTAAAAATAAGCTGCACAGTCATTTCTATGCATTTTGCACTTTTTGTGCACATTGATGCGTTTTTTACCGCGAAAAAAACGCATCGCGGTAAAAAACGCAGCATGCTCATTAATTTTGCGGATTTTTCCGCGGTTTTGGCTTCTTCCATGCGTTTAGAAACCGCTGTGGTAAAAAATGCATCAAAACCGCGCAAAAACCGCAGCGGAAAAATAGGTGCTGTTTCTGGGAAGGGATTCAGGTTTTTGTGCAGAAATTTTCTGCAACGTGTGCACTTAGCCTTATAGCTGAGATTGGCTGTTTTTCACCCAGTTTTAAGCCTTTTACACATCTGTTTCTGTTTCAGGGTTTCATCCTACATATGAAAATGATGATCATTATCACTCGACTAGTATAACTGACTACACAGACAAAATTCCAGACTTTGTGCAAGTGTACCTAGAAGAATTGATTAAGGCAAATGGCGGTCAATAAAATATTGAATGTGATTTCGATTTCTCCTGTGTTCGTTCACTTTGCACAATATATAAACACATAAATAGGAATTTAGATTGTGAGCCCCATCGGGGACAGTGATGATAATGTGTGCAAAATGTAAAGCGCTGCAGAATATGTTAGCGCTATATAAATAATGTTATTACTATAGATATATACATACACACACATTTATAGCACTGCGCCCGTTACCGCTACATTGATACGAGGAAGCAGGTTGGGAACGTGATGTAATGTAAGAGGGGGAGAGAAATCCCTTTTCCATAGTAATAAGTAATGATGTGGCAATTTAGGGAGAGCGGATGAAAGACTGTGGTGGAGACAACACGATACATGGAGGGGGATGGGTGCAGACTTGTGAAAGGCAATGTGACATTTGAGTGGGAGAGAAGGAGAGTGATGCAGAAGGAGAAAAGGAGGAGGGGGCATGAGAAGAGACAAATGGTGGGCTACAGAGATATTGGGTGGAGGGGAGACAAAGCTACCAGAAGGTGTGTACATGCAACAGAAACACAAGAGGATGATTCATGAAGCGAGACCAGGAGATGAGTCATAGAGACACTGATGGGGGGAGTGGTTGTGAGAAGGACCACAAAGATGACAGGAGGAGAGAGAGGCAAGAGATTCATGCCTTGCAAAATGGGGTGGGGATGGAGGGGTGGAGGATGACAGGTGCATCGTCCCCTTAGAGATGTTGGAAGAAATGGACTAGGAAAAAAAAGTGTGGGGGCAAGAATAAATTAACGGACATGCTAGATTTCAACATGCCCAATCCTTTTGTTCTCAAGGTCAGAGGTGATTGGCAGCAGCCTGTTCCCCCATCGCTGAACCGAGCGTGCACGTGTATGGGAGCGTGCGGAATAGCCGCCAGGCGAGTTTGTGCTGCAGCAATTTTCTTGTGCAATCGTACCCTTAGTGTGGCTTTTTATTTATTTTTTCAATAAATGTTTGCAACATGAACCCCCTTAGTCGGCCATCGGATTATAGGAAACATTCTGTAGACGATTTATTAACAGCAAAACTGGAAAGTCTCAACCATATGGTCCACTAGGTACTCAGACGTTATAAAGTGGGGGGGGTCCGATGCAGAGAGGAGAGCCGCTTCAATATATGGCTATACCCTGCTCATATATGTAATGTGTATTAATCACTCGATGGGGGTCAGGAATCTCCATATCGCGCACATAAGGAGGTTCTGCAGCAGTTGTAGTGTGTTTTATAGGCAAAAAAGGAGATTTTTGTGTACTCACCGTAAAATCTCTTTCTCTTAGCCACTAATTGGGGGACACAGAGCCATGGGTGTTATGCTGCTGTCCACTAGGAGGCGACACTATGCATAATCTGAAAAAGATTAACTATGGCTCCTCCTCTGCAGCATACACCCCTGGACGGCGTCAGCCTTCTCCAGTTTTGTGCAAAAGCATTAGGAGGAATGTAACAGAAACAACATAACCATGCCTGTAAGAAGGCTACTATGTACGAACTCAAAGAACAATATGAGAACTGAACCGTAACAACGGCCCGTAAGGGCAACAGGGTGGGAGCTGTGTCCCCCAATTAGAGGCTAAGAGAAAGAGATTTTACGGTGAGCACACAAAAATCTCCTTTACTCTGTCGCCTCATTGGGGGACACAGAACCATGGGACGTCCCAAAGCAGTCCCTGGGTGGGAAGCAATGGACGAATATTGTGCTAGCAGGACCCTAAACTTTGGGCACTGCCGCCTGCAGAACCGCTCGCATCCGCTGAGGACTGGGTATGAACACTGTAGTGTTTCATAAACGTGTGTAGGCTAGTCCAAGTGGCCGCCTTACACACTTGCTGTGCCGAAGCCTGGTGCCGAAAGGCCCAGGAGGCCCCTACTGACCGCATAGAGTGTGCCGTGATACCGGCCGGAAGAGGAGAATTGTTACGTCGGTAAGCTTCTTGTATGGTGGACTTGATCCACCTGGCAAGTGTAGCTTTGGAGGCCGGCAGACCTTTGTGAACGCCCTCCGGAAGAAGGAAAAGGGAATCAGACTTCCGTAAGGGTGCAGTGCTAGACACGTATCTACGCAGTGCCCAGACGAGGTCAAGCGTATGCAGAGCCTTCTCCACTCTATGAACCGGTACCGGGCAAAGGGAGGGCAGAGAAATTTCCTCATTGAGGTGGAAGTTGGACACAACCTGCGGAAGGAAAGATGGTACTGTACGGAGAACCACCTTGTCCTGGTGGAAGGCTAGGAAAGGCCGTCTGCAGGAGAGTGCTGACAATTCAGACACCCTGCGCAGCGAGGTGATTGCCACCAGAAAAACCACCTTCTGTGACAGAATGCGGAGTGGGACTTCCATAAGGGGTTCGAAAGGTGGTGCCTGCAATGCTGTCAGGACTAGGCTGAGGTCCCACGTTTCCAGTGGACGTCTGTAGGGGGGAACCAATCGGGAGACCCCCTGGAGAAAAGTCCTAACTTGCGGCTTGTTAGCAATGCGCCTCTGGAAATGCACAGAGCGCTGACACCTGGCTCTGAAGCGAGCCCAGGGAAAGCCTGGCGTCCAGGCCCGATTGAAGAAAAGCAAGAACTTTTGGGAGGGAATAAGGGAGTGGGATCTGGCTGCGGGATTCGCACCAGGTAAAGAAAGCTCTCCAGGTACGATAATAGATCTTGGCGGAGGCTGGCTTCCGTGCCCTGATCATGGTTCTAATGACATCTGGTGAGAGCCTTGCTTGGGTTAGAACCCAGGTCTCAAGGGCCACGCCGTCAAATTGAGGGCCCCTGAGTTCTGGTGGAAGAACGGGCCTTGTGACAGAAGATCGGGACGGTCGGGGAGACGTCAGGGAACGTCTGCTGTAAGTTGTAAGACGTCTGCTTACCATGTACGTCTGGGCCAGTCTGGCGCGATCAGGATGGTTGGAACCCCCTCTTGTTTGATCTTCCTCACGACTCTGGATATCAGGGGAAGAGGTGGAAAAATGTACAGAAGTTGGAACTGGGTCCAGTTCTGGACCAGGGCATCTGCTCCGAGCGACCGCGGGTCGCGTGTCCTGGCCATGAAATTGGGGACCTTTGCATTGAGATGGGATGCCATTAGGTCCACGTCTGGGATCCCCTTGCGATGGCAGATCTGGTGAAAAATTTTGGGGTGGAGAGACCACTCCCCCGAGTCCATTCCTTGCCTGCTGATGAAGTCGGCTTCCCAATTGTCTACACCCGGGATGTGGACTGCAGAGTACCGACCTCGTGTCTTCCGCCCATTGGAGGATATGTGCCACTTCTCTCATCGCCTGGGTACTGCGGGTCCCGCCTTGGTGATTCACATATGCCACCGCCGTGGCATTGTCCGACTGTACTCTGATATGAGAGGCTGCCAGTAATTGACGAAAAGCTTTCAATGCCAGGAAGATGGCCCGAATTTCCAGGATGATGATGGGCATGTTCGCTTTCACTGGTGACCACTTGCCCTGTGCTCTGTGATGTAGGTGCACCCAGTGGCGGATTATAATGAGGTCAATTTGGGCAGTTGCCCCGGGCCCAGTGGGGTTAAGGGGCCCACAGCCCAGGCCAGTAAATTGCCCCATTATAATCCGCCACCGCGCAGGGCCGGATTATAGGCAGGGCAGGCGGGGCTTCAGCCCCGGGGCCCCCACCACAAGAGCTTCTAAGGGGGCCCCCACCACATTCCTGCTGGCTGCTGCAATGGCACTCCATCTTCTCCCCACCTAAAAGTGAGTGACCGTGGGGGGCGGCATTATGTGCTCTGCTACCAGCAGCATCTACAAGTAGCGTGAACGCTGATGCTGCTGGTAGCGTGCAAAGGCTTGTGATGAGATCACAGGAGGTAAGGTGTCAGGGCCCCCGATCATGTGACCCCTGTCTCCTCCCCTCCTGTGACCTCATCACAGGTCCTGTGCGCACAGCACTGAGAGCAGCCATGTATGTGGAGTGCGGCTCTGCGGGAGGAGGTCGGTGCTGGAGGCTCCATTATTCTCTATGTGGAGTGCGGCTCTGCGGGTGGAGGTCGGTGCTGGAGGCCCCATTATTCTCTATGTGGAGTGCGGCTCTGCGGGTGGAGGTAGGTGCTGGAGGCTCCATTATTCTCTATGTGGAGAGCGGCTCTGCGGGTGGAGGTCGGTGCTGGAGGCTCCATTATTCTCTATGTGGAGTGCGGCTCTGCGGGTGGAGGTCGGTGCTGGAGGCTCCATTATTCTCTATGTGGAGTGCGGCTCTGCGGGTGGAGGTCGGTGCTGGAGGCTCCATTATTCTCTATGTGGAGTGTGGCTCTGCGGGTGGAGGTCGGTGCTGGAGGCTCCATTATTCTCTATGTGGAGTGGGGCTCTGCAGGTGGAGGTCGGTGCTGGAGGCTCCATTATTCTCTATGTGGAGTGGGGCTCTGCAGGTGGAGGTCGGTGCTGGAGGCTCCATTATTCTCTATGTGGAGTGCGGCTCTGCGGGTGGAGGTCGGTGCTGGAGGCCCCATTATTCTCTATGTAGAGTGTGGCTCTGCGGGTGGAGGTCGGTGCTGGAGGCCCCATTATTCTCTATGTAGAGTGTGGCTCTACGATTCGTGACCCCCGTCACGTGACGAGGGGGGCCCACAGAGTCTGAACTGCCCCGGGCCCTGGCTACCCTTAATCCACCCCTGGGTGCACCGCACCCCAACCTGTCAGGCTCGCGTCTATGGTCAGGACCTTCCATTGACCTGGGAGAAAGGACTTTCCCACTGCAAGTGAGGTTAGCTTGAGCCACCAGAGTAGGGACCTCCTGGTTCCCGATGTGAGTCGGAACTCCCTGTCGAGGGAGAAAGGATTCCTGTCCCATGACTTGAGGATGGCAAGTTGAGGAGGCCTGAGGTGAAACTGGGCAAATGGTACCGCCTCCATTGCTGCTGCCATCCTGCCGAGTACTCTCATGGCAAACCGGAGAGATCGGAGAGGATTGCGGAGGGGTATGCGAACTCCTAGACGGAGAGCCAGTGCCTTGTCCCTGGGAAGGAGCACCAGACCCCTGGAGGTGTCGAATAGCATCCCCAGGAAGGTCGGGGACTGACTCGGGGTAGTCGATGACTTTTGTAAGTTGACTAACCAGCCCAGTCGACTCAGAGTGTCGATTGTGCTAGAGACGCTGACCTCGCAGTCCTTGAAGGTGGAAGCCTTGATGAGGTCGTCCAGGTATGGAACGACTACAATGCCTCTGGAGTGTAGAACGTACATGGTGGCTGCCATGATCTTGGTAAACGTTCTGGGAGCCGCGGCGAGTCCGAACGGGAGAGCCACGAACTGGTAGTGGTCCTGGTTGATCGCGAACCTGAGAAATCTTTGATGGACGGGAGCAATTGGTATACGCAGGTATGCATCTTGTATGTCTATGGAGGCGAGATATTCTCTCTGCTCCATGGACGCAATGATGGACCGAAGGGACTCCATGCGAAAATGACGAACCCGTACATATTTGTTGAGTTGCTTTAGGTCTAGTATGGGCCGGACGCTGCCTCCTTTCTTGGGGACTACGAATAGATTGGAGTAGAACCCTCGGAAGCGTTCGGTCGCGGGAATCGGTACTACAACTCCTGCTTGAAGGAGAGAGGAGACCGCTTGGTGGAAGGCACGAGCCTTGTCTGGCGGTTTTGGTGGAACAGAGAGGAAGAACCGGTTCGGTGGACTGGAAGTGAACTCTATCTTGTATCCGGAAGACACTATTTCCCTGACCCACCTGTCTTCTGTAATAGGCAGCCAGACTTGCTGAAAGAGTAGAAGTCGTCTGCCTACTGGTGGGGTGTCTTCCGGAGTTTGTGAGTCATGATGAGCCGAAATTCTGAGGTTTTCCTCCTTTGGGCTTCGCCTGGCCTGCTTTCGACTGCCAGGTCCTGTCCGGCCTCTGCGCCGCCCGTGGGTTGTCCCTGCGTGGACAGCGGTTACGATTTTGTGCTGGGGCGCGAGACGGACCAGCCCAAAGAATTCCGAAAGGATCAGAATAGAGTTTGGTTACACCGTTTAAACGTGCGTTTAGGTTTTAGTTGAGGGAGAAAGGTACTCTTACCCCCAGTGGCGTTGGATATCATTGTGTCCAACTGTGTTCACCGAAAAGCCGTCCACTGAAGTATGGGAGATGCGTGAGGGACTTCTTTGAGGCCGCATCCGCTTTCCATTCCTGTAGCCAGAGGATACGCCGAATTGTGATGGCGTTTGCTGCTATCCCCGCTACACCCCTTGCTGAGTCAAGGGCTGCATGAAGCATGTAATCTGCTACTACTGCTATTTGAACCGCTTGGTCCGACAGCTCAGGCTTTGAAGTTTGGAGGCCATCTTGCAATGTTTTGGCCCAAGCCAGAATGGCCTTGGCTGCCCAAACTGAAGCGAACGCGGGGGCCAGGGAGGCCCCTGCCGCTTCGAACACTGAACGAGCCATGCGTTCTACCTGCCGGTCTGCTGCGTCCCTGAGGGTTGAGCTATCTGGCAGTGAGAGGAGGGTCTGTGCTGCTAGTCTAGAGACTGGGGGGTCCACTTCGGGTGGATCTGTCCACTGCTTGGTGTCCTTCTGTGGGAAGGGGTACCTAGCCTCCATATATTTGCGATTGGTGAATTTCTTCTGAGGCTGCGAAAACTGCTTAGTAAGGATCGTCTGAAATTCCGGGTGGTTAGTGAAAACCTTAGGTGGTTTCAGAACACCTTCAAAGCAAATCTTGTGTTCTGGGACTTCCGGGGTTGGATCGGAAATGTCCAGCACCCGATGGATGGAAGAGATTATGTCCTCAACTAGTGCTGTGTTGCTAGGGGGACAAGGGACCAGAGACCTCTCTGTCTTCCGAATACTGTGTATCGCTGAGGCGTTCCCTGGTGGGTGAGCTGGGGCGGAGGTCTTCCTGCGGAGATCTGCGTTGTCTGTCTCTGGTAGGAGACGGTCTAGGCGACCTGGAACTACGGTGTCTCTCCCTGGAGGGGGATGACTGTGTGCTATGGGATGACGCATAGGAACGCGACGTGTGGGTCCGCTTACGTCTGGGAGAGCCAGAACCGGCCTGTCCCTGGGTGGAGCTGTCCCTTTGCTGGGTAACGCTCATAGTCGAGACATGACCCTGCAGAGCCTGGAGTAATGTGGAGGTCAGGTTATCTATGGACTGTGTCATAGACTGCGACATCTGGGTAGCCCATTCCGGCGTGGTAGCGGCCGCTGAAGCAATGATAGAGGCTTCCTGGGGCTCTGACCCAGTATTTTGGATACAATCCTTGCAGTGCGGGTACGTGCTGCCACTGGGGAGAGTGGCTTTGCAGGCTGTGCAAAAAGCATAAAAACAGTCCTGCCTGGTTCTTTTCCTTGAGCCCGGCATAGTCCACAGAGGCTGGCTAGCAGAGGACCATACAGGGGAGGCTACGCAGAGGAAACTATAGGAAAGCCTTCTAGGTAATATGGATTCACAGCCGAGTAGAGAGAACCCGGCTGTGATCTTACCCCACCAGTGTGCCCCTAGGTCCAGCGCCGACAATTCACAGTCCTTTGCCCCCCAGAGACTGCTGGTGTTGCTGCTGCTGTATCAGACGGCGTCTGCTGCAGCGAAGATGGCCGCCGAGGAGATGAGGAGGAAGAAGAAGGGGGCGGAGAGCTGAAAAGAGCGCGCATCGATCCGCCCCTTCTATGACACTGTGGAGTGTCATATTTGTCATCCGGGGGGCGGAGAGGAGGCGGCGACCTCAGCTAGGCCGAAGCCGCGGCCTAAATTAGACCTCTATGCCCAGAAAGGGCTCCAGGCCGGCGCGGTAGTCCGGGGGGCGGATTATTTTAACCGGACCCCCCCGGATCGAAAGGCAGGCTAGCGGTGGGGCCACAACCTGAAGCGGGGACCTGTTAGGGGTCCCCCTGCGGCGCTGTAGACAGATGCTGCCGCAGATACAGGGGCGCAGAGAGCCCTGTGTCTGCATGTGCTATGCCTGCCCGCACTCCCCCTGGCCCCCACAGGAGCCCGCAGCTGGGTGGGGTCCCTGGATGCTGTGCAGGTTGCCATAGAACAGACCTTACCTGCGGCGTCTCAACCTAATACCCCCAGAGGGGAATTAGGGAGGGTGCTGCTGTCACTGTCAGGGGGCTTCTTCCTCGCCTCGACCTCAACCCAATACCAAAAGGAATTGGGGTAGGTGGGGGGTCTCAACTTCGAACCAGCACCCGCAGGACTGGGGAAGGAGTGACATGAGGAACCGCCATCTCAGCTTGAACTGGGCACCCCATAATAGGGGGCAGAGGAAGGAGCCATGCCGGGAGTCTCACTGAGGAGACCCACTTTTCTTCATCTGTCATCCGGAAGAAAAAAAACGAAAAAAACGGAAAAAAGAAAAATTCTTTAGGTGTGCCTCCTTGCGACACTAAGCAAAAACTGGAGAAGGCTGACGTCGTCCAGGGGTGTATGCTGCAGAGGAGGGGCCACAGTTAATTGTTTCAGATTATGCATAGTGTCGTCTCCTAGTGGACAGCAGCATAACACCCATGGTTCTGTGTCCCCCAATGAGGCGACAGAGTAATATACTTCCCAACATTTGCGGCCTTTTATCTCTCTACTCTAAATATATACTGTTTGTTAGGATTACATTTATACAGTGGTTTTACTATACATTTATGTATTTGTTTTTGATCTTGCATTATTTTTATATTACTAGAGCCATGGAATTACTTTCCCCCTGACGTCAATAACACATTATACACTTGTTCTTTCTTACGTATTGGATTTGTTGTCTTTGGCAGAGGTTTCCCATTATGACCCTAGGATGGGTGATGGATGCAGTTTTTCTTACCACCGAGACACTCACCAGCTCACATCTGGTTGGAGAAAGAGGTCGGCACACCTTGCTGGCTATAGCCCCCTTGGCTGTACCCCTGTTGGTTATATTCAGGCTGCTGGCCGTAATAGTCGGGTTGATATCCTCCTTGTTGTCCATAAGAGTCCTGCTGAGCGTAGCCCTGACCCTGCGCGTAGGTGTCTGGCGCCGGCTGTTTCTCCTGGGCGGGCGGTGGTTGCTTCATGAATGGAGCGGTCCATCCCGTCTCTTTGAATACGAACCAGAGGTTTCCAAGCCAGATTAGGCAGTTCAGAAATCCAAAGGCCTGGAAAAGAGGCAATAAAATAAAAAAAATACCTGGGCACCATCATAAAACAACCTCATATATTCTATAGTATTCATCTATCATTTAAGGGGTTGGTTTAAAAAAACAAAACAAAAAAAAAAAAACACCTCTCTACTTTACTCACTCTAACCAGGTCCAGCACTGAGTCTGCGCCGCTAATCCCGGTGTCAATTGTTGTCAGACATCATGTTGACAGCGCTTAGCAGCTCTGCTCAAGTTGACGACGCAAGCGGCTCAGCTCACCGATTGGCTGCAGTGCTGTCGGCGCTACAGACAATAACAGGACATTGATAGCAGTGGTGGAGACTCCGCGCTGGACCCAAGGAGAGGGAGTAAAGAACAGCTTTTTTTTATTTTTCTTAAGCAAGCTACAGCCAAGCCACAGGGGAAACTGGAAAATCCCTTTAATGCTTTTTTTGTTTTGTTATAAATACAAAATTCATTAATTTTTACATTTGAGAATACAAAAAATTCTAGCAGAAATTTGGAGAATCTGGGATCATCAGCTCCGCAAAATAAAACATTAATGGGAAATTTATCAAGATTGTCATTTTCTAGGCCAGTCTTGATCCAAAGCCCACTGGTGTAAAATAAAGAGAATCTGTCAGCAGGTTTTTCCTATGTAATCTGACAGCAGAACAATGTAGGAGCAGAGACCTTGATTCCAGCGATGTGTCACTTACTGGGTTTATCAGTTGTGATGCAATCCCAGTTTTCTCTCCTGAAGATCTAGCAGAGCTCGGAATGCTGAGCTGTGCACATTGTATATGGACAGAAAGCTGCCAATCAGTGGTGGGGGCGGGGTTGGACCAGGAGGCACGAGACACCAAGTCCTGTACTGATAATCTCTTGCTGATAAAACAATGATTTTATTGAAGTGGTAAAAACACAGTGTAGTAAGTGACATATCGCTGAAATCAGGTTTTCTGCCCCTACATCATGCTTCTCTCAGATGACATAGCAAAACCTTGACGACTTATCTTAGAGATAATCAAAATCAGATTGGTGGGGGTTCCGACACCTGACACCCCCACAGATCTGCTACAGATATAAACAGTGTGAGAAGCTGGGGCGAAACAGCACAGTTCCATTTACTTTGTAGAGGCTGTTTTTGGGTACCGCAGTTCATTTCCCATTCACTTCAACAGGAGCTGAGCTGCAGCACCCGGGCACAGCCACTACACACCAAGGGAGCTCATTAATACAAAGAGTAAGTAATGGACGCCTCTTAAGCTCGGAACATCTTTGGGCTGTCCATGTGACGCGGCCCGAAATTCACATAATCAGCTGACAAAGGTTTCATTTTCTGCCAATTTCAGGTGTAAATCTATTCTATTATTTCTAAACACTGTTTTTCGGTGATTACTTTGTATCTCCTTTCATACTGCACCCACACACACAAATGATACACCATTTGAAAGGTAAACTTGCCCCATTCAGCAAGAAAATAGCCAAACAAAGCACACATCCACGATTTGATCACAAAATACAGTTTAAACATTAATTTTCATAAACCTGCAGTAAAGAAAAATGGCCTGCAGGTGGCACCACACTACCCCAAAGCACACTACCACAAAGCTGCTTACAGACATTACAAACAAATCCAAACATTTGCCTCGGGGGGCTTTCCAGCTTGCCGAACTGCTTGCCCAGCCTATTTCAGCCAAATTGGAGGATTGCACACTTCACTGAAGGTGAGGCATATATGCAAACACATTTGTATGCATGCACTGCTTTTTCGCTGATTACTTCGTCCCACACACACAAATGGTGAGTCACATATGCAAACACATTTGTAAACATGCACTGCTTTTTCGCTCATTACTTTGCCCCACACACACGATACTCCATTTGAAAGGTAAACTTGCTCCCTTCAGCAAGAAAAGAGCCAAACAAATCACACATTCACGATTTTATCACTAAATACAGTTTAAACATTCATTTTCATAAACCTGCAGAAAAACACAATGACCTGCAGGTGGCACCTCAATCGGAAGACATTTTTTGGCATCTACTTATCAAACAAATTTATTGTATTACCAATCTACATATATAAATACCTGTATGTGTTCATCAGCTCATGAAACACATTTACATTTGACCAGCTTGCTTTTTCTGAAATTGCCTGCACCTCCAACGACCAATGTGTGAAAATTTCACACGGGCCAAGCTAGTTATGGCAAATTTACATATCAGCAAACAAGGATAAAACCACAAAAAGTCACTAAATTGCTAACACTAAACTTTTGACACAAAAAAAATCTGGTGTTAAATCTTTCAGGAATTCCCTCCCCCCGATCTGTCGGCATTATAGTAATGGGCATTATATGGTTATATACTTTTCTATGAGCCTATAATCCTTCATAATAGGATTATCACCATATGTGTATTTGCCAAAAAGAAAAGCAATATTTACCCATCCTTGCATTGTTATATGCAGGGAACAGAAATGCTGGAGGCAATGACCACCAAACCAATGAAGACCCTGGGCCCCCCATGCAAAATCTGTAAGAGAACACTGGGGCACTCTTATGGGGCAGGGAAGGCATTTAGTCCCATTTGGTCATGAAAAAAGGCAAATGTGAATGTGCCCTAAACAGGCTATAGTTGTAAAAGAAATAGCTATGCAATTACTAGAACAGCCACTAGAGGGCGCCCCCATTACCAGTGATGTGTCAGGCGTTAGTCTGGATATAGCTTATACTCACCACAGAGGTATTGAGCCCGGACATAACAGGATCCCTCACTTCTTGACATTTGTTTTCTGGAATCTCGCATGCAGGGATCTGATCTTTGATCAACTCTGGGTCAGTCGCCAGCTTTATATCAGCCAAGCCCTTGGCCCATGCACTTGAACTTACCAGCCACAGAAAGGCAAAGACGGCCGTCACTATACAGTCCTGGAAACAAAGGGTAGAAAGTGAAATAGGGGCGTAAAACCCGAGAAGTGCAATAATAAACCACTGCCCTAAAAAAAAAAAAAAAAAAAAAAAGATGTGGGCACTGCAGTAAGCCCAGGTATCCCCCCTGGAAGTGCCATAGTGGTTCACCGTGGAGGCCAGTCATTTCCATCTGAATATATACAGATCAGCTGAACCTTTCAGACCTGACACAAACTATTTGACAAATTACTTTTACTCAGGAGGAGAAATTGGGACCATACACATGGCAATATTGTGCCACACAGACAAATGCTGTATTAAGGAGGACCAGTCACTAGGTCAAAAACGGACTGTTTTTGCCAGAAATGAATTCCCGCTGCTCCCCCGAGTATTACATTTTTTGTTTTGTTAAAATCCACCAAATGGTTCTCGAGATATGAGCCTTTTTATTTAGTGATCATTTTTATGGTCTTTACTAAGAGGGCGTGGCAGACTGGGTAAAAGCAGAGCAGCCTAAAGACACGCCCCAGAGGAGTCTCTGAGCCACACCCTAGAAGATCGCACTAAATTAAAAAAATCCATATCTCTGGAACTGTATGGTGGATTTAAAATAAAAAAGAAAGAATATTTAAGGGATCAACGGGAATAGAATAAAAGCAAAAACTGGACGTTTTAAGCCGGTGACAGGTCCTACAATGCAACATATGGCCAGATTACTACTAGATGTAAGAGGCTGCCCCTCTGTCCCACAAGTGTTTGTACAGTTCCCTTTACAGGTAATAGTGGCTGACTTACGATCATGGGGCCCTTGTTGTTCTCACGGTATTTGTTCTGTAGGAATATGTAAGTGACCAGAGCTCCAAGAGAGTAAAGGAAAGCGAACACTGCGATGGTGACAAAAAACTCAGCAGAGGAGGAATAATCCCCGACCAGGAACACCTTGGTTGTAGCAGTGCCCCGGCATGTTGGAGCTTCAAAGTATTCCTGGTGCAGCCTATAGGAGAGAAAGCGGGTGATGTGGAGCAGATCGGGGGGCACACAAAGGCCCAATAAAAAAGGTACTTTTAATAGACAAACAGTATTACCAAGGGTTTATTCACATGGTGCCATAATATCGAGCTAACCAACACAATTTTTGGAAAGTTTTAAGCCCTATAAATGCAGTGTATTTTTGTGCAAAAATATCTGGTGCAATTGTTGTATTTTTTCTCTATAAGCTTTTATGGGGGGGGTGAAAAAAAAAACAAAAACGTAGTTGTGTTTTTAAGCAAAGAATTAGGCCGTGTGCACACGATGCAGATATCCAGCGGATCCGCAGCGGATTTTACCGCGCAAACGTTGCATATCCGCATTGTGATGTACAGTATAATGTAAATAAATGAAAAAAAAAACGCTGTGCAGACGCTATGGATTTTTCCGCGCGGTTTTCCTGCGGTACAAAATCCGCAGCATGTTACTTGTTTGGGCGGTTTTCCATCTCTCCTGTCTCCAAATCTGCAGGGGGAAAACCGCAGTGGAAAACCGCACAAAAACCGCATTAAAAATGGAAGAAATCCGCAGGAAAAATGCAGGTCACTTGACCTGCGCATTTCTTCAATTCTGCGCGGAAAAATCCGCAGGGCAAAAAAGTATGTGTGCACTCAGCCTTAAAGCTTTTCTGTACTTTAAAAAAAAAAAAAAAATTAAAAAACGCTGGTTCAAATCTGCTTAAATAAAGTATCAGATAAATAGAAAAAAAAGGCATAAAAAAGCAAAAAAAAAAAACGAAAAATTTTATTTTTGTGCATAAAAAAATGCACAAACTAAGTGTGAACAAGCCCTCATAAAAATCAAGAATTAAACTCTAAAAGTTTAAACCATAGTGCACCTTCATTTCTTTGAAGCGGATCCCGATGGAAAATGGTCAAAACTGGGCACTGTCCAATCAAATGGCTGCAAGAAATTTTTCAGAAAAAAAAAATTATGGGAATTTTTTTTAAAGAAAAAAAAAATCCTCAAATTAAAAAAAAACCCAAAAAAAAAACGGAGCGTTTCCTGAAGCGGTTTCCGTTTGAAAATGTGTGTGATATATGAACTATGGGGCTGAGATTTAATAGTATAGGCATTGCTTTGCAGACCAAGCAGTGCACAGCGCCACACCTGCACTTTGGTTGTGTCTGGTATTGCAGCACAGCTGTGGCGAAGTGAATAGAGACCAAGCTGCACTACCAGATGTAACCTGTGCACATGTGTGGCGCCATTTTTCAAATCTTACCCTTGTCACAAAAAGGACTGCAAGTACTACATAAAGAAATGGCTATTTACGCAGTTGTCTCTAATTTTTGCTGTGAGTGAGCTTACATCGCAGAACTACATCACACTCACTTAAAGGGATATTCAAAGTCCACTTTTATATTCCGCTTGCTCTCGGTCTTGTTGACGCAGTCGATGCTCAGTGTGAATTGTCCGGAGTAACTTCCACACGTCGCGAAGGCAAAGATTGAAAATAGCTGTAACAGAAAGGCGGAGACGGTCAGGCCTGGAGCCGCAGCAACAAGGACAATTGTGCAATGAGGATAAAGAAGGAGTTAAAGGGGTTATACAAAATCTGAAGAAAAAAATGGCCGCTTCTAAAACTAGTGCCCCATCTGTTCATAGGTCATGTGTGGAATGGCATTGGACATCCATTGAAGCGACTAGTTGGCGCTGTTCCAAGAAAAAAATACTTTTTTTAAAAAAAAAATCTTGGACACACCTCAAAAGTGACTATTCTTCAGCTAAGACCCCTCAGTAGAAAGAAGGGTTTCACTCAGAATGGGCCAATTTGCTGCACCCTCAATTTTAGCCAGTCCCTAAATATTATTCATCAGTGGTCTAACACCGTTCGACTAGATCCAAACATGAAGGCTCAAAAAATGAAGGTTACTGAGGGGTCCGACCAGAAGGCCAACGATCAGGTGGTAGAGGAAGTTGCTCCATATGGGTGAGCCGCTGTATCGGGAACATATTCATCCCGGCCGCACAGTCCCTGCAGGGGCTATCAGACCACAATCATAGTGGCACAAGACGCCATTATGAAATTGCTATTTATGAAGTTCTCCAATAGAATATTCCACATGGCTCTGCAGCAGTGGGATCTGAATTAGGAGCGGATCTGAAAACGCCTAAACTTGTGTGCCCTCTGCTTGTCCTCTGCAGCTAGGTCACTAGATAGAGCTCATATAGAACCAGCAAATAATGTGCGGAAGGGTAAAGAGCGGCAAACGCAAAATCTGATGGAAATCCACCCCAACCTCAAACAAGATCATTAGGTAACAGAGAGGTTAAGACATTCTATGGCAAAACCTACAGCATGGGGGAATGATGGGTGGCACAGTATGGTGGGCAGCATGGTGTCTCAGTGGGTGGCAGTAAGGTGTATCAATGGCTGTTACATTTTGGCGGGCAGCATGGTGTCTCAGTGGATGGCATAGTTTGGAGGGCAGCATAATTTCACAGTGGGTGGCGTGGTTTGGTGTGCAGCATGGTATATCAGTGAGTAGCAGTTTGATGGCCAGCATGGTGTCTCAGTGCGTGGCATAGTTTGGTGGGCAATATAGTGTCTCAGTGGGTGGCATAGTGTCTCAATGGCTGGCATAGTTTGGTGGACGGCATGGTGTCTCAGTGAGTGGCATAGTTTGGTGGACAGCATGGTGTCTCAGTGGGTGGCATAGTTTGGTGGGCAGCATGGTGTCTCAGTGAGTGGCATAGTTTGGTGGACAGCATGGTGTCTCAGTGGGTGGCATAGTTTGGTGGACAGCATGGTGTCTCAGTGGGTGGCACAGTTTGGTGGACAGCATGGTGTATCAGTGAGTCGCATAGTTTGGTGGACAGCATGTTGTCTCAGTGGGTGGCATAGTTTGGTGGGCAGCATGGTGTCTCTGAGTGGCATAGTTTGGTGGACAGCATGGTGTATCAGTGAGTGGCATAGTTTGGTGGACAGCATGTTGTCTCAGTGGGTGGCATAGTTTGGTGGACAGCCTCATGTCTCAGTGGGTGGCACAGTTTGGTGGACAGCATGGTGTCTCAGTGGTGCATTGTTTGGTGAGCAATATAGTGTCTCAGTGGGCGAGATAGTTTGGTGAGCAGCATAAATTTGTAGGAAGCACAGTGTCTCACTGGGTGGCATGGTTTGGTGGGCAGCATGATGCCTCAGTGGGTGGCATGGTTTGGTGGGCAGCATGATGTCTGAGTGGGTGGCATAGTTTGGTGGGCAGCATTGTCTCTGGGTGGCATGGTTTGGTGGGCAGCATGGTGTATCAGTGAGTGGCATAGTTTGGTGGGCAGCATGGTGTCTCAGTGGGTGGCATAGTTTGGTGGGCAGCATGGTGTCTCAGTGGGTGGCACAGTTTGGTGGACAGCATGGTGTATCAGTGAGTGGCATAGTTTGGTGGACAGCATGGTGTCTCAGTGGGTGGCATAGTTTGGTGGACAGCCTCATGTCTCAGTGGGTGGCACAGTTTGGTGGGCAGCGTGGTTTCTCAGTGGGTGGCACAGTTTGGTGTGCAGCATGGTGTCTCAGTGGTGCATTGCTTTGTGAGCAATATAGTGTCTCAGTGGGCGAGATAGTTTGGTGAGCAGCATAAATTTGTGGGAAGCACAGTGTCTCACTGGGTGGCATGGTTTGGTGGGCCGCATGATGTCTCAGTGGGTGGCATGGTGTCTGAGTGGGTGGCATAGTTTGGTGGGCAGCATTTTGTCTCACTGGGTGGCATGGTTTGGTGGGCAGCATGATGACCCAGTGGGTGGCATGGTTTGGTGGGCAGCATGGTGTCTCAGTGGGTGGCATGGTTTGGTGGGTAGCATGGTGTCTCAGTGGTGCATTGTTTGGTGGGCAATATAGTATCTCAGTGGGTGGCACAGTTTTGTGGGTAGCATGGTGTCTCAGTGGGTGGCACATTTTGGTGAGCAATATAGTGTCTCAGTGGACGGCACAGTTTTGTGGGCAGCTTGGTTTGCAGTGGGTGGCATAAATTTGTGGGCAGCATGGTTTCTCAGTGAGTGGCATGGTTTGATGGGCAGCACAGTGTCTCAGTGGGTGGCACGGTTTGGTGGGCAGCATGAGGTCTCAGTGGGTGGCATGGTTTGGTGGGCAGCATGTTGCATCTGGGTGGCATAATAGTAAGAACCATGGCGTGTCAGAGGGTGGCATAGTTTGGTGGGCAGCATAGTGTCTCAGTGTGTGGTATAGTTTGGTGGGCAGCAAGGTTTGGTGGGCCGCAAGGTGTCTCAGAGGGTGCACAGTGTAATGAGAAATATAGTTTCTCAGTGGGTGACATAAATTGGTGGGCAGCAGTGAGTCTCAGTGGGTATCAGTTCAATGGACCGCACGGTGTATCAGAGGGTGGCCTAGTTTGGTGGGAAGCATGGTGTCTGTGGGTAGAAGTTCAATGGACCGCATGGTGTATCAGTCGGTGGCATAGTTTACTAGGCAACATGGTGCCTCAGGGGATGGCAGTCTTGTGATTATCATGGTGTATCAGAGGGTGGCATAAATTGGTGGGCACCATGGTGTGTTAGTGAGTGGCACAGTTTGGTGGGCAGCTTTATGTCTCAGTGGGTGGCACAGTTTGATGGGCAGCATGGTGTGTCTCAGTGGGTGGCACAGTTTGATGGGCAGCATGGTGTTTCAGTGGGTGGCACAGTTTGATGGGCAGCATGGTGTTTCAGTGGGTGGCACAGTTTGATGGGCAGCATGGTGTCTCAGTGGGTGGCACAGTTTGATGGGCAGCATGGTGTTTCAGTGGGTGGCACAGTTTGATGGGCAGCATGGTGTCTCAGTGGGTGGCACAGTTTGATGGGCAGCATGGTGTCTCAGTGGGTGGCACAGTTTGATGGGCAGCATGGTGTCTCAGTGGGTGGCATAGTTTGGTGGGCAGCCTCATATCTCAGTGGGTGGCACAGTTTGGTGGGCAGCATGGTGTCTCAGTGGGTGGCAGTTTGATGGGCAGCATGGTGTCTCAGTGGGTGGCATAGTTTTGGTGGGCAGCATGGTGTCAGTGGGTGGCATAGTTTGGTGGGCAGCCTCATATCTCAGTGGGTGGCACAGTTTGGTTTCTCAGTGGGTGGCACAGTTTGGTGGGCAGCATGGTGTCTCAGTGGGTGGCAGTTTGATGGGCAGCATGGTGTCTCAGTGGGTGGCATAGTTTTGGTGGGCAGCATGGTGTCTCAGTGGGTGGCATAGTTTGGTGGGCAGCCTCATATCTCAGTGGGTGGCACAGTTTGGTTTCTCAGTGGGTGGCACAGTTTGGTGGGCAGCATGGTGTCTCAGTGGTGTATTGTTTGGTGAGCAATATAGTGTCTCAGTGCGTGAGATAGTTTAGTGAGCAGCATAAATTTGTGGGAAGCACAGTGTCTCACTGAGTGGCATGGTGTCTCAGTGAGTGTCACAGTTTGATGGGCAGCATGGTGTCTCAGTGGGTGGCACATTTTGGTGGGCAACATAGTGTCTCAGTGGGTAGCATAGTTTGGTGAGCAATATAGTGTCTCAGTGGCACAGTTTTGTGGGCAGCATGTTTGCAGTTGGTGGCATAAATTTGTGGGCAGCATGGTTTCTCAGCGAGTGGCATGGTTTGGTGGGCAGCATGTTGCATCTGGGTGGCACAGTTTGGTGAGAACCATGGTGTGTCAGAGGGTGGCATAATTTGGTGGCAGCATAGTGTATCAGTGGGCAGCATAATTTGGTGGGCAGCATTATATCTCATATCTCAGAGGGTGGCATAGTTTGGTGTGCACCATGTTGTCTCATTGGGAAGCAGTTCGATGGTCAGCATGATGTCTCAGTACGTGGCATAGTTTGGTAGGCAGCATGGTGTCTCAGTGGGTGGCATAGTTTTGTGGGCAGCATGGTGTCTCAGTGGGTGGCATAGTTTGGTGGGCAGCAAGGTTTGGTTGGCCGCATGGTGTCTCAGTGGGTAGCAGTATGATAGGCAGCATGGTGTCTCAGTACGTGGCATAGTTTGGTAGGCAGCATGGTGTCTCAGTGGTGGCATAGTTTTGTGGGCAGCATGGTGTCTCAGTGGGTGGCAAAGTTTGGTGGGCAGCAAGGTTTGGTGGGTCGCATGGTGTCTCAGTGGATAGCAGTATGATGGGCAGCATGGTGTCTTAATGGGTGTCACAATTTGGTGGGCAGCAAGGTGTCTCAGTGGGTGGCACAGTTTCATAGGCAGCATGGTGTCTCAGTGGGTAGCAGTGCGATGGACAGCATGGTGTGTCAGTGGGTGGCACAGTTTGGTGTGCAGTATGGTGTCTCAATGGGTAGCAGTTCGATGGACCGCATGGTGTATCAGGGGGTGGCGTAGTTTGGTGGGAAGCATGGTGTCTCAGTGGGTGGCACAGTTTCATAGGCAGCATCATGCCTCAGAGGGTGGCCTAGTTTGGATTTGCAGTATGGTCTTTCAGTGAATATCAGTTCGATGGGCACCATGGTGTATCAGTCGGTGGATAATAAATTGGTGGGCAGCATAGTGTTCCAGTGGATGGCAAAGTTTGGTGGACAGCATGGTGTCTCAGTGGGTAGCAGTTTGATGAACAGCATGGTGTATCAGTGGGTGGCACAGTTTGGTAAGCACCATGGTGTGTCAGTGAGTGGCACGGTTTGGTGGGCAGCATGGTGTCTCAGTGGTGCACTGCTTGGTGAGCTGAATGGTGTCTTACTGGGTGGCACAGTTTGGTGGGCAGGATGGTGTGTCAGTGGATGGCATGGTTTGGGTAGGCAGCATGGTGTGTCAGTGGGTGACAGTTTGGTGGGCAGCATGGTTTGTTAGTGTGTGGCATAGTTTGGGCAGCACCTTGTCTCAATGGATGGCATAGTTTAGTTGGCAGCATGGTGTGTCAGTAGGTGGCACAATTTGGTAGACAGCCTCATGTCTCACTGGGTGGCATAGTTCAGTGGGCAGCATCATGTCTCAGAAGGTGGAACAGTTTGGTGGACAGCATGGTGTGTCAGTGGGTGGCACAGTTTGATGGGCAGCATGATGTCTCATTGGGTGGCATAGTTTGATAGGCAGCATGGTGTCTCAGTGGGTAGCACAGTTTGATGGGCAGCATCATGTCTCAGAAGGTGGAACAGTTTGACGGGAGCATGGTGTCTCAGTGGATGGCATAGTTTGGTCGGTAGCATGGTGTGTTAGTGGTGCATTGTTTGGTGGGCAGCATGGTGTCTTAGTGGGTGGGAAGCATGATGTCTTCATAGGTGGCATAGCTTGGTGGGCAGCATGGTGTATCAGTGGGTGGCATAAAATGTCAGTGGGCACTACATGAATGCTGGATAATAAAATTCAGAAATTATAACTAATAGAGAAACATATGAGGCTTTGTATGTAGATTTGTTATCAGGGAGAAAATATGTCTTGTTCTTCTCCTGCCAAACATTAAGATGATAGGAAGTGGGTGGCACATACGATTTCTTGAGGAGCTCTCACAGTTGGCAGGTGATGCCAACAATCCCATCTTGTGCCGGTTTCTCTGCCGCAATCTGCTGCCAAGAAACATCCTAGTACCCAAATGTGTGATCGGCATATGTGGGGTTAAAACTCCGATAATGCACTTGTGGCCCTTCACCCTGTACTACAGAAGAGCACGCAGGAGGGGGCAGGTGGCGGTGTACAGCGGGCAGACGGGGCTGGATTTATGCTGCCGATAATCCTCAGAAGGATTGTGACCTCCCGCATCTCCGCAGAGACTGATGAGTATTTATAGAGCATCGGCCATAGCAAAAAGAAAAGAGGATTACAGTGTAACCTGGGGTGTGAGAATGCACAAGTGCCAATGCTGTCGGCCAGAGCAGAGGCAAGACACAAAGGGGCATGACACGGACGGGAGGACAAGACATGGACGGATGGGGGGGCGGCCATGACATAGACGGGGGGAATTTGGCGGCCAAGACATGGACTGGGGGGGGCGAGACATGCATGGACGGGGGGGGCAAGACCCTAACAGAGAGAATACAGAACAGTGTGGGCACAGGTGAAGGAGAACGGCGCTGAAGCGGCATCTGCACCACTGCCAGCCTCACTGTGCCACGCAGCCCATGTGGTGTGAAATTTAGGGGGCAAGTGCACCACAGGCCTGTCAGTGGGGTCTTTTTTCATGAACTTAAAAAGTGCAGTAAAGTTCTCTGATTCCATGTCAAATGCCAGATTATGGTATATTCTGGATTACTGGGAAAGATTAAAAGGGGGTTGTCTCATTCACTACATTTATCACCTCCAAAAAGTGAGAAATGTATATGATCACTGGAGGTCCGACTGTTGGGAACTCTACAGATCGTGAGATCGGGGGTCCCCTTTGTAAGTGGGCATGCTCAACAGCTGCTCCATTGAAGTGAACGGAACGGTGATGACGCATGTTCCATTCACACAGAAGCCTTTGGGGACTTGCTCATATCCCCAGGGATCACACATTTATCACCTATCCTGCGAATGGAAACTGTATCGCCTTTCTGCCAGGTGTGAACAATCTCTGGATTACCAGTTGCCAGATTAAAGGACATTTACAGACTCAGTGATAATTTATGCGCAGGAAAGGGGTGGTCCGGCCTCGCAGTTACCCAGCGGGACTATTGGGACACATTCCCCAAGAGGGACACATTCCAGTCCTGAATATTTATAAACCGTTCCGGGGAATAAGTTCTCTGTCTTTCTCATTATTTATTTATGACCCAGATGAACAAGGTTTTCTCACCGCCTGTCACGCAAAGGCATCTACATGGGTATCCTGGACACCACACACCCCGTATAGCTGTATGGAAGATGATGGCGGTATAAAGAAAAAAAAAAAAAACTTGCAACGCAAGGACAAGATACAAGGTCATAAACACACAAAAAAGACAAAGAATATAGAGAATTACTCACCCATTCCAGAACTTTAATGAATCCCAAAGGCTCCTTCACTACACGAAACTGCCCCCCTGCCACCAGCTGTGGGTACATAACAGGTACATTAGTGTGCCGCTATCCAAGGTGCTGAAGGGCCACTTCCCCAGCTGCATTCCCTGCACCTCGCGCACCGTCTCTGCACATATGAGAATGTATACCGCCACTCACTCACAGCACAGATCATGATCGCGGCTCCTTCTAGCTGCCATTTTTTTTTTAAGAGGTTGCAAAGAACATAATAGATTAGGGCAAGATCTATGGCGCCAAATAATGTGATTTTAGCTAAAGAGCAGGAACCTTTACCAGACTTCTATACGGAAACCAAAAGGACTACAACTCTCACTGGACACCAAATACACTCAGCCGCATCTAATTTTGTGGGGTTGTCTAGCAATTGCGGACATTTCTATTTTGATTTTCTTTACTTAAAAAGGATGTACTGTGAGCTAAAAAAATTATTTTTGCAATTGGGTGTCATTAATAATGTTGCCTTTGTGCTGCACTACGTATGGCTGGATGTAGAATGAGTCAACGGAGGGTCTGTCAGTGAGCTGGTTCTGAGAGTCTCTAGCTCTTTTAACTCTCCTTTTTGGAGCTCCTCTCAATTGATTTAGGACCACACAGACCACATCAAAGTTACATGTCCTGGGAAACAAAAAAAACCTGTAAAAACTGCAATTGCATTTTTTGTTCACTTTTAGTAAACACTAAATCACTGCACCCCAATAACACCCGCAGCCCCCCACCCTTACAAGACCGGCAATTTGGAGCCGTTCTGACCCAATGTGGAGGCGGCATCACTACAGAAAGGGTGGGAGACGCCACTGAAGATCTTACAGCTGCGGCTCTCCAGCTGTCGCTAAACTACAACCCCCAGCATTCCGTAGATCAGTTGTTTCCAGCTCTCTAGCTTTTGTAAAACTACAATTCCCAGAATGCCATAGCAGCTGCAATTTTGCACCAGCTGGAGAGCCATCACTTGGACACAACTTGTTACTCCTGTTTCACACTTCCGTTTTTGTGTCCGCAAAACGGATCCGTTTCCGTTTTTTTGACGGAAACTGATGCAAACGGATCCGTTTTTAAAAAACGGATCCGTTTTTTTGACGGATCCGCGGTAACCACTAATGGAAGTCTATGGGACAAAAAAACGGATCCTGCAAAAAAATGGCGGATCCGTTTTTTTACGGAAACCAACGGATTTTGACGGATTTGAAAAAACGGAAGTGTGAAACAGGCCTTATCTAAAGCACTTTCTTATGTCAGGGCATGATGAGAGTTGTAGTTGGTGGAAGTGCCACAGCTTGGTGTTAACTGATCTATAGCAACATCTACTGCTATGGACATGCTGGGAGTTGTAGTTCTGCACTAGCTAGAGAGCCCCATGGCTTAGATACAACTGATCTATAGAATCTCCTGCTGTTGGGGCATGCTGGGAGTTGTAGTTCTGCACTAGCTAAAGAGCCTTGGCTTATATACAACTGATCTATAGCATTTTTCAGCTGTTGCTGCTTGCTGGGAGTTGTAGTTCTGCACTAACTAGAGAGCCATGGCTTAGATACAACTGATCTATAGCATTTTCTGCTGTTGGGGCATGCTGGGAGTTGTAGTTCTGCACTAGCTAAAGAGCCTTGGCTTATATACAACTGATCTATAGCATTTTTCAGCTGTTGCTGCATGCTGGGAGTTGTAGTCCTGCACTAGCTAGAGAGCCTTGGCTTAGATACAACTGATCTATAGAAATTTCCGCTGTGGTGGAATGCTGGGAGTCATAGTTCTGCACTAACTGGAGAGACAGCAGTTAGCTACAACTGATATATAGAATTTTTCTGCAGTTGCTGCATGCTGGAAGTTGTAGTTCTGCACTAACTAGAGAGCCATGGCTTAGATACAACTGATTTATTGCATTTTCTGCTGTTGGGGCATGCTGAGAGTTGTAGTTCTGCACTAACTGGAGAGACAGCACTTAGCTACACCTGATCTATAGCATTTTATGGTGTCTGGGCATGCAGGGAGTTGCAGTTCTGCATTAATTGGAGAGCCACCACTTAGATACAACTGATCTGTAGAATCGTCTGCTTGTCTGAGAGTTGTAGTTCTACAATATTTGGAGACTTCTGACCTTTAGCATTTCCAATCTGGGTTGGGCCAGATTCCAAGACCACCACATAATTTAGACATTCTGCTTCCGCTCCAGCAAACATCACCCGCCCTCCCTCTGTATCCCGAACACTCGGCCCTACAGAACAAGCATTTCTCACCTACTGTGTCCCCCCATTTCCTTGTAGATTGTAAGCTTGCGAGCAGGGACCTCACTCCTAATGTCACTGTTTGAATTGTCTTAACTTGTATTGAATTTATTGTCTGTACATGTCCCCGCTTAATTGTAAAGTGCTGCGGAATATGTTGGCGCTATATAAATAAAAATTATTATTATTATTATAAGGAGCCCCCTGACTGACCCACATAAAAGAGAACCCTAACCGGAGCACAACTCCCATATGGAAGTCATCCATGTGACCTCTCTGAAGACCCCGGGGTGGTCCCATCAGGCACACACCCTACAAATAGCCCACTCACAACCTTATAATGGCGCCAGCAGAAAACTAGCATTAATAAACCCGATTTCTATTGATCACCAGAGAAGTCGTGCCCCTGCGAGGACGGAGACCAGAACCCCACATTCAGGGGGGTCATTTTTACCTAAATTTGCACATTTGATAACGATATAAATCTCCTTATTTGGTTACCTTTTTATTTGCATTACTTCTTTTTCTTTTATTTCTTGAGTCTTTTTGGTTCTTAGATCCGACTTATCCCTCGCACCCCGAAATATTAGCCGGCCCTAAATCCCCCCATCAGGTCGTTAACCTTCAATACTTCGTCCTTGGGGTCTAATAGGCGAGAGTGGCGTGTAATCTCCGGTGTCCGCCATGATGACCCGCACACGTCCTGTCACCCTGGCCCCCGCATCACCAATAAACACGTACTGGGAACCACGGTCGCTGACTCGTAGCCCATCCCCCATATTATTATCCCACAGCCATTCTCCGCACTGGATACGGCGTATACCTCTGTGCACACGTATGTGCATGCAGTGTAAGGGCACCCATGGGGGCACAGGCAGCCCACCCACACCTATAGGGGCATTCACACCTAGATGCGATCCGGCTCCTCACCTCTCTCCTCCCTACCATTTTCCTTCTCCCCACACCCTCCCTTTCCTCCATGATCTCAATGACATCCCCACTCCTTTCTCCATGCACACCATCCATGCATCTAGCAGCATCTCTCCGCTTGTGAAGCAGCTGCGCCCCCCATTGCATCCCCCCAAACCCAGCTCTCACCTGGTTGACCACGTCCATGTCTGCAGGATGCTGGTGAATCGCGGCAGCGCGGAGGGGGGAGTGCGCTATATCGCTAAGAGCCTGACAGCAGCGGCGGCTAGGGAGAGCGCGCTGCACGGAACAGCTGTCAGAAGGGCGGCCAATAGAAAGCGAGGCTGTGATGACGCGATGACGTCAGCAGTCTCCATCTTCATTGAGGGCAGCCTTAGAAGGCAATTGGCCTCTGCCCACAAGTCTGTCATTATTGGGCCGCGTGGCCCCTGTGTGTAGTCGGGACGTGTCCTGTCTGTCCTCACTGCCCTGTTATATCACTGCACGTTTTATACCAGCAGAACACAAGCCATTGTATGGTGGGCACAGTGTGGTGTATGGAGGCTGTATTTCTGGCTGGATAAGAGATGCATAGAAATAGAGACGAGAGCTACAATAGAAGATCCACAGAAAGAGATTACCTAGATATTAGACACGTTAGATTAATATGAGGATATATTAGGTAGATATGGAAAGATGATAGAGGGTAGATATTAGAGCGATGTTAAATATGAGATATATATTAGATATTTTAGAGATAAGTATATAGATGTGAGCTACAGAGATATACATACAGTAGGTAGCTATTACTCAGATATGAGGGACAGAATAGATGGCTATGAGAATGATCACTATAACATGGACTGATCATAGAACGATAGATACAAAGATCAGATAGACAGAAGTGATAGAGATACTGGATACCGGCTGATGGAGGGTTTATTTTGTTTTGGGAATAAAGGAAGGAAATGGAAGGAAATGGACGGAAGTGAAGGAAAGGGAAGGAAGGAAATGGAGGGAAAGAAAGGGAAGGAAGGAAATGGACGGAAAGAAAGGGAAGGAAGGAAATGGACGGAAAGAAAGGGAAGGAAGGAAATGGACGGAAGTGAAGGAAATGGAAGGGAAGGGAGAAAGGAAATGGAAGGGAGGAAGGGAAGGAAATGGATGGAAAGAAAGGGAAGGAAGTGAAGGAAATGGAAGGGAAGGAAGAAAGGAAATGGAAGGGAGGAAGGGAAGGGAAGGAAGTGAAGGAAATGGAAGGGAAGGAAGAAAGGAAATGGAAGGGAGGAAGGGAAGGAAATGGATGGAAATAGGAAGGAAATGGAAGGGGAAAGAAGGAAGTAAATGACAGCACCAGTTACATATATATGTGAGCAAATGTGGGTGCAAAGCTTCCCAGCCAGAGGCCTAACCTGAATTAAAAAAACAAAAATTGGAAGCAGCCCTCCACAAATAGTGAAAATTATAGGATTTTAATGGCCCATCTGGCTACATTTCGGTTCATAGTGTGAACCTTTCTAAAGCTTGAGAAAGGTTCACACTATGAACGAAAATGTTATAATTTAGGCTATTTTTGGAGGCCTGCTGCCATTTTTTTGTTTCTAGTAGATAGCTAGATAGATAATGGATAGATAGAATAGATAGGTAATAAATAGATAACATATAGATAAATATACAGATAAGTAATAAATGATATAGATATATAATAGATTATAATAGGTAGGTAGATAGGATACGGGATAGATATAGAGCTAGATAGATATGGGATAGATAGATGTTAGATGATAGATGATATAGATGTTAGATAATAGACGATAGATAATATATAGATAGCTAAATTATAGACAGATCATTGATATGAGGGATAACTATGGATAAATAAGACAGGCTTTGCTATATAGATATAAGCGACAAATATCAGACAGTTTTGATAGGAGACAGCTGTAGATAGATATAACAGATATGAGGGTGCAGTATATGGATACAGTAGATCTGAGCTGTATAATTACACAGACTATCTGGATAAACTATATAGATCACACATAGATGTGAGAGGCGCCATCACTCAGTATGAGGACAGTCACTAGTTATCAGGTACAGCCGGGTATTATGTGTCAGTCCGGGTCTTTACTGTCACATTGTCCCGGTATCTGTCAGCCGATGACATGGAGGACATCGGCAACGCCATGCTGAGCCGCTCCTTCATCCTCGTCTCACTGCTGCTCTTCCGTTCCTTCCTGCTATGAGACGCTTTATACCCAGAGTTAAGATGGCGCCCGCTAGTCATCCCCCTGTAACTATAGCAACAGAGTAACGAGGTGGAACCCGACTGCTGCAGTTCCCGTAACCACGGTAGTACGATAACTGGCCCTTGTTCTGGTACACCCAGAACTGAGGAGCTTAATGGAATGATTAAGCTCATTATTTACACACGTGTAAGGGTAACTAACGGCAACAGAAAATGCATCATCCTAAAATGGGTTCCGGCCTCTAAAATGGTTCCTGGTGACGTCACTGGAGCTGGTGGCAGCCATCTTGGATAGGGGCAGATGCTGTGACGCCTTTTTTCGTTTGTGTTCATGGAGGGTCAGAGTTTATTATTTTCATAGGTTTTCTCAGGGATGGGAGTGAGAAAGTCATTGATTTTCATTACATTTCAGTTGTTTTGCTGAAATTTTGAAGTAAAAATTGGGAGTTGATAGCATGCAGCCTTACGAAAATGTAAAATTGGTGACACAAACTCATATACAGGCAACATATACATCGCCTTATCAGTCTATGTGAGAACAAGTGGGAAATTAGGATAAACCAGTAATGTCCACTCAGCTAATTGCTCTGACGCTCACTCAGTACTGTGATATTTTGTCTCCTACGGACCAGCGTTTAGGCGATGTTCACAAAGACGTTTTTTGAGGCAACTAATTTTCAAGGAGAATATGCTTCAGGAAAAGCAACTTCTTAGAAGAGTTTTTCTTTTTGTGATGAGTTTTTTCCTCCGAGGTTTTTTTTTGCTGCCTTTTGAATGGGCAGTGCCTTGTACGGAGCCGATTCCAATAGGATCTGCTTCAAACAAGTGACGTGCACTTTGTTTTTTCCCCATCATGCTTCTTTCTTAAAAAACGTCTTCAGGGAAAAACCCTCATATGAACAATAAAGTGGGTTTCCCTTTCCCATAGAAATGAATTCAGGGTGTGTGCACACGTAAGCGTTTTTTCACTTTTTAAAGTGTTTTTACAGGCAAAAACACTTTAAAAGCGCTGAGAAGAAGCATCCCATTCATTTTAATGAATTCTGCACTTTTTGTGCATATTGATCCGTTTTTTTCCGCGGAAAAAAACGCATCGCGGTAAAAAACGCAGCATGCTCATTAATTTCGCAGAAAAATCCGCATTTCTAACTATTTTCTATGAGACTGGGGACGCTCCGGAAAAAAACGCATACAAACCGCACGGAAAACGCAAAGAAAAAAATGCGCGTTTTCTAGGAAGGAGTCCGGTTTTCAGTCAGGAATTTTCTCCATAAGTGGGTACATAGCCTAAGGGTATGTGCACACATTACGGAATTCCCGCGATAACTTCCGCAGGAATTCCGGATTCCATTCCGCGGGAAAATCGCATTTTAAATTCCCTCGATTTTCCCGCGGAAAAACTAGTGATTTGCAAGCGTAATTAGCTTGCAGAATGGTAGCGTTTTCCAAGCGATGTATAGCATCGCTTAGAGAACTGATTGACAGGTTGGTCACACTTGTCAAACATAGTGTTTGACGAGTGTGACCAACTTTTTACTATTGAGGCTGCCTATGCGGCATCAGTAGTTAAAAGATCTAATGTTAAAAATGATAAAAAAAATAAAAAATCGGGTTATATTCACCTTCCGACATCCCGCGCAGCCTTCCCGGGCCTCAGTGATGCTCCTTTTCCCAGTAATGCCTTGCGAGACCTTTGACATCGAGTTCTCGCGAGGAATAGGGACCGCTACAGTAATCGCGAGACCGCAACGTCATCAAAGGTCTCGCAAGGCATTACTGGGAACGGGAAAGCTGCGCGGGACGCCAAAAGGTGAATATAACCCGATTTTTTTTATTTTTTTTTTACAGGGATATGGTACCCACAGCCCGGAGGACAGTCTCCTCTCCTCCAGACCGTGGATACCATCCGCAAATGTTCTGCTTACTTATCGCCTGGTGGGCACAGCCACATGTGGAAAGTAAGCAGAACAATGCATTCCCATGTGGGCGGAATCGGCGCGATTCCGCAAAATTAATGAGCATGCTGCGTATTTTTCCGTGATGCGATTCCGCCACGGGAAAATCCGCAGCATTAGCACAGCATTGCGGAATCCCATAGGAATACATGGGATGCTGTTTTTACGCATTTTCGCGGTAAAAACCGCCGCGAAAAAAACACGACGTGTAAACACAGCCTAAAAGAGTTTTCCACGCATTTTTAAAGCGGTTTCTGAGAAGCATTTTGTAAAGCATTCACTCCCCAAATTATCTGAAAAAGAAAACAAAACACGAAAACTCTGTGTGAACAGAGCCTAAGGCCACATGCAGACATTGAGTATTTGGTGAGTTTTTCACCCCAGTATTTGTAAGCCAAAACCAGGAGTGGGTGATAAATGCAGAAGTGTATTATGCTTTTCCTCTGACCATTCCACTCCTGGTTTTGGCTTACAAATACTGAGGTAAAAAAAAATCACTAAATACTCAATGTGTGCACATGGCCTAAGGGTACAGTGCCTTGCAAAAGTATTCGGCCCCCTGGAACTTTTCAACCTTTTCCCACATATCATGCTTCAAACATAAAGATACCAAATGTAAATTTTTGGTGAAGAATCAACAACAAGTGGGACACAATTGTGAAGTTGAACGAAATTTATTGGTTATTTTAAATGTTTGTGGAAATTCAAAAACTGAAAAGTGGGGCATGCAATATTATTCGGCCCCTTTAACTTAATACTTTGTTGCGCCACCTTTTGCTGCCATTACAGCTGCAAGTCACTTGGGGTATGTCTCTATCAGTTTTGTACAATGAGAGACTGAAATTCTTGCCCATTCTTCCTTGGCAAACAGCTCGAGCTCAGTGAGGTTTGATGGAGATCGTTTGTGAACAGCAGTTTTCAACTCTTTCCACAGATTCTCGATTGGATTCAGGTCTGGACTTTGACTTGGCCATTCTAAGGCTGGAGTCACACTAACCTGCGCAAAATACGGTCCGTAGTTTACATGCGTAATACGGATGAATGACCCCTAAACAGTGCTCCGTAGGTCATCCGTAAGCAAGGTGAGGTCGCGTATTTTGCGCATGTGTGCATCCGTATGTAATCCGTGTGGCATCCGTATGCAATCCGTATGGCGAGATTTTCTCGCAGCCTTGCAAAATGGACATTTAACGGTTTTGAGGCCTGCAAACAATTTAAATCATTAGCCTGCACCCTATTTAGACACTCAGAAACAGGTGGCTGCCTACATTCTGTCCATTTGTCACCTTGCTTTCACAAGGTGTGTTGGTGTTCTTTGTGCAGCATGGCAGAGGGTCTGAGATTCAACACAACTGAGCAGGTTCTCTTTACCTGGCTTTTGTCACGGCGCTTTGGGCAACCATATCCTGTGATAGTGGATCCGCGGAGGAGGAGACGCATGTGGGTCCATCCACTTTTGAGGCAACGACTCATCAGAGGTCATTTTCACCGCCTCTATTCTTCTCTGCGGGAGCATCCGGAGAAATTTTACCAATACTGTCGCATGAGCATTGCCACATTTGATCGACTCTTGGAGACAGTGCGCCCTGGGATAACCTTTCAAGACACAAGGATGCACAAAGCTATATCTGCAGAGGAGCGACTTCTACTCACAATACGGTATGTACTACACAACCATATTCTCTCTATTCCTAATGTGTGTGCTAAATTATGTTTTTTGGCCTTCTTGGACAAAGTTGAATGCCATCATCTTACTCCAAATATGAAGCACCTGACACAGCAGAATGTTACATCTAATATGTCCAGCATATCACTTAGTTATTGTGCCACCAAATATGTGTGTGTTCTTCTCTATCATTTCCTAACAAGTTTGGTCGGCATGTAAATGATTTTTTTTTACTTTAGCCATTCTAAACTTTACTATTTCTGTTGTTCTACAGCTTCCTGTCCACTGGCCTGACTTATGCCGCCCTCCACCATGAGTTTCTCATAGGAAAATCCACCATTTCAGGCATAGTGAGGTCTTCATGTGCACAAATCTGGACAAGACTCCATCAAGTGGTCATGCCCGAGCCCAGGATGGAAGACTGGTTAAGGATATCAAGGGACTTTGAGGAGGACTGCCAGTTTCCAAATTGTATTGGGGCCCTGGATGGCAAACATATCAGGGTGCGTAAGCCGCCGAACTCTGGCTCCCAATTCTTCAATTATAAACAATACTTTTCTGTTGTATTGTTGGCTCAGGTAGACCCTCAATACAAGTTTATAATTGTTGACATTGGGGCCTATGGAAGGACGGGAGACTCTAGAGTCTTCAATACTTCCATAATGGCTCGGCGGCTACGCACCAACCAGTTGGATCTACCACCACCACGCCAGCTACCAGGCTCCCCCGAACAATCAGTCCCTTATGTCCTTGTGGCAGATGAGGCCTTTCAGTTATCGCGCAATGTCATGAGGCCATATCCCCGGCGCAACCTTGACCACAGGCGCAGAATTTTTAACTTGCGCCTATCACGTGCTAGGCGACTGGTGGAGTGTTCCTTTGGGATTCTTTGTGCCAAATGGCGAGTACTCCAGTCTGCCATTCAGTTGAGTGAGCAAAATGTGAATGAAGTTGTGAAAGCCTGTGTTGTTCTGCATAACTTCACCAGGATACATGATTGTTCCTCCTCTGATGGTGTTGTGCGTAGGCCAGACAATGTGCGCAGGGTGAGACCACCTATCAACCCTCAACGTAGACCGCTCTCTGGCCTCAAAGTGCGTGATATATTCACGAATTACTTTATCTCACCTGAGGGGGCAACTTCTTGGCAAGAGCATGCTGTGTCTATGTTATAATTTGTTGCTTTAAGTGTGTCTAAATATATATTACTCAAGCCTTTATGATTCTATGAGTGTTTCAGTGCATTGGTTGGTGTCTGTTAGTATGTTGTGAGGGATTGTGAAAAATCACACAGAGACGTTAAGTAGAGTAGACAAATATTTAGTTTTGTCCTTTTTTTTTTTTTTTTTTTTTCGCTTAAAGGCAAACATAATTTTGCCATAACACAAATTTGGCAATGGCCAAAATGACCCTTTGTGCCTTCTTTAACTTGTTGTAAAATGAACATAACAGAACAAAACAGCCACAAACATTAGGCCAAAAAAACATTGCTGCATCACTAGATTAACCTAGATTTGCCAACAAAAGGTGAGCTCCATCACCAAAATAAAGGCAACGAGATAACACTCACATTTCCACATAATGTTAGCCAATCATAGAAAGAATCCACCATGACAGGCAAGGCTACCTCACAGCTTTCACACAGATATTACCTGTCTGTACACCAGACTATATTTAAGCATGCTATACCGGAAAGGATGAAAATACAAAACTCACTTGTTAAGACATAGAGAAAGCGGGTTATTCTGAATGCTTGTTGCCTAGAAATTTTGTACTAGAGATTGCTAACTAAAAAGGTGACTACTTAACTAAGGCGAGCACGCCTTTCCTATGCGTTAGCAAGTGAGTAGTGTATTTTCATCCTTTCAGTTTACAGCATAGCGCATTTAAAGATTCTCTTTTCTACACACATGTAATATCTGTCTGAAAGGCGTGAGGTAGCGTTGCCTGTCATGATGGATTGTTTCATATGTTTGGAAAACATTATTTAAAAATGTGAATGTTACATTATGTTCTAAATGTTGGTGAAGGAGAACACCTGTTTTTACATTTAGATTAGGAGCACCAGTTACATCTGACTGGACATCTCCAACCATCAGAATCATAAATCCTCATATGTTGGGGAAGGGGAACGTGGATCAACAGCCTGTGGGTGCTGCTGGACATTGTGGCCAACATCGCCCTGTGTGGGGCCATACTGGTGCCCATGATGCTGGAATTGTCCAGCCTCCTGGGACTGTTGGGGATACTGGCCAGAGTACTGATGATGGTGAGGGGCTTCTTGTTGGCTCTGGTAGGCCCGTGGCTCATACCCACCAAGATAGCCAGATCGTCCCCAACCAGGTTGGGACCAGCCTCCAACACTGTGTGGGTACAAGTGGCCATATTGGTGGGGTTGGCTTGAGGAAGACATTTGGTGCTGCGGTATAGACGGTTGGGTAGGGGGAGGAAGGGGTTGAGGTGTTGGCCCACGTATTAGGGGCTGTTCAGACCCTGCTTGAGCAAGCATCTGTGTAGATGGTCTCATGCGCATTAAATTTCGTGGTGAGAGCTGCCACCTCTCCAGAAATTCAAAAACCTCATATGGGGTATTGGGGGGGTGCTTGCATCAAGCAGGATCTGAATACATCCCCTAATACGGAGCCTGACCTCACGGGTAAGGGCACGGAGATAAAGGGTGAGGCTACGTGCATAGGTCTCCTCACCATCATCTGTTGTTACTCTGGACAAATAATTTAGGACCCCTGTGTCCACATTGGTCCTACTCTCTTGAAGAGTGACCTGGCGCCTTCTTCTTGCTCGCCGTGATACTACAGCAGCCTGTGGGGAGGACCTGATCTGGGCAGTTGGGCTGCTGCTCAAGTTGCCCGGCTCTTCCAGGATGGGTGAGGTGGCAGCAGCAGACCGTCCTGGTGGTGTGGTGTGTAGGGCGGCCATTGTGTGGTCTTGTGATGCCTCATCTTCAGCCATCCTTCTTGTAGGGGGAGAAGATGGGCCAGCCACCTCATCCCCTACAGGATCTATAATGGGTTCTGCCTCTGAGGCCGTTCCTCGATCCGTAAGGTTGGATTGAGTTCTGTTATGAAATAGAACAGAGGCAAAAATACATCAATATTTTTGTCCCTGTAAAGTATTTGTGTAATGTATTTGTGTAATATGGTGTGAGCTATGTACTTACGGTCTCAGATCCAGAATTGGGGCGAGGAAGTTCAGCCGGTCATAGTAGATATATTTTCTCTTGACATGCCCAGCATCCCCACTCCTACACCGCTGCTGGCGTTCCCGGCGGAACTGGTCCCTGATGCTTCGCCAGCGTTTCATCACATCTTCCACTGCAATGTGACAGGAAAGATTGTCAAAATCACATATTTGAGAGGTAACATTTTCTAACAGCAGTCTAGGCATGGGACCTTCTGGGGTGTGCTTTCTACCCAGGGCCGGACTGGGACTAAAATTCAGCTCTGGCATTTGAAGTTACACAGGCCCACTAGTCACATGGTGACTATATAATATCTTTGTACACTTGTAGTTTACAAGAAGTGAGAGGAGATTAACACGACTATATAACATGTAGTCAGAGCTGTGCCCAGTATTTCAGCTCAGTCCTATTTATTGCTTTTAGGTACAGTACTCCTCCCAAATCTCTGTCCCCTTTTGTATGCATGATTACAGAATTCCTGGCAGAACTGCTCTCTATTGGGCAACCAGACCCCCTGGTCATAGCCGCCCCTATCATACCTCCCAACTTTTGAAGAAGGGAAAGATGGACAAAGACTGCGGCGCGCTGCGCGCGCCGCTGCAAATTTTGGCCACACCCAGCCACACCCATTTCACAACTAGTCACACCCATGTCCACACCTAATCGCACCCATTTAGCACTGCTGATCACACTGACTGGTACTGAGGGCACAGTGGCTGGCATTATGGGCACACTGACTGGCACTAAGGAAGAGAGAAAACAGAGAGAGAGAAAAAAGAAAACAGAGAGCGAGAAAGAAAGGGGAAAGAAAGAACAGTGAGAGACAAAGAAAGAACAGTGAGAGACAGAGAAAGAACAGAGAGAGAAAGAAAGAGGGGAAAGAAAGAACAGAGAGAGACAGAGAAAGAACAGAGAGAGAAAGAAAGAAGTAAAGAAAAGAAAGAAAGAACAGAGGAAAGAAAAAGAAAGAGGGGAAGAAAGAACAGAGAGAAAAAAGAAAGATTAGAGAGAGAAAGAAAGAACAGAGAGAGAAAGAAAGAACAGAGAGAGAAAGAAAATGAAGGAAAGACAGAACAGAGAAAGAAAGAAAAAGAGAGAAAGAAATAAAGAAAGATTCTACAAAGATACTATAGCAGCCCGGCTCCCATTGTAGTGCCCACCTGAGCCTCCCGGTGCAGGACCTATCATGATCCGCTCACATGGCCGGCATCCCCGATTCCAAGGCGATCCTGCTGTCTGCGCTGTCGGAGGAGGACACGGTGATGGATCTGAAGCATTCCTGGTTCCGTCACAATCTCCTCAAGAAATTATCTCATTTCCGGTCAGCTTCCAGCACATCACTTCAGGTGGAATGTCATGTATGTGTTTTAAAATGCTCCTCGGGGCTCCGCCGTGTACTCCTGTGTCCGTGGGAAAAGCCCGCTTTGTATGCTTTGTACACACTTGGCTCCGCTCCGTACATCCCGTACACATATGGCTCCACTCCATACACACACGGCTCCACTCCGTCCACCTCGTACACGCGTGGCTCCTCTCCGTACACCTCGTACACGCGCGGCTCCTCTCCGTACACCTCGTACACGCGCGGCTCCGCTCTGTCCACCTCGTACACGCGTGGCTCCGCTCCGTACACGCGCGGCTCCTCTCCGTACACCTCGTACACGCGCGGCTCCGCTCCGTACACCTCGTACACGCGCGGCTCCGCTCCGTACACCTCGTACACGCGCGGCTCCGCTCCGTCCACCTCGTACACGCGCGGCTCCGCTCCGTACACCTCGTACACGCGCGGCTCCTCTCCGTACACCTCGTACACGCGCGGCTCCGCTCCGTCCACCTCGTACACACGCGGCTCCACTTCGTCCACCTCGTACACGCGTGGCTCCTCTCCGTACACCTCGTACACACACGGCTCCTCTCCGTACACCTCGTACACGCGCGGCTCCACCTCGTACACACACACGGCTCCGCTCCGTACACCTCGTACACACGGCTCCTCTCCGTACACCTCGTACACGCGCGGCTCCTCTCCGTACACCTCGTACACGCGCGGCTCCTCTCCGTACACCTCGTACACGCGCGGCTCCTCTCCGTACACCTCGTACACGCGCGGCTCCTCTCCGTACACCTCGTATACGCGCGGCTCCGCTCCGTACACCTCGTACACACTGCTCCGCTCTGTACACCTCGTACACCCACGGCTCCGCTCCGTACACCTCGTACACACACAGCTCCGCTCCGTACACCTCGTACAAACACGGCTCCGCTCCGTACACCTCGTACACACACGGCTCCGCTCCGTACACCTCGTACACACACGGCTCTGCTCCGTACACCTCGTACACACACAGCTCTGCTACATCCACACTGTAAATCCTGACCCTACACATACCTCAACCAGCACCATGACAACAGCAAAGCAGAGTCTTGCAGACGGTAGAGGCAAGGCTGAGCGCACAGGACCTGTGATGAGGTCACAGGAGGGGCGGAGTCAGGGGTGACATGATCGGGGGTCTGGACAAAGGCTCCTGAAGTGCAAACGCAGTGCAAACGCGCATAAAAAACGCATCATGCATTTTTTATGCGTTTTCTTGTTTTTTGTGCATGGTTTTTACAAAAAGACTATGCACACGTCAGCGCACCCATAGACTATAATGTGTTTTTGGGTGAATTTTGTGCGCATGCGTTTTTTTGAGCCAGGTAGGGCGTACAAAAAATGCAACAAGATGCATTTTGTGCGCCCAGGCGCACACTACAAAAAAACGCATGCGCATACAAACACGTACAAACGCATGACTATGCGCACCCATGTTAAGTATAGGGAAAAAACGCATGCGCATTTATGCGCAAAAATGCAGCGCAAAAAAACGCAAGTGTGAAACCAGCCGAAACTAAGCAAAACTAAGCAGAAACTCCCAAGTTTTTTTTGAGGAGTTTTAAGAAGGATTTGGAGTTTCCACTCGCTTTCTGCTCCAAAAGCTCAAAAAACTCTTGTGTGCACATACCAAATTGGTAGATAGTGCTTGTGAATATAAATAATTTTGTAATTTACTACTTCTTAAAATTTTCTGTCATTCTTGAGATCATAATACTTTTCTTTTGTTTACAGATCATTGCTATCGCCACTGCTAGACAGCAGAACATGTGCCCTGCTTGCAAGCTCTTTTCTCTTGAATTTGTAAGGGCTGTTTTGAAGTTGGAGAGTGCTGTTACCTGCTACTCCCGGCAGATCATTGGGAGATTTAAAAAAAAAAAAAAAAAAGAAGAAGAGAAGAGACATAGAACTGAGAGGAGACCATTACATTACATACGACTGAGTGGAGACCACTACAAGGTTCATCTGCTGCTGGAAGTGGTCAAATAATTTTTACATATGTTATTGGTCACCTTTAGTTATAGAATTACACCTAGTTTTAGTATGCAATTATTTTTCTCATTCATTTTCAGACTTCTGGTATACAGTTTGTAGTCTGATCTAAGATTCAGATATTTCTCATGTTGGGAGTGCCTTTCTCAGAAATATAGGTTTGATGTAAGCTCTATGTGTCTCTCGCTGCAATATAGGCTTGAGGTGTGCTCTGTGTGTCTTTCACAGTAAGGGCTCATACTCACTGGTGATTATAAAAACGGTCCGATTTCTGGACAGGAAAAAAGGGTGGAGTGTTATGCCAGTGTCATGCGATTTCTATGCGATTTTTTATTTATCCATCCGTTTTTCATCCGTTTTTTTTTCCCAGCCACTCTTTTTCTACAGTCATTTACAGGACCATTTACGGTGTTCTATACCACAGAATGGTGATGCATCCGTTAAAAACGGATGGAAAACAGATGGTCCGTTTTTGGTCCGTTCTTTTAATCGCACTCATTGACTGCGATTTTTTTCTCAGACCGATTTTGGCTGAGAAAAAAATCGCAAGTGAGATGTCACCCATTCACTAACATGGGTCAGAGTGCAATCCGATTAAAAATCTGAGTGCAGTCGTCCGATTTTATCGCCAGTGAGTATGAGCCCTAAGGCAGGGATCACACATGCGAGAAACTCGGACAAGTCTCACACGTCAATACCCGGCAGTGCCGCCGGTACTCGGGAGCGGACAGTGCGGCTACATGTATTTCTATGCAGCCGCTCCCTCCTCTCCCCAGTGTCGGCGGCAGTGCCAGGTATTGACGTGCGAGACTTGTCTGAGTTTCCCGTAAGTCTGACCCCGGCCTAAGGCTCAGTTCACAGTAGGTGTATTTTGATTGTTTTTTAATGCTAATTTTCAGCTGCTTTTTACAGTACCCGCAAAGCCTATAAGATTATAGAAATCTCATGCATGCAGTGTTTTTTTTTTTTATCACCAGTATTTTGTGCTTTGCATATTTTTTGGTCATAGAGCATGTTTTTTCTTTCAGCGTTTTTTCAGCATCTTTTCAGCATTTTTCAACCATTGACTTGAATGGGTTCCTCTCAGCAATACAGGCTGTATGTTAGGTCTGTGTGCCTCTCTTGCAGTAATATAGGGTGGATGAAACCTCTGTGTGTCTCTCCCTGTAATATACCGTAGGCTGTATGTGAGCCCTGTGTATCTGGTTATGAGGTCTGTGTCTCTCCCAGCAATGTAGGCTGGATGTGAGCTCTGTTTCTCTCCCTGTAATATGCGCTTGATGTGATAGCTGTGTGTCATTTGCAGTAATATAAGTTGGATGTGAGCTCTGTGTATCCCTCCCAGCAATATAGGCTGGTTATGAGGTCTGTGTGTCTCTTCCATTAATATAGGCTAGATGTGATCTCTGTGTGCCTCTCTCAGGAATGTATGCTAGATGTTTGGTCTGTGTGTCTCTCCTAGCAATGTAGGTTAAAAATGTGCTCTGTTTATCTGCCTGTAATATAGGGTTGATGTGACATCTGTTGTCTCTTGTAGTAAATATAGGCTGGATGTGAGCTCTGTGTCTCTCTCCTGGTAAGATAGGTTGGACATGAGCTCTGTTTCTATCCTTGTAATCCTGTAATATAAGCTTGATGTGACAACTGCGTGTCTCTCCCTGTAATATAGGCTGGATGTGAGGTCTGTGTCTCTTCCAGTAATAGAGGCCGTGGGTCGCCCGCCAGGGCCGTGGGGTACTTGGTACCGGGCCGGTATCTCAGAGGGAAGGGTCACAGTAGCCGTGACCCGGTCCGTGGCCCTTGGCGTCCATGTAAAAGGGGTAGAGTGATGGGGATAAAGTCATTGAGATGATTCGTGACGCCACCTGTAGTTTCTGGTCAGTTTGACCAGCGCTGCAGGGTTGCTTCTCTGGGACAGATGGTGTGGTGCAGCAATGATGTTGCAGCCCTCCACAGGTAAGGCTGTAGTCCCAGGGCAGAGTAGATGAGGTTGGCAAATGAGGAGATAGTGAGAAGTAGATGGTGTAGTGTTAGGCAGAGAGATGTAGCAGTGCTGAGTGGGTTGGCGCAGGAAAAAGGCAATGAGACAGCTGAGTGCAGTTCCAGTTCTTTTATTCACGTCCTTGGCACAGACAGGTGCCCACTTCAATGCTGTGGCCTCCAGATCAGGGGCTCAGCCAACTCCCAGGCAGATGGAATTAACCTTTCCAGCTCTCCCTTTCGTTTGCCTGTTCTGAAAGTCTCCACTCTAGCGCCTAATCTGAAGTACTTGTAGTTGTGTGTTAAACCCAAGTTCTTCCTTCTTGATGTTACTTTGAACTCTACTTGTACGGCAGACAGCTGTAGCCTGCTTCGGGGACTCCTTGCTATCAAGTCCCGGCTCACTCACGTTGCTGTTGTGCCCCCAAGTCATAGGTGGGAATAAAGTGGTGACAACTTCTATTCCTCCGGTGTCTGCTGCAGGACCATCAGTATCCATACAACCTCGGGGACCGGACCCCGGCCATGCGCTTAGAACTTGAGGAAGGGCTCTGCTCTGACCCTAGTCCTTAGTTCTCTTCTTCTCCTTACGTTCCGTACTAAACTTTCTTCCTTCTGGAGAATTAGGCTTTCTATTTCTCTTTCCCGTGCCAGCAGCTCCAGGTCACTGAAGTCTGCTGCAGCACCTCCTTCACTCTATCCCTCTCTGGGGATCTTCTCTCACAGACTGACCTTTTCCTAATATTCTCCCCTCTCTTGTGCAGTCTAAGCTCCACCCACCTCCCAGCACTCTTCGTGTTCCAAGCAGGGAGCCATGAAGGTTGCTCTGCTACTGTGGCGCCCCCAGGAGTATGGTCGCCACAGTGGCATTGCCTTCCTCCTAGGGAGAGTGATGTCATGCCTGGAAGCAATGAAGGTTCTCTCTGGCAGTTAATCACTGCATGCAACACAGTTCCCACTCCGGGTCAGCAGAGGGAGCTCTGAACCCAGAACTGAGGGGAGGAGCTGTCTCTGGGGGCCAGGAAGGAGTGAGTCAGTTAGTGTGAGGAGGGCGTCGTGTGCAGACGTGGAGGGGGAAGAGCTGGGGAGACTGAGGAAAGTGGAGAGCTCAGTCCCAGTGATAGCGCATGAACTGGAGCCTGGTCTCCAAGGGTGTATGGATACTAACGGTCCTGCACCAGAAACCAGAGGAATAGGAAGCTGTAAATGCTCTATTCCCACATAATCCTCGGAGACACAACAGCGACGGGTGAGCCAAGAGAGATAGAAGGCTACGGCTGTCTGCCATGCGAGTGGAGTGTGGATAACATCAGAAAGGCGGAACTCCAGTGTAACTCAGTACTGGGAGTACTTCATAGAGAGCGCTAGTAAGGAGACTGCACAACCCATCTGCCAGAGTGATTCCTGATTTGCTTCCAGGCTAACCAGCTCCTGTGCCATCTGTACTCAGGACCCTGGACTGCATTTGCCAAGTAAAGGAAAAGAAACTGCAACCTATTGTGTCCTTGCTTTCTTGCTGCAACCTCCCCGGCACTGCTACATCTCTGTGCCTGACACTGCACCTTCCTTCCCAACACCCACCTACACTGCCCTGGGACTACAGCCCTGCCTGTGGAGGGCTATAACATCATTGCTGCACTACACCATCTGTCCCAGAGGATCTGTCTGCAGCGTTGGCTTAACATTTGCCGAACACCACAGGTCGCGTCACGAATCATCTATTCATAAACTTTATTCCATCACTTCACTCCCTTACATGGATGCCCAGGGCCACGGACCGGGTCACCGCTACTGTGACACTTCCCGGTGAAATACCGGCCCGGTACCGAGTACCCCACTGCCCTGGCGGGCGATCCACTACACTACTGTGTTTGTGTGGGATGCAGGAGTTGGAGGCTGGTCAGGTGTTACCATCATACTTGGAGAGTGGGATACTACACCTCAGGAGGAGGTGCAGTACCTCTGTGGCGACTGAACCCTCAGGGGCGCCACAGGCCGGATGTAAGCTCTATGTCTCTCCTTGTAATACCGGCTGGATGTGAGGTCTGTGAGTGTCTCTCAGTAATATAGGCTGGCTGTGAGAACTATTTTTATGCAGGTTTCTGCTGTCTCCGCTAGCTGATATGTTAGCACAGCTTCTATTCTGCACTTATTTGCTCTTATATCTGCACTTATTTGCTCTTAATGTGCTTTCATCTTTCTGTAGTCTGTTTGCCTCTCATGGTATACTTTCTCCTCTATATTGTGGAAATCTATGTAAAACCTCTTCCTTGCTATCTCTAAGGCCGGTTTCACACGTCCAGATATTTCCAGTACCAGAAAAAGCAGTACCGGAGATATCCGTGTCCGTGTGTGTAGTACGTGTGGCACACATGTACCGCCCGTGTGCCACATCAGCAACACACGGATGGCCCCAGGGGAAGTAGCGCTACAGTAAGAGCTGTTTCCCTGTTCCCCTGCATGTGGTGCTGAATGCAGCGGTCAACAGCGCGAGCAGGGAAGATTGAATGAAAAATAACTGACGTGGGGTACCCCTTATATTTTGAACCAACCCGGCAAAAGTGGGAAGAACCCAACAAAGCTCCATAATAGGCTCATCTAATAGATGCGCCTTTTCTGGGCAGTTGCGTCCTGCTGTTTTTCGGCTGGGGGGGCCCAGATTTATGGCCCCTTACCAGCCTGAGAATAGCAGCCCACGCCTGTTATATTTTGAACCAATCTGGCAAAACTAAGTGTACACTGTTCTTCGTGTGCACGGTCCGTGAAAACACGCTGACATCTGCATAGACCCATTCACTTGAATGGGTCTAGGTGTATCAGTGTCTCCGGTACGTGAGAAATCTGTCACTACACGTACTGGAGCCACTGACGTGTGAAACAGCCATAACACTGAGAGAAAGGAGGTGATGAGCAGAGAAACCAAGGGCTCTGAATTGTAACATTTTTGCAAATCCCTCACACAGTCATTCTGCAGCAGCAAAATGGTAAAAAAAATTCTGATGAAGTCTATTTAGAAAGTTAGCAAATAAACAAAATAAATATTTGGTACATATGTGTACACACCCTTTGTACCTTATGCTGCTGGGCTTCGTTCACACCTTGCAAAAATGATGCAGATAATTAAATACATGCAGATAAGTCATGTAAATGTATGTTACTGAACGGTCATGGATAGGTTAAAGATGTTGCCCTGCTTTGAATTACTTGCGGATCCACAGCAAAATCAGTACAGAGAAACAAATCTAATTTTTTAATGTTTTAGTAAGAAAAAAGCTGCAACCTAATTCATAAAAAGAAACAAAATTATTTTTTTTTTCAAGTGAAAATTCCTATTTACACTCAAAAAGGTAAAAAAAAAACAGATAAGACTTTTCTTTCTTTTACATATTCATAAAATCTCATAGTGTTAAATATTTCTTCTGTTTATCTTGGCGACATTACTCCAAACAGAAAGCTTGGACGGAGCCTAAACCTTGTAAGGAAAGCATCACTAATCCTGAAAGTGAAATGTAATAAATATAGCTGAACATCCCCCCAAAAACACAAAATAGCTGTAAAGTGCTGCGGAATATGTTGGCGCTATAGAAATAAAATTATTATTATTCCTCCTATCTGCCACCCATCTATCAGGGCAAGTACCGACCACTACACCCACATTCCCATTTTACCTATATGTTTGCTGTAGGACTGCAAATAAAAAAGAAAACAAAACAATCTAACTCCTGCATATCAGCCCTTTTGGATTCTTACCAAATACAATTCTTGGAAGACCAGGACAAGTTTCCACCAACTTCAAGGATATACCTGTGCAGCGGCCTAAAAAGGGGCATTTAGTTACCAATGCATGATCTTAAAAGAACCCCACAAAAAAATCACCAAATTCAGCAATAACTGGCGTTTACACAGAATGTAGGTTAGTTTCTCATGACAACTCTTCCATCGTTGTATCTTGAAGGCGCAGTGTTGTCATAGGGACATTATGTGGATTTTAATTACCACCCTTATTAATGTCAAAATTTGAAATCTGGCCATACACATCAGACAGACGTTGGCCGATCACGAGCAGATGCGTGTTCTCGGTAGTAGGATGGGAGTAAATATACTCCGATTTCAGAGGGATAGGTCGATTATATAAAGTGATTTGCCCTGAAATGCTGATCCTACGGAATTCAAATTGCCCCGATCCTTTAGGTATTGGGGAATAAGTAGCCGTCAATCATGTCTGGGATCACATATTCCAACTGAGAACACATGCACATTCACCTGAACTGAGTATACATGTGTATGGGGGAAGGCGAGGTTGGAAGAATTTGGCTGTTAGCTGTGTGATGTGTATGGCCAGCTTAAAGGGATTGTCCGGTGGAAACAAGTTATCACCTATGCACAGGATAGGCGATACCTTACTAATTGGTGGGGGTCTGACCGCTGTGAGGCTTCCAGAAAAAGCAACGCTCAGCGATCAGCACCCCCCATAGGCAAAGAATGCACACTGCCACCTCATTCTAATGAGGATAAAAGTGCCCCATACTGCCGATCGGTGGGTGTCCTATGGATAGAGCTTATTTTCACTGGACAACCCTTTTAAGCCTATCCTAGACAATCTAGTGGTAGTTTATATTCCCAAGAAAAAAAGGATAGGGTAGTTAAAATCCAACATACCAATCTGTTTCCCCCTGATACGGAGATCCCTATACAGATTAGCGGATAGGCATCTTATGTGTCTGGGCCACCTTATCTTAAAGGATGCATTTTTATAGTGGGATCTTGTTGAATAGTGCTTGTAAAAACAATCAATTTTGCAATTGAGGGAGGACTTGGAGCTGCCACGAGATGAATCCAAATTAGACGAGCCAATTCACATGTGGAGGGTGCACGTCCAAGCTAGTTAGCATAGCGGAATCAGGAAAAAAGGAGATAACCTATGACTAAGAGTGCACACCAGGCACTCGGCACGCGTCAGGCAACTTGATTTTAATATGGCTTAATTTGCCACAATAAAAATTTTTTTTTCTTTCTTTACTCCTGGAGTGCTGTCAATCTCCTTTTTTCCTCTTTTGCAATTATATTGATTGAGTTCTTAACACTTTTCTTTTCATTACAGCTAGTTTCCTAGGAGACTGACCACTGCTGCTATCTATCTTGTAAGCACTGCGCCTGGAACTGGCCGGGATTAGGGGGTAACAACGCCCTCCCACTGATCCTGACCAACTTCAAAACATTTCAAAAGAGCTTATGAGCACTGTGCATGTTCTGTTGTCTAGCAGCGATGGTCGGTTACCAAGGCAACAAGCCGCAAACAAAGAAAAAGCATTAATATTTCAAGAACGCCTAAAAATTTTAATAGGAAGTAAAAGGCAAAATTACTTGTATTTCCAAGCACTATATGAAAACACCCATCTATGAAAATGGAGAATAACCTTTTAATATCTACGGTACTTTTAGGATGTGAACACTGATGGAGATGGTCCTCAAGGTTGCAGAAGAGTTGTCATAGGTGCATTGTTCATAAGAGAACAGTACAACGATTATGTGCAAAACCTATGTATAAATTCATGAGTTTTTGCTAGAAAAAAAAAAGTAATTAAACAGAGGAGTATTTGTGTGATATACTTTTGTAAATGGCCGGTAAGGAAAGTCCTGCAGATGATATACAGTATATCCTTACAAGAGGGTTTCTGCAGCCTCGGACCATGTTTGCTTTCATTCCTTCAACATTTACAGAGTTAGATTATGCAGAAAGGACCACGACGGTCAGGCGTCCATATTGGGTGTAGCATCTGCCAATAATAAAGTCGCTTTGGCTATTTTCCCTCTCAGAAGGTATAGAGTGTCAGAAGGAGGACACGCACGCCATCTCATCCCTCAGCTCCTCCTCGTCCCTACAGTGCACCGATTCCTCATCGCTGTAGAACAGTCCTTGTCCTATCGTGTCATCTCCATTGGGTTTTCCTCCGCTCCAGCTGTTTTTTCGACTCTGGCTGAGAAGGTCGCTTGCAGCGCTCTCCATCTCATCGATAGTCATGTGACAAGCGTCTGCAATCTCACGTTTTGCGAAAGCGACAAACTTGGGGTCTCGAGCGTAAAGGCCCAGACCCTCAGATATCAAAACCTATGGAAGGAAAAAAAAAACGTGAAAATACAGGTGCATCTCACAAAATTATAATGTCGTCAAAAAAGTTCATTTATTTCATTTCTTCAATACAAAAAGTGAAACTCCTATATCATATAGAGTCATTACAAACAGTGATCTATAATCAAGTGTTTATTTCTGTAAATGTTGATGATTATGGCTTACAGCCAATGAAAACCCAAAAGCCATTATCTCAGTAAATTAGAATACTTTATAACACCAGCTTGTAAAATGATTTTAAAATCCAAAATGTTGGTCTACTGAAATGTATGTTCAGTAAATGCACTCAATACTTGGTCGGGGCGCCTTTTGCATCAATTACCGCATCAATGCGGCGTGGCATGGAGGCGATCAGCTTTTGGAACTGCTGAGGTGTTATGGAAGCCCAGGTTGCTTTGATATCAGCCTTCAGCTAGTCTGCATTGTTGGGTCTGGTGACTCATCTTCCTCTTGACAATAGCCCATAGATTCTCTATGGGGTTAAGGTCAGACGAGTTTGCTGGCCAATCAAGCACAGTGATACTGTTGTTTATAAACCAGGTATTGGGACTTTTGGCAGTGTGGACAGGTGCCAAGTCCTGCTGGAGGATGAAATTTCCATCTCCAAAAAGCTGGTAGGCAGAGGGAAGCATGAAGTGCTCTAAAATTCCCTGGTAGACGGCTGCTCTGACTTTGGTCTTGATAAAACACAGTGGACCTACACCAGCAGGTGACATGGCTCCCCAAACCATCACTGATTGTGGAAACTTCACACTAGACCTCAAGCAGCTTGGATTGTGGCCTCTCCACTCTTCCTCCAGACTCTGGGACCTTGATTTCCAAGGTCTAGCGCAGGGGTCTCAAACTCAATTTACCCGGGGGCCACTGTAGGTAGAATTTGGGTGAGGCTGGGCAGCATCAGGTTTTCCACAAGAAAAGCTCTTACAAAAACATTCCAAGGTTATCAAATGTCTTTATTTTTTCATCTTATTTTGTGTTAAATAAAAATAAATTAACAAAATCATAAGAAAAAAATAAATCAATCAGTAATAAATAAAATGAAAATGATAATACAGCAGATATAGAAGACTGAAGAAACCACATATAGTTGCTGACTAGAGAAAGGTGATTATTATTATTATTCAGATTCAGATGTCTGTATTAACAGTGCTTTAACATTTAACTTTCTGAACATGAATGGAACATTGAACATAAACTGTTTTGAACATGGCTTCTTCTGCCTACTTCTTGCTGCTAGAGATCTGGCAGCGCTTGCTCTCGCATAGCCGAGCCACATTTGGCTTAAGGGAGGAAGCAGTTGAGACCCTCAGTAGGGCTTGAAGATGCTCATCAGTAAGTCTGGACCTGTACTTGTGTGGCGCCCCTGAGGGTTCAGTCACCACAGAGGTACTGCACCTCCTCCTGAGGTGTGGTACCCCACTATCCAGGTAAGGTGGAGACACCTGACCACACTCCAACACCTGCATCCCACACAACATAGTAGTGTAGCAAAGCACCTTTGGTGGCTCCTTGCTTGGAACACGAAGCGTGCTGGGAGGTGGGTGGAGCTTAAACTGCACAAGAGAGTGGGAGAATATTAGGAAAAGGTCAGTCTGTGAGAGAAGATCCCCTGAGAGGGATGAAGTGAAGGAAGTGCTGCAGCAGACTCCTGTGACCTGGAGCTGCTGGGACAGGAAAGAGCCATAGAAAGCCTGATTCTTCAGAAGGAAGATAGTTTAGTACGGAACGTAAGGAGAAGAAGAGAACTAAGGACTAGGGTCAGAGCAGAGCCCTTCCTCAAGTTCTAAGCGCATGGCCGGGTTCCGGTCTCCGAGGTTGTATGGATACTGATGGTCCTTCAGCAGACACCGGTGGAATAGAAGTTGTCACCACTTTATTCCCACCTAAGACTTGGGGGCACAACAGCAACGTGAGTGAGCCGGGACTTGATAGCAAGGAGTCCCCGAAGCAGGCTACAGCTGTCTGCCGTACAAGTAGAGTTCAAAGTAACATCAAGAAGGAGGAACTTGAGTTTAATACGCAACTACAAGTACTTCAGATTAGGCGCTAGTGTGGAGACGTTCAGAGAAGGCACATGTTGGAGGAGTGCTGGAAAGGTGTACTTTACCTTGCCTGGGAGTTGGCTGAGCTCCTGATCTGGAGGACACGGCACCAAAGTGTGCACCTGTATGTGCAACAGACTGTGAGTAAAACTTTGGAACTACATGCCCTTGTGTCCTCCACTTATTCTTGCGCCTTACACCCGGCTCTGCTACATCTGCTTCTTTACATCATCTCCCCACTTGCCAACCTCATCTACACTGCCCTGGGACTACAGCTCCATCTGTGGGGAGCTTCAACATCATTGCTGCACCACACCATCCGTCCCAGAGAAGCAACCCTGCAGCGCTGGTCAAACTGACCAGAAACCACAGGTGGCATCACGAATCATCTCAAACAACTTCATCCCCCTCACTTTACCCCTTTTACATTGACCGCCTGAGGCCACGGGCCGGGTCACTGCCACTGTGACATCTCCCATTGTAATCAACGGGCCCGGCACCGAGTACCCCACGGCCTCCGGGGACGAGTCAATTTTGGCGTCACGAACAGGATGATGAAGCCCGGTACCACCGGGTCCTGTGTGCTGAAGATTTACTGGACTTAAAATTGCTGAAAATGTGCAAAACAACCAAAATGATAGACTGTAAAATGGACTCTCGAAATGGCCGCCGGCGCGGTGAAGAAGGGCGTGACAACATGAGTGGCCCTAAGAAAAGAGCGCGAACTGTCCTGGGCCTCCCCTGCCTGAACTTCTATGCAACAGCAACATGGCCCACCCCCAGAGGGGTTTGTATACTGGCATGGTATGGAGGCAGAGGAAGAAGACGCCGCCCCAGGAAGGAGGAGCAAAGCCCTATGGCGGGAAGGGAGCCCAGGGAGAAGAAAGAACGCCAGGACGCCATGATGGAAGATGGACGGAGGCCTGAAGAGCGCGAGGAAGAGGAGCTTGCCTTCCCTGGTGCAGTAGTTGAAGGTTCCGGCCCTGCTTCTGTGATGGACCGTCAGCAGCTGAAGGAAGAAATTGCCATGCTGAATCGCAGTCTGCGGCTGAAGCAGGAAGCGCTGCGGGCCTTGGATCAGCAGTGCACCCAGGAGGGGCCTGCAGAAACGGTACCTCCACCACCGGTACCCGCCGCCGCTGCACCAGTTCCACCCCAGGCAGCACCTGTGAAACCCGCGGCCGCTGCTATGCCATCGGCAGCGCCTGTCACCACTTCCACTCTGCTGCCGCCGCTGGGCGCTATCTGCCAGGAGGAGTTACCTGAGGATCCGGGAGCTGAATGTGAGGCAGAGACTGTGATCTTACCTGGACCTGGCGTGGCCGCGCAGGTCCCACTGGAGGCCTCAGCAGTTCCTGAACCAGCTCCAGCAACCACCGCTGCCGTCCAGTGCCTGCACCGGTGCACCGCCAGGAGGCACCAGGTATGACCGCCGCCCCTGCAGCTGGGGAGACCTCTGAGTTCCCGTCCGCTCCAACGTCCGGGCAGGTCATGCTGGACCTAGTCTGGGACCGGGATACTAGTCCCTGGGGGGAAACACCCGAACCCCTGGACTTCATCCCCATCACTCTACCCCTTTTACATTGACCGCCTGAGGCCACGGGCCGGGTCACTGCCACTGTGACATCTCCCATTGAAATCAACGGGCCCGGCACCGAGTACCCCACGGCCTCCGGGGCGAGTCACTTGGACTTAATGAAGTTCAAGATAGAGAAGAGCTTTTCGCACAAGTATATGCTCCCAGAAAGACACATGGTCCGCTTGAACAGTTGGTAAAGCTCAGGGAAGCTGGGGGGCAATTCTCTCAAAAATTGCCTGAGCTTGTCTGCTTTTCCACTCACCTCCCTGAACTTGGCTTTAAGTTCAGAGTTGCACTGCAGGTCAATGAGCTCCATTTGAAGCACAGGAGGGGCATCTTGCACATCAAAGGAAGAAGGGGTCCGTAAAAATTTGAAATGTGGCTCTGTGCGTCTTGAAGTCTGCAAATCTGTGATCAAATTCCTCCTGTGCTTCAAAATGACATCCATATACTCCTCACCACTGAATGGTGTGCCTGCTTCCATGAGTGCCTTGCATGATGGGAAATGGCAAAGGTTTGTCTGCCTGGGCTTTCCATAACATAAGTTTTGTAGAGAATGCTCTCACGTTGTCATGGGCAGCACTGACAAGTTGCCCCTGGCCTTGTAACTTCTTGTTCAGTACATTAAGCTCATGTGTGATATGAACAAAAAAAGCTAAGTCCATGAGTCATTTTGGATCACTTAACACAGGAACAGCAGCCCCATCTTTCTCCAAGAAGGCTTTCACTTCCACTCTCAACTCAAAAAATCTCTTCAATATGCTTCCCCTGCTGACAGGGGCGGGATGGGCCGGGTGGCAGGGAGGCAAATGCCCCCTGGGCCGCTCCCCCAGCAGCTGTGCAGGGCCGGCCGCCTGATGGCCCTGCAGAGCGTACTGCGTGCGGCCGGCAGCAGACACGGCCGTCGGCAGCGCACTAGTGCAGTAAGGATATAATGTCAGCGCCAGCGGCAGCGATCAGCAGGAGAGCTCATCCAGCCCCTGCAAACAGCTGCGGTCTGAGGCTTAAGAGACACCTATGACGGGCACGCAGGCGGCACGATGACGTCATTGTCTCGCACCGCTCTAGTCTCTACAGGCCAGAAGAGGACACAGAGGCTGCGGTGCCGGGAATCAGGAAGAAGGGGAGTATAAACTTTATTATTTTTATATGAATGTGATGAGCGGCCATCATACTATAAATATGGGGGGGAAACTGCGGCCATCCTGTATATATGGGGGGAAACTGCGGCCATTCTACTACTGTATATATGGGGAGAAACTGCGGCCATCCTGTATATATAGGAAACTGCGGCCATTCTACTACTGTATATATGGGGAGAAACTGCGGCCATCCTACTACTGTATATATGGAGGGAAACTGTGGCCATCCTACTACTGTATATATGTTGAGAAACTGCAGCCATCCTACTGTATATATGGGGAGAAACTGCGGCCATCCTACTACTGTATATATGGGGGAAATTGCAACCATCCTACTGCATATATGTGGAGAAACTGCGGCCATCCTACTACTGTATATATGGGGAGAAACTGCGGCCATCCTACTACTGTATATATGGGGGAAACTGCGGCCATCCTACTACTGTATATATGGGGAGAAACTGTGGCTATCCTACTGTATATATGGGGAGAAACTGCGGCCATCCTACTGTATATATGGGGGGGAAACTGCGGCCATCCTACTACTGTATATATCAACCTCGGGGACCGGGCCCCGGCCTTTGCGCTCTCTGGACTGGAAGGGTTCTCTATCTTTCTTCAACCAGCTTCCCACCGTCCTTCTATTCTCCTTTGTTCCGATCTGTTCTCTCTCTCTCTTATGGAAGGTTAGGTTATCAATCTTATCAGTCTCTTTCTCTGGTCTTTCTCGTGCCAGCAGCCCAGATCACTGAGACCTGTTGAAGCACATCCCTCAGACACCCATCTTCTCTCTCCTCTAACCAACTAACTAACTTTCACTCTTCCCACTCTTTTGTATCATCTCTCTCCACCCGCTTCCCAGCACATCTCATGTTACGAAGCAGGGTTCCACGAGGGGTGCTCTGCTAACCCCCAGCCTGAAGCTGTTAGGTGGCCCCACTGAAATATCCAGTGTGTGGAATGCAGGTGTGGAGTGTGGTCAGGAGTTCCCACCCTACCTGGATGGTGGGGCACTACACCTTAGGAGAAGGTGCAGTACCTCTGTGGCGACTGAAGCCTCAGGGGCGCCACACTACTACTGTATATATGAGGCGAAACTGCGGCCATCCTTCTACTGTATATATGGCGAGAAACTGCGGCCATTCTACTACTGTATATATGGGGAGAAACTGCGGCCATCCTACTACTGTATATATGTGCGAGAAAGTGCGGCCATCCTACTACTGTATATGGGGAGAAACTGCGGCCATTCTACTACTGTATATATGGGGGAAAACTGCGGCCATCCTACTGTATATACGGGGGGAAACTGTGGCCATTTTACTACTGTATATATGGGGAAAACTGCGGCCATCCTACTACTGTATATATGGGGGAAAATTGCAGCCATCCTGTATTTATGGGGGGGAAACTGCAGCTATCCTACTGTATATACGGGGGGAAACTGTGGCCATTTTACTACTGTATATATGGGGAAAACTGCGGCCATCCTACTACTGTATATATGGGGGAAAACTGCGGCCATCCTACTGTACATATGGGGGGAAAACTGCAGCCATTATACTGTATATATGGGAGGGAAACTGCGGCCATCCTACTGTATATATGGGGGGGGAAACTGCGGCCATCATACTGTATATATGAACGGGCTGAGGGGCCATCATACTGTATATATGAGTGAACTGGGGCCACCTTATTATATACATGGGGGAACTGGAGCCATTCTACTATATATATATATATATATATATATATATATATATATATATATATATATATATATATACACACTCACTGGCCACTTTATTAGGTACACCATGCTAGTAAGGGGTTGGACCCCCTTTTGCCTTCAGAACTGCCTCAATTCTTCGTGGCAGAGATTCAACAAGGTGCTGGAAGCATTCCTCAGAGATTTTGGACCATATTGACATGATGGCATCACACAGTTGGCGCAGATTTGTCGGCTGCACATCCCTGATGCGAATCTCCCGTTCCACCACATCCCAAAGATGCTCTATTGGATTGAGATCTGGTGACTGAGGAGGCCATTTGAGTACAGTAAACTCATTGTCATGTTCAAGAAACCAATCTGAGATGATTCGAGCTTTATGACATGGCGCATTATCCTGCTGAAAGTAGCCATCAGATGTTGGGTACATTGTGGTCATAAAGGGATGGACATGGTCAGCAACAATACTCAGGTAGGCTGTGGCGTTGCAACGATGCTCAATTGGTACCAAGGGGTCCAAAGAGTGCCCAGAAAAAATTCCCCACACCATGACACCACCACCACCAGCCTGAACCGTTGATACAAGGCAGGATGGATCCATGCTTTCATGTTGTTTACGCCAAATTCTGACCCTACCATCCGAATGTCGCAGCAGAAATCGAGACTCATCAGACCAGGCAACGTTTTTCCAATCTTCTACTGTCCAATTTCGATGAGCTTGTGCAAATTGTAGCCTCAGTTTCCTGTTCTTAGCTGAGAGGAGTGGTACCCAGTGTGGTCTTCTGCTGCTGTAGCCCATCTGCCTCAAAGTTCGACGCACTGTGCGTTCAGAGATGCTCTTCTGCCTACCTTGGTTGTAACGGGTGGCAATTTGAGTCACTGTTGCCTTTCTATCAGCTCGAACCAGTCTGCCCATTCTCCTCTGACCTCTGGCATCAACATGGCATTTCCGGCCACAGAACTGCCGCTCACTGGATTTTTTTTCTTTTTCGGACCATTCTCTGTAAACCCTAGAGATGGTTGTGCGTGAAAATCCCAGTAGATCAGCAGTTTCTGAAATTCTCAGACCAGCCCTTCTGGCACCAACAATCATGCCACGTTCAAAGGCACTCAAATCACCTTTCTTCCCCATACTGATGCTCGGTTTGAACTGCAGGAGATTGTCTTGACCATGTCTACATGCCTAAATGCACTGAGTTGCCGCCATGTGATTGGCTGATTAGAAATTAAGTCTTAACACACAGTTGGACAGGTGTACCTAATAAAGTGGCCAGTGAGTGTATATATATATGGTGAGCTGGGGATATCTTACTATATATATGGGGAGAACTGGTGCCTTCACACTATATACTGTATATATATATATATATATATATATATATATATATATATATATATATATATATATATATATATGGGGCTGTGGGACCATCATACTTTATATATGAGGGAACTGGGGTCATCATACTATATATATGGGGAACTGGGACCATCCTACTATATACACAGGGGCAACTGGGCCCAGCAAGCTATTTATTTGTTGCAGTGGGGACCTTTATACTATATATACAGGGCAGTGGGGACATAATACTATACAGTTGAAACCAGAAGTTTCCATACACTATATAAAAAGGCACATATGACTTAAAATGGGAAAAGTTTATTCTGATTTCATGTCAGATAGAGAAAAACATGCAGATTTGTATTTTTATACAGTATATAGTGGATATAAAATTCTGGTTTCAACTGTTTATATATAGGGGCAGTGAGGAACTTCATACTATATATAGGGGGCATGGGGACCTTCATGCTGTATATAGGGTCATTGGGGACCATCATACTATATTTAGGGGCAATGGGAACATCTTATTTTATATAGGGGCTATGTAGCCATTTTACTATATATAGGGAGATCTGGGGTCCTCAATGTATAATAAAGGGCTTTGGGGACCATTGTATTTTGTTTTGTGGTATGTATGGCCATCAGTCTGTATATTCAGAGCTTTGTGGGCACTCAGAGGACATTATTTGTTACAAATGGGGACATTGTTAGGGGCACTCAGGTTCCATTATTTTTTTCTTAGGGCTCGGTTCTGCTCCCATATCTCTGTAGTAAGCTTGGTTCTCCTCCCATATCTCTGTAGTAAGCTCCATTCTGCTCCTATACTTCTGTAGTAAGCTCGGTTCTGCTCCTATATCTCTGTAGTAAGCTTGGTTCTGCTCCCATAGCTCTATAGTAACCTCCGTTTTGCTCCCATATCTCTGTAGTAAGCTCTGTTCTGCTCCCATATCTCTGTAGTAAGCTCCATTCTGCTCCCATATCTCTGTAGAAAGCTCCGTATTGCTCCTATATTTCTGTAGTAAGCTCGGTTCTGCTCCCATATCTTTGCAGTAAGCTTGGTTCTGCTCCCATATCTGTAGTAAGCTCGGTTCTGCTCCCATATCTGTAGTAAGCTCGGTTCTGCTCCCATATCTCTGCAGTAAGCTCGGTTCTGTTCCCATATCTCTGCAGTAAGCTCGGTTCTGCTCCCATATCTCTGTAGTAAGCTTGGTTGTGCACCCATCTCTGCAGTAAGCACGGTTCTGCTCTTATATCTCTGTAGTAAGCTTGCTTCTGCTCCCATATCTCTGTAGTAAGCTGGGTTCTGCTCCCATATCTCTGGAGTAAGCTGGGTTCTGCTCCCATATCTCTGGAGTAAGCTTGGTTCTGCTCCCATATCTCTGGAGTAAGCTTCGTTCTGCTCCCATCTCTCTGGAGTAAGCTTGGTTCTGCTCCCATATCTCTGTTGTAAGCTCCGTTCTGCTCCCGTATCTCTGCAGTAAGCTCGGTTCTGCTTCCATATCTCTGTAGTAAGCTCGGTTCTGCTCCCATATCTCTGTGGTAAGCTTGGTTCTGCTCCCATATCTCTGTAGTAAGCTTGGTTCTGCTCCCATATCTCTGTGGTAAGCTTGGTCCTGCTCCAAATCTCTGTAGGAAGCTCGGTTCTGCTCCCTTATCTTTGTAGTAAGCTCAGTTCTGCTCCCATACCGCTGTAGTAAGCGCAGTTCTGCTCTCATATCTTAGTAATAAGCTCAGCTTCGCGCCCATATATCTGTAGTATGCTCCGTTCTGCTCTCATATCTCTGGAGTATTCTCCATTCTGATCTATATTTCTGTAGTAAGCTCAGTTCTGCTCCCATAGCTCTATAGTAAGCTCCGTTCTGTTCCCATATCTCTGTAGCAAGTTCCGTTCTGCTCCTGTACTTCTGTAGTAAGCTTGGTTCTGCTACCATATCTTTGCAGTAAGCTCTGTTCTGCTACCATATCTCTGTAGTAAGCTCTCTTCTCCCATATCTCTGTAGTAAGCTCCGTTCTGCCCCCATATCTCTGTAGTAAGCTTGGTTCTGCTCCCATAGCTCTATAGTAACCTCCGTTTTGCTCCCATATCTCTGTAGTAAGCTCTGTTCTGCTACCATATCTCTGTAGTAAGCTCTCTTCTCCCATATCTCTGTAGTAAGCTCGGTTCTGCTCCTATATCTCTGTAGTAAGCTTGGTTCTGCTCCCATAGCTCTATAGTAACCTCCGTTTTGCTCCCATATCTCTGTAGTAAGCTCTGTTCTGCTCCCATATCTCTGTAGTAAGCTCCATTCTGCTCCCATATCTCTGTAGAAAGCTCCGTATTGCTCCTATATTTCTGTAGTAAGCTCGGTTCTGCTCCCATATCTTTGCAGTAAGCTTGGTTCTGCTCCCATATCTGTAGTAAGCTCGGTTCTGCTCCCATATCTGTAGTAAGCTCGGTTCTGCTCCCATATCTCTGCAGTAAGCTCGGTTCTGTTCCCATATCTCTGCAGTAAGCTCGGTTCTGCTCCCATATCTCTGTAGTAAGCTTGGTTGTGCACCCATCTCTGCAGTAAGCACGGTTCTGCTCTTATATCTCTGTAGTAAGCTTGCTTCTGCTCCCATATCTCTGTAGTAAGCTGGGTTCTGCTCCCATATCTCTGGAGTAAGCTGGGTTCTGCTCCCATATCTCTGGAGTAAGCTTGGTTCTGCTCCCATATCTCTGGAGTAAGCTTCGTTCTGCTCCCATCTCTCTGGAGTAAGCTTGGTTCTGCTCCCATATCTCTGTTGTAAGCTCCGTTCTGCTCCCGTATCTCTGCAGTAAGCTCGGTTCTGCTTCCATATCTCTGTAGTAAGCTCGGTTCTGCTCCCATATCTCTGTGGTAAGCTTGGTTCTGCTCCCATATCTCTGTAGTAAGCTTGGTTCTGCTCCCATATCTCTGTGGTAAGCTTGGTCCTGCTCCAAATCTCTGTAGGAAGCTCGGTTCTGCTCCCTTATCTTTGTAGTAAGCTCAGTTCTGCTCCCATACCGCTGTAGTAAGCGCAGTTCTGCTCTCATATCTTAGTAATAAGCTCAGCTTCGCGCCCATATATCTGTAGTATGCTCCGTTCTGCTCTCATATCTCTGGAGTATTCTCCATTCTGATCTATATTTCTGTAGTAAGCTCAGTTCTGCTCCCATAGCTCTATAGTAAGCTCCGTTCTGTTCCCATATCTCTGTAGCAAGTTCCGTTCTGCTCCTGTACTTCTGTAGTAAGCTTGGTTCTGCTACCATATCTTTGCAGTAAGCTCTGTTCTGCTACCATATCTCTGTAGTAAGCTCTCTTCTCCCATATCTCTGTAGTAAGCTCCGTTCTGCCCCCATATCTCTGCAGTAAGCTCGGTTCTGCTCCCATATCTCTGTGGTAAGCTGGGTTCTGCTCCCATATCTCTGTGGTAAGCTTGGTTCTGCTCCCATATCTCTGTAGTAAGCTTGGTTCTGCTCCCATATCTCTGTGGTAAGCTTGGTTCTGCTCCAAATCTCTGTAGGAAGCTCGGTTCTGCTCCCTTATCTTTGTAGTAAGCTCGGTTCTGCTCCCATACCGCTGTAGTAAGCGCAGTTCTGCTCTCATATCTCAGTAGTAAGCTCAGCTTCGCGCCCATATATCTGTAGTACGCTCCGTTCTGCTCTCATATCTCTGGAGTATTCTCCATTCTGATCTATATTTCTGTAGTAAGCTCAGTTCTGCTCCCATAGCTCTATAGTAAGCTCTGTTCTGTTCCCATATCTCTGTAGCAAGCTCAGTTCTGCTCCTGTACTTCTGTAGTAAGCTTGGTTCTGCTCCCATATCTTTGCAGTAAGCTCCGTTCTGCTCCCATATCTCTGTAATAAGCTTGGTTCTGCTCCCATATCTCTGTAATAAGCTTGGTTCTACTCCCATATCTCTGTAGTAAGCTCCGTTCTGTGTTATGAATGGGTCACCCAGGAGGAAAAAACCCCACAAGCCAAGTCTCAGAAAACCAGAGGGGTTGGTAGCTATGCAGATTTTAGATCACTGATCTTACCACACAACTAGCAGCAGTCGTGGAGTGTACCTACGATGATCCTAGATGCCTCATCACAACTGGAGAGCTACATAAGCCTAAAGCAGGAAAAGAGGAAAACTAACTGCCCCAGAGCAGACCCCAAAGGAAAGACAGCCCCCTACATGTATTGACAGTGAAACAAGATGAAAACACAAACAAAGGCAGAAAAATAGGCTGAGCAAACGATGGGGCCCGACTAACTAGAATGGACAGGAAAGGAAAGACACTGTCTGCAATCTGCCAAAAACCCTACCAAAATAATGTCCAACACTTCTGATAGCATAATTCACCCTGAAGTCACTAGACTTCTCCCACTATATCAGCACTCTGAAATATTCTGAGACAGAGCAAAAAGAGGCCAATCTAATAAGGGACCAAAAGGCAAATACAGATAAATAGGAGTGGAAATTCAGCACAACCCCAGCAGGGGCTGGCTGACCACAAAAAACTGAATTGACCAACAAGAGCAAGTGTGAACAATAGCAAAAACAAACTTAACTTGAGAAGACTGGAACAGAGCTGAAGTCCAAGACCTGAGAAGCAGACTGAATCACCAGCACCAGGATAGGGCGTCGGCTGTCTTATATCCAGTCTGATACTCCAGAGATCCAATCATTATCCTCCTCATCAGGTGGCAGATCACTACCAATTAAACCAACCTCACTACCTCCTGTCACCACCAGAGGGAGAACGGAAGGAGAACTCTCAACTGGTGGAGCAGAAAATGAGTTCACAACAGTTCTGCTCCCATATCTCTGTAGTAAGCTTGGTTCTGCTCCCATATCTCTGTGGTAAGCTTGGTTCTGCTCCCATATCTCTGTGGTAAGCTTGGTTCTGCTCCAAATCTCTGTAGGAAGCTCGGTTCTGCTCCCTTATCTTTGTAGTTAGCTCGGTTCTGTTCCCATACCGCTGTAGTAAGCGCAGTTCTGCTCTCATATCTCAGTAGTAAGCTCAGCTTCGCGCCTATATATCTGTAGCACGCTCCGTTCTGCTCTCATATCTCTGGACTATTCTCCATTCTGATCTATATTTCTGTAGTAAGCTCAGTTCTGCTCCCATAGCTCTATAGTAAGCTCCGTTCTGTTCCCATATCTCTGTAGCAAGCTCCGTTCTGCTCCTGTAGTTCTGCAGTAAGCTTGGTTCTGCTCCCATATCTTTGCAGTAAGCTCTGTTCTGCTCCCATATCTCTGTAGTAAGCTCTCTGCTCCCATATGTCTGTAGTAAGCTCTGTTCTGCTCCCATAGCTCTGTAGTAAGCCATCGCAACTGGAGGGCCACTGTCTTGTGATTGCCCCCAAGGCTGAAAAGTGCCAGCCAGCCAGCCCCTGCCTGCTGAGCCAACGTACCTCGGTGAATTAGAGCACATCCCCATATTCTGACTCTATTTCCTCTAAAAAAGCACGAAACCTACTGTGGTTTAAGCCCCTGGATCTGATTTGGTTGATGCATTTCACAACGAAAGACATCACATTGTCACACTTCAGGCATTTGCTGCAAAGGGCCTGCTGAGGGATAATGCAGTGCAGGGCAATGACCTTCTCCACACCTTCCAGTTTTTTTTAACAAGTGCCACCAGTCCATTTTTCCTCCATGTCATTGATGGCGCTCCATCTGCTGTTATTCCAACAAACCTCCTCCAAGGTAAACCGGCATTCTCAATGGCATCACACAGCTGGTGAAATATCTCCTGAGCGGTGGTCTGGCCATGCATTGGAATCACTGTGAGCAACTCCTCTATTACTTCAAAATTGTCATCAACACCACGGACATGGATTGCGAGCTGGGCAGTGTCGGTGATGTCTGTGGTCTCATCAAGAGCGACTGAGTATACACTGAAACATTTTACTTTCTCACACAGTTGATCATAAATGTCACTTGACAGGTCAGAAATGCGCTCTGCTACGGTGTTGGCAGAAAGGCTGATGTTGCTAAACTGACCTTTCTTTTCTGGACAGACAATACTTGCAGCCTGTAATATGCACTTTTTTACAAATTCACCTTCTTTGAATGGCTTTCCTGCTTTAGCAATCATCTCACTAACCACGTAGCTAGCTTCGACTGCTGCATCATTCTCTTTGGTTGCTTTCTTAAAGAAATCTTGTTGCCTCAGTAGATATCTTTTAAGATTAGCAACCCGGTTGGCTCTTTCAGCTCCCTGGTATTTTGCATACTCCTCAGCATGTTTAGTTATGTAAATGACGTTTCAAATTGTATTCTTTGTGCACTGCAACTTTCTCTGTGCAAATAAGACACGTCGGGATGCCCCTGTGCTCAACAAAGAAATTATGCACTTCTCACTTTTCCTGAAATTGTCTGTGCTCATCACCAACCTTTCTCTTCACTGCAGGCTTTGAAAAAGACATGTTTGGGGCTGTGTAATAGATAATTTTACTTGGTGTCACTGTTTCAGTGTTAGCCGATAAGTCTTTTCCGCTTTTTTTTCTGTCCCGCTGAGCAGCAACTTCCGTGGCCGCCTCCATTTCTGAGCCCGGGATAATGGCGCAAGTTCGTAATAAGGCCGGCTGATGTCCCGCCTCTGAGAGCAATATACCACATTGCCCCACCGCTCATTCTGAACCCGGTGCACCTGAGTCTGTGGCGCGGTCCGGTTCCTGCTCGGCTGCTCCTGCTGCATGTGTTGTGAGTGTGACTCATACGCCTTGCCTGCTGACAGCAGACTGCTGTGACTGTCTAGCCATCATCATACTCACCTCCTCCTGCTGCAGCTCCGATGGTCCAGCGCCGACATCTTCCTGTATGAGCGTGCGGTCACAGGTCACGTGGTACCGCTCATTAAGCTCATGAACATGGCACCATGCCTATGAGAGTGGAGTGGCGTCCATATTCATGACCTTAATGAGCAGTACTACGTGTGACTGGGATTTCACATGCGAGACTTGGCCGTATTTCTCACATGTGTGATCCCGGCCGAGGTGAGGGCCGCAAACTATTGTCCCGAGGGCCCATGAGGTGAGGGCCGCAAACTATTGTCCCGAGGGCCGCAGTTGGCCCGCGAGTTTGAGACCCCTGGTCTAGTGTGAAGTATCAGATAGTGAACATAAATCTCCTTTAAAAACAGATATTTAATTTCTTCTTTTTAAAAAAACACCTGACCCAGGGTAGAAGGTACAAAGAACCAATAGATACAAATGATAAATAACCAAATCCCTGCCTGCCAGGACCCTGCAATATACCTAACCTTGCTCCTTCCTTACTGTGGAGGTTGGCATCCTAAGAAACGATTGTTTAGGGTGCCAACCTCCACAGTAAGGAAGGAAAATAAACACAAGACATATCAAACTAAATGTACTATTATCATAAATTATAATGTGCCACAAAAACAAACAGTCTCAAAATCACTGGGATTTGATGAAGCATTCCAGAGTTATGACCACATAAAGTGACATTGGTCAGAATTTAAAAAATTGGCCCGGTCACAAAGGGGTCAAAGGAGATTTATGTTCACTATTTAATTGCAATTTCCTGGAACAATTTGTTGAAAGTGAGTCTACTGTGAAGTATCCACAATTAATGATTGTTTTGGGAGCTATGTCATCTGCTGGTGTAGGTCCACTGTGTTTTATCAAGACCAAAGTCAGAGCAGCCGTCTACCAGGGAATTTTAGAGCACTTCATGCTTCACTCTGCCTACCAGCTTTTTGGAGATGGAAATTTCATTCTCCAGCAGGACTTGGCACCTGTCCACACTGCCAAAAGTCCCAATACCTGGTTTATAAACAACAGTATCACTGTGCTTGATTGTCCAGCAAACTCGTCTCTGACCTTAACCCCATAGAGAATCTATGGGCTATTGTCAAGAGGAAGATGAGAGTCACCAGACCCAACAATGCAGACTAGCTGAAGGCTGATATCAAAGCAACCTGGGCTTCCATAACACCTCAGCAGTGCCACAGGCTGATCGCCTCCATGCCGCGCCACACTGATGCAGTAATTGATGCCAGAGGAGCCCCAACCAAGTATTGAGTGCATTTACAGAACATACATTTCAGTAGGCCAACATTTCGAATTTTAAAATCATTTTCTCAAACTGTTGTTATAAAGTATCCTAATTTACTGAGAATGTCTTTTGGGTTTTCATTGGCTGTAAGCCATAATCATCAACATTAACAGATATAATTACACGTGAAATAGATCACTCTGTTTGTAATGACTTTATATTGTATATGAGTTTCACTTTTTGAATTGAAGAACTGAAATAATTATTTGATCCCTTGCTGATTTTGTAAGTTTGCCCACTGACAAAGACATGAACAGTCTATAATTTTAAGAGTAGGTTAAGTTTAACATTGAGAGATAGATAAAATATCAAAAATAAAATCCAGAAAATCACATTGTATAAGTTATATAAATTTATTTGGATTTTGCAGTAAGAAATAAGTATTTGATTCCCTACCCAGTGTCTAAAAAAGGTATACCGCCATATACCAGCCTAGCGGAGGACAAAAGGATTCTTTGCTGGACTCAATCAGATGAATGAGGGGCTATGGGCCCGAGGTTTCTCGGCACCTGTAGAAACCCATCTACTGTAGGTGTATCACATTATATATATTTTACTGCATCGCATAGAGATGGCCACTATGTAATTTTATATAACCAAAAATGGGTATACTGGCGTCTATGTTGGTCCTCCATGGGTTGGTTGGTCCTCGTCTCAACTGGCGTCTATGTTGGTCCTCCATGAGTCCTGCAATCATCTTTGTCCAGCACTCAACTGGGTGCCTCAGGCCTTTACAAGTCCCTCTCAATGTCACTAGGTCTTTCACAACATAAAAATGTATTTTGGGGGGTTTTGCGAACACCAAAGGTGCACGGGATTCCGGCATTAGAGTGCCGGACAAAGACGATCAGAGGGACCCTGATCCAGTGCCACAGAGTAGAGATGTAGACGCCAGGACATGGTCCTGCAAATCTTTTTGCTCATCTCTAACACTGACAGTTTGTGACCTACCCTACCAGAGGGTAAAAAGGATATTTTTGTGTACTCACCGTAAAATCTCTCTTAGCCTCTAATTGGGGGACACAGACCCATGGGTGTTATGCTGCTGTCCACTAGGAGGCGACACTATGCATAATCTGAAAAAGATTAACTATGGCTCCTCCTCTGCAGTATACACCCCTGGACGGCGTCAGCCTTCTCCAGTTTTGTGCAAAAGCATTAGGAGGAACGTAACAGAAAACGACATAACCATGCCTGTAAGAAGGCAACTATGTACGAGCTCAAAGAACAATATGAGAACTCAACCGTAAACAACGACCCGTAAGGGCAACAGGGTTGGAGCTGTGTCCCCCAATTAGAGGCTAAGAGAAAGAGATTTTACGGTGAGTACACAAAAATCTCCTTTACACTGTCGCCTCATTGGGGGACACAGAACCATGGGACGTCCCAAAGCAGTCCCTGGGTGGGAAGCAATGGACGAATATTGTGCTAGCAGGTCCCTAAACTTGAGGCACTGCCGCCTGCAGAACCCGTCTACCCAGGCTCGCATCCGCTGAGGACTGGGTATGAACACTGTAGTGTTTCGTAAACGTGTGGAGGCTAGTCCAAGTGGCCGCCTTACACACTTGTTGTGCCGAAGCCTGGTGCCGAATGGCCCAGGAGGCCCCTACTGCCCGTGTAGAGTGTGCCGTGATACCGGCCGGAAGAGGAGAATTGTTAAGGCGGTAAGCCTCTTGTATGGTGGACTTGATCCACCTGGCAAGGATGGCTTTGGAAGCCAGCAGACCCTATCGAACGCCTTCCGGAAGAAGGAAAAGGGAATCAGACTTCCGGAAGGGTGCAGTCCTAGACACGTATATATGCAATACCCTGACGAGGTCAAGCGTATGCAGAGCCTTCTCCACTCTATGAACCGGAACCGGGCAAAGGGATGGCAATGAAATTTCCTCATTGAGGTGGAAGTTGGACACAACCTTCGGAAGGAAGGATGGCACTGTACGGAGAACCACCTTATCCTGGTGAAAGGCTAGGAAGGGCCATCTGCAGGAGAGTGCTGACAATTCAGACAACCTGCGAAGAGAGGTGATTGCCACCAGAAAAAACACTTTCTGTGATAGAATGCGGAGTGGGACTTCCTTAAGGGGTTCGAAAGGTGGTGCCTGCAATGCTGTCAGGACCAAGTTGAGGTCCCACGTTTCCAGTGGACGTCTGTAGGGGGGAACCAAATCGGGAAACCCCCTGGAGAAAGGTCCTTACTTGCGGCTTGTTAGCGATGCGCCTCTGAAAGAATACTGAGAGCGCTGACACCTGGCTCTTAAGCGAGCCTAGGGATAGGCTGGCGTCCAGGCCCGATTGAAGAAACCCAAGTACCTTTGGGAGGGAATAAGGGAGTGGGACCTGTCTGCGAGATTCGCACCAGGTACAAAAGCTCTCCAGGTACGGTAATAAATCTTGGCGGAGGCTGGCTTCCTTGCCCTGATCATGGTCGTAATGACATCCGGTGAGAGCCCTGCCTGGGTTAGAACCCAGGTTTCAAGGGCCATGCCGTCAAATTGAGAGCCCCTGAGTTCTGATGGTAGAACGGACCTGGTGACAGAAGGTCGTGACGGTCGGGGAGACGCCAAGGGGCGTCTGCTGTAAGTTGTACGATGTCGGTGTACCATGTACGTCTGGGCCAGTCCGGCGCGATCAGGATGGTTGGAACTCCCTCTTGTTTGATCTTCCTCACGACTCTGGAGATCAGGGGGAGGGGTGGAAAAATGTACAGAAGCTGGAACTGGGTCAAGTCCTGAATCAGGGCATCCGCTCCGAGCGACCGCGGGTCACGTGTCCTGGCCATGAAATTGGAGACCTTGGCATTGAGATGGTATGCCATTAGGTCCACGTCCGGGGTCCCCCAGCGATGGCACATCTGGTGAAAAATTTCGGGATGGAGAGACCACTCCCCCGAGTCCATTCCTTGTCTGCTGAGGAAGTCGGCTTCCCAGTTTCCACACCCGGAATGTGGACCGCCGAGAGTACCGACCTCGTGTCTTCCGCCCAGTGGAGGATATGTGTCACTTCTCTCATCGCTTGGGTACTGCGGATCCCGCCTTGGTGATTCACATATGCCACCGCCGTGGCATTGTCCGACTGTATCCTGATATGAGAGGCTGCCAGCAAGTAATGAAAGGCTCTCAGTGCCAGGAAGATGGCCCGAATTTCCAGGATATTGATGGGCAAGGTCGCTTCCACTGGTGACCATTTGCATTGTGCCCTGTGATGTAGGTGCACCGCACCCCAACCTGTCAGGCTTGCATCGGTGGTCAGGACCTTCCATTGACCTGATGTAACAACCCTGCTGGCATCACTACATGGCCTCCCATCCCCCGCACACCAACTTACTTTCTCCTTCAAACCATGCTGTGAAATCTGTCTGTTGCCAGCCCTGAGCTCCATGTGCTATGCCTCTTGTTTTCCTGCTTGCTCTCCATGTTTCCTGACTGTGTGTATAGGGGGGCGGCGCCTGAACTCTCTGGTTCTTATGCAGTCTGGGTGCACCTGGGTAATCTGTCCCTGACCAACCACCTGGAGCCCTTGACTATTTAGTTTCGCCACTCCCACTGAAACATTGCCTGAGCAATGTCTATACTCAGTTAGTATTCCGCTGCTGAGGAAGCCAGGCCCTGTTCTGTCTGTCTCCTTCTTTGGAGGATTACTCTAGTCTTGCTTTGTACCCTGTCTGCCTGCCGGGAGGCTGAATATCCTGGTCCTTGTGTCTTTGTCCCTGTGCCTCTGTCTGAACTCAGTCTTACCTCTGTCTGTCAGTCTCCTTGTTTGTGGTTCCTTCCCTGCCGTGTCTTTCCTTGTGTCCTCTTTATCTGTGCATCTGCACGGCTCCCTAGCCGCTCTGCCTGCACGGCTCCCTAGCCGCTCTGCCTGCACGGCTCCCTAGCCGCTCTGCCTGCACGGCTCCCTAGCCGCTCTGCCTGCACGGCTCCCTAGCCGCTCTGCCTGCTCCGCGCTCCCTAGCCGCTCTGCCTGCTCCGCGCTCCCTAGCCGCTCTGCCTGCTCCGCGCTCCCTAGCCGCTCTGCCTGCTCCGCGCTCCCTAGCCGCTCTGCCTGCTCCGCACTCCTGCGGCTCTGCCTGCTCCGCACCTCCTGTGGCTCTGTCTACCTGCACCTCCTGTGTGAACAGGCCCAAACCTGTTCCTTCATACTCCATTCCTTCCTGCCTATATCCATACCTGCACCTCCTGTGTGAACAGGCCCAAACCTGTTCCTTCATATTCCATTCCTTCCTGCCTAGATCCATCCCTGTACCTCCTGTGTGAACAGGTCCAGATCCTGTTCCAGCATACACCACTCCCTCCTGCCTACACCTGCTGTGTGAACAGGTCCCTACCTGCTCCTTTTCATACCACGCCAATCTGTCCGGTGTCTCCAAGCCGTGCCCGCCTGTCCTGTGTCTCCAAGCCGTGCCCGCCTGTCCTGTGTCTCCAAGCCGTGCCCGCCTGTCCTGTGTCTCCAAGCCGTGCCCGCCTGCCCTGTGTCTCAGCCGTGCCTGTCGTATCCACCTGCCTGCCTGTCTATAGCCTCTGTCAAGGTGTCCTGTTCCCGAGTGGGATCAGCAGCCACAGCCAGACACCACCCTGGAGTGGCACCCGGCAGCTACCTGCCGCACAAGCCTGACCTCACCATCAGAGGCTCCAGTGAAGACCAAGGAAGCTGCCGAAGTTACGCCCCTTCCAGGGTAGTCTGGTTTGTGGCACAGTGGGGCCACAACCCCCCGGCTCGCGCCATTCAGCCAAGGCGCGAGCGTGACAGTTTGCTCAGGCCATGGTCCCCGCTGAGTCCCATGTCCTTTCGCCCTCGGAGCAAGATGAACTTTTTTGCCAGTATGGGCAACCAAATAAATTTACCCGGTCTGAAGCCCAATCCTTCACTGCTCCACCCACCATTGTGGTCTCCAATAGACTGTTTGCTCAACTAGAGGCTGGCATACCTAAAGTTGAACCTCCCTCGGACCCGCCAAGATATGATGGGAACCCCAAGCACTGTCGTGCCTTTATGGAGCAGTGCCTACGCTATTTTCAATGGCATGCTCCCTACTTCGCCAGCGATCGGGTAAAGGTAGGATTACTAATGTCCTACCTAACAGGAGATGCGTTGCAGTGGCTCAACCCCCTTTGGGAAGCAGGGGATCCCATCACCTCGAGCTTACCGGCCTTCCTGGTGGCCTTCTGCAAAGCCTTTGACAAGCCTGGTACAGTGTCTCCTGAAAAGTCTTCCCCTCCTAGCTTCCAGGAACGGATCAGACGAAAGAGACCTGTGGCCAATTCATCTTCTCCGTCTGTGACCGTCCATGACCCATCTGTTCCTCAGCCTGCCAAAGCAGCCCCCCATGCAAGATCCAAGAGGTCTAAGAAAAAGGGGCTGGCTAGGTTGTCGCCAGAGGCCAGTCCTGAGAAGGAACATCCTGATGGTCTCAGCCCTGTGAAGCCAAAGCTCCAGAACCTTGGGCCAGTAGGAGAGACTGCCCTTGGTGAGAGTACCTCCTCGCTACTAAAGTCTGTGACTGTTCCGGTGCCTTGTGGGAGTTTCGGCCGTGCAGATGTATGCAAGCTACAAGCCAGACAAAGTCTGTGCATGGTTCCTGCTCCACCGCTCCAGAATCCATGCAGGGGGTTTGGTGATGGCCAAGCCCTACTTGTGAACAGTCCAGCATTGAGGGGTCAACTACAGCTCCTAATCGGAGCATTATACACAGAGACATTTGTCTTCCACCTGCTGACCAACTTGCCCACCGGTCGTTTTGAGCCGGGCACTCTATTGCCCCTTCCGGTCCAAAGACCCAGCATGGTGCTGTATTTGGATCTGCCTAGCCAACAGAGGTGTCTAGTTCCATTACTGCAAGGTCAGTCTTCTGTATCGTCTCCTTCTCCACCTGATCTGCCGGCTATCAAGCCATGGTGTACTGACGTCACTGAAGAAAAGAAAACAGTGGCGCCCTCTCCGTACACCTCCGGTGACCATACCAGTGACCAGTCCTCAGGAACATCCCTGACACTTGATAGTCTTCCCCAGGATGATGGGCTGAAGATTGATCCTGAGTGGATGCCCTCGGCTCCTCTATGGTCTGTGGGTGAAGGTCCCAGGATTAAGCAGTACTCGTTCGCCTACTTGAAAGAAGTGGTCCAGTCTGTTCCGGGTAACAGGCGGAGGTGGCTCCCCGTATGTATGCCTCCAACTTCCATGTGGCAGGTGGATGAAGAGGTGAGAACAGTGGCCTATGCATCTCTGTTTTTTACCCGTCTGGAGGAGGAGGTCCAATTTTCTTGGGATATCGGGCTGAAGTTGGACTCGGTAAAGGTCTCTTCGGTTTCCAGCTGGCCGGCTGATGTAGGGGTCAAGTCTGAGGCTTCCAGGTCCCTGCTTTCTTCCACTCTGGAGGAAGAGATCCAAGTCCTTATACCTTCGGTGTTGGAGGCTGTTGGGCACCAAGAAACTTGGCACTCGGTGATTCCGGATGGCACACCTACTTCGTCTCACCAGAAGGATGCCCTGTCAGCCTGGACTGTATGTGGTTCCATACTCCTTCAGGTCATTCTGGCAGGCTTGAGGAAGAGGGACCGTAAAGGGGGGGTACTGTAACAACCCTGCTGGCATCACTACATGGCCTCCCATCCCCCGCACACCAACTTACTTTCTCCTTCAAACCATGCTGTGAAATCTGTCTGTTGCCAGCCCTGAGCTCCATGTGCTATGCCTCTTGTTTTCTTGCTTGCTCTCCATGTTTCCTGACTGTGTGTATAGGGGGGCGGCGCCTGAACTCTCTGGTTCTTATGCAGTCTGGGTGCACCTGGGTAATCTGTCCCTGACCAACCACCTGGAGCCCTTGACTATTTAGTTTCGCCACTCCCACTGAAACATTGCCTGAGCAATGTCTATACTCAGTTAGTATTCCGCTGCTGAGGAAGCCAGGCCCTGTTCTGTCTGTCTCCTTCTTTGGAGGATTACTCTAGTCTTGCTTTGTACCCTGTCTGCCTGCCGGGAGGCTGAATATCCTGGTCCTTGTGTCTTTGTCCCTGTGCCTCTGTCTGAACTCAGTCTTACCTCTGTCTGTCAGTCTCCTTGTTTGTGGTTCCTTCCCTGCCGTGTCTTTCCTTGTGTCCTCTTTATTTGTGCATCTGCACGGCTCCCTAGCCGCTCTGCCTGCACGGCTCCCTAGCCGCTCTGCCTGCACGGCTCCCTAGCCGCTCTGCCTGCTCCGCGCTCCCTAGCCGCTCTGCCTGCTCCGCGCTCCCTAGCCGCTCTGCCTGCTCCGCGCTCCCTAGCCGCTCTGCCTGCTCCGCGCTCCCTAGCCGCTCTGCCTGCTCCGCGCTCCCTAGCCGCTCTGCCTGCTCCGCGCTCCCTAGCCGCTCTGCCTGCTCCGCGCTCCCTAGCCGCTCTGCCTGCTCCGCGCTCCCTAGCCGCTCTGCCTGCTCCGCGCTCCCTAGCCGCTCTGCCTGCTCCGCGCTCCCTAGCCGCTCTGCCTGCTCCGCGCTCCCTAGCCGCTCTGCCTGCTCCGCGCTCCCTAGCCGCTCTGCCTGCTCCGCGCTCCCTAGCCGCTCTGCCTGCTCCGCACTCCTGCGGCTCTGCCTGCTCCGCACTCCTGCGGCTCTGCCTGCTCCGCACTCCTGCACCTCCTGTGGCTCTGTCTACCTGCACCTCCTGTGTGAACAGGCCCAAACCTGTTCCTTCATACTCCATTCCTTCCTGCCTATATCCATACCTGCACCTCCTGTGTGAACAGGCCCAAACCTGTTCCTTCATATTCCATTCCTTCCTGCCTAGATCCATCCCTGTACCTCCTGTGTGAACAGGTCCAGATCCTGTTCCAGCATACACCACTCCCTCCTGCCTACACCTGCTGTGTGAACAGGTCCCTACCTGCTCCTTTTCATACCACGCCAATCTGTCCGGTGTCTCCAAGCCGTGCCCGCCTGTCCTGTGTCTCCAAGCCGTGCCCGCCTGTCCTGTGTCTCCAAGCCGTGCCCGCCTGTCCTGTGTCTCCAAGCCGTGCCCGCCTGTCCTGTGTCTCCAAGCCGTGCCCGCCTGCCCTGTGTCTCAGCCGTGCCTGTCGTATCCACCTGCCTGCCTGTCTATAGTCTCTGTCAAGGTGTCCTGTTCCCGAGTGGGATCAGCAGCCACAGCCAGACACCACCCTGGAGTGGCACCCGGCAGCTACCTGCCGCACAAGCCTGACCTCACCATCAGAGGCTCCAGTGAAGACCAAGGAAGCTGCCGTAGTTACGCCCCTTCCAGGGTAGTCTGGTTTGTGGCACAGTGGGGCCACAACCCCCCGGCTCGCGCCATTCAGCCAAGGCGCGAGCGTGACACCTGAGAGAAAGGATTTTCCCCTTGCAAGCGAAGCTGGCTTGAGCCACCAGTGTAGGGACTTCCTAGTTGACGAGGTCAGCCGGAACTCCCTGTCGAGGGAGAAGGGATTCCTGTCCCAAGCCTTGAGGATGGCTAGTTGAAGAGACCTGAGGTGAAACTGGGCAAATGGTACCACCTCCATCGCTGCTGCCATCCTGCCGAGGACTCTCATGGCAAACCGGAAAGATCAGGGAGGATTGCGGAGGAGTATGCGAACTCCCAGACGGAGAGCCAGTGCCTTGTCCCTGGGAAGGAGCACCAGACCCCTGGAGGTGTCGAATAGCATCCCTAGGAAGGTCAGGGACTGACTCGGGGTAGTCGATGACTTTTGTAAGTTGACTAACCAGCCCAGTCGACTCAGAGTGTCGATTGTGATTGAGACGCTGACTTCGCAGTCCTTGAAGGTGGAAGCCTTGATGAGAAGGTTGTCCAGGTATGGAACGACTACAATGCCTCTGGAGTGTAGAACGTCCATGGTGGCTGCCATGATTTTGGTAAATGTCCTGAGAGACGTGGCGAGTCCGAACGGAAGAGCCACCAACTGGTAGTGGTCCTGGTTGATCGCGAACCTGAGAAATCTTTGTTGGGCGGTGTTACGGACTCAGCTCCTGCTGAGCCCATCTTTTGAGTGGACCCTCTGGGTCGTGGCACCCACCCACCTAGGGCGAGCTTACCTTGTGAGAAACCACCCCCTATACAGGGAGCGTCAGGGGCAAGACCAAGGGGGTGAGCCACCACGACTGCTGGGACCAGACGGCCGGCTCAGGGGACACTATTGAGTGTCTGGCAACAGGACGAGCAAGAAGCAAGACAAGACGTAGGTGCAAGGTATCTTCATTAGGATAACTCAGGATCACATACAGTGCAAAAACGTGAGAAAGCAAACACGGAAAGGTGCGTGCGTGGGCACGCCAAGGTCCATAGCATGGTACGTGCCAGGTGGCACACCTAGGTACAGGTAACGGCACGATGGCATCGGACTCCGGACTGCTGGCAACGATCGACATCATCAAGGCATCAGGCTGCGGACATCAGCTCCGGACATCAGGCCGCAGTCATCCAGCTCATGATCTCTGGCAGCGATCGGCAGGTTCCGGGCATCCGGCAGGCAAACCAGGTTTCAGGCAAGGAGGCACGACAGATATCCAAGCAGGGTGCGTGTTAGGGAACACGCCAAGGTCCAAGGCTAGGTGCGTGTGTAGGGGACACGCCAGGGTTCAAGGCTAGGTGCGAGAAAAGGTGCGTGTGTAGGGGACACGCCAGGGTTCAAGACTAGGTGCGTGTGTAGGGGACACGCCAGGGTTCACAAAACAAGACTGGGTGCGTGTGTGGAGACACGCCAAGGCACGAGACAGAGTGCGTGTGTAGAGACACGCCAAGGCACAAGGTACAAGACAGGGTGCGTGTAGAGACACGCCAAGGCACAAGGTCACAAGGCAGAGTCCTGCGCGTGCAGAGAGGCACGCCAGGATCAGGCGAGGCAGAGTCCTGCGCGTGCAGAGAGGCACGCCAGAGACAGGCGAGGCAGAGTCCTGCGCGTGCAAAGAGGCACACCAGGGACAGGCGAGGCAGAGTCCTGCGTGTGCAGAGAGGCACGCCAGGGTCAGGTTCCAGGACAGGGATAGGGCCTGTGCGTGCAAGAGGGCACGTCAGGGGACATGGCAAGCCTGCGCGTACTTTTACAGAAGCACGGGAAGGTATGCCATGGGCAGGCGAGGGCCTGCGCGTGCTTTAGAGAGCACGCAGAGCACAGTGCGGAAACAGCGTGAAGTGCAAGGGAGCACAGAGGGCACGGCTGGGGCACTGGCTAGCTGATCGGGCTGCGGCACTGACAGACGGGCAAGACTCCAGCGAACCCGGCTGAGGCATGGCAGGCGACACAGCTGTCACTGACCGACGAGCACGGCTGAGGCACAAGCAGGCGGGCACGGCGAGGGCGGGCACGGCTGAGGCACAAACAGGAGGCTAGGAAGGCCAGGCGTATGCAAAGGGCACACGAAGCAGAAAGGGAAGACAAGACAAGAAACCAGGCAGAGCTTAGGCAGAGTACGGAACCAGGAACGGAAGCATAGGCAGAAACACGGAGCAAGAACAGAGCTAGCAGCGGAGCGTAGGCCGAAGCCCGGAGCCGGGCCAGGGGAGAACCTTGGGACTAGCCTAGAAACATGCAAGAGAGCAAAATAGGACAGAGTCTAGCAGCGGAGCGTAGGCGAAGCCCAGAGCCGGGCCAAGGCAGAGCCTTGGGACTAGACATGGAAAGGAGAACAAATGGAAAGAAAGGAGGGATGGTGCGTGTGCCAGGGAGCACTACAGAGCACCATAGGAGAGAGTGAGGCAGAGCAAGCAAAGACTGAGACCATAGGGCGGAACAAGGCAGAGTATAGCGAAGGCAAGACATGGCAAAAACAGGCAAGGCAGAGAATAACAGAAGGACTACAAGTCCAAGCAGGACAAGGATGAACATGGCACAACAGACAAACATAAGACAAGGCACGGGACAAGAGATGGAGTACGAGCACGGAGCGTGTGCAGAGATGCACAACAGAGCAGAGTGCAAGGGCACAGAATAGAGGGAGCGCTCCACAGACCAAGCAGCCATGCAGAGACACAACACACTACAAGTTCAGGCCCTAAGCATACGAAGGGGCGGCCTGATATAGGGCATAGCACCTCCTCTTCCAGGTCAGGACCATGGGAGCACTTCCGGGTTCAGATCCACAGGATAACAGAGCATAGTCACATGATCAGAGTTCCAGACATGACGAGACAACTGCAGAATCAGTGCTGAAACCTAGATAGGTCACATGATCAGAGTTCCAGACATGACGAGATGATCGCCGAACCAGACAGTGCAGGATCCTAGGAAAGGTCACATGATCAGCGTTTCAGACATGACGAGATGATTGCAGAACCAGACAGTGCAGGATCCAGGCAGGAACACATGATCAGGAATCCTAGATATGATGAGAAGATCACAGAAGGCAGAGCAGAAACGCAGGCATCCTGCAGCTCAGACATGAGGTGAGTGTGCACACTGCTCTAGTGAACATGCAGGACAGCAGACAAGATATGCACATGCACATCGCTCCAGGAGTTCTTGAGGCAAAACAGACATGGCAGACATGACAAACATGGCGGACATGACAGGCGGGAGCAATTGGTATATGCAGGTATGCGTCTTGTATGTCTATGGAGGCGAGATATTCTCCCTGCTCCATGGACGCAATGATGGACCGAAGGGACTCCATGCGAAAATGACGGACCCGTACATATTTGTTGAGTTGTTTTAGGTCTAGTATGGGCCGGACGCTGCCTCCTTTCTTGGGGACTATGAATAGATTGGAGTAGAACCCTCGGAAGCGTTCGGTTGTGGGAACTGGTACTACGACTCCTGCTTGAAGGAGAGAGGAGACCGCCTGGTGAAAGGCACGAGCCTTGTCTGGCGGTTTTGGTGGAACAGAGAGGAAGAACCGGTTCGGTGGACTGGAAGTGAACTCTATCTTGTATCCGGAAGACACTATTTCCCTGACCCACCTGTCTTCTGTAATAGGCAGCCAGACTTGCTGAAAGAGTAGAAGTCGTCCGCCTACTGGTGGGGTGTTTTCTGGAGTTCGTGAGTCATGATGAAGCGAAATTCTGAGGTTTTCCTCCTTTGGGCTTCGCCTGGCCTGCTTTCGACTGCCAGGTCCTGTCCGGCCTCTGCGCCGACCGTGGGTTGTCCCTGCGTGGAGAGCGGTTACGATTTTGTGCTGAGCGCGAGACTGACCAGCCCGAAGAATTCCAAAAGGATTGGAATCGTGTTTGGTTACGCCGTTTAAATGTGCGTTTAGGTTTGAGTTGAGGGAAAGAGGTACTCTTACCCCCAGTGGCGTTGGATATCATTTTGTACAACTTTTCACCGAAAAGCCGTCCACAGCAGTACAGGAGATGCGTGAGGGATTTCTTTGAGGCTGCATCCGCTTTCCATTCCCGCAGCCAGAGGATACGCCGAATTGTGATGGCGTTTGCTGCTAACCCCGCTACACCTCTTGCGGAGTCAAGGGCAGCATGAAGCATGTAATCTGCTATTACTGCTATTTGAACCGCATGGTCCGACAGCTGAGGATTTGAAGTTTGAAGGCCATCTTGTTTTGGCCCAAGCCAGAATGGCCGTGGCCGCCCAAACTGAAGCGAACGCGGGGGGCCAGGGAGGCCCCTGCCGCTTCGAACACTGAGCGAGCTATGCGTTCTACCTGTCGGTCTGCTGCGTCCCTGAGGGTTGAGCTATCTGGCAGTGAGAGGAGGGTCTGTGCTGCTAGTCTAGAGACTGGGGGGTCCACTTCGGGTGGATCTGTCCACTGTTTGGTGTCCTTTTGTGGGAAGGGGTACCTAGCTTCTAAATATTTACGACTGGTGAATTTTTTATCAGGCTGTGCAAACTGCTTGGTAAGGATCGTTTGAAATTCCGGGTGGTTAATGAAAACCTTAGGTGGTTTCAGAACACCTTCAAAGCAAATCTTGTGTTCTGGGACTTCCGGGGTTGGATCAGAAATGTCCAGCACCCGATGGATGGAAGAGATTATGTCCTCAACTAGCGCTGTGTTGCTAGGGGGACAAGGGACCAGAGACCTCTCTGTCTCATTGTCTGAGTCGGAGTCACAGATGCCTTCCGAATCCTGCGTATCGCTCAGGTGTTCTCTGGTGGGTGAGTTGGGGCGGAGGTCTTCTTGCGGAGATCTGCGTTGTCTGTCTCTGGTAGGGGACGGTCTAGGCGACCTGGGATCACGGTGTCTCTCCCTGGAGGGGGATGACCGTGTGCTATGGGTGACGCAGAGGAACGCGACATGTGGGTCCGCTTACGTCTGGGAGAGCCAGAAACGGCCTGTCCCTGGGTGGAGCTGTCCCTTTGCTAGGTAACATGACCCTGCAGAGCCTGGAGTAATGTGGAGGTCAGGTTATCTATGGACTGTGTCATCGACTGCGACATCTGTGTAGCCCATTCTGGTGTGGTAGCGGCCGCTGAAGCAATGATAGGGGCTTCCTGGGGCTCTGACCCAGTATTTTGGATACAATCCTTGCAGTGCGGGTACGTGCTGCCACTGGGGAGCGTGGCTTTGCAGGCTGTGCAGAAAGCATAAAAACAGTCCTGCCTGGTTCTTTTCCTTGAGCCCGGCATAGTGCACAGAGGCTGGCTAGCAGAGGACTGTACAGGGGTGACTACGCAGGGGAGCTATAGGAAAACCTTGTAGGTAATATGGATTCACAGCCGAGTAAAGAGAACCCGGCTGTGATCTTACCCCACCAGTGTGCCCCTAGGTCCAGCGCTGACAATTCACAGTCCTGTGCCCCCCAGAGACTGCTGGCTTTGCTGCTGTATGGGACAGCGTCTGCTGCAGCGAAGATGGCTGCCGAGGAGATGAGGGAGAAGAAGGGGGCGGAGAGCTGAGAGAGCATGCAGAGATGTGAAAAAACGCGCCCTTTCTGCCTCGATCCGCCCCTTCTATGACACTGTGGAGTGTCATATTTGTCATCCGGGGGGGCGGGCCCGGGGGCGGAGAGGAGGCGGCGACCTCAGCTAGGCCGAAGCCGCGGCCTAAATTAGGTTTCTACGCCCAGGAAGGGCTCCAGGCCGGGGCGGTAGTCCGGGGGGGGGGGGGGGGGTCGGATTTTTACCGGACCCCCGGATTGAAAGGCAGGCTAGCGGTGGGGCCACAACATGAAGCGGAGCCCTGTGGTGGGTTCCCCTGCGGCGCTGTAGACTAATGCTGCCGCAGACACAGGGGCACATAGAGCCCTGTGTCTGCATGTGCTATGCCTGCCTGCACTCCCCCCCGGCCCCGACAGGAGCCCGCAGCTGGCTGGGGTCCCTGGATGCTGCGTAGGTTGCCATGGAACAGACCCTACCTGCGGCGTCTCAACCTAATACCCCCATAGGGGGATTAGGGAGGGTGCTGCTGTCACCGTCAGAGGGCTTCTTCCTCGCCTCGACCTCAACCCAAGACCAAAAGGAATTGGGGAAGGAGGGGGGTCTCAACTTCGAACCAGCACCCGCAGGACTGGGGAATGAGCGACATGGGGAACCGCCATCTCAAATTCAACTGGGCACCCCATAATAGGGGGCCGAGGAAGGAGCCATGCCGGAAGTCTCACTGAGGAGACCCACTTTTCTTCATCTGTCATCCGAAGAAAAAAACGGAAAAAAGAAAAAACCTTTAGGTGTGCCTCCTTGCGACACTAAGCAAAAACTGGAGAAGGCTGACGCCGTCCAGGGGTGTATACTGCAGAGGAGGAGCCATAGTTAATCTTTTTCAGATTATGCATAGTGTCGCCTCCTAGTGGACAGCAGCATAACACCCATGGTTCTGTGTCCCCTAATGAGGCGACAGAGTAAGGATATTTTTCTTTACCTTGTAGATAGGTTATCTATACGTTGGGAGTGTTACTGGTGCATTTAGCAAACGTACTCTGCAAATGCAGTGTGAATGCAGTGTTAATGACAGCAATAAGTGTTTTTTAAAAGACGTAATCTCATGACTACTTACTGCCTCCACTAGGCTGTCTGCACTGCCTCTCTTTTCCTTTAGCCTCTGCCCGGGCACACGCAGCTGGGTGTAGGTGCAGTAAGGTGCCTTGCCCTCTTCCTCTCTATACCAGTGCGTGCAGGGGATCGTAGGCAGGCTGCTGTCTTCCTCCACCAAAATAAGTGGAGCATAGAGGAGGCGACCACGTTTTGGCGGATTGGCCCAGGAGTGTGGACCACTTGGTGGATAATTGTTTCTTTGCCAGGAATCTGAACTTCCATAAACCTGTAGGAGATGACAATATAATGATGGGGAAATGATCAAGAAAGTAAAATATGAAAGATCCCAGCGTGAAGGAAGCAAACTCTACTCACCCTGGTTCGGCACAGCGGTGCATTTTGGTGGTACGTTCCTGGGATTGGGATATCATCACAGCTTCCTTGTCTTTTCAGGCACTGGATGCTGAATGAAGATTTGTTACCTATGATCAAAAAATGCAAAATTTACATAGGTGATTTAAAAACTGGTTCTCTAGCGCCAATGCACCGATGGTCCCTGTTTACTTTCCTAGAGCGCTATAGCCGATCTCACGCCTCATTAGTCCCGTGCTGTCAAAGCTAGTACCACCGATGAGGCTACTGAATGGCTGCCAAGGTCACTTGTAAGTGCACCTCGTGATCGCTCAAGAAGCGCAAACAGAGACTGTGAAGGACCATGGAGGATAACTACCCCCTTAAGACATACTGTTCTGGTTCTATATACGCAAAAGTAGTTTGCAAACCTGGGGTAGGGGGCAAAAGTCGTCGGCGAGGGGGCACTCTGCCATCTACAGTTCCATTTGCCCTGGAAGCTGCAGGAGGTGCTGCCGGTATGGACGAAAAGTTTATCCTTTCTTCTGGAGACAATGAACGCCTTAAAGAGTCCTCCAATTTTTGCTTCCTATATAATGAGAAATATAGGGCTCCATTCATTATTGCATTTTCAACTTTTTTTTTGCTTATTTTTTTTGGTGTTTTTCACCTGTTTCCATTTGCATCTTTTTTTGAAGTCTGTTTTATATATTCGTTCTGGGTTTTTTTTTTTTGCTGTTTTTTTATTATTGATTATTGGGATTTGGGGGGTTTCCAGATGTTTTCAGCCAATTGAACTTTTTTAAAAGTTCCTACATTTTTTGGGGTGTAAATGTGCTCCAGTTCCCCCTCTTTCACCCACCCCAGAGTAATTTTATATACTGTATGTCTAAAAAATTTTAACAAATCTTGCAAAATTTTAGCAGAATTTGGGACTCTTGTACTGGACAACTCACAAAAATAGATAAAAGACAAAGATAAAGTAGAAATTATTTTTTGAGCAAAATTCAAGAACCGTGCGATATTTTGAAGAAAAAAAATGAAAAGGAATTCCAAAATACACAAAAAAAGCGCAAATGATGAAATCGGGTCCATGGAAACAACATAAACAAGAAATTGAATGTATTTTGTAATTATTCACACTAAACCAAAGGGTGAGTTTCCACCAGGTCTGATCCTTTGCTTCTATAGAGGTCAGCAGTGTCTGGCCACCACTTATCAGCCCCTGAAAGGACAGCAGAAGGATAAATGGCTGATTTCCTATGCAGGGAAGTGAAGTGCTCTATTACAGTGTAAACCCTTGTGCGGAGCAGAGATACTCCGACCTAATATATTCTATGTAGTTTTGCACTGCATAAACCCATATACCCATATGTGTATGGAAAAGTTACAATGGGGCAGGCTGTTCTTTTAGTAGATGTGATACAACAGATGGAGGATTTTCCGTGTGACATGATCCTGTCTGCTGAGTCTCTGTGTTGTGGCATAAATGCCTATGCGGATCCTCGGGGAGGGTTTAACTCTTGTACTTGGTTGTTGAATTGATCTCTCCCAAAACAGGATTGAAGGGGCTGATACTTACCGATACTGGGAATACAAGTCTACTGATAGTATATGGGAGTATATAAATAAACTGATCTAGATATTAGAAGTCTTTTATGTATCCTTTGATGATAAGGTGCAACATTGCAAGGACCCCCAGCAACCAGGTAAAACTTACAGGGATAACCAGGATTACTTTCAATACATTCCCTATACATAAGCATCATTGAAATATATAAGGCCTGATTCATTATTGCATTTCCGTTTTTTATTTGTAGGCTATAAATGTTTTTCATGTACACGTTTGTCTTTTAATTTGCACTTTTTCTTATAGATTTGTTTATGTGTGTTTGCCTGATTTTTTTTTAATGTTTGTCTTTCTTTGCAGGGTTTGGGGGATTTCCATATGTTTTGGGCTGATTCATCATCAGTTGTTAAACAGTTGCTCAAATGTCCCTTCTTGAAGTGATTTTATGTGCATCTAGGGAGAGATCGGAGAGCTGACAGGTTCCATTTAAACTTTAAAGTTTAAAATAAGTAGCATTTTTTATTTTGCTTAAAATTTGTGAACGCGAGCGTTATTTTGAAGAATTTAGTGCAAATAACCATAAACAAACACCAGATATTCCCCCCCACCACCAAAAAAAAATAAACTGCAAGTGATGAATTGGGCCAGTTATGTCTATATTTTTACAGCACCTTATATTGTGATATCACAGGTACATAGTCTACGCGTCATACCTCTCTGTCTCATTGCTCAGGGGATACACAGGTGAGGTCGTCCTAGATCTCTGCTCATCTTCCGTAGCGGTCTCTTCTTGCTCACGTACAGTGGGTGGTAGGAAGTTTGCATCTGAACTTCTTCTAGATAAAAGATTCACATACATTTCTGATTTTATTTATAATATTATATATATATATATATATACACATATATATACACACACACACACATACACAGTATATACACACACGCACATTTTGTTTGTTTTATTCTGGACAACAGATTATATACAGTATATATAATCGGTTGTGAAGTATTTAATTGGGAGCCATAGCTTTGCACTTTACATGTCCTTCAACTGCTTTGGTTTATATTATACTGCTCAGAATATGATTTTAATTATATGACTTGTCTTCTGAATTTTTTCACCAGTTTTCTCCTCTATCTCTAATTTTCGGTTGTCAAATGAGTTAGCGTTGAAGACTAGCTACTATGATGTCTCCCATACATTGCACACACAGACCTGAGCGTACCTTCTCCTCCTAGCTCTATCAAGCACATGTTTAAGAGCAGCAGCATAGAGGACATTATACCACGGTCCTGAGCAGTGTAGTTGTGAATCCATCTCTGGGGTGAGATAACCACTTACTAAAGCAGCAGCACCACCCTGCTTCTGTGCTACCCTACACTGCTCCCTCCTCCATAGACTTTAATAGACAGCTACAGCCTGATCCATCAGCTTGAGCTCTCAATCCATATTTTCCTTGAGCAAGATAAGTTTTCAACTGATTATCAGAGTGAATGCGAAGTTTTGAAAGCAGGTGGAGAAGTGGATGATTGATAGAAAAGGAAGCTAAATTTCAACGTTTATAGAGATGTGCGATAGATATAGTGTGGTATGAATGTATGAAATGTGGTTTCGGGATTTCAGGTGGGGGCAAAGGTTGGAAGGGGTCTATATGACTCTGATGCAAAGGTGAACACAACAATTAGGGCAGCGGTTGGTAAATGACGTCCTTATTACCGGTATATGAGCGGTGCTGATTTTCTACAATGTGGGGTAAATAGCAGCAGGTGGAGATAATTGACACTTGCTGCTATAAATGTCAGGGGACTCGGTTAACTCATTTGTTACCATATGGATCGCAGCTTCAGTCATATCAGCTACATCTAGCTCACCTGTGTGTGTTAAGATGCCTTTTCTTGGCACTGGTCCCACTGGTCGGTGTTGATGGAGGAGGTAATAGGCTGTCTTTGGAGCCTCCACCAGGTCGATTGACTAAAGATGGTCTTTGGGGGGAGGAAGGAGCATCCTCATCGTGTCCTCCAATCGAGTTGGTGAGGGAGAGTACGGACGAAGAAAGCGGACGTTCCTTGACCAACTCTGGTGCACCCTCGCATAAGACCGTTTCCTCTACCACCTAAAATGAAGACGTGACTAATAGCTCCCTCACGGGGCAGGACACACGGATACATGTCACTTACATATCACCGATCTCATACCTGGCGTCCAAGGCATTTAAATGCAGACAGGTCGTCTTCGTCTTCTAGCTCAGAGGACAATGCTCTCCGAATCTCCGATCCCAGATCCTGTAGACTTTTCAGTCCAGCCTTAAAGACAAGAAGGGTTACACAAGATAGATTAGCAATCATACAGATTTGAGCCATTATATGTTTGCGGATGAGCCAAAAGTTGCACTGGCACTTGCCCTGGTTCAAATCTTCAAATACAGATGCAGCTCAGCAATCAGTAGACATTTTATTGTTGCATCCGTGGATCAGCCACATTTGGCTTTTGATCGCTTTATGAATTGTGTTTGAAACTACCAAAGACGTCCAGTAGACAATGCAGCCAAGCTGTACATATAACAGGCAACATGCTGGTTGCCTACATAGACGTAGATCTGAATTATAACATATGCAAATAAAGTCCGTGGAGCCTCATTTAAGAGTCTCAAACACGGGACTAGCCAAACCTTCCTCCAGGGAAGGACCCAGCCAAGGGGTGGCTCCTTTCGGAAACCACCATTACCACCATATTAAGTGGCCCTTTAAGTCAATATCCAGCTCTTTATGGGTTTACAGATATGACAAGGGAAATACCAAGGCCAGGTATCCATCCACAGACAGCTGTTTCGGGGTGTTGCCCCTCATCAGTGTGGAGTAGGATTCTGGCTAGGTGGGAGCAATGCCTAGTAGACCAACATCACAACATCTACTAGGCATTGCTCTCACCTAGCTAGAGTCCTACTCCTGGATATTGACTTAAAGGGCCACTTAATATGGTGGTAATGATGGTTTCCGAAAGGAGCCACCCCTTGGCTGGGTCCTTCCCTGGAGAAAGGTCTGGCTAGTCCCGTGTTTCAGACTCTTAAATGAGGCTCCATGGACTTTATTTGCATATTCGTATTTCCCAGGGAGCAATGCACCTAGGATTTCACTGTGATTGAGCGCCTTTGCCGGCTGCCGCAGTTTTTTCTTTGACTGGTCTCCCTGAGGTCAGTGATTGTTTGCTGAATTATAACATGTTGGCTGCCTGCAGCCACCACTAGAGGGAGCTCACTGCATGTTATTGAGCTCAATATATGAACAGCATGCAGTGTGCTCCCTCTAAGGGTGACTGTAGGCAGTCAACATTTCAAGTCTATGCAGCGAATTTGGAGCTCTTTGTACTGAAAAACTGCTCTCTGGCAGTTCTAAAACTATTTAAAAAAAAAAATGAATCAACCCCCCAAAAAATGTAGGAACATTTAAATTAAACAACTAAAGCAATGAACTAGGATGGACATCCTGTCATGCTACTTTCATTATTTTACAAACTGGATATTGCAGAATGGTTATTAACCTGCAACGTGGTTGAATTGCTTGGAAGAGTTTCTGTTCCCAGAAGACCCTTTTCCTTCCTACGGCGAAACTTCCGGAAGTAATCTTGGATTAAGAAAGTGGCGTAAAATTTCCCCACTGTTACTTCCTCCTCTGGTAAAAAAAAGAGAAGATTTTTCTTTATAGCACATACTGTAGATCCAGGTGATAGAACCCGGTATACGGTATAATATACAGAGGCCTGACCTTCCGGGGGAGGGATGACTTCATCCAGTATCTTCTGCTTGGTTCTTTTCCAGATTTTTTTAATGACAGCTCTCAGCTCCTCGTTAGCAGCTTCCAGAGTCCCTAAAAAGACAGAGATAGATAATTATTATAGGAAACCTTGCTAAAAATATAATTAGGCCAAACACTGCACAGAGCTTCATGTTGTGCAGCCAGTGTTACACATTATTCAGGATTTGTCGTCTGCATCGTCAGATCTGCTGGAACAAGAAGGGTCCTGCTATATTAGTCACTGCATTGTGGCCTAAAATTCACCCCCTCCCTTCATCTAATGTCCTCCATAGCTGATCTTTCACTCTTAATATTAATAATATATCTATAGCTCATGATTATTCATTTATTATCTATCTTCTAAATAAGTGATAAATGTGGTTTATGGGACAACCCCTTTAAATGTATTTTTCGTTAAAGGGCTTGTCTAATGAACCTAACCCCTGTCTATAAGTCTAAGTTAGGTATAAGGACTTCATAAAGGGGGCCCGACGCCAGAGCGGAGAGCTATTCTGTACTAGCGGCTCTGATTCTGGCAGACATTTCCCCCTGCGGCGTCCGCAGATCAACCCCTTTAACAACAATATTTAAATAATATTTTGCTTTCTTCTGCGTAATGTGGAAATCTCTCTCATCAGACATATAAAGGACTGATGTACCTTCAGTTTTTATCTTTAGCGAAGTCCGCACCAGGGCAAACAGAGTAGCGTTGAATGTCACAGTACCATCCGAATTTAGAGGCATATTCATAGCGACCAGTCTCTGTGGACATATTAAGGTAAAAAATCAGGAAATACAAACACCAGACAGTAAAATAAAAATGTCAGAAATACCCAAAGCTCAAAAATCCATCTTAAACCTATTCCTGTGAGTTTAGTAACAGCCAGTAAGTCAAGCAATACATGCAAGTGCCCAATGGATGCCATCATATGATCCAAATTTTGAGATGTCCTTAAATGATAAGATGATCTCAGGGTGTCCCACTGCTGAGACCTCCAGTGATCAGCAGGGGAACCTGGCAGCAAAAGTTGGATTCTTCTGCAGCGCCTCCGCAGGAGAAAGGAAGCATTGCACACTTATCATGTGCCAACTATGTAATGATGGGTCCTCCAAAGAGAGGCCCTTTGTGTTTTCTCCTGATGATGGGCGCTACAGGTAAACCTACAATGTGTAAACACAGCAGTAGAATAATTATATCCACATTCATAATCACTCTCAAAAAGAGCGGGGGTCTTCCGATAACAGATCGGGGACGTAAGGAGCAAATCCAATCGTTATGGCAACTCTATTATCCCATCGGATGTTACTGCTGCACCATAGGCGGAATATAGGCTGCTGTAAACCGCTGGAAGCCAATGGCAAAGAAGAGGTTTAGATAAAATTAGTCCAGCTAAATGCATATTTCCCTAGAGCGCTAATTTTGCAAAAATAGGACATAATGCCAAAAAAAAGATAGTAGTAGTTGATTTTTGCAAAAAGAAAATGACCATATTGTATGATGCAAAGACACAGACGTCTAGGAGCATAATCTTTTAAAGGTTGTCTCAATCAGAGCTCATTTTTCGTCCTAATGTGATGCTGGTGAGACGCATGCAGAAACCCCCCCACTAGCAAATATGTGAGTCACAAGCAAATGTGTGCATGCAAATAGTGCATGATTTCATTTTACCGATGGTGCAGCTGGCAGAGCCCCGAGAGGCCGCACCCTGTGGACAAAAGCAGCCGTAGAACAAAATGGAAACCATTTCTAATTCCTTTTATTATTTCTATGCTAAAATATAGATCTGTATAATCCGTGTAGTCTCCTCACTGCTGACCTCTGCTGGATGAAGACATGTAAAGCAAACCAGTATTTTTTGCCAACTTATTCTCATCGCCCCCTTTATTTCCTCTCCTTTTGCTTTTAAAACGTAGAAATGACTGTCTTTGTCTCTTTTTTTCACGGTTATTATAATACACTGCTAGTAATGTATATATACCCTCTGTATATGTTACCTGCTTACCTTACATGCAACACGGTGTGGGCATAGCTTTCCAAATCCCAGGGGAGGTTGGATGCGGCGTAATAAGGTCACAACGTCCAAATGTTTAATACGGCCCCTGCAAAATAAAAAGGCAAAGATCGATTTATCACTTTGGGGTGCACGCACTTGGTGGCGAGGTGCCTCCTGCCCTGCAGGACTCATATACTGTGGTTGATTAAGCATTATTATGGCAGCATGTTTTAACACATTCTTACCAGCGGGTTCGTATTTAGATAACGCCGGGTTGAATGGACAAGGCATTTCACTTTTATAGGGTACATTCAGACTAGTGTATAAAAAAGTCCCATTCTCATCCAGGAGAGCGGGAGGAGTTTTTCACATCCATATACAAACCTTCTTTATAATCAGCAGGGATTAATCATTTACAGTTCACTATGCTACAGAACTGTAATACATCAGTTAAAATCGGATGCCATACGGGGTCTGCTTATTACTCAATGAGTCTACAGGATCCGCTTATTACTAAATGAGACTACAGGATCCGCTTGTCTCTTAATGAATCTACGGGATCCGCTTATCACTCAGTGAGACTACGGGATCCGCTTACCTCTCAATGAGTCTACAGGATCTGCTTATCACTCAATGAGACTACGGGGGGGCCGCTTATCTCTCATTGTGTCTACGGGATCTGCTTATCTCTCAATGAGTCTACGGGGGGCGCTTATCTCTCAATGAATCTATGGGATCAGCTTATCACTCAACGAAACTACGGGGGGGGGGCCGCTTATCTCTCAATGAGTCTACGGGATCCGCTTATCTCTCAATGAGTCTATGGGATCCGCTTATCTCTCATTGAGGCTACTGGGGCTGCTTATCTCTCAATGAGTCTACAGGATCCGCTTATCACTCAACGAGACTACGGGGGGGCCGCTTATCTCTCAATGAGTCTACGGGATCCGCTTATCTCTCAATGAGTCTACGGGATCCGCTTATCTCTCAATGAGTCTACGGGATCCGCTTATCTCTCAATGAGTCTACGGGATCTGCTTATCTCTCAATGAGTCTACGGGGGCTGCTTATCTCTCAATGAATCTATGGGATCCGCTTATCACTCAACGAGACTACGTGGGGGCCACTTATCTCTCAATGAGTCTACGGGATCCGCTTATCTCTCAATGAGTCTACGGGATCCGCTTATCTCTCATTGAGGCTACTGGGGCCGCTTATCTCTCAATGAGTCTATGGGATCCGTTTATCTGTCAATGAGTCTACAGGATCCGCTTATCTCTCAATGAGTCTACGGGGCCGCTTATCTCTCAATGTGTCTATGGGTTCTGCTTATCTCTCAATGAGTCTATGGGATCCGCTTATCTCTCAATGAGTCTATGGAATCTGCTTATCTCAAAATGAGTCTACGGGGTCCACTTATCTTTCAATGAGTCTATGGGATAAGGCTTGTAAATTTGTTTACGGATTTGACCATAAATCAATCATAGGTCAATCATGCTAGCAAGGGTACAAAAATAAAATTTATAAGCCATCCACAGCATCAGTTCTTTCACCAGCACCCAGCGAACCTGGAAAAGTGCCAGTGTCCACTCTGCCCTGGGTTAGATTTTTGATATCCATCTTACATGTATGGTGGATGTGTGCACTGAATGTATGGTGGATGTGTGCAATTCAAGGACAGAACAATGGAAAGGACACCATCGTAGGCATTTACTACAGGCCGCCTGTGCAAGCTGAAGATATGGATGAACTCTTTATGCATCAAATGGTCAACTTCTCCAAAAAATATGACATAATGGTCATGGGAGATTTCAACTATCCAGACATTTGTTGGGAATCTCTCTCAGGCAAAACTAACAGGTCAAGGAAATTCTTATCCTCTCTTGCTGACAACTTTATCTTCCAAAAGGTAGGGGAGAAAACAAGGGGAACTGCTACCTTGGATCTAATCCTTATAAACAGGGAGGAAATGTTTGAGGAGGTAAGAGTGACTGGGACTCTAGGAAGTAGCGACCATGCTATTTTAGAATTTTGGATAACTAGAGGAGGAAGACCTGTGGAGACTCAGACGTCAAGGTTAGATTTCAGAAAGGCAGATTATAAGGGATTCAGAAAGAGAATTGGAGGGATCCATTGGCTGGATATCCTTAAGGACAAAAATGTCCAGGAAGGATGGGAAATTTTGAAAAATGAGATTCTCAAAGCACAATCATTAACAATTCCGAAAAGAAGGAAGAATACAAAGCATTTAAGGAAACCAGGATGGATGAACTCAGAACTTAAACACATGCTAAAAGGAAGAAAGAAATGTTTATCAAATGGTAAGAGGGAGGCATATCTAAAGAAGAATATAATGCTGTCTGCAGAACCTGCAGGGGATGCATCAGATTATCTAAAGCTGACAATGAATTAAGGCTTGCAAAAGACGTCAAAAGCAATAAAAAAAGAATTTGGGAAAATGTCAAAAGTAAAAGTCAAAAATGCTATAGGATTTTTACAGGATGAAAACGATGAAATGGTAAGAAAGGATGTTGAGAAGGCCGAACTTTTAAATTCCTATTTTGCATCTGTTTTCTCTCAAAAAGGAAATGTAACATCAACTGATTTTCACTGTCCTATTAAAGGAATAGAAGAATCCAGGATATCTATAAACAGAAAGATAGTGAGGACACACTTAGCTAACATTAATTAATTAAAGTCTCCAGATCCAGATGAATTACACCCCAGAGTACTGAAGGAGATAGCAGAAGAAATTTTTGAACCACTCTCCATAATCTTTGAAAATTCTTGGAGAACTGGAGAAGTCCCAGAAGACTGGAGAAAAGCAAATGTTCCTATCTTCAAAAAGGGGAAGAAGGTGGACCCAGGGAGCTATAGGCCGGTGAGTCTGACTTCTATACCAGGAAAGATCTTTGAACAAATTAATAAACAACATGTACGTACCTGGATAAGAATGAGGTGATTAACCAGAGTCAGCATGGGTTTGTAACTATTAAGTCATGTCAGACTAACTTAATTTCCTTCTATGACAGAATCACTGATTGGGTGGATCAGGGAAATACTGTAGATATAGTATATCTTGACTTCAGCAAAGCATTTGACAAAGGACCTCAACCATCCTTATTGAAAAAATGACTAAATATAGAATGGACAAGGCAACTGTTAGGTGGATTCATAACTGGCTTCGTGATTGGACCCAAAGAGTGGTCGTAAATGGCTGCACATCCAGTTGGAAGAATATCTCAAGTGGGGTACCACATGGTTCTGTCCTGGGCCCTGTATTATTCAACATCTTTACCAATGATTTAGATGAAGGAATTGAGGGTACATTGATTACATTTGCTGATGACACAAAGCTAGCAGGGATAGCTAATACTAGAGAAGAGAGAGAGGATTCAAAAAGATATAAACTGGAGCAGTGGGCAGCAACTAACAGAATGGTTTTTAACAGGGAAAAATGCAAAGTACTACATCTGGGCAATAAAAATGAAAAAAGCATATAAATAATGGGAGGAATAGGGCTAAGCAACAGCACATGTGAAAAAGACTTGGGTATACTAATAGATCATAAACTGAACATGAGTCAACAGTGTGATGCAGCAGCAAAAAAAAGGCAAATGCAATTCTGGGATGTATTAACAGATGCATACAGTCTAGATCACGTGAAGTCATTATTTCCCTCTACTCCTCTTTGGTCAGACCTCATCTGGAATATTGTGTCCAGTTTTGGGCACCACATTTTAAAAAATATATCAACAAACTGGAGCAAGTTCAGAGAAGAGCGACCAGAATGGTGACCGGTCTGCAAACCATGTCCTATGAGGAATGGTTACAGGATTTGGGAATGTTTAGCTTGCAAAAAAGAAGACTGAGAGGAGACTTAATATCTGTCTACAAATATCTCAAGGTCTGTCATATTGTAGAAGGATCATCTTTATTCTCATTTGCACAAGGAAAGACTAGTAGCAATGGGATGAAACTGAATGGGAGGAGACACAGATTAGATATTATAAAAAACTTTTTAACAGTTAGGGTGATCAATTAGTTGAACAGGCTGCCACAAGAGGTGGGGAGTTCTCCTTCAATAGAAGTCTTCAAACAGAGGCTGGACAGATATCTGTCTGGGATGATATAGTGAATCCTGCTTTGAGCAAGGGGTTGGACCAGATGACCCAGGAGGTCCCTTCCAACTCTACCATTCTATGATTCTATGAATGTATGGTGGATGTGTGCACTGAATGTATGGTGGAGAAGCTGTGTGTATAGAGCAAGCTCAGGTGTCAGTAGTGTTATACAGCTGGCACCCGAGTCTTTCTGATGTAATCAGAGCCAGCTCCGATCTCAGCAGTTTAACTTGGCAGTCGTGACTGCGATATTTAAGAGATTGCAAATGGGGAAAAATGTCCCTTCCGACCCCAATCTGCCCTTCCCACCCCAACATGAGAGCCTACTGAGGTGCCCCATGTCTGCCATATTTGTACACCTATGTATATCTCCAGGATAGAGATGAGAGGATTGCTTTGCGCAACCCTGGTCCACAGTTCAAGGTCAGTGCTCTGTGGCTGTGGACAGGAGCTGCGCAAATTTCCGGAGTTTCATTGCGGTGTTTGATCAGCCAGCCTGGCGTGACGTCATCTGTGCAGCGTGTGGTGCATTGACCTGCACCGTGGATCTGGGTTGTGCGAAGCAGTTCGCTCATCTCTAGGAGATAGACAATTTTTAAATTCTCTCTAATATTAGAGTAACGCAATGTACAAGCGACGAGATCCTAGGCTCAAAAATGTCTAAAAATCTAAAAAAAATCTAAAGTTCATATCACTCCTCTTTTCAAGCGATTGTAACTAAGCCTAAACAGTAAAAAATAAATTAACATATTTGATATTGCTGCTCACGTAAATGTCCCAACTATAAATATAATATTTATCCCAAACAGTGAGCGCCAAAATGAAAAAAAAATAAAATAGAAATGGCAGAATTGCTGCTTTTTAACTCATCACTTCACTTCCCCGAGAAATTAAATAAAAACAGATCAGAAAGTCGTGTGGTCTTCAAAATTGTAATGATAAAAACTACAGCTCGTACTGCAAATAAAAAAATACAAAAGGCTTGCCTGATACAACTCTATCAGAAAAAAAAGCTATAGCTCTTGGAAGATGAAATGAAAAGAGAAATGAAATTGCAGAAAGGGGCCACAGGACTCTATCATCTAAGGGCCCAGATATATCTGGGAGCAGCCCTGCACAAATTATAAATTTATGATCAGTGTGGGTCTGACCACTAGAACTGAAAACAAGGGTCTTGTGTCCCCCGAGTGAATACATCAGTAGTTTGTAGGGTCCACCACCACTCCTTCCACTATCTAAGGGAGCTGTGTTTGCGCATGCGCACTCCTGGGATCTCAGTTCTTGGGATTGGTGAGGTTCCCAGCAGTCAGATTCCCTCCAATCATACATTTATCTGTGATATTGTTTGATGGATACCCTCATTTATGAGTATTCATGTCTACCTACTTTGGTTACGATATGTAGATGATGTTTTCGGAGGCTGACGCTATGACCCACACGTAGCACATGTGTAATGACTGCATATAGTTGATGTAAGTTGCTCTTAACGTACTTTGCCTCAGGGTCGTATTCTGACCAGATCCTCTTAAACTCATCCAAATGATGGGGACCGAGAATGGACCAGTCTCGCGTCAGATAATCAAAATTGTCCATGATGACGGCAACAAACAAGTTGATGATCTGAAAAGGAATAAGTGAAATTAATAATTGATTCATTAAAAAAAACAACAAGTCAATTATTGCAGAGGTAATAAAAAACAATAATCGTCTGGGAAGTAATGCCATCAGCTCAGTTAGATGAAATGCCCCCGCTGCCGAATTATGATGACCTCTGCATAAAGCGTAAAAATTGATTTCTAGAGTGAATCCTTACAGATTTCGGCCATGGTTCGTGGCCTGAATACAAAGCAGGACCTCTCATGCTTCAGGCAGGGTTCAGCGTATATTAGATGGAAATTGAGTCACCTAATGCATCTGAATAGCTGGGGTCCATTATACGGCAGGAAATAGGAGGCCTCAGAAATAAAGGCGAACGGATGATAATGCGGCATTTGCATGGTTTCACCTCGGAAAACCTCGCGTCACTGGCTTTCAATTGCAATTGGATATAAGGACAGATAATTGAGGACAGTGACTGTACTATCATTTTACAAAGAATTACTCTGGCTTTATATAGTATAATGCCACCTCTGTAATACAGATTTGAAACATGGAATAAAAGAGCTCCCTGCTAAAACAAGCACAAAAAGTTGCCTTTTAAAGGAGAAGGTGATAAGTGTTCAATTACTGGGGGGTTGACTACTAAGGACACCCACCTATCCCGAGAACGAGGCTCAGGAGTGATGGTCCCACATTTTTTTACATTTTTCCCGTGATGGAGCTGTGTGAGGGCTGCAAATTTAATTCCAACCATTCTGGGGTACATGTGAAATATTGAGTACTTTTTATTGCATTTTTGTAAGGGTTGTGGGGGGACGGTGAAGACTGAAAAAAAGCAAATCTGGCATTTTGATTTTTTTTTTTGTTTTTGAGTTCATTATATTTGTTAAATAGTTTTATATTTTAATAGACTGGACATTTTCGGAAGGGGCAAGAACAATTAGGTTTATTTATTTATTTTTTTTATTTCCGTATTTTAAAAATCTGAAAAGGGGGATGATATAAACAACTCTGTGTACCTTTCCCAACTACGTGTTTTGCATCTATCTTCACCCTTGTCTTCTTTGATCGACAGCTTTCTTTACAACGGCCAGAGAAGGGTGGAGATAGAGGGAAAACAAGTAGATGGGAAGATGCACTGAACTGCTTGGAAGCACCAAAGATGCATCAAGTCGCCTGTGTTTGGTTTGAACATTCATTTTGTGCAGACAGACTTGTCTTCTGCTTACCAAGAAAGCACAAAGCATGAAGAAGCTGATAAAATACACAATGGCGAAGTTGCTTCCACAGGTAAACTCTTCCTCCGGGGCAAAGTCAGATTCACTGTCACATCTCTTGCCTGGTAAACTGGCCAACATGATATCCTGCCAGGCTTCACCTGTGGCACATCTACAAAAAAAAGGAAAGAAGAGAACCAGTGTAGCCTAGATTTAAGCTCTGTATATCCATGGATCTAACTTTCTTTTTCACTTCCACAGAATTGAATGGATCGGTGGTCATGCATTAACACCAGAGCGGACAGGGGACTTTAAGACATCTATTCTCAGAAGACCCACTGATCATCTGTGGACAGGTGATAAAAGTATTTGGGAAACGGGTGTAATCATAGGCGGTGCATGGGTTGCATCATAGGCGGTGCATGGGTTGCATCATAGGCGGTGCATGAGTTGCATCATAGGCGGTGCATGAGTTGCATCATAGGCGGTGCATGGGTTGCATCATAGGCGGTGCATGGCATGGGTTGCAATGGCAACAGGAGTCTGGGAGGTCCCATTGAGAAACTATTAAAGACGTGTAACACTTTGGGGCCCTTTTTAACTATTTTGCATTGGAGCCCAGTATGTTCAGGTTACTTCATTGGTAGGATAACCCCTTTAAGGGGAAATTATTGACAATGTTTTTTTTTTTTTTAAGAATTAAGTTCAGATAAGAAAATCCTACCTAAAGGGGTTATCCACTACTCAGACACTATCACTTCCTTTAGAGGTCCAAGGTTAATCCGAAAGAAGTGTGATCAAAGCAGCCCATTGGCGGCCATAGGCATAGCAATGTCACGCGAGCTTTGGGAAACCTGGCACGGATATCGGAGGTGAATATAGTGTATTTTTATTTAACACCTAGGAATACAGTATTTAAGAAGAGGTTGTCCGAATAGTGGACAACCCCTTTATTTCACATATGATCACCCAGCCCTATATTTACTGCTGTGTTTCTGTCCTCTATGTCCATCATCATTATCATCGCACTGCGGGTGACCCTCGTACCTGAAGAGCAGGAGCACGGCCTGGGGGAAGGTCTGGAAGTTATTATTCCGGTTAATCTGAGTCCCATCCTGCATGGCGATTTTTCCAAATGTCTATGAATGAGAACAAAGTAGAGAATAGAGAGATAAGCTCAGCTCGCACTGCGGCTGTAAATGGAAAGTTGTAAGTCAGTCCCGGTACATGTCTGACTCACCTGCATGCCGATGACGGCGTAGATGAAAAATATCATTGCTATCAGAAGAGCAACATATGGCAAAGCCTAGAGGAGGAAAACATCATAGGGGGAGATGAGAAAAGTCTCATAAAAAAGCATCTGTAGCCAAAGGCCGATACTGACACTGCCACGGCAATACTGGGTGAAGGACACTCTTCAAAGAGGATCTATATGCCATGGGTTCAGTAGGAATCCCCACAATGATCCAGAACTGCAAAATATTATATCATTTATCTTATAATTTGTAGTTTTATTCTATATACAAATGTGCAGCTCCATGGAAATAGTATCTCACACCGTAGTAATAGATGTAGACGAGTTGCATGATCATTACACATGATGCCATTACGCATGATGCCACCATGTCTTCATGCACTGACTTGTGGGATTTCTTATGGGTTTTCTGATATTTCCATTGCTTCTTCCTTTTTCTACACATGTATTTGTTATTTGGTTCATTTTAGCCATGTCTGACCCCATACTGGCCCATATACACATTAAATTCTAGTGGATGGCATGATCTGCTGGGTCCAGTGATTGGCTGCAGCGATCACGTGTGCTATTGTACAGTTGTGACTACCTGCAGCCTGCCATTAAAGGTCCGAGGCAGCACAGGAGTAGGGTAGGGTGAGGAATGCCGAGTTTCTCATGAGAGAGAGAAGGATTGGGCATGTTTACCTATAACGCCCGATCCTTTGTTTCACCAGGAGCTAAAATATCATCATTGAAAACATAAAGGGGAGTCAAGACAGATGACTGTCAGCAATATGAGTGTTTGGCTTAGTGCGGTCTATGTTATATGGACACCTTTAAAGGGGCATTTCCATCTTCATAAATGTGTATTGTCAGATAGCACTAGTAGAAACAAGCACTTTTTCAATTTACTGCGTGTTAAAATTTGAAACCGTTCTTGAGATATTAACACTTTTCTTTTGTCTATAACTCGTTTCCTAGGAAACCGACCATGGCTGTTGTCTAGCTTGTAAGCAGTACTATGAATCTGGCTGAAATTAGGAGGTGACAGTGTAATCCAGCTGTCCTAGGCAGCTTTAAAACAGTGCTTACAAGCTCAATAGAAAAGGGCTTGTAAGCACTGCACATGTTCAGCTGTCTAGCAATAGTGGTCGGTCTCCAAGGCAGCGAGCTGTCAACATAGGAAAAGTGTTACTATCTCAGGAACGGCTGGTAATTTTAACAAGCAGTACATTGCAAACTTGTTTGTATTTATAAGCGCTATCTGACAATATTCATTTATGAAGATAAGTGAATAACCCTCTACACTTGTTAGACCCATTATTTCGATAATGACCATATATGTATAGGGGACATCAGAAGAATTGGCTATGCTGGATTTCACAGCCAACAGCTTCCTGATATATATGGTATGACCAGTATTGGGGTGTTGTATGTATTATCGCATTATCTAGGATCTAGATTCTAGGTAATGTTGTCAGGACCTGGGAAGTTAGTTGGCCGCCATGTTATAATAGTTACATGTTGGTTGTTACAACTTTTCCAGAAACAGAACTAGGAAAAGATGAACATACCTGGACTTGGTTCTTTGTGTTTACCATCATGGCAGCCGACTATGTCCCATCACTAGGATGTGACGTCTCAACATTAGAGCACTGATTAGCGGACGTATCTGCATTATGTCACATCTCATGGACGTCCCATCATCGTGCCCCGAGCAGCCGGCTCAGGACCTCTCACATTTGCTTGCACTCACCTGGAAGGATTTTATAAATGTCCACAGCAATGTCCTTATACCTTCCCCCTTACTTAGCAGCTTCACCAAACGCATCACACGGAAGAGACGGAAGAAGGTGATGGATATTCGAGAGCTGTCTTCTGAACTCTAGAGAGAAGCACAGAAAAGAGGATCCAGCTTAAAGGGAAACTCTAGTTTTATACTAATATTACAATATTCCATTATCTAAGTCTACATGAAGTATTACTGTATATATTCGAGTATAAGCCGAGATTTTCAGCCCATTTTTTAAGGCTGAAAGTGCCCCTCTCGGCTTATACTCGAGTCCTATACCAGGGGGTCGGCGGGGGAGGGGAAGCGCGGGTGTCAGATCATACTCACCCCCTCCTGGCACGGTCTCTGCAGCCCCTGCTTCTCCCATGGTCTTCGGCACCTGTGTTCAGTGGTCACATGGTACTGCTCATTAAAGTCATGAATATGCACATATTGATGACTTTAATGATCGGTATCACGTGACCGCTGAACACTGGAAGAGCTGCGGCACCAGAGACCATGGGAGAAGCAGGGGCTGCAGAGATGCGCCAGGAGGGGGTGAGTATGATGGGGGCGATGGGGGGAGCCATGCTATATTCACCTGTCCCTGTTCCACCGCTGCGCACAGCTCTGTCCTCCGTGTCCTCTGGCTGTGACGTTCAGGTCAGAGGGCGCGATGACGTGGTTAGTGCGCGCCCTCTGCCTGAACTGTCACTGCAGAGACCAGGAAGACAGAGTGGTGCGCAGCGGTGGAACGGGGACAGGTGATTATCGCACGCCGGTGTCCCTGTCTGCTCAGAACACCGGAACCTGGCCCCCAGCGACGAGAGGTGAGTATGTCATTTTTTTATTTGCAGCAGCATATGGGGCCTAATCTATGGAGCATCTTATGGGGCCATAACCTTTATGGAGCATCTTATGGGGCCATAACCTTTATGGAGCATCTTATGGGGCCATAACCTTTATGGAGCAGCATATGGGGCCATAATCTTTATGGAGCAGCATATGGGGCATATTATTCTATGGAGCATCTTATGAGGCCGTAACCTTTATGGAGCAGCATATGGGGCCTATTCTATGGAGCATCTTATGGGGCCATAACCTTTATGGAGCATCTTATGGGGCCATAACCTTTATGGAGCAGCATATGGGGCATATTCTATGGAGCATCTTATGGGGCCATAACCTTTATGGAGCAGCATATAGGGCATATTATTTTATGGAGCATCTTATGGGGCCATTATTAACCTTTGTGCAACATTATATGGAGCATATTTTGTATGGAGCATCTTATGGGGCCATCATGAACTGCATGGAGCATTATATGGGGCTGGTTCAATATGAATATTCAAAAACATTTAACCTACTGATGTCTCAATTAATTTTACTTTTATTGGTATCTATTTTTATTTTTGAAATTTACCAGTAGCTGCTGCATTTTCCACCCTAGGCTTATACTCGAGTCAATAAGTTTTCCCAGTTGTTTGTGGCAAAATTAGGGGCCTCGGCTTATACTCAGGTCGGCTTATACTTGAATATATGGTAAATATCTTTTGCTACAACTTTATTGTAATCATCTTGATATTATGTTCTTTTAGAAAGATAAATCCAGAATTCTACTGGTTTCCTGTAAAGCAGTGCATTATGGGAGTTCAAAAACACTTAAAGGGGTTGTAATATTATTTTTTTAGACATGGTTTGATCAAAAATAATAAACTAAGGTATAGTCAATCTTCTACCCCCTATGCGGATCCAGCGCAGGCAGCTCTGATGGTCTGTGTCGAGTCCAGACGTGGTGTCTGCTCCATGAAGAGTTCACAGCATTGCTGCAGTCAGCAGCGGTCAGGTGACTAGAAAAGCGCATCATGTGACGTTTCTCTGATGATAAGGTCTTCTAGTCACCTGACCGCTGCTGCCAATTACAGTGGT